>NC_134406.1:29975741-30703241 GCF_038048845.1 Mixophyes fleayi
AGCCCCCTGATCCGAGATGGTTCCGCAACATCTGAGCTATTTTTAGTATCAGGATACAATATGTTTCCCCAAACATGGATTTGCATGCAATGCAAAGTTAACAATATTTACACTACTCTGTTATGTGCTAAAAACTGATGCTTGCATTATCAGAGATGCAGCCACACCAGACAGCCAGGCAGTGGCCCCCCTGCTGGGCATACAGGCTAAACAGGTGTTTGTCACTTTACATAAAAAAAGACTTACTTAGCATTTCCTGCTATCAGCAAAACAGACTTCCTCTAGCAAACTTACAAACCCAAATAATGACACTTCCATACAAAACACATCCCAATGTAACACAACAAGTGCATTTGCAATTATATACATTGGTGCCTGCACCACTAATTAAAATACATTTCTACAATAAATTATTTCTACATGAGTACATTATAAGTGATCCAGCCACACATAGTATATATGTTTTAGAATATAAAATACTAAGATAGATAGCTAGCAAGATATGTCGAAACGTATTTGAAAGCCAGGGAGTTTGTGACATCCAGCCCGAGGCATAACATAATTTGCAGGAAGAGAGTGCACGATAAGGATTACCCGGGAATCCTTTCTCCAATTTGAAGTACTGCCCTTTAACCGACTTCCTCTGCTAGGAATGTACACATGAGTTGTTTTATATGGTGTCTTTGTTTCCCTTTAGAATTTTAATAAAATGCATTTCTATTTTCTTGTCTTGCTATACACAAGAGAGGATCCAAAAGTTTGAATTTCCTAAGAGTATCTGTTTGTCATGCTGAGCACAACAGATTAAGTGCATAACCAATGGGGGATTCGGTTTAAGTTTCACTCTAAGGAGTCTGTTTATGAAGCTACAAAGCATGTGGAAACTGATTTTGTCTGCATGGTTTTAGCATTTTTAAGAAAAATATTAATTTAATAAAAGCCTAATGCAGGAGATCTTGCCCACATTAACAAGGCAATTTTATTAAGCACGGAGAAGATTAACTATTTGGAGCTTGACCCAGATGGCGTTAGCCATTGAATGCTATGGGGAGAGCATCACAGGAGAGGGAACTTCGGATCACTCTCTCTCTCTTCTGCCACAAATAGCAACAGCACATGCATGACCCAAGGTTCTGCATTCACTGAAACGTCTCAGGGTCAGAACCCGGAGTCTTCATTAAAAAAGTAATCACTGAGAAAAGCCCCCAATCAGGTGCGCTGTCCCAACATGACTTCTATATTAAATTGAGCCAAACATTTACCAGTCATCATTGCAATGACAGATAATAAATAACTGGACAAAAACCTGTTAATTATTGAATAGGCCTGTGACGATTATGTAGTATATCTAATGACTGATTGTTATTTTTTGTTAAATTCATGTATGACAATGTATATTGTATGTAACCTTGTAATGTAATCTTAACGTGTGCTTTGCTAGATGAACCTATGCAAGTGTCAATAATCTTTTGAAACTAGCCAGAAAGAGATAGATAAGCATCTCGGAGGAGTTTTTTGGTATGCAGAGGATGTGGATCTGACCAGCCAAGCTGAACGAGCAGAGGTGAGAATTCAGGTCCTGTGAACATTCCAAATCTCAGGACATCCATAGCTCACATCGAAAGCCCTGTGACATTTGAGAGATCAATCTGTCCTTATTGACAGCTCAACTCCAAAAGTGGGAGGTGAGAGCTATGTGGAAAAAACTTTAAAATCTTCTGCCTTAGACAATAACGTGGGCATTTTCATGAGGAGATCTATCAAGACTGAAATGTCCCACATTTCTCAATTGTGATCCCTCACACACACCAAGTGTCAACTAAGTAAGTAGTGACTCTGGTTTTATTTCCTATTTTATTTTCTGAAACTTATTTGTGCAACATATTGTATGTCTTGTTATTACTTTTTTGTAACTAAGCCTTGAAAAAAATTTCAGATTGAATAAATTTTATCTAGCGTATTCTCAATGATTCCTTGTGAACTTACGAAGCCCAGGGAGGCTTATGCTACAAGTGTATGTGATTTAAGTGTGAAACATTAATAAGTGGTTTTGGTGAATGTAAGGACACCATAATAAATCCTTTGTGGTGGCAGAAAAGGTGTATTCATTGCTAAGTGACTAAGGTGACGCCAGTCATGGCCAGCTGTTCAGATTGCTGTATCTGGGACAGGCAGGGCATTCATGACAAGGCCCCTAAGTCTCCTTCAAACTATCTTCTTTGTCTCTGAGATGTAGAACTGAAAATTGCTGGTCACAACTAATTCACAAAATATTTTAAATTTCACGCTTCAGTGTTCCTTTAATTAGGTTAATGCATTATATATTTATATTGATGGGGCGTGGCCATTGCACGATGGGGCGTGGCCATGGCACGATGGGTCATGGCCATAGTACATTGGGGCACGGCCACACCCGGAGGCATGCCTAATGCTTTTGAACGGCCAGGCTTCCCCATTCTCTCCTCCCCTCCAAAACTCTTCATTGCCATACAGAGTAACAGTGAGCAGGCAATTCCTCGTACAAAGCTGTCACAATTGGGATGGTGGGCCACCAGAATAGGAGCTGGTGTCTCACCTAAATCAGGAAGTTTGGGAGGGATAGATGGATAGATAGATAGATAGATAGATAGATAGATAGATAGATAGATAGAGATATGAAACAGATATTCGAGTGGTGGATATGAATGAGAGAGTAAGACATACATACATTTGGGTGGCAGAAACTTTGGGATGGCATTGACAATTTTATACATACTAAAGATGTGTAATCTGCAGATTTTGGTGTGGGATTCAACCCAATCATTAAAGTCTGCATACTCCTATAGATTTAGTTAACTTTCTGGAGCCGTACCAAACATAACATGTGATCAATGTCTGATTTGAATATGTAGATTATGATAAAATTGGGCTTTGGCAGTATCTTTTATAATAGGTCTGATTGTTTATATGGATTTGGTGCATCCCTAATATATACAGGAGTGAACGAAAGGACAGTGAAACAAATGTCTAAATGATAAATAGAACTGCACACTATCATCTGAGCCTACATCACAACAGCTCCTATTCTGGTGGCACCTTACTGGGTCCTGCTCCACAGACCCAGAGAGGTGCGTGGCCTCATGATAATGTGGGCGTGGTTCTGGCATACCTGGGCATCATTTGGGCAGACCATGGGAGGGGCTTATTTGTGTCCTGATTTTGCTTTGTATAAATATTAAGAAGTATGTCTCAGTGCTAGATCCAAAAATATTGGAAGCATAACTGGAGGGTCTGATGCACATTGCAGTGATCAAGCTGTTGAGTCCTATATCTCTATTTTTGTAACATTCTAAAACGTTTACATAATGTAAACGCTTGGGAATGTTTATTGTCTTGTATTTTATATTGTGTCATTATTTCACATTGTTCTGCAGATGAGTAAGAGTTATTGTTCTGTTATCTGTCCTCTGACTGTATTGTTCTTTAATAAGTTTACTCACAGAAGTCTGCTGTGAAAAGCAGTAATTTCATGCCTACCAACTTTGACTAGTTGGTTTCCCGGGAGCCTGCCATGGGAGGTGGGCGTGATGGGGGCGGGGCTCCAAAATGTGCGCCATTTTGGACCCGCCCCCGTGACGTCATGACGCAAACGCATCATTTGACAGTGGGAGCGGGGCCAAACGCCACTATTCACCGGGAATCGCTGCGTTTGGCAGCTAATTCTGCCCACTTCACTAGGAAGTGGGGCACTTCCTAGTGAAGTGGGCTGATCCGGGAGATTGCCACACTCTCCCGGGAGTCCGTGAGACTCTTGCAAAATGCGGGAGTCTCCCGGACATTCCAGGAGAGTTGGCAAGTATGAGTAATTTGTCCCCCCCGGTCACAGCTTTATCTTAAATATCTCACATGCCATATTGTACAAACCAACTTGCTCTTTAAGTTCAGTGGACAAACTCTCTCATTTCATTATCGTACTGATTCAAATGAGAACAGGTAAATGCATAGCAACAAGTGGAAACAAGTGGAAATGTATATTTATATTCAGTTATTCAATTATTAGTTCAGGAAATACAGCCCTGGTAGAACAGGCCTGTTTACATTAGGAGTCTAGATAAGAATTGTAAATCATTTATAAGTTGCATCCTCCCATGAATCATTGGCAGTCATGTATAACCTATTAATCTCTGTTTGCTTATTTCCACCCAGAATGAATGATGTACTAAACATGCAGAGAGAAACTTTTGTAAAATTAGTAATACAAGTGCAGAAGTAGAAACGCGCATAAAGGCTGCAGAATATGCAGGTGTACAAATGCTCAATGCAACCCATATTTAATTCATTCCAGTCCTATTTCCTGCCGGAATACAGTGAAACAGCATTCAGGGACCTGTTTCTAATGTCCCCACTTGTACGTGAGGGAGGTGAGGACATACACTCATGAACAGCGCACTGTCAGTCACTGCAGAGCAGGGGAGCTGTAAGCGGGAAGTCTGAGTGCACACGGGAACATAAATAAACTATATTATGTATTGTACATGTCTGAGCAGACTTTGCAGCAGTGAGTACACAGTAACAGTTAATGTATATGGATTGTTTTCTAACTTTAGAAAAAATAAGTGATATGTGCTTCTTGAAGTAAAACCTACATAAAGGTGCGTTTCATATGATATAGATATATTCAATGAAAATCGGAATGAGGAACCAATTCATCATGGCACGCATACTGAGCGCATCGTGCGTTTGATTTAACGCACAGAAATCGGCTTTGCGTACTCCTGAATTCAACAAGAAATGGATCTGAAGATACGTTTGGTGATGAATTTGTGTCTAGGTCTGCTCTAGTACACAAGACACTGCAGGATATGGGTAATATACATTCACAAAAGAACACACAAAAAAACTATTAAATTAATGTCACCAGTTAAAAATAGGCATCAAAGACAGTTAAAAACAAAAACATTTATATATATCATTTTCTATTTTTTTTTATTCGTTTTTTTTATTTCTATGAAATACATTTATTAAGATGACCTGAATGTCTACTTAACATAAAACACATGTTTACAGTTGCTGCTGATGGCAAACACATGTTATAGCATGCATACAAGACTGTCATTAAAAATAATCAGGACTTCTACTAGCAAAGTAGCTGGAGCAAGAGATACGGTAGAAAAACAAGTAACTTTGAGATGCCTAAAGCTGGATTCGTCTGTGGCTGCATGCACTTGAGTTTGGCACATCCTTACTGTACATTTGCGGGCGAACCCCCCTTCCCCGCCCCCTCCCAGAATTCGTAGGCTGTAGTAAATGTGCTTTATGTATGTAGATGCATTGAACGTCGCTGCGTTTAGTTGCGTATGGCCCGATTCTGGGCATTTTGCGTGCGATACACACAACACTGGCAGATACGTGCCTCAATGCATCAGGTCCTGTGATGTCAGTGGTGGAACTACAGCCATAACAAGTCGTGGAGCGGCCCCAGGATCTGGAGCTGAGGAGTTCCCGTAGTGGACACATGTCCTGCAATAGCAGTAGTTCTGCTAGTGCGAAGTCCAAACAGGGCCATGTAGTGTTCCGCCCCTGTGTAGGGTATTTCATATTCTCCACTCTTATAATGACAAAAGCATGCTGAATAATACTCTAGTTATATTTCCAATGTTTCTATTGTAGGAAATACTTTGTACACTTGGTGGATAAGTAAAACCTTTTAAAAAGTTGTTGCTCATAGCAACCAATCAAATTCTAGCTATTATTTATCTAGTACATTCTAGAACAGTGATAAATAACAGCATACTTGCCAACTTCTTCTAGTTGGCATCCGGGAGCTGCTGGGGTGAAGTGCCATAATGACGCAAACGCGTAATTTTACAGCGGGGGGCAAATGCCGCGATTCCCGGAGAATCGCAGCATTTTGGGCCTAATTCTGCCCACTTCACTATGCGGGAGTCTGCCATACACTCCAGGGAGTCCGGGAGACCCTCACTCCCGGACATTCCGGGAGAGTTGGCAAGTATGAATAACAGGCGGCCCTCCGAGCCTTCACCTGCAACCCCCCCGGCTCTTTCCTGCTTTACTGTCAGATTTGTTTTTTTACAGCTTGTAACACTTTAAAATACCTGTTGATATGGTATCACAGATAGGTGTCTCTTTCTTTGATTAAATGTATTGTTTTACCTTATTACTGAGATTAAGGTTAATGTGCTGACCGTTTGAAGGTTAGAAGGCCGCACCATTCTACCCCTGTAGTGTTTCACGCTGCCTATCGCTGTTCTAGAACACGATAGCTAGAATCTGATTGGTTGCTATGAGCAACACCCCCACCTTTCCTGTTTTGCTAAATCTACCCCTATGTATAACAATGTAAAAATCTTATCTTCAATAACAAATATTTCTACACTCATATCAAAGCTCTCAACACTGCAAACAGCAACAGCCCTACAGCTATATGCCAATGAGCTAAGCCTGTAATTATGATATTGTCTTAATTAGGCTCAGGCGTGTCACATTAATTCCCACAGTATAGCAGAACCGGTTCCAACCAAACCCATTAACAAAAACAAACCCCTGTTAGTCATAAAGTGGGGACAGGGGTTTTATTGTACATTAGCTGCAATACATTTGTGTGTTTTGTCAGTCACAGTGCTGTACGTGATGATTCCTGTGGGAATGCGGCCTATTTATGTTTGTAATTATGGTCTTCAGTGCACAGCACAACAAGTTCCCAGTGCTTAATGCATCTAGCAAAATGATTGCAGTATGTTGTAATGCATTAATACAAACAGTGTGCACAGGGGAGATAGTGTTTGTGCTGCATTCACTTAACACCCTCAGCGGCCAATGCCCTATGAAATCTTTTTACAGCCATGAGTTCTAGAGTCAGTGTTAGTGACATTTCTAAAGCATTTATCCACAAACCTCTTCATCTTCTCACTTTCTCTCACCAAGAACTTAAAGTAAAAAAAATAATAATATATAAAGTGACTACATTTAATTAAAGGAAACTTTTATAAACTATTCTGTTGGTTTCACTCACCATATACCACCAAAAAGTATGGTCAGAACGGTGGCTTAGTGGTTAACACATGTGTGGAGTTTGTATGTTCTCCCCGTGTTTAAAGTTTTGTGGGGGGCGGGGAAACAAGAAATCTTCTCTTATATACTGTATTTCTATCATGCATTGTGCATCAATCGGTTGAAGAGGAACTAAGCACATAATTTGGTTAATTAATTTCTCGTTATTTTCATAATGCTCTATTTTACTGTAAATGGTGACAGAAACTTGTTTTACAGGAAGTGGGAGGACATGGCGTTGTAATTGGCTTCATAATTGGGGCAGGCAAATCAAAATGAGCATCTTATCTGCAAATTGCAAAACACATGGAACAGGTCTGAACTATAATATAATTACATCACAAATTTTCAGATCCATGAGTGGCGAACCTCAAGGGAAACCAATGATTGGTCTATATCTCTATTGTCTTGGATTACAGTTCTAGAATTGTGTAATATATTTGGGCAGAGCTAGATTTCCCTCTCTGGTTCTGTTTTACAGGTTTTCATCCAAATTTATAATTCCCCTCTCTTCTTTGTGTTAGTCAGTATAATTATATATCAATTACAATTGTACCATTATTGTTTTTTTGTTTTTTAAAAAAAACTGACTATAAGTAGTAATATAATAATCTAGTATTATAATCTCTTTTCTGCCACAGTCAAACTTTTTCTTTCTAAGTTTCGGCTTTCTAACTTGCTGAGAATTAGTCACACTTAAGAGGGTACAATTTGTGATGCATCACTCATTACACAAAGAAGGGGGTTGAGAATCTGACAGCTACTTTAATAAAAAAAAACAAAAAACTATTTTGTAGTACATAAAACGTAAGAGACTCTAACCCTATTTTTCCCTTTGTATTTGTCTAATGTAAATATTAATATTTCTGTCATAGGACTCTACTTAGTGTGTAGTATAGTGTCAGTGTCATCAAGTCCACTTGCGAGCACCACCATGCAGAAACTATACCACAGTTGTTCCTTTGTTCCCTACAATCTCTTTATCTCCTTCTAGAGCTCTCCTGTTAATCTTACTGATGCATGGTGATCCTCTCATAGTAAAAGAGTTTTGGGTGTGGCTTTAAAGGCAATAGAAATGGATGACATCATATATCAGAGATATATCGGCCACAAACAAGTTAAAATACGATGGATAGGTAGGGCGGGGTATGCAATGGACAGTCTCAATTTCCCTGCTGTCTGTAGAAATTGCGAAGGATAGCGCCCCGGATATATTGATAGTACACCTAGGGGGCAATGATTTAGGTCTAGGTAAGTCCCTCGATTTGATTATAGCCATAAGGGAGAGTTTGCGGGCAATTAGAGCCCGATGGCCATCGGTACATCTCTGCTGCTCCGAAGTCATACCCAGGTTATCATGGAGGTCCCCTATTGATTCCGCAATTATGAAGCGTATCATCAAGAAACTGAATCAAAATATAGGTAGAGTGATAAGATCCCTAGGCGGGGCTAGCATTAGACACACCCAAATAACAGTGGATCAGGTCTAGCTATATCGGGCAGACGGGGTACATCTTTCAGATGAAGGTTTAGGTCACTTTATAAGGCATCTATTTAGAGGGATAGAAGAGGCATGTAGGGCAATCGGTGGTGGGCTGTAGGTCTGAGAGACCTCCAGCTTTGGCAGGAAGACAAGTTTGGGGAGTCGGCAACCGGTCACACGGTGCTATCGCTGATTGGCCAATGGACACTACCCTCTTCGAAGCACCTTGGCTCTTGGTTCTTTAAACAGAAATCCTTGGCCTGCTCTGTACGGGCAGGGCATTGTGAGCCCAGATGGGGGGGGGGGGGGGACATGCAAGCTGACGCCAGATTTAGCACCGGCCAATCGTAAAGGAGTTGTCCTTGGACCAGTGGTTAGTGCCTCAGGGCCATACACTGTTTGGGGAGTGTGGACGCATGAGTTAGCACTGACCAATCGTATAGGACATGTCCTGGGACCAGTGGTTAGTGCCGGAGGGCCATACACTGGTAAGTTTGACATAATTGGGGTCGCCTCACCATCCTTGCCTTCTCCACCACCGATTAGAAAAATCGAAGCCAATTATAATCTAATAAATTGCAACGTAAATTAGTCAAATTTAACAGTTGTCCGTGTCATTATTTATTAGGGTAAGTTTGTTTTTGGTTAAGCGTGTCATAGGGGTATGGTAACAGAGGTTAGGACTCTTCAGAGTGCAGTTTATTAAGCAAAGAAATGTTTGAGGTGACAGACCCTTTATCAAGTAACATCTACAGACAAAATATCCTAGATATGAGGATATTTTATAAATATGTCCCAGGTGGACATCAGACTTGTGCACCATGAGTGAAATGTTCTGTTTTCTTCGCATATAATGGTCAGCTATTTTCACAAATGATGTACAATGGTCGGTTGTCCGAGCACCAACGTATTTTGTGTTATGACTAAATATTGATAAGTGGTGAAATGCAACAGACTTTCGTGAGGGGAGTTTTTTGCGCATTTATATAAAAAAAATATATATTCTCAGGGCTGCTGAACATTATCACTGAGTCAGCTGAGGGTTACGTGGAAAGAGTAATCTTATCGCTATGCCGGCACTGTCTCTGCAGTCTTATGCATGCGTGAGCTGGCTTTCCGGATCACACATATGCACTGGATTTGAAAGCACAGATTTAGGTTTTCAATTACACTAATGTGGATAAAAAAATTAACTTATTCAAATTTTATACTTTTAAATGTTAACTACATATTTTAAAACATTAATACATTCCAAGAAATGGACAATGCAATAAGAAGTCCCATCAACGTGGAAAACACCTGTTTTCAGGATCATTATTGCTTTTAGCCCTTTCAAAAATGTACAAATTAGTGACCAAGGTTTATGTATGAGGATTGCATGAGCAAAAGAGCGACAGTTGTAGAGCCACTATGGGGCCGATTATCAAGCCTTAAACCATGTAGAAATGGCTTTTTTCGCAGGGTTTAGGCATTTTAAGTATGTCAGCAATCTACCAAACGCCTAATGCAGGAGATATCAGAGATATGTGTGCTGGAGTATGGATTGTCCTGGCAAACTGTAAGTACCAGGGTCCTGCTGAACAGATTAACCAGTGAGCAGGGGCGGGCTGGGCCGGAGGGCATCGCCCCCCCCGAGCCGCTCAGACTTGCCACTTTTAGGGCCGGCCGGGAGGCTGGCCGGCCTCCTCCCGATACCATTTCCTGCGGCCGCATCTGATGACATCAGATGCGGCCGCGTCAGCGCACAGGCGGCCGCATCACATGACACGCGATGCGGCCGCATCCCGTGTAATGATATGCAGCCGCCTGTGTGCCCCCCACCTGAAGCCTCCCAGCCCGCGCCTGCCAGTGAGGAATCAGGGGAGAGACTCCCAAGGAATACTGTACTAGTTTATGGAAGATGGGCGGAGTTAAAAAACAAGTGACATTTATGTGGAAACCCTCATTACTAAACAATGATGTTCAACCTGGATCAGATTTACATCACTGGACCCTGTAGGCACAAAACCTTTGCTGATCTAAGCTCTATTCGTTAACCACATTCATATTACTTTCAGCATTCCCATAGCCGTGCATGTCCTATCACAAAGCAGAATACAGTGACATTATCTCATCACTTACTCAGTTAAATCACATCCTTGGGTTATAGTCTCACCTCCAGTTGGCTTAATATTTGCCCACATCAGTTAATGATGGCACCACAGTTTAACCCACATCAAGGGGTAAATGTATCAAGCTATGAGTTTGAAAAGTGAAGATGTTGCCTATAGCAACCAATCAGATTCTAGCTATCATTTACTCAGCACATTCTATTAAATGAGTGTTAGAATTTGATTGGCTGCTATAGGCAACATATCCACTTTTCAAACTCGCACTTTGATACATTCACCCCCAAGTGTTGGTTATTAATTCTTCCTTAGTGACAAAAGAAAAGAAAAATGTTGGCAAATGTTAAAGGAAAAGTTACCAATCAGCCTCTGCCGCCCGCAGACACAGGCTTTGTGTGTCTCGTGCCAAATACATCCCTGTGTTCAGTGCATCGTCTCTCTACATATGCAAAATATTTATTTCATTAGATAGTAATTTTATTTTCATACCAGCTATAAAATGTCAGGCACGTATAAAATGAGGAGCATTGGATAATAATATGTTGTACATTTAAAATGCAAGCCAAACTTATTTGTGAAATATTACATGTATTTCCCCTAATCCGAAAAGTAGTTTGTTTAGAAAAAAGTAGCATAAAGGAGCGCCAGCCAAGGACAATGTTTGTTTATAGTTTCCTGCCATTTTTACTATGCGAGAAAACAGTAGACTATTTCATTCTTAACTGAATGTCATAAGTTGGGTGTGTACTCATTAGATTAGCAAACTATGAGAACATTTCTGTTTCCATCAAAGTGAACCACTGCTCAACCCACAGACACAAAGGTAAAAACAACACAAAAGGCATTCCACCTAATGTGGCAAACCTGGTAACACCTGGGTTACCCGAGATGGTTGAGATCACAAGACATGTATATGTAGATGTATTTGGTGTGCATTGATGTATGCGCTACATTGTATGTTGGTTTCAAATTGAATGATGTCTTGTTTCTTGTGAATATATTGATAATAAAGGGAATTTAATAAGAGTTAGACTACCTTTATTAGCCTGTGTGTGTGTGGTCATTTGCCCATCATATCAACCGTCCCTGGTCATGCCAAAAGTAGTGATATAGACCCCATATGTTCATCATCAACATCATTTATTTATATAGCGCCACTGATTCCGCAGCGCTGTACAGAGAACTCATTCACATCAGTCCCTGCCCCATAGGAGCTTACAGTCTAAATTCCCTAACATACACAGACAGACAGAGAGAGACTAGGGTCAATTTTGATAGCAGCCAATTAACCTACCAGTATGTTTTTGGAGTGTGGGAGGAAACCGGAGCACCCGGAGGAAACCCACGCAAACACGGGGAGAACATACAAACTCCACACAGATAAGGCCATGGTCGGGAATTGAACTCATGACCCCAGAGCTGTGAGGCAGAAGTGCTAACCACTGAGCCACGGTGCTTTACTAATGCAAAACACACTTAAAAAGCTACTGAACTACAAAGTCTGGCCAGCAATGATCACTCAGAACCCTAACATTGTTCTATTGTTGGAGGACGGGAAATGGATTAGCGTATTGACTGTGAGGGAGACAGGCGGGGTTAGCGTTCTCTCTTCAGGGTTATCGATCTCAGCTAGGTTTACCAGGAGTTAACTTGGGAAACTACTGCCCAACTCTCTATACATGACTTGTCATAACCTACACACACTCACTCCAGGAAAAGGGGAAATACCACATAGCACATGTACTAAAAGGCTATGTAACTAGCAGAGTGTATCAGCACCACATCAAAGGTCACACTCTCTACTAAGATTACAGGTCAGGCATGGGTTTAGATAAACCTACAGGCAAACACCATGAAAGTGAGAATGGAATGTACAGGCAACATGGACAAGATGGAAAAAAGATCACCCGATGAGTATGAACATGGGGTATAAAATCACTCTCTGAGTTGTAAAAACGAGGTAACAACATGGGCTGTTGCTAGTATTCGAAACAATTATGATGAAGATAATTACAATGAAGAGTAATAATGTCTCTTATAATTGAAAACAGTGAAGGATATAACTTTCACTTTGAACATAAAAATATGATGAGAGTTGATGTTCTAATAACAACCACTACGAGGATGAAGACAATGATGAGGGTAGTAGTCCCAGCATATGTAATACTTTGTAAGGCAATGATAAAGATATTGTCTATTCAACAAGAATAAGAATGGACACTTGCAAAGGATGAGAGGAGGAACAGTACCGTAGTGTGGAGCAGTTCAGTGATTATCTTCTGGCTCAAATAGGCCATAGTACTGGAGATCAGCCTTGTGTCTGGTGTTGTGCAGTATGTAGCGTGTTACTCACACTTGCCGTGGACACTGACTAGTTCTGGAAACTTGGGAGGGCCCTTTATCATAGTCATCTCAAGTGACTCTCCTCTATAGATGGTAATGTAATAGTAGTATTAGCAAAAGCAGCAGGCACCTGGAACAATGAAAATGGAACAGGACAATTCCAGACTGAATCTGGTTTTTCCTTGGACGGACGGCTTTCTCAAATAACCTGGCAACTTTCCCTGGTAGATTTGCAGCTCTTTCAGCATGGCTGTCAGCTTTCTCAGTAAGGTTGGCAGCTCTCTCTGTTAAACATGCAGCTTTATTTATTTGTGACTGGTAGACCTTCCTATCTTCTACAGTGCCTCCATGTTGTGGTTGTCATCTATGTCTTAGCTTTGCTCTGAAGCGCTTGTCTCTACTGCACTCATTCTCACAGTGACTTCTCTCATTTGCAAACTTGGTGGATGTGGATGTGTTTTCTCCCATCAACTCCACTTGGTATGACGGACGCATATAATTCCTCTATGGTCACACTCCCTTGCATTTCCTTCCTTCTCTTTGGGAATTTACCCATTTCATAAATATCCCCCTAAGCGTATAACAGAGATCTATTATTTTGTAACTTAAGGTTTCCAATGTATTCTACTGTAAAGACTATTTTTACATTCCTCATTGTTGCAATTGAATTAACTTACATGCGTTTATGGTGATTAATGTCATCTGCAGACTTCAATAGGTATAGGAGATTAATCGCTTTTCCCAAGAAATCTTAGATTATTCTGGACAAAAAAAGCTCATTTGAAATAGAGAAGACTGAAATATTTTTCTTTTATTGGTCAATTTAGTCTCATGAAAATAATTGCATAAAATCTAACTGAATTTCACTGTTTTTTCTCTTCAGTACTTTATCTTATGAAATTTAATCTCACACTTGAGAATAGCCAGTGTAGCCCAGGCTTTAGGCCTCGCAAGCACTTTTAAGGTGTCCATGTTGCATTGTGCAGCAATGTATGCAAACACATATGTGCACGCACAGAAGATTAAGGTTTGTTACTCCATGTAATGAATGCTCATGTCACGGTTCTGCAGATAGCATTCTTGATCTGCCCAGTTTAGCACTACTCCTAGCAAGGCGCGTGGGCTAACGAACGGACGGTGTTTACCAGGGACCGCCGCAAGGTGGTTTGGCTTTAGCTGCGTCAGCCCGCAGGTCGCGGCCCCTACTAGGAGTATCGGGTGAGACCTCATAGGGGAATGAGAAGGATGAAACTAGCAGATAGCAGGTAACGGCAGGAGAGATGGAGCACAAGCTTTGAGATAATTGAGAAACTAAGAGTGGTGGAGCATGAGCTCTGTAGACGAGCAGTACAGCGGAGTGGTGAAGTGTAAGCTCTGTAGACGAGCAGTACAGCGGAGTGGTGGAGCGTAAGCTCTGTAGACAAGCAGTACAACAGAGTGATGGAGCGTAAGCTCTGTAGACAAGCAGCACAGCGGAGTGGTGGAGTGTAAGCTCTGTAGACAAGCAGTACAGCGGAGTGGTGGAGTGTAAGCTCTATAGACAAGCAGTACAGCGGAGTGATGGAGCGTAAGCTCTGTAGACAAGCAGTACAGCCGAGTGGTGGAGCGTAAGCTCTGCAGACAAGCCGTACCGCGGAGTGATGGAGCGTAAGCTCTTGTAGCCACGCGGTATAGCGGAATGAGATGGAGCGTAAGCTCTTGTTGCCAGCGGTATAGCGGGATGAGATGGAGTGTAAGCTCTTGTAACCAGCGGTATAGCAAGATGAGATGGAGCGCAAGCTCTTGTAACCAGCGGTATAGCGGGATGAGATGGAGCGTAAGCTCTTGTAGCCAGCGGTATAGCGGGATGAGATGGAGCGTGAGCTCTTGTAGCCAGCGGTATAGCAGGATGAGATGGAGCGTGAGCTCTTGTAGCCAGCGGTACCGCAGGATGAAATAAAGGGTAAGCTCTTGTAGACAATGGTACAGCGAGATGAGATGGAGCGTAAGCTCTAGTAGACAGCGGTACAGTGGAGTGGTGGAGCGAGAGAGCTCTGATGACCAAAGGAATCGCACAGGAAGCAATGATGCCACGTCTGATACCAGGCAGGTAACACTATCAACAGGCACTGAGCTGTAGGGGGAAGTGCCTTTTAAAGTTTGGAGCCGAGATTGGTTGTCCAATAGGAAACATGCAGAGGGCATAGAAGATCGAGTGCGCACATGCGCAGACCCGAAAAACAGGACACCGGAGCGCAGAGGTCAGCGGGAGGCAGGTAAGTGTGTCGGACCACGGTTGTAGAAACCGAAGGTCCGCCGTGTGACAGCTCCGCATGCACAGGTATTTTCTGTGAACATGGGGTGGTGTTTGGACATATATGTAGCCTTACACAGCTGTCTGATCGTGAGCAGGTGAGATCCTGTGGAATTCATAAATCTCATCTTTAATGGAGCAAGATAGCACCCCTAGTGCACGGAATATTGATGATGACAATAGTAGAAGCATCTACTGAATAGTTTTCATACCAATCTCCACCTATTATCCTTAGGGTAAGTTTTCTTTATTGAGCATGTTGATCACAAGAAGAGTACACATATATATTATATTTATATTACATATTATCTGTAACATTTAATAGTCTACTTAGGTTTCGATGTAGCTCCTGTAGATAATTTGCTGAGACCTGCATGTCAACACACGTGTACACAGATGACACAATGCTATTAGTAAATAGGAGGTCAATCGGCTGAAAGAGTTTATACTCTTGTAGTCATGCCATTGATCATACCAGAACACCCATTTATACCATTATTATACAGTACAAGTTGGAACATTCCTTTTAGTATAACAATAGACTACAGAAATAAAGGCAAACGTAATAAGCCAACATGTGACAATAAAACAACAGATTTCCCTAGAAGGCACACACTCAAAAATCTGCTGTGCTGTCTACAAATCCAATTAACTATTGACTCATACTGATATTTAATTAAAAAAAGGTAACACACTAATCATTCATCTTACAATGAGCCATTATTCACATAATACTATGGATATACAAAATCTAAAAAGGTGTAGCGAAATGTGTATAGAAAAAGAGGAAATATCATGTTATTTAGTAACCCAAATCCACCATGGTAAGATAAATGTGATGCTGCTAATTGATAAGAGGGATAGTGACAAAGACAGGCAAGTATAAATTAAATTTAAAATAATTTACCATTATGAGCGGTCATAGATGCTTGGAGAATGGGCACTACCTCATTTTATCTGGAGACAATGTTTATGGAGGCATATTGTGGGCTGGACTAATATTAAATGGTCAGCACAGTGGCTAAGTGGTTAGCACTTCTGCCTCACAGCACTGGGGTCATGAGTTCAATTCCCGACCATGGCCTTATCTGTGTGGAGTTTGTATGTTCTCCTCGTGTTTGCGCGGGTTTCCTCCGGGTGCTCCGGTTTCCTCCCACACTCCAAAAACATACTGGTAGGTTAATTGGATGCTATCAAAAATTGACCCTAGTCTCTCTCTCTCTCTCTCTCTGTCTGTGTGTATGTTGGGGAATTTAGACTGTAAGCTCCAATGGGGCAGGGACTGATGTGAATGAGTTCTCTGTACAGCGCTGCGGAATCAGTGGTGCTATATAAATAAATGATGATGATGATGAAGGCATGCCACTAGAAACTAGTGATTAGCTATTTAGAGAGTCTAATGAGAGAGAAAATGTTCTTTTGATTTCACTGTTGGTATACCCATAGAGGGTTAAGGTAGGTCAGCCCAAGCTTATCATGTTTAATTCTGATTTTTATTTTAAGCCATTGAGTGCATTCTGGCTTCTTACTGGCGGGGGCTTGTACTGTACCCACAATACTACGCAAAATCAATGGAAAAGAGAATGCCTGCATACACGGGGATGTTTCCTATTTGGCCAGTCCTGTCCATCAGATTCTGAGAGATTGTCTTACACATTTATTGTTGGATATTGTACCACTTACAACCATACTTCCAGTGAGGATTTCACACGTTAAAATAATTCTCCTTTTTCCCACCCATGAAAACATTTTACGTCATCACATACCGCTCTAACCTATCATGTGACACCTAATGCAACAACCGAGTCAGATAGGAAGACATCAAAAGCGGAATATGTACAGTTGTAGGATCTATTATTCTCATTGCTTGGTACTTAAGCTTTTCCAGTGTTTCTCCAATATTTGGATCACTGTGCATATTATATACCTAATGTAAATATTACCACTGTCTTTCACCATATTGCGCCTGCATGTCTCTCATCATAACCCTGTATAGCAGCACTTCTCACAGTGACTGGAGAAGCTCCGTGATCATGTCAGTGTGGGTGAAACTCACCTGCACATAATCTTGTGTAACAGCGCTCCTCACAGTGACAGTAGGAGGTGAAGCTTTGTGATCATGTCAGTGTTGGTGAAATTCACCTTCACATAACCTTGTATAGGCACTCTTATATGCCTGTGTAACATTTCCCTACTTATTAATTGTTTAACATAATTTGCAATAAAAAAATCACAATGCAAATATTTGTATTAAACATGACCTGTAATATATCCCTCTGGACGGCTGATCTACGGGGGTGTGTATGTACAGGAATGAGATTAATCTGACATTTCAGAGGTTTTTGAGCAGAGCTACATTATGTGATAAGTAATTATTACATAAGGCGCTGCTTTATTGATTAGCATTGTTCATCCAGTTGAAAGCAAAACAAAATCCCATCATGTTTGGTTTGGGAATTCAAGTGTTGCTTATAATATTTATTAAGTGAAAAAAGGGTATAATAAAAAAGGGTAAAAGGCTAAGGGCAAGATTTACTAAGCTGCGGGTTTGAAAAAGTGGGGATGTTGCCTATAGCAACCAATCAGATTCTAGCTTTCATTTATTTAGTACCTTCTGCAAAATGACAGGTAGAATCTGATTGGTTGCTATAGGCAACATCCCCACTTTTTCAAACCCACAGCTTAGTAAATCTAGCCCTAAATATTTGTACAGTTAGAGCTGGGAAGTCCTCGGCTCCCAGAAACTACATACTTTTATTTTATTTCTTTGGTATTTTGATGTGCGAGTCATGAAGATTTCAATAAGCATAATGTAATAATAGCTGGCATCACTTGTTCCTGAATCTGCCTCAAAGAACTTTTTCAGTAAATTCAATATTGAGAAGAATTGTTAACAGCGCCGAAAAACATGAAAACAAGTGAGTGACTCAGTTCTCTACATCTTTACAGCTTTTCAGAGCCCTGTCACATGGAACAGTGGTCACTGACTTTAATGAGTCACATAATCCCAGAAATCAGTCCCTTTATATCAGAACGCTTTTGTTTCATTTCACACAAGTGTGTCATCATTAAAGGGCCACTAACAGTAAACAAACATCTCTCTCTTTTACTTTTGTCTAATAAAAATAAAAATATAAAAACGGATATTTTACAGGCCTCCATCAATAATTAAAAGCTATGAACCTCCTCTATTGCCTTGCCCACACTTACCTCTTCACAATCTGATTTTCTCAACAAGCCGTTTACATTTGCTGAAATTGCACAAACAATTAAGGAACTCAAAAATACTTCAGCTCCGGGCCCCGATGACTTCACGGCCGTATATTATAAAACTTTTGCCAACTCCCTTATGCCCATGATCCTCAAACTTTTCAACTCTATACTCCTTGGCTCTAAATTCGATCAGGCAACAACTCGGGCAGATATTGTGGTTATTCCCAAACCTGATCGCGACCCCCAACTCTGTGGAAACTATAGACCCATATCTCTACTGAATGTAAACCTCAAATTGTTTGCAAAACTCCTTGCCAATCGTCTGAACTCTGTCATCACCTCTCTTGTTCACCCCGACCAGGTCGGATTCATACCGGGCCGCCAGGCATCGGACAACACCCGACGTGCAATTGACCTATGTCTCGAACGCCCGCAAACTCCCCACCCTGCTCATAGCATTAGATGCGGAGAAGGCTTTTGACAGGGTGGGCTGGCCCTATATGCAACAGACTCTTGAGATCATGGGCCTGAGAGGCCCTTTCCTCCGGGGCATTGCTTCTCTTTACTTTAATCAGACTGCCTCTGTTCTGGCTAATGGCTTTCAGTCCTCTCCTTTTGAAATCCGAGATGGCACTCGACAAAATTCGTATCAATCCTGATATCTCCGGTGTTCGGGTAGGTCCCTCTGAACACAAAATATCTTTATATGCTGATGATATCCTGTTGTCACTCACAAACCCTTTTATATCACTTCCAAACTTACTCAAGGACATTTCCCTCTTTGGCACTCTTTCCAATTATAAAATCAATGCTTCCAAATCAGAAATTCTCGACCTTAACATCCCCTCTACTCTGCTTTCAACCCTCAAAACCAGCTTCGACTTTAGATGGCAGCCCCACAAACTAAAATATCTAGGGATCTACCTCACTCGCTCCTACGATCAGCTGTACGCGGCAAACTTTCCCTCTTTGTTCTCAGCCATTAAGACTGACCTTTTAAAGTGGGACAAACTTATTATCTCCTGGACGGGCAGAATAAACTCTCTTAAAATGAACATCCTTCCTCGTCTTTTTTACTTGTTTCAGACCTTACCCCTTAAAGTCCCCGCTAACTCCTTTAAACTCCTCCAACAAATGGCTACTAAATTCGTTTGGTCAGCTAGAAAGCCCAGGATTCGTATGCAGACTCTCCATAAATCAATCCAGGAGGGAGGCCTGGGAGTTCCCCACTTTCTTAAATATTATCGGGCTAACCATCTTACCCAGTGTGTTCTCCTTCACTCTCCTCTGGGACAGAGAGTTTGGGTCGATATTGAAGCTGCACTCACAGATACTACCTCGCCCTCCTTGCTTCTCTGGCTGAAACCTCAACACCGGCCTCCTCCCTCACGCCTCCCCCCTTGCTTCCTGGACTCATTCAGTCTCCTCATATAACCTTACTCCTAACTCATGGCGTATGACGCCTCTTTGGAACAATCCCGCCTTCCCTCCTGGACTTCGACCGATTCAATTCTCTTACTGGACGCGATGTGGCATCATCTTCCTCTCAGACATCACTCCGCTACAAATCTTTCCCTCTTTTGCTGATATCCAAACGCGCTTTCGTATCCCCTCGTCCTGCTTCTTTCAATACCTTCAACTTCGACATTTTTATAACTCTATTCGACATACAGTCACTGACATACACTTAACTTCTCCTCTGGTCTCGTTCTGTCATCTCCGCTCCTTTTCTCAGGGCTTGATTTCCACGTTCTATCGCCTTATGGTAAAATACAATTGCCCCCCTAAGGATTCTCACGAGCTTAAATGGGAGGAGGACATGAGGGAGTCGCTCACTCCTGGGGAATGGGTTAAGATTCACCGGAACCTCTCAAAGACCTCTATTTGCGTTAAGATAAGCGAAAACAGTCGCAAGATTTTCTACCGGTGGTACTTGGTGCCTCACCGTATTCACATGATTTATCCAGGTTCCTCATCGCTATGCTGGCGTCAATGTGGTCAGGAGGGCACCCTGTCTCATATATGGTGGCATTGTCCAAAACTACTTCCTTTCTGGAAGTCGGCCCATCAGTTAATCTCCAGTATCACTCAGATTTCTCTCCCTCCATCTCTTTCATATTCCCTACTCCCACGCTTTATTCCCAAGATATCAAAAGCAACTCAGAAACTTATTACACATATGCTTAGTGCTGCTAGATGCCAAATTGCTCTTCTTTGGAAAAACCCTTTCCCTCCCTCCCTGCCCTCTGTGATCAACCGCACTTGGCAAGTCTATCATATGGAGTATATGACTAGCATCCTCCGCCGCACTCCTGTCCAATTCGATAAGGTCTGGAGTCCTTGGACTGAGTTTCACGGAGCCTCCCCTCCTCTTGCATTTTAAGGGCGCTGAGCCCTAACTACCAATCTTGAACCTCGTCACGGTTCATCATCTTCTTCTTACTTTTCTCCCTATCGCTTTGGCTAGTGCCTTCTCATACGATTGGGAGCCGGCTGAGTATTTCCACATGTCACTGATATCGGGGCCGCGTCCAAGCACTTCCAAGTACATGCACCTTTGTTTGTAACCGCCCCTTGCCGACGCGTTTCAGTTTCATCAATCTTTATCAAGGCATTGCGGTTACACTAATTCCGGCTACTTTTTAACAGGCTTCCAACCAATAGAAATGTCCCGAATTATCATATAGTTGTCAAGGTAACCTCTCCGGATTTCAAATATACAATTTATGCAATTCCATATCAACAATAAAAAAGAGAGCATAAGTAGCTAATTACACACTTTCCTCACACATTATAAAGTAAAACCCGAATGGAAATAAATTACATATCGTATAGGCAACTTCTATTTGTCGAATTGTCTATATGACAATTAGATGGTAAGTTCTGTGTGCCGCGGAACTCCAATTTCCTAATTACTTTTGATTGAATTCCTTACAGTAAGCACTTTCCCCTTATCTGTGATTTGTAACTACAAATAATTACATACATATTATATACAGTAATGGGAATAGCCATAGTGGTGCTATATAAATAAACTATACACGTATAAAAATAAATATGTGGGAAGAATAATTAAGGGGTCAGTTATTTTAGTCACAAATAATAATTCAAATTGTCCAATGATATACTTATTATCAAGTTCAAAATAGCCGAAATCCAACAAAAGAACAAAAGCAGGAATTAAATGTATAAAATATATTTCTGTTCCTTTTCTATAGCGAAGGTCATTAGCATATAGCACTGTATGATTTTGTTTGATATGTACCTTATCAATGAATACGTCTATACAGTTAACACATCATATAGTCCTCTCCAATTTTAACTCAAGCTTAAAGCACAGTTCAAAACTGTAGTTAAAATGAGGGTGGTGCTATAAAAAATGTGAACTATAATGGAATTAATGCATTTTAAAGCACATTTGTGCAGAGAATATACCTGGTGGTAAGTGAGGGTGTAATAAAGGGGGCCGTATAAAGAGAGCACTTTGTTCTAAAATAACATACAGCAGATATTTTATATTTTTTAGCACTTTCTAGAGAAATGGGTATTTTTGGGGGAGAAATTCAGTTTCTATTTAGATTGGATTGAACATAATTACTTCCTACTTACAAGGTCTAAGCACTCATCATTATCACAGGGAACATTGTCATAGTGATAAAGTTTACTCTTGTCATCATCGGATTCTATTCTTCTAAACAAATCGATGTTATTATTCTGGCTTTGAGAGAAGAATCTACAGTAGTTTGTGTTCAATATATACTCTGGGTACTTTCTTTTGTTTCTTAAAGTGTACCTACTGCGCACACACATTGGAGGCGACCGTTCTGTAAGCTGAATCGATATTCATGAGAAAGCAGCCTGGATCCAATGGTTTTACACAGGAACTTCTTTAAAGTCTACAAGGCACTACATAGGGGGGAATTCAGCTAGGCTCGAGGTGCCGCCGGACACCACCTCAATGTCCGGCTGCGCACACTGTCGGCAAATACGGTACGGAATCTCTGGAATTTTTAGGTTAGGGAAAAACAGAGCCTATATTTCCACACAAAAGTCCAATTATCACACTCAAAGTATTCAATGGAAGTATCCAGTTTCATGGAAGGTTCAGGAAATTTGGACATAAAAACTACAGTAAAAAAAACAAACCTCACAGAAATGAACATATCCACTTGATAAGAGAGCCCACTGCTGAATAACGGTGACCTGAATTGATCAGGACTTCCTTAAGCCACTAGCCAATCAAAGCTCCAGCATGGGAAGCTACTTGTGATTGGATGAGCGACTATTGGGAATCTTGGTCTCACGGTTTACAGTCATTCAGTGGCAGGTGATCATAGGGAGCAGTTCAGATGGCTTTTATGTATTTTTCACTCTCCCATTTGATTACAATTTTTGATTTTAGTACAATAGTTAAAGAATATAGAAAGAAGATTTTATTTTATAATAAAGTGGTGAATGAGGGTTTGGGAAATGTTTTATTCAATTAAACTTTATTTTAAAATCAGTGTGCGTTTTAATTTACAAAGCTGACACTCTTTCGTTACATTATATATAATTTATTTTTATTTATTTATTAAAAGAGCTGTGAACTTGTAATACAGCAGGTGCTGGGAGCTCTCCAGGCTGCTTGGGATCCACTCTTTGCCACACAGCAAGGCACTGACTGCAGCCTATGGGGGGTATTCAATTGACGGCGTGATCGCTGAAAATCAAGCGCTCGAAAAATATTACCGTTAATACGGTAATCTGCGCGTAAAAACTGTTAATACGTGTGCAGGAATAGAGAAAGATTGTGTATACTTAAATTTTCGCTGTTATCTTTCTAGTTTTTCTATCTCTATTTTTTTATTTCTTATTTTCCATTCATCTTCATTTATGTAATTAACGTAAACAAAAATAAATACAAAATAAATAAATATTCATACAAATTATTATACTGTTGCTATTTTATGATCAAAAAAGCTTTATGCATTCGGATGTGACCTTTCATTAATCTTACGCATGTGCGCATACTGCAGTCTGTACTATGTGTCTACGTGCGGCAAGTAGAGCATACTTACACCCAGATTCATAACTGAACAGATCTTGGGAAACGCTTGGATTTCATTACGGCTGGAACTGCGCTCAAGTTCCGTGGTCTTTTTTAAAAACGGAACTTACATGCAAGTTGCATCCAGACATGAATCAGGCTCATAAACATCATGTTTATTGCACAGTTGCCTACTCTTCCGGAATATCCGGGAGAGTCCCGAATTTTTGGGAGTTCTCCCGGACTCCCGAGAGAGCAAGCAAGGTGTCATGTGATGCGGCCGCCTGTGCGGCGTGTGCCCCCCGGGCTGACGTCCGTCAGCCTGCGCCTGCCCTCGACGGACCCCCTTCCGGACAGCTGCCTTCAAAAGTAGGCAAGTATGGTTTATTGTCACACTATGTAAAACATAATTTTAGGAAAATTGTTCCATTCGACAGAAGTTGCACTTTAGTTAATAAATAGATATTAATGTATATGTACCAAGGCTTATAACATCTCAAAAGTAATTTATGGGGAAAAAATCTGAACAATAACAATGCTCACCTATATTGTGAATGAAGACTTCAATATCAACTTTAGTATTATCAATACAACATATTACTATAATTGTAGAAACAATTGGATTTCATATTTCAAACCAGGATATATTAATTTGTCCGTTCAGATTTGTTTCTCATTAGTGATTCTGAAGCTGCTCCTTTCCTATAATACACATGTCTTAACATCCTTGTCGAGAAACATGTTGTGGTTTGTTGTTAAACAAACAGTACCTACTTTGACAGTACTAGGTTGTGCCCATTCCTAAAAGTCGCAATTGTTGAAAAAAATGTAGCATAAATGTCCGTACATGAAGGGTAAGATGATATCTTGCTGTAGTCTCTTAAGGGATCTGCCAACACTATCCTCTGACTAGATGCTAATACAGCTCTATTACTTTGCAGCACAAGTGATTGAGGCTAAGGCAGGAAAGATACATACATAACAAAATAATCTCTCTAGGTTGTAGGAATGTTTATTCCAGCAATACAATTATAAAAGAAAAATTTACTTTAGTGCTTTTTGAAGTCTACATTTAAACATAAAGGAAGTGGAAAGGGAACAAGACGGGAGAACCTTAACCCCATAAATATTTATTTCTTGTAAATATTATAACTGGTATTTTTTGTCTTCTCTGCTTGGGCCCCAGTTATTAAGCAGAGAAAAGACCGATCTCCAGCAGTATACTACCGGCAGTGGTGGCCTCTTGATGTACAGGTCAAAGCCCTACCTCTGGCAAAAACAAACACACTATGAACATATGAAACAGAGACTTGCCCAGCTAAAAATAATGTATTTCTTGGCTCCTGATTTCAGAGCCAGAAGATTATTTTTTTAGTCAATTGTGGAGAATCGCAGCGCTCAAATATGAGATAAAAATACCAAATCCACTGCAATTGGAAACAGTGTTTTTGAGGGACTACTTTTTTTTAAAGAAAACCAAACATTTTATTTCAAGATTACAATCTGTGTACCGAAAACATTTGCATCAGTACATTCAATAAACCACAGTAGTTGTTCAAGGGTTGTTCATACAGTGCATGGGACAGTCATCTATTAGTATGACTTTTTTAATTTATTTGAAGCAGGTAACTAGACTGGGCCTAGGAGTAGAGAGGAGTGGGGTGGGTGGACGTTAATGTGGAAGGGAGGGTGCTCCCCTTTTGTTCTGCTGGTACACATGTCTATCATTTCTGCTGGGAGATAGTACATAGCTGCCTACTCTCCTGGAATGTCCGGGAGACTCACAAATTTTTGGGAGTTCTCCCGGACTCTCGAGAGAGCAGGCAAAAATCCCTGATCCAGCTGTCGCTGAAGATGGTGGGGCTAAAAGTGCCTAACGGCGCACCACATGTGGCCACGACCCCCTCGAAGGACCCACTCCCGGACAGCTGCCTTCAAAAGTAGGCAAGTATGAGATAGCATGAGTATCTCAGTCATCGCTGGCTGAATAGAGTATAGTAGTGGTGTGCGACAGGCAGTCCGTAGGCCGGCAGTGCCCCGGTGAGCCTCTACCTGCTGCCTCCAGCTGTGTGCCTCTCTCTGAATTATTCTCTACAAGCAAGATCAGCGCGAGGTTACAGCATAAATGCAGCAGCTGGGACCCAAATTAGGAGTCAGATACAGCATAGCAGGAGAGAAGAGGGGAAACTCAGGGGACCGGAGTCATTAAGTAGAGCCTTTTAGCATAAAAAAAGGAGTAACTTTTCACCTGGGCAAAACCATGTTACATTGGAGGGGGAAGAAAATTTTAAATGTGAGATAGATTTATAGTTGGGTCTAGGGCATGTCCCAGATCAACTTTAAATTTTAGTGTAAGAATAAAGCTATCAAGTATTTGTGTGCTACATAAAAAAAGCAGCCAGTATTTAACTTATGTGGAAAATAATAAACTAATTTGCACCCCTTGCATTGTAACATGGTTTGTCCCGGGGAACATTTACTCCTTTTTTTGCCTTACTTTCCTTAATGACTCAGACCCAGGATCTCAAGACAGGAAACCCACAGAAGCAAACAGCAGCCGGAGCTCAGATTATCAAACTGCAGAGGAAAAGAAAAGGGGACAACTCCTCCAGTCTCCAATGAGGACACCTTCTCTGCATAAATGTACACCCGCAGACCGAACCAGCTCCAGGGACACCATGCAACACCAACTTCAACGTAAGTCACCAATATCTACACAATTGTAGATACTGAATACGAAGCTGAGAAAACTCTCTTATTTCTCATACAGATTTCCATGCTCCTACACTGATCACTAAAGAGCTAAGAAGTGTTGACTACTGCGAAATAAAAGAGATTAAAATCCCAAAATAAGAATTATTTCCTGATGCTTACGTCTGCTACATTTTGAGAGCAGTGTATTCCTTAGACACAGAGTAAAATAATAGTCCATGTGGTCATGTTCTCACCTCTAACAAAGTGTCAGGTGTCACTGTGAAGTATAACAACACATTTTTGTCAGTTTGTGTAAATAATGAATTGGAGGCAGAGTTACTTATTTTCAGGAAAGGTCTAAGGTGCACAGTGTGTTCTGCCATTGATGTCACCGATTGCTGTGCACAGCTTGGGGTGACTTTTCCACATCTATTAATACTTTACTTCTGAAAATAGAGAACAAGCATAAAGTGTACCCAGTGGCGCACGCAGGGGGGGTTTCAGGGTCTCCAGAAACCCCCCCTCCTCCGCTAAAAAGAGCCCTACATATCGGCACTGTAGTATACAGCACCACCGCGGACGCTTCTTTGACAGCGCCGCGGCTGCTGTATTCTACAGTGCAGCCGGAACGGAGCTGCCGCGCATGCGCCTCTAGGAGTTTTTTTTTCTCCGGGGGCGGAGGAAACCCCCCCCCCCCCCCCCCCCCCCGAAAAATCCTCTGTGCGCCCCTGCGCCCCTGGTACCTGTCACCTACACACAGTAAAGGCAGTCATTTTATGGGCCAAACCAGTGTTCAAACCTATCAGCTCACTAGGCTTCATTCATCAGTGTCACTAGATCCTAAGAAACTGTATTCTAATCAGGCCTGGCTCTCCAGGTGTTGTGAAACTACACGTCCCAGCATACCCTGCCAGCTATCGGCTGGCTGTCTACTGGCAAAGCATGCTGGGGTTTGTAGTTTGAAGAGGGGTTTGGAGAGCCACAGGTTGGCCAGGCCTGCATTCTCATGAATATTGATTCAGCAAACAAAATGGTTGCCTCCACTGTGTGTAGGTCACTGGTACACATTATAGCATATGGCTCAAACCACACTATTTATATTTTTAAAAGATAACCCATAGTTGCCAATATCTGAGATCTCCCCTCCGGGAGGGTAGATTTCGCTGCCGAATTCCTGGGGGCGTGGCCATGTGGGTCGCATCATTAGGCCCCGCTCCTCAGCTGTCCATCACTATTTTCAGCCTATTGCAGCAGGGGGCAGGGCCACAATGAATCATTCCATGTGACCACACCCCAGGACCATGTGAATCACTACGGTAAGCCCCGATTCACATAGTTGCCAATTCCGCTTATAACAAGCGGAATTGGGCTTATTTTTTTTTTTTTTCAGAGTTGCAGGGTTTTTCTGGTGGTCGCGGGTTGCGGCTTTTGGGCTTCATAACATTTATTTATTTTTAAAAAACTTTATTGCCTTGTGTATAATAACGTTTTAGTCAGTGTAAGGACGCTGCTGGTCTCTTATGTGGGCGTGACCTCAGGTGTTGGCTCCTTTTTGGGGGAACCGGTCTGTGTTGTATGCAGTAGATATGGAAAGTATATATGTGACCAGACAGAACATGATGTGTGTAATTATAGTGTAAAGCTAGGGATATATTGTAGTGTACAGAGAAAACAAACCCCTAAAGTGCAGCTATAACTCCTGAGTCTTCATCTTTAGTTACTATAACTGCAAAAACTGCTGCAGATCCCATTACTATTAATATTATCTTGATATTTGTATCATAAATAAAAAATAATTAATTTTTGGCTTTTTTGGGCTCTTTTTAGGATTGTTTGGCCTTGTTTTTCACTTAGTAGTTGCTTGTTTTTCATTTCAGAGTTGGCAACCCTGCCGATTCAGTCCACTTCACTAATGAAGTGGGTAGAATGCGGGAGGTTGCCCTACTCTCCCAGCAGTCCGGGAGTTCTCCAGGAAATTCGGGAGTCTCCCGGGCATTCCGGGAGAGTAGGCAACTATGGGATAACCCCATACTAAGGTAAACATTTCAGATTCTGTTTACTGACGAACATAGAGGACTGTGCCACATTTTTGAAGCACAGCCGTTCCATGTGTACGAAGTTTTTCTTACATGTAATGTAGCTCTGGAGGAGGGGAGGGAGCGGGACGCAGGTACCGCATGGTAATAATTAATCTCATTACCACGTATGTGCACTGTAATAATGTACACCATCTCCTCCTTCGGGCACTTCCCCAGCGGACAGCCACACAAAGTGGCTGAGAGGAACATTGTACTAAAACAAATATTAAGGGGAGAGAATGGAACATAGACCCTTTAATTTTGGGTGGCAACATAAATAAAATAAGAAAACGTCTTTCTTTATCCGCAGGCCACTGTCACAGAGGAGAGCCTAGCAATGCTGGTCCATCAACTTCTGATAAGCAGTCAAACCTAGTTGGCCAATCACCAGGATCCATATATGTGTGCAGGCATCAAACCAGCCCATGTCATACTGTTCGGACAGATGTACAGATCTCACATGCCGGTGTCACTGGATAGAGATCCCTTTCTTCAGTAACGAGGCCAAACGAAGGCCCCTGTTTGTGTGAAGAGACCCTGCGAGAATAAAGGTCAGTGCTCAGCTGCATATAAAATAATATCCGACTTATTAACTGTAAGATCATTTGCTGAGGTTGTAAAAGGTGCACTAACAAACATACCACAGTGGCTGTTACCAAGCAACTGTTTCCCAGAGCTGATGTAATTAATGTGACATTTTTTAAGATTCTACAAAATGATATCCTTATCGGTCATCAGTATAACTAGAGCAATCAGTGCTTGTGGAATAACAAGCCCACCCAAAACACATTACCCTTAGTGTGTTGCGACCTGCCAGGATACTCACAATAAAGGACTCATTCTATTATTGATTTACCTACACAGCTCACATGAGATTACACACTGGTTGGGCGGTGGTGGAGCTTTTATGAAAACTGGTGTAAACATTGTTATGGGTTACATCAATTTTTTCTCTGTGCACCCGTTTTCACAAATGTGCCTAGTAAGCGTGCATCCTTTGGTGTTCTGTGCCTCTTCTAAGGGGTGGGTATACATCTTCAAGAAAGTAGGAGGCCATGTACGTTAATATATGCAGGCTCTTTGTATACTTGTTTACAGGTCAGTGTACGCATCTCAAAATCCCTACACATACACACTACTAAAACAGAGAGTATTAAAGCACAAGTAATATTATACTCGCCTACTCTCCAGGAATGTCCGAGAGACTTCTGAATTCCAGGTAGGTCTCCTGAACTCCCAGGAAGAGCAGGCGAGTCTCCTGCATCCTGGCCATCGGGTGTCAAAAGAACGGGATTCACGGAGAATCGCATAATTTTGGCCCAGCCCACATGACAAAATGACAATTTCGTTGTGGGGGTAGGGCAAAAATTAAGTGATTTGCCACGCCCTGCCCCCAACCACCCTCTCACCACACCCCTCCCCAGGATCTCCTGGATGCCAGCTACATAAAGTTGGCAAGTATGAGTAATATGTAGGGTGTATACTGTTTAAAACAAAACAGATTTGTAAGTCAATAATATCTATACAGGCCTAAAAGAGAGATAATATGGAGGGAAAGAAGAACAGGAGGATTTGGGTACAAATGGGAAGGGATGCATGTATGTGTATATATATATATATATATATATATATATATATATATATATATATATATATATATATATAATAGAGCTCTTGACACTTTGATAAATATTGGCAACTTTCCTAAAGATGTCCGAGGAGTTATCTGTAATGGAATGTAGACATAAAAATTTACTTTTTAACAGTTCTGCGGAGCAAAGTCAGGTTAACAGCAAACAATTAATTTTACTTTCATGGTTCAAAAAATTGTTCTTCATGCCAAACACTCTTGGGGTTACCAATTAACAATAGTGGACAGCAATGACATGCCACCACTGTGACATCTATTGGTAAAACAAACAGAGGCTGCTTGATACAAATCATTAACTTGGTTAGTAACGCTCTGATTTTCACAAATAGGTTTAGAGACAAGACCATATTGTGATGAATATTTATGAAGTCGTCAGCAAGCTGTCCTTTGGTAAATAGGTTTCCCTATAGAATAGTAGCAAATTCTAGAATTTATTATCGGTGATATGTCACTGAAAAGTAATAGCAAACATTTATCCAGCTTATCTTAAAACAACTACACTTCTGGGAGGATTAGATGAGATCGTAATCCAATATTAAGCAGAAAATTAACATCTTGGAATTCTATTTGATGTTGAAGTGTGACTTTAATAGGAAGGTATGTAGACATTGTAATCTCAAAATAATATTTGGGATAAAAAGATTACTTTTCGTTTCTGAATGAACTTCGATGCAGGAACAACTCTTGCAAAGGACATGGCCACAAAATCATTTTTATATGTCTAATGATTTTAGATAATGTCCTGTGATAAGAGTTAGGAAAAAAAGGTAACTTAATGTTTGTTGCTGTCTTTTATTTACTTGGAATAACTGTGCAGGTCCACTGTGTCTCTATAAGACACTTGCACAGGAGTTAGGTGTCTCTTGCATCATTCGTGTAATATGACTCAGACCAACTAGACCATAAACAAATGGTGCTCAACTTGTTTGTAACTGGGACCTCAGTGTGCCACTGTTCTGGAACCCCAGGCGTCAGTGTGACATTGTGTTCTGGGACCCCAGGCGTCAGTGTGCCACTGTTCTGGAACCCCAGGTGTCAGTGTGACATTGTGTTCTGGGACCCCAGGTGTGAGTGTGCCACTGTTCTGGAACCCCAGGCGTCAGTGTGACATTGTGTTCTGGGATCCCAGGTGTCAGTGTGCCACTGTTCTGGAACCCCAGGCGTCAGTGTGACATTGTGTTCTGGGACCCCAGGCGTCAGTTTGCCACTGTTCTGGAACCCCAGGCGTCAGTGTGCCACTGTTCTGGAACCCCAGGCGTCAGTGTGCCACTGTTCTGGAACCCCAGGCGTCAGTGTGCCACTGTTCTGGAACCCCAGGCGTCAGTGTGCCACTGTTCTGGAACCCCAGGCGTCAGTGTGCCACTGTTCTGGAACACCAGGTGTCACTGTGCCATTGTTCTGGAACTACAAATGTCAGAGTGCCATTGTTCTGGAACCCAAGGTGTCAGTGTGCCAATGTTCTGGGACCCCAGGTGTCAGTGTGCCAATGTTCTGGGACCCCAGGTGTCAGTGTGCCAATGTTCTGGAATCCTATGTGTCAGTGTGACCCTGTTCTGGAACCCTAGGTGTCAGAGTGCCATTGTTCTATAACCCCAAGTGTCAGTGTACCATTGTTCTAAGACTACAATTGTCAGCGTGACATTGTTTTGGAAACCCAAGTGTCAATGTCATAAGAAGAGACAATTTAAATAGAATGTGTTGCATATCTGACAATAATGGGATCCCAAAGTTTGTGCACTTCTGACAGATTAAACTTAGTGATAATTAGTGCTACTATTACTACTAGTGCTACTATTACTACTACTAATACTAATAATTGCATATTTGCCTACTTTTTCTACCTCGGTTCCACGTGGTGTGGAGAAGAAGTAGAGAAAGAAGAGGTGGGCAGGGCTTGGTGACACAATCTCATTATCACCTGTCCTCCAGTTGGTATCTATTTAATCAGGCCCCATATCTCTCCTACAACTCCAGGTGGGCTTCTAAAGACCTAGGCCACCACCAACCCCCCTCCCTAAAAACACCCCAGCTTTGCAGTGCACCAGTGGCAGCTGCATGCGGTACCTGCTCATGGTAGTGAGAGGGACACACCTCCCGGCAGTCAGGATAAAAGCTCTGGCTGTCAAGTCGGCAGGGCAGTGCTCTTATATCATGACCGTCTTGTTTAAATTGGGCCACACTTGGGAGCTATGTAATATTGAGGAAAGTGAGCTCTGATAAGGGACTACTACTGGGGTCTGGGAATTATGCTAAAGGAATACTGCTGGGGATTAGGAACTATCCTAGGGGTGTACTAGAGGGGACGGGTGAGAGGAGCCGCCTATAACTCCAACTATTGAGCGGAGACAGTGAAAGAATTGAAGCCATGCGTGAGCTCACTGCTGCTGTGTGAACAGGAGGGGTGCTGGAGGGTTGATAAGTATTGATAAATAGCCCATACTTGCCAACTCCCGGAAACGAGGGGGCGTGACTGGGGGGCGGAAAGGGGCGGGGGCGAGGCCAATCGCGTAATTTTGTCCCCGCCCCCGAGAAAACGTAATTTACAACGCGGGGGGCGGGGCCAAAATGCCGTGATTGTGACGTGATTCTCGGTGATATCCAGGATCCGGGAGAAATGCCAGCTCGCGTGGGAGCCCGGGACACTGACCCGAATTTCGGGAGTCTCCCGGACTTTCCGGGAGAGTTGGCAAGTATGAAATAGCCTCCCTCATACTAAGGCATGGGGAAGCCTTCACTGGCAAAGACAGAAGGGTTATTCCATATTTGCCAACTCTCCCTGAATGTCAGGGAGAATCCCTGAAATAAGGGTGATCTCCCTCACTCCCTGAAGAGTCTGGCATTCTCCCTGATGCTGAGCCAGTACAAGACGTGATTGGCTTCGCCATGTGTGGCATGATGACACAGTTCAGAAATTGTGTCCTATGTCCATGTATTGATGCCTATGGAGGTGGCCATTTTCATGGAGACCAAGATTTAATCAAAGACTGACAGGTAAGACAACATGACTTCAGTAATGGAGACAGAAATGTAAAAGACACTTCAGTCTCTAGAGATTCATTTGCTGCTTTTCTTTAATGCATAGCTGCCTACTCTCCCGGAATGTCCGGGATACTCCCGCATTTCTGGGAGACCTCCAGGGCTCCCAAGAGAGCAGGGCAAACTCCCGATTCTCACCCCCGCAATAGATAAGTGAATGGGGGGCAGGGGGGCGCCCACCTCCCCCAGGATCTCCCTAAAGCCAACGAGGAAAAGTTGGCAAGTATGGGTTATTCCCTACAATAACCCCTATTATGTACAGGGCAAAGCAAAATTAAGCTGGATCACACTTTAATAAATAAAGCCATTTGTTTTAAACACATCAAACGTATTCAGAAAATTGCAATATTTTTGTGCTTAGTATAACAACAACTTAACTCAACAAATAACGGATTTTGTTTAAAGCTGTTTCTTGGGTCAGGTACTTTTTAGCCGACAATGTCAGCTATGGCTGCCAGATATTTTACAGCCAACCTTTTCAAAGGGTCCGTTCCAAGCCATTAGCGCACTTATAGAACATGAATCTCCATTTATTATTTTTCTGCAGGGAGACTGATTGGCAGTAGTGTAAAGGGGCTTCTTATTCCCTAGTAGGAATACAAAATGTACTGGCTGGTATGGACTGCACTCATGTGCACAGCAGCACAGAATGAAAGAATCTGTTCATAAAGCTTCGTCCATTGTGTGAATGTGCAGGTTGTGTGCAAAGCCAAACAGAAGCATCGTGGTGTTGTGTCCGGCTTCCCTCGATCACCGCACGATTCTCATATCCTGCAGCAATCATCGCTTTTCCATCATTTTGAAGCAATTTCCAAATGGTTGGCTGCTGGCTAAGATTTTCTATTGTACTAAAAAAAAAAAAAAATATCATAGCATTTATTTTTTCCTTTTTTAATAAAGGAACTTAATTTAACATTATTATTGTAGGATATGCAGGATAAGGAAGCTGTTCCTGACTGCTAGTGCAGATACTAATGTCACTTGTAAGTTACATTACTGCAGCCGAACATAGATACAAAGCAGCACACATCACTACCAGAGCAGTAACAGGAAACACCTCTGGGGTCTATAAAGCCATTCTCAGCTGTCTAGACAGATCCGGTATGCTGCGGAACTCATCTTCTATGGTTTGTGACCATTCTTGTGTGCTCTATGGTGCATTAAAAGTGTCTTAAGAAGTTTTGGTGCATCCTGGCATTTGTCAGGATCTGGATCTTTCTTCTTCGGCAACTGAGATGAGTGATGTTAGTAGCCAAGTCTGCCACCATTTCCTTGAGGAATTCTTCTGCATAGATTGACTACATATATTTTATGCTCTATCAATCATTCCAGGTCCTGAATTTTATTACAAAAGTTGCCTGTTGTAGTTTATTTTTGTTTTCTTTGTTTTGGTTACAATTTGTTATTAGTTTTAGATTTGCAGTGTTTTGAAGCCAGTATATTTATTCTGGAAATTAAAATATTTTAAGGTTTAGTATAACAACAATTCAACACTTTTAAAACAAACTTGATCAGGAAATTACCAAATATGAGGTTCTCTAGTGCCATGGAGGCAGCCAGAGTACGTGGACAGGATGACACCTCATCTCCTGTTATCCAGGATATAAAGGTTGTGCGCTCTCTCGCAAAGCAGCGAACTCACCTTATTTGTGCCTTCTTCTCTACTTTATCTCATTTAAATAACTCCTCCCACAAAATGAAATCTTGTATTTGCATGTGGATGAAAATCTAGAGGACACTCATGTGTCCAATCTCTACTGAAGAAGGATTACCGCAGACCTGCCCACCTCCTCCCATCCGATGTTTGCAACCCGCAGATGCTTCTATCCTGACCCACAAATCCATGCACTGACCGAGAAACATTAATACATACAAGTAGGCAGATGATCTCCCTCTTAACCTCACTACATTACCCTATTACCACCTGTTATACAACTACCCCTTGACCAACATTGTTGTGTGACAGGATCATTTGGCTTATGAGTCACTTTTGCAGTCTGGCTGGGTCAACTGCAAATGTAGACTTAACCTCATGTGTCAAACTCCCATTGTCCCATAGATTATAAGCTTGCAAGCAGGGTCTTCTCACCTCTTTGTTTGTCTTACCCAGTTTGTTTATTAGTTTACTATGTTTGTCCCCAATTGTAAAGCGCTACGGAATATGTTGGCGCTATATAAATAAATGATGATAATGATTATCTCACAAAACAGCATATGCACTGTTCTTTTGTAGTGTCAGACAAGCCTTAAAGTCTTTAGCAATTCAACAAATGATGATATCACAATGGTTAACAACAGTTAAATTTACTGACAAACACTAAAAACAACAACATTGTTACCAATAAAAATGTTATATCCCACCAACATGACCAGTGTTGTCCCCAGAAAATTTTGCCAGCCGGATGGCATTAAGAAGTAACCAGATGGGGGCAGTTGTAATACTTTGCAATAATATTGAAAACTGTTGGAGGTTATGGCCCACACCAGCCAGGACTAGTCAGACTGGTGGTCAGTGGTCTAACACACACTGCTGGCTGTAGTGCTCACATAATGCATGTTATAATAGGAGAAACAATGGTTTATTCTATTAAAATAGGACTCTGTTGGGCTACAAGAGCCGGGAGGCAAGTAAAAACTTCCTAACTTGAGGGCTTATTTATTATCTGGGGTGATAAACTAGCTACTTGCAGATACTGGCTGGCAGTGGTAAGAGGACTCTTACTGCTACGCCACAGTACATAGAGATCCGCGCATGTGTGACACGGGACTGTCGGTTGACACAGGTGCAGTGGAACTAGAAGCCCTAACTTGGGCGTCATCAATCAATAAAAATATAAAATATTTTTTTTAAAAAATCTGTAAAAATAAAAATAAATAAAAATAGTCAAAAAGTAAATATGCTTTAGGGCAACGGCTCTGCTATCGCCATAGTGAGGTGACTATATCAATAGGAGGACAAGGCGGTACTTGTACTTGTACAGTCCTTGTTAAATAGGCGTACCTATGCTTTTCATAGGGAAGCTTTATCGGAGCCATAGCCTACTGCCAGTGAAACCCAGTGACAGCTTCCGCTGGAGTTAGCCTTTAATAAATAGGGAGAAGTCTGTCGAAAACCTGGTACAGATCTGGATACATCCTACAACGTGTACATCTTAGCTTATGGGCGCAAATAACCTATTTTTATGTGCGGCTTTTTTGAGGGTACATTACGTTCAATTTGCATACAACGTGTCATTAGGCCCATTATCTCTGGCCACTTAGGAGAAACAAGTTTTGTCCCCCCAACATTCAGCCACTTGCTGATTTAAAACTTGGGGGTAGATTTAATAAAACTTCCAAAAAGGAAAAGTGGAGGTGTTGCCCATAGAAACCAATTAAAATCTAGCTATCAATTTCTAGAGTGTACTAGATAAATGATAGCTAGAATCTAGTTGGTTGCTATGGGCAACACTTCACTTTTCTTTTTAGAAGCTTTTGTAAATCTACCATGTTGGATGTAACATTATGTAGTTTCTACTGGAAGTAGGACAGATCCGGAGACACACAAACAGCAGGGCTTCTGGCCTGTCCTAAACGTAACTTGCAGGTTTTTACGGATTGTGTATGGTTCCCAGATGTGTTACAATTGTCATTTTAGTGCATAGGATATTCAGACTTTTAAGCGTCTAGAGGAACACATTTCTCCTTACAGTTTGGCTCATCAAAATTATGCATCATGTTTTCTCAGACTCATTTTCCCAAGCAGCTGCATTTAGTAAATATTCAGCACTTACCACAGAAGCGACATGCAAACTGAATGAGAAGCAGTATGTAAATTTTATTCCATGCTTTCGTTGTTTGATTAATAGAGTCATCTTTCTGTCTAGAGATATATTGGAGGCTTCTGTGAGCAGCTGGCGTAGATAGTTCTATTGTTCATTATTCATTTAGTAGTTGGGTCTGGTTTATGAAGTGCACTCGAAGAGTACCACAACTTTGGTTTTGTCTGCTCACTGCCCCTTAATCCTTGCCCGGGAGATACCTCCACAAATTAGAAGTGCCCCTAGGTTTGCAGCCAGGCCCCAAAGAAGTGGTGCACTATGCAAATGTAACATCAGGTCCAACCTTCTAGCATTTTAGAACCACCTCTTTCATTAACTTTTCAGTTTCTCTCCTAAAATACTGCTAGTTTATGGCTTCAACTATTCATGAGAGTGAGGGGACATAAGGACTCAGTTAAACATAAGTTTTGTGTTTGATGTTTTTTTATTTTTGTTAAATTGGGCGAAGTGAGCTTAGAAGTAGAGTTATCTGTTGAGGTGCATCTGTAAGGTGCAAAATGCGTCTCATTAAAATGATAGGATGAGACCCATCAGCTTCAGCTCTGACCTGCTGAAAAATGTAAGTCCTTACGTGGAGTGGAAATGACTGTATTCCCTCCCCTAGGCAGGCAATACCCATAATTGTGGATGGCCCTCAGACATCCACAATTGATTCGGCTGCTGACAAGTGTAGATTAAGTGTCTCCGTGCAGGTCTGCATCTCCGCGCCATTACGTAAACATGCATGTACTGTACCCACCTCAATATATCAAGTTACTTTTATTAAATTGTTCTGTGCATGTATAAAGGATTCAATCTTTTGAGTAAAAGTCATAAAACCATTGAATGTGTGGTGTTATGCCTTCAGCCTTGTTGTTTTTACATATACAATAGTTTCTGTGCAAACTCCATAGTAGCCGGCCTAGTATGAGCTTAAACTGAACACTTAGGCCTTCGTAGATAGCTCTCAAGGCATCTTGGGTAATGATAGGAGGTCACCATTTTAGATTTCACATGTTAGTCAGAGATGCAGTAATATCTCTCCTCAGCACAGCATCAATGGTAAAATATTCTGTCAAGTTATACAGTTAAGCCATGTTTTGATGGTTTGTATTGCATTATATATGTACGAGCTGTGGGCCCCGGTGCAGGGAACCAAGGAGAAGGAAACCAAGGCCCACAGCTCACTAGTTCCCTGTGCATCGGGCCCCATTATCTTCATGGGCCCGATGCACAGCACCGGCTGCAACAATGGTAGTTCCACCACTGTATCTGTACATATTGTGATTGCATTCCATTATTTCTTTATTGCAGTTTTACAGCTTGAATTCACATGTTCTTTACTACTAAAATAAACACCATTCTTCAGATCTTCATATCTAGACTATATTGTTATATACTTGGCAAGTATGATGCGGGAGCTGCCGGGACTCCGAAAATCGCGTCATTTTGGCCCTGCCCCGTGACTTAGTTATGCAAATGCCGCGATTCCCGGTGAATCGCGGCATTTTGGATTTAATTCTGCCCATTTCATTAGGAAGTAAGCAGATGTGGGAGACTGTCATACTCTCCCAAGAGTCCGGGGGACCCACCCAGAATTCGGGAGTCTCCCAGACATTCTGGGAGAGTTGGCAAGTATGTATTATTAATGTAGGAGTGCCTATGCTGTCTGTCTGATTATACGCAGGCCAAAGGGAAGTTATAGTGAGGTCAGAACATGTGGCTACCTTTATATATTTTACATAGTAGATCCTAAAGTCCAGAAAATGCATTTTTTTTCTTTTACGCAGAGATTGAAAGTGGTATTTTTTTTTTAACTATTGATGACTGAATGATTCAAATGACCTCTATCAGTTCATCTTACATTAATAATGTGATACTAAAATGCAAATGGCTTACTCAGAAATAAGATATATATTTATGATGAATGGAAAGCGCAACTAACAAAAAAGGACATGACTTTGCATACTGGCACAGGACATAATGGTTTATTATACAGCTGGGACTTTTCCCTAGCCCAATGCTGTCTAGGTTTCTATGGGGTGGGTGAAATCAATATATGCAGAGATACAGTACATAAACTGAACCCTACGGAGAAATAGTGGCTCTGGCATTTGTCCCTAAAGTTGTACACAACAAAGGTATTCCTTACACCTAGTACTTTATACACTTGTATCAGCCACACCTTACAGCTTCACTCTTCCAAAATGTAAATGTTACATTTTGAACCAATAATTTGCATTTTATGTGCTTATTATTATCTACTGCTATAAACAGAACTGTGACATTCATATACAGTGTATTACAGAACATTTCAATGTTCAAACTGATAAATTGGTGTACAAATCAGAGAATATAAAATGAGGGAAAAGTCTAAAAACACCCCAAACGTCAAATAAAATAAGGATAAATGCAATTTGTAAAATATCCACAGTGGTTTATTGTGCTGAACAAGTTCTACAGACAAGTAACATGACTATACAGTGTGGACGTTACATGAAAAACGCACCTTTACAGCAATATAATATGTTAGCTTGAGGAAAACAAATGTATGCAAATTTGAGCCAGGACAATCAATCCTGTATGCATGATGTTCAGAATATTTTACTTTTGCAAACTAAAATATATACGGAACACTTTCCGCAATACACACAAAAAAACATACTATATAACAGTATGACAACATACATTGAGGTCTATTTATCAAAGGATGAAGATCCCAAATGCAGGAGAAAATGGGTGTTTTGTCAGTCTTGTTACCACATTACCCAACACATCAAATGGGACTATTTAATTATTGCTGTGGTATCTCAGGATGTTGTTAACAAAACAAAAACATTTCTTTAATATTAGAGAAAAGTTTTTTAATTCCTTAATCTTTTTCTTAGATGTTTAAAATAAATAATGCTTAAAAAGAAATAAAATACGTTTTAAACCTTATTTACATTATTCACATTAGTGGAACTAAAAGCACAAATCTTTCAGTTCCACTGTGCACAGGTAACCTGCCCACGCATGCGCACTACTGAAGAGACTGGCCCCAGAGTGGTAAATTACCCATACTTACCAACCTTTGGTAACCTAATTCCGGGAGATCCCAGGCAGGGGGTGTGGTTGGAGGGCGGGAGGGATGGGGCGCGGTAATTCGCGTCATTTTGTCTCCGCCGCCCCCGGGGCCAAAATGACGTGATTCACGTCATTTTGAGGAGCAAGACGTCATATGCAGGATATTTGCCTGCTCTCCCGGGAGCCCGGGAGACCTACCTGAATTTCGGGAGTCACCCGGACATTTCGAGAGAGTTGGCAAGTATAAAATTAACTCTTACTGCTCCAGGCCAGCATTGAAGGGGCGGCGGAGTTTTTCTATAAATGCAGGAGATAAGTGATCTTCTATTGCTGCCTTTATACGCTATAATTAAAAGTTATACTTATAGCCGCAATGGGGCTGATAATAAATATACTCCCTTCATCTAGGTAACTTTTGTGGTGTAAAATACAGAGAAAGGTGGTGTAAAATCATGGAAATTCAGCAAATCAAATGCATTGGGGAATGAGGGGACTGAATAAACTGTAAAATCAGGGGACATAGAATTGGTGTTTGCCTGTACGTTGATCCTTTAAAGTGAACGTTTACCATGTAATTTCTTAAAAATATGAGAAATAGAATGTACCCATCACTTACACACAGCGGAGGAAGCAAATTCATAATTACAAGGGACATTACTAAGGCAAAAGGCATTTTTTTCCACAAGCCTCATTAATGGCAATAGTTCCTAAATATATATTCTCAGCCCACAAATTTGTTGCCCTCGGAGGACCTCCTTTACGAAGGGCATTGGGGCCCTGATGGTTAGTACAACACATTTCATGGTGCCCACCTACTCTCTACTCTCGGGAGACGTCTCCACAACGTCAAGGTTTACAGAGAGATGGAACAATTGTGGTGCCCCAAAATCTGAGTACCCTGGGGTGTAGCTATATGTTTTTAATTTGTTAATTTAATTTGTTAATTGTTAAAAGTGTTTATAAAGATTTAAAAAAAAAAAAAAAAAAATCCTGAGGGAGAAGTGACAGTTGGGAGTGGTTGGTGGTTGCCGGGGGGTGACAGGAAGGAGGAGTGTGTGGCATAGCAACAAGTCCACTAACTTTGGTAATAACTGTGAACTCCCAGAAGGCAGTGGGAAGAGGAAAGTTCTAGACTTCTGAGGGAGAGAGATCCCTGTGTCTGCATAGACTGAGAGAGAAAAATAGGGACAGAATGAAAATTGGACAAAGTGATCTATAAGCAGATTAAAAGTGAAGTAAATGTAAGAAGAGAAGAAGATAAGAAGTGAGCCAAAGAGAGGTGTGAGTAAAAAGGAAAGTACTGAAAACAAATAAGCAGTATAGAGATCTGTGACATCACACTAAACAGACTGAGCTATGTACTGAGAACAGTGTGAGAGGAGAGAAAATAGAGAGGTCTGTGAATACACAACAGAGATTGTGCAATACAAAAGATCATCAGCTTATTTGTCGTGAAAAAGTAATTTATGGGCCCCAACCACGTGCAGCACTTCTACTAAATTCCTGTGCACAGTTCAGCCCAGAACTGAGTGTAAAATATGGTAACGTAACCAGGGATAATATTGGTGCACCAAATGTGTTAGTTGAATGTTAATGTTAAGTGATTTACCTAAAATTGATTTATTGTTATTGAAGATTTTATCGCAATTGTGCTCTATGTTGATCAAATGAATATTTTGTCATTACCATTGAGTTGAAGGGGTCAGTGGCGCGGTGGCTTACCAAAATTATCTTTACCGCATTATTAATAAACCCAAGTTATTTGTCCAATCCTTGTCCCTTTCATTGAAGTATTTATCTCCTGACCACCGGATATCCGAATAAAAAAAGAACCTGAATCGTGTCTGGAGGACAAGATAAGGGAAGTAAGTCCCATCAGTACTCGGCCACCACACAAATCTGAGATGTTGCACTGTATAAAAATAAAGTCTGTACATGAATAGTCCAAACTTCTACAACCTTGGATTCATGCCTTACATTAAATAATATATTTCTGTTTTACCCCCTAAAATATTGCCCGATTTAGCCTCAATTATAACTTAAATTTGTCATGAGAGTGAGGAATCATCAGCGAATGTCTTTATCACATATGGGGTCTGATTCATTAGGGAAAGTTAAGTAAAGAATTGAGTAAGTAGTCTCCTGGACTACTAGTCTGCACCCCTTGCATTGTATCATGGTTTTGCCCAAGAGACTACTTACTCAATTTTTTACCTAACGTTCCTTGATGAATCAGGCCCATGGTGCTCTTGTGTGTTAGAAGATTTGTTATACATTGGGCAAAGTGCACCCAGGAATGCGTTGCTCTGCCAAAGTACAACTAGAAGACGTAAGACGCGTTTTATTAAAAGTATATAATAAGATTCCATCTCCACCAGCTCAGAACTAGTAAAAAAAAAAATCCAAGTATTTCTGTGTATTGAAGATGTGCCTCGCTACAGCAAGGAACACTCCTGGAAATGCTGATCTCCAGCCCTTCATCACATTTTAGTAAACTTGCTCCGCAAAATAAAAGCTCGTTTTTGCAAAAAACCTTACACAAACATTGGGTTGTCCGTGATTTGCAAGGAACGCCCTCACCCCCAACTCACTAATACCATTGGCCGTAATAAACTTCTGCTTCCCTGCAAATGCCGCCATCTCCCTTTACAAACCTATTCACTTTAGTGGAAATAGAGGCACAGAGCACCATCAAAGTGAATTTTGCGCTGTGGCTCGGCTGTTTTGCACTACATAGATGAGCTTAACTATGTGTAAAACATTTATCAAAATAATCAGATCAGATTACTTATTAAACATCTACAGACATAAGGAATAGCTACATAAAATATTTATAGCTAGTCCATGGTCAGTGGTAAATAGAAAACAAGATTAAGAATCTTTACCCTTGCATGGCATTACTCTACAATTGTAACTTGGAGATAAAGCTCAGTAGGCTAATCCAAATGCGACTAGTATATAAACTGTTTGGTTTCTAAAACCACAACCCACATGGTCAGTTGTATTAACTCCTATTACACAGAATGTGTCTCTCAGCTAGAATCATCGGAGTTTCATGCCAACATCAGAATCTCAACGGAGGATTCACCAACCACTAACATAGGCAAATTGCTTAGGCTGTGGTTGCCACAAGTGGGACCCAACTTTGTATACATAAAACCACCGATTTACATACTGCAAAAGTGCCAAACTGTCTAATCTCTCGAGTGCCCAGTTTCCAGATAAGTTATGTTATATGGAAATACTCTGATGGGTCCATGTGATGGAAGTCCTGAAGCCAATATTACATCAACCTGTGACCTCTGTGGGTACATTTTATGGAATATTAATACAACCACTGTCTTGTAGACAGATATTGGCATAAGAAATAGTCACTAACAGTCAAAAGAATCACTTCTGCTTGTAATGAATAACACAAAATCTGCATGTTACAATGCACAAAGGGATGCTTGGAAATCATGCAAATTGCATTTTGCAAATATTATGAGAAAATAGAAAAGCCAAAGAGAAAAGACAATACCCATATTTATTGAATGATTCAGTGGTAATGCAATATCTCTATACAAGATGCAAATGCTCTGCAGAACTACAATTAACCATTGTTATGCTATCAGTGTAAATCTGTGCGCGCACCTGAGATATACCCGCTGCATGTTTTATTATCTCAGGTACAAACAGATAACTGACCTCTGTCCATGTGAGTATGGGAGAGAGTTTACCCTGGAGGAAGATTTATGAAAATTGGAGCATAACAAAAAGATGCTGTAACCCATAGCAACCCAACATTTGCTCGCTCTCTCTCTCTTAACTACCAGATATGACATAACATTTTATATTTGTTATACTTTAACATAGCTGCCAGGAAATGCTTCAGAAACACTCCTGTTGGAGCCTTTCCATTGCTTGTGGCATCAGGATGCAGTCACATCTGTCAGGAAGCGAAGATGTCATTGGATAAAAATAGAACAAGAGTAATGATTTCAGTCTTGATATAAAATGGTAAAGTACTTGTCCACAGATGTACGAGAGAGAAGAAGCCGTAATCAGACCATAGAGTGAGTGCTCTGAATATCTAGAAGCACTTTCCACCAATTAAAGGCCATTATTATTCCACAGAATACATATTTTGTGAGGCCTTGCTATTTAAACTACTGTCCCAGTTCTCCAAAAGCCGGGATCAACATTTCTGTTTCGTTATATCCACCCTTTAAAGGCAAATTTGCCTTTCCGATTAGGGGCTAGATTTACTAAGCTGCAAGTTTGAAAAAGTGGGGATGTTGCCTATAGCAACCAATCAGATTCTATCTGTCATTTTGTAGAAGGTACTAAATAAATGATAGCTGGAATCTGATTGGTTGCTATAGGCAACATCCCCACTTTTTCAAACCCTCAGCTTAGTAAATCTAGCCCTAGGAGTTTAATTGTAAGAAATTATGTACGTTATAATTTACAGTAAATTATAAGGACATTAGCAGCTGACCATATACAGATCACCAAGGTGACTTCTATTATCTGTAATAATTTACTGTAATAGTGCATTATTTTCTAGGATACATAAAAATGTAACTAAAAAATCCAACCCAAATACATCAATAATCAATAATAATGGGCTAGGGACTGCCCATTATAGGCTGGGATCTTGTGTGAGCCCAGCAGCGTGTGAGCCCAGCAGCGTGTGAGCCCAGCAGCGTGTGAGCCCAGCAGCGTGTGAGCCCAGCAGCGTGTGAGCTTCTCACATGTCTCAGAACTAATGGAGAAATACACAAACAGCAGTGGGGCATATGAAATGATCACACACTGCTAGGGCCAGCCAGTAGCACACAGCAATTGGCGCATCAACTCTCAGTGGTGGGGTCATATGATCGGTAGCAAGAGCTATTGTGGAGACCAGCAGGGGAGGTAAGTTAGTTGCTGTGTATTGTGAGAAAATGAGATCATTGATATCATCAGTTATAACAGTACAGTTGAAACATCTTTGCTTCACTGTGCAGTAAGACCATGGTTAAAAATGTGTCATATGATAACAAGCTATAACATAAAGGGTAACATACTCATTCATCTCCCAACTGTCCGCAAAATGGGACTGTCCCATCTAAAATGCTCCTGCTCCCCAACATTCTAGAATTTTTTAAAAAGTAACAAATTAAGCCACACCCCCAGTCTGTCAAAGCCACGCCCCTGATTCTCTAAGGAAAACAATTTTTGACTGTAGGAAACTGATCAACAGGCTACTTTGTCGGGCTCTCCTAAAAAAATAAACAACAAATAAATCCATTTATATGGGCAGAATTATTTATATGGCTAGCATGCTAAGGTCTCTTTTGTCACAGCCTGTGCTGGCAGTCTAGTGAAGGGGGCTTGAGAAGGGCAGTCTAGAGGCGGGTGCCCAGTGGGTGTCCCTTGCATATGTGAGATTAGTAACTCCCAATAAGGGGCTGTGTCAAGGGATTATTGGGGGAGATGTTCGGTGCTGGCCTATTCAGCGGTCCTGAAGGGTTCCTCTCCCAGTGAGGCGTTATCCACCTTTGTGCATAACACCGGTGTGTATTGGGCACCACACCTGTGACCTTATGATAAGTGGTGTGGGTACAGTATCCATCACCGCAGTGCTACTGTGTGCTATGCCCCATCCCTAAAAAGGTTATATAATAAAAGCCTGTGGCAATTTGCTTTCTGCATATCTGTTTTTTCTGTCTGCTACAGGCAGTTCTCCATTAGTTCACAGTGAGCTGCCCATATCACACCTTTTTTGTCCTATGCATATAATCATGTCTGCTGCCTCTCATTCCATTTGTCTGCAGCAGGACCTGCACGTACCAGCTACAGAAGTTCCTTTCATCTTGCCTGCTTGTCTGATATGGTTCCTGGGTCTAGAGCCAATGGAGCAATGTGTCTACCGTATACTGCCATGCTTTCCTGTGGCACTGTATGGGAAATCCCACTTCTGGTTCCATGTTTTGCTTTGCGACTACTCACAGACTGCAGGTTGTCCCTCCACACTGAACAGCTATTATTGTATGTGATTTACATTAGCGACTCTTTGTCAGACAGCCATAATACCGCAACTACAGACAAACAAAACGTCTCTATGGCCGTACTCCTCCGAACCAAGGGAGCCCTAGAAATTCAAATATCAAACTACAGATTACAGGCTACAGAAGTTGTGTAGGGATGAATGTAGGTAACAAATAATAATGACAGTGAGCTACATTCAAATATATTAGAACTAGGGATGAGCGCGCTCGGATTTCTGAAATCCGAGCCCACCCGAACGTTGCGGATCCGAGTCGGATCCGAGACAGATCCGGGTATTGGCGCCAAATTCAAAAGTGAAACTGAGGCTCTGACTCATAATCCCGTTGTCGGATCTCGCGATACTCGGATCCTATAAATTCCCCGCTAGTCGCCGCCATCTTCACTCGGGCATTGATCAGGGTAGAGGGAGGGTGTGTTAGGTGGTCCTCTGTGCTGTTTAGTTCTGTGCTGTTTAGTTCTGTGCTGTTTAGTGCTGTGCTGTGCTGTTTAGTGCTGTGCTGTGCTGTGCTGTGCTGTGCTGTGCTGTGTTCTGCAGTATCAGTCCAGTGGTGCTGTGTGCTGTGCTCTGTCCTTCTGAGGTCAGTGGTGCTGCTGGGTCCTGTGCTGTGTCCTGTTCAGTCCAGTGGTGCTGTGTCCTGTGCTCTGTGCTTCTAAGGGCATAGTTATTTCCCCAATATTCCCCTGTGTTTAAAAAAATAAAAAAAAGTTTTTTTTATAAAATACCAAAAACTACTTTAATATTTTTTAATTACCACAAAATTTTCACAACCAATCCTGCAGTATAAGCCCATTGGTACTGCAATATTACCAAGTTCACACATTCAGCAGTAAAAGTCCAGTGGTACTGCAATATTACAAAGTTTACACATTCTGCAGTATCAGTCCAGTGGTGCTGTGTCCTGTGCTCTGTCCTGCTGAGTTCCGTAGTGCTGCTGGGTCCTGTGCCGTGTCCTGTTCAGTCCAGTGGTGCTGTGTCCTGTGCTCTGTGCTTCTAAGGGCATAGTTATTTCCCCATTATTCCCAAGTTTGTAAAAAATAAAAAAAAAGTAAAAAAAAATAAAAAATTAAAAAAAAAAAAAAATATATAATAATTATAACCAAATTTGCAAAACCAATCCAGCATTATAAGTCCATTGGTACTGCAATATTACCAAGTTCACACATTCAGCTGTAAAAGTCCAGTGGTACTGCAATATTACAAAGTTTACACATTCTGCAGTATCAGTCCAGTGGTGCTGTGTCCTGTGCTCTGTCCTGCTGAGTTCCGTAGTGCTGCTGGGTCCTGTGCCGTGTCCTGTTCAGTCCAGTGGTGCTGTGTCCTGTGCTCTGTGCTTCTAAGGGCATAGTTATTTCCCCATTATTCCCAAGTTTGTAAAAAATAAAAAAAAAGTAAAAAAAAATAAAAAATTAAAAAAAAAAAAAAAATATATAATAATTATAACCAAATTTGCAAAACCAATCCAGCATTATAAGTCCATTGGTACTGCAATATTACCAAGTTCACACATTCTGCAGTATCTTGTGCTACATATAATGGAGAACAAAAATTTGGAGGATAAAGTAGGGAAAGATCAAGACCCACTTCCTCCTAATGCTGAAGCTGCTGCCACTAGTCATGACATAGACGATGAAATGCCATCAACGTCGTCTTCCAAGCCCGATGCCCAATCTCGTAGTACCGGGCATGTAAAATCCAAAAAGCCCAAGTTAAGAAAAAGTAGCAAAAAGAGAAACTTAAAATCATCTGAGGAGAAACGTAAAGTTGCCAATATGCCATTTACGACACGGAGTGGCAAGGAACGGCTTAGGCCCTGGCCCGTGTTCATGACTAGTGGTTCAGCTTCACCCACGGATCTTAGCCCTCCTCCTCCTCCCCCCCCTACAAAAAATTGAAGAGAGTTATGCTGTCAGCAACAAAACAGCAAACAACTCTGCCTTCTAAAGAGAAATTATCACAAATCCCCAAGGCGAGTCCAAGGGTGTTGGTGGTTGTCAAGCCTGACCTTCCCATCACTGTACGGGAAGAGGTGGCTCGGGAGGAGGCTATTGATGATGTAGCTGGCGCTGTGGAGGAACTTGATGATGAGGATGGTGATGTGGTTATTGTAAATGAGGCACCAGGGGGGGAAACAGCTGATGTCCATGGGATGAAAAAGCCCATCGTCATGCCTGGTCAGAAGACCAAAAAATGCACCTCTTCGGTCTGGAGTTATTTTTATCCAAATCCAGACAACCAATGTATGGCAATATGTAGCTTATGTAAAGCTCAAATAAGCAGGGGTAAGGATCTTGCCCACCTAGGAACATCCTCCCTTATACGTCACCTGAATAACCTTCATAGTTCAGTGGTTAGTTCAGGAACTGGGGCTAGGACCCTCATCGGTACAGGGACACCTAAATCCCGTGGTCCAGTTGGATACACACCAGCAACACCCTCCTCGTCAACTTCCTCCACAATCTCCATCAGATTCAGTCCTGCAGCCCAAGTCACCAGCCAGACTGAGTCCTCCTCAATACGGGATTCATCCGAGGAATCCTGCAGCGGTACGCCTACTACTGCCACTGCTGCTGTTGCTGCTGTTAGTCGGTCATCTTCCCAGAGGGGAAGTCGTAAGACCGCTAAGTCTTTCACCAAACAATTGACCGTCCAACAGTCGTTTGCCATGACCACCAAATACGATAGTAGTCACCCTATTGCAAAGCGTATAACTGCGGCTGTAACTGCAATGTTGGTGTTAGACGTGCGCCCGGTGTCCGCCATCAGTGGAGTGGGATTTAGAGGGTTGATGGAGGTATTGTGTCCCCGGTACCAAATCCCCTCGAGATTCCACTTCACTAGGCAGGCGATACCAAAAATGTACAGAGAAGTACGATCAAGTGTCCTCAGTGCTCTTAAAAATGCGGTTGTACCCACTGTCCACTTAACCACGGACATGTGGACAAGTGGTTCTGGGCAAACGAAGGACTATATGACTGTGACAGCCCACTGGGTAGATGCATCCCCTTCCGCAGCAACAGCAACAGCTGCATCAGTAGCAGCATCTACAAAATGGCTGCTCATGCAAAGGCAGGCAACATTGTGCATTACAGGCTTTAATAAGAGGCACAACGCTGCCAACATATTAGAGAAAATGAGGGAAATTATCTCCCAGTGGCTTACCCCACTTAGACTCTCATGGGGATTTGTGGTGTCAGACAATGCCAGTAACATTGTGCGGGCATTAAATATGGGCAATTTCCAGCACGTCCCATGTTTTGCCCACACCATTAATTTGGTGGTGCAGCATTACCTGAAGAGTGACAGGGGTGTGCAGGAGATGCTTGCCGTGGCGCGCAAAATTGCTGGACACTTTCGGCATTCAGCCAGTGCCTACCGCAGACTAGAGGCACATCAAAAAAGCTTGAACCTGCCCTGCCATCACCTCAAACAAGAGGTTGTGACGCGCTGGAACTCCACCCTCTATATGCTGCAGAGGATGGAGGAGCAGCAAAAGGCCATTCAGGCCTACACAGCCACCTACGACATAGGCAAAGGAGTGGGGATGCGCCTGAGTCAAGCGCAGTGGAGACTGATTTCCGTGTTGTGCAAGGTTCTGCAGCCATTTGAACTTGCCACACGAGAAGTCAGTTCCGACACTGCCAGCTTGAGTCAGGTCATTCCCCTGATCAGGCTGTTGCAGAAGCAGCTGGAGAAAGTGAGGGAGGAGCTGGTAAGCCATTGCGATTACAGCAAGCATGTAGCTCTTGTGGATGTAGCCCTTCGTACGCTTTGCCAGGATCCGAGGGTGGTCACTCTTTTAAAGTCAGAGGAATACATTCTGGCCACCGTGCTCGATCCTCGGTTTAAAGCGTATGTTGTGTCTCTGTTTCCGGCGGACACAAATCTACAGCGGTGCAAAGACCTGCTGGTCAGGAGATTGTCCTCTGAAGAGGACCGTGACATGCCAACAGCTCCACCCTCATTTTCTTCCACATCTATGGCTGCGAGGAAAAAGCTCAGTTTTCCCAAAAGAGGCACTGGCGGGGATGCTGATAACATCTGGTCCGGACTGAAGGACCTGCCAACCATTGCAGACATGTCTACTCTCGCTGCATTGGATGCTGTCACAATAGAAAAAATTGTGGATGATTACTTTGCTGACACCATCCAAGTAGACATGTCAGACAGTCCATATTGTTACTGGCAGGAAAAAAAGGCAGTTTGGAAGCCCCTGTACAAACTGGCTCTATTTTACCTGAGTTGTCCCCCCTCCAGTGTGTACTCGGAAAGAGTTTTTAGTGCAGCGGGGAACCTGGTCAGTGAGCGGCGAAGGAGGTTGCTTCCTCACAACGTTGAAAAAATGATGTTTATAAAAATGAATAATCAATTCCTCAATGAAGTACAGCACTGCCCTCCAGATACTACAGAGGGACCTGTGGTTGTGGAGTCCAGCGGGGACGAATTGATAATGTGTGATGAGGAGGAAGTACACACTGTAGGGGGAGAGGAATCAGAGGTTGAGGATGAGGACGACATCTTGCCTCAGTAGAGCCTGTTTAGTCTGTACAGGGAGAGATGAATAGCTTTTTTGGTGTGGGGGCCCAAACAAACCAATCATTTCAGTCAAAGTTGTTTGGTAGGCCCTGTCGCTGAAATGATTGGTTTGTTAAAGTGTGCATGTCCTATTTCAACAACAGACCTCTCAACTGCAGCTCATCCCTCCTCTGCGGGGATAATGTCTCCTGTGCTCTGACACGTCACTCTGTGTACTCTCAGCCTCAGGATCTGACACTACAGCTACCATGCCTCTTGTAGCAGCCCTCACTCCAGGGCCTCTTCCATGTGCAGTGTCCCCCTCTCTCTTGGGTTCACTATAGTGGCATGGAGTTCTCCCCCTCATCCAGGGCACACATTCCTTGCCCTGGCTCAGTCACCACGCTCAGACTTCCAGGCAATGCTGGGGGAGCCTGGGAGCTTCCACCCCAGGTCCCCAGCTACAACTCTCCTCTCCTGTGTCTTCTCTCTCTTTCTGACACTTTAAAGATCGTGCCTTTAAATGAAAAAGTCAGTCTTCATTGCACGACTATGTGCAAGTGCAACAGGGACATTTTTTTGGGTTTACAAAGTCAAACAATAACACTACGACCCTGTCTGTCTGGGGTCTGTCAATGACGAATTGTCTGGAGCATGTTTTGAGGAGGTATTGTGGCCCCGGTATCAAATTGGGTACCGGGGCCACCCCACTATGCAGTCCAGATACTTGTTTGGTGGAATTCCGACACGTGGAGGGTTTTTTAATTATATTGTGGCCTCGGTACCAAATTGTGTACCGGGGCCACCACACTACGCAGTCAAGATACTTGTTTGGTGGAATTCAGACCAGTTGAGGGTTTTATTATTATATTGTGTGGACCACTCTATCTATACCACACTACAACTCTATACCACTCTATTTCCTACTTTAATTCTATTTAATTCTATTTCCTACTTTAATTCTATTACTAATTAATTAACATAAAGAGGAACAAAAAAAACCAATTTTACCAAAAGTATAATATGACTTAGACTTACAAACACTACACTTGAAAGATCGTGCCTTTAAATGAAAAAGTCAGTCTTCATTGCACGACTATGTGCAAGTGCAACAGGGACATTTTTTTGGGTTTACAAAGTCAAACAATAACACTACGACCCTGTCTGTCTGGGGTCTGTCAATGACGAATTGTCTGGAGCATGTTTTGAGGAGGTATTGTGGCCCCGGTATCAAATTGGGTACCGGGGCCACCCCACTATGCAGTCCAGATACTTGTTTGGTGGAATTCCGACACGTGGAGGGTTTTTTAATTATATTGTGGCCTCGGTACCAAATTGTGTACCGGGGCCACCACACTACGCAGTCAAGATACTTGTTTGGTGGAATTCAGACCAGTTGAGGGTTTTATTATTATATTGTGTGGACCACTCTATCTATACCACACTACAACTCTATACCACTCTATTTCCTACTTTAATTCTATTTAATTCTATTTCCTACTTTAATTCTATTACTAATTAATTAACATAAAGAGGAACAAAAAAAACCAATTTTACCAAAAGTATAATATGACTTAGACTTACAAACACTACACTTGAAAGATCGTGCCTTTAAATGAAAAAGTAAGTCTTCATTGCACGACTATGTGCAACAGGGACAGTTTTTTTCTTTACAAAGTCAACTAATAACACTTGGACCCTGTCTGTCTTTAACATACTTAATGGGATCTCAATGACGAATTGTCTGTAGCATGTTTGGAGGAGGTATTGTGGCCCCGGTATCAAGTTGGGTACCGGGGCCACCCCACTACGCAGTCCAGATACTTGTTTGGTGGAATTCTGACACGTGGAGGGTGTATTCATTTTATTGTGGCCCCGGTATCAAGTTGGGTACCGGGGCCACCCCACTACGCAGTCCAGATACTTGTTTGGTGGAATTCTGACACGTGGAGGGTTTTTTAATTATATTGTGGCCTCGGTACCAAATTGTGTACCGGGGCCACCACACTACGCAGTCAAGATAGATAGATGCGTATCATAGATAAAGTACATTCAGTGGTGTGGGGCAAATTGAAAAATATTCAAAATGCACTGACATTATCAAAAACAAGAGGTTGTCACACGCTAAAACTCCAACATGTATATGATGGAGAGGATGGAGGAGCAGCCGTATGTGTAGTGTAATGCAGACCTGTTGAAGGTTTTTTATATATTTTATTGTGGTGCCCAGTGCCCACTCCTCTACGCAGTCCAGGTACATTTATTGGTGCGATTCATAAAAGTTCAGGGTTTTTAATATATTGTGGTGACCCACTCCTCTACGCAGTCCAGGTACAATTATTGGTGCGAATCATAAAAGTTCAGGGTTTTTAATATATTGTGGTGACCCACTCCTCTACGCAGTCCAGGTACATTTATTGGTGCGATTCATAAAAGTTCAGGGTTTTTAATATATTGTGGTGACCCACTCCTCTACGCAGTCCAGGTACATTTATTGGTGCGAATCAAACAAGTTGATGGTTTTCTTATTATATATATTGTGGTGACCCACTCCTCTACGCAGTCCAGGTACATTTATTGGTGCGATTCATAAAAGTTCAGGGTTTTTAAGATATTGTGGTGACCCACTCCTCTACGCAGTCCAGGTACAATTATTGGTGCGATTCATAAAAGTTCAGGGTTTTTAATATATTGTGGTGACCCACTCCTCTACGCAGTCCAGGTACATTTATTGGTGCGATTCATAAAAGTTCAGGGTTTTTAATATATTGTGGTGACCCACTCCTCTACGCAGTCCAGGTACAATTATTGGTGCGAATCATAAAAGTTCAGGGTTTTTAAGATATTGTGGTGACCCACTCCTCTACGCAGTCCAGAAAGATACCTTTTTGCAACGTTTTGGACTAATAACTATATTGTGAGGTGTTCAGAATACACTGTAAATTAGTGGAAATGCTTGTTATTGAATGTTATTGAGGTTAATAATAGCCTAGGAGTGAAAATAAGCCCAAAAACTTGATTTTTAAACTTTTTATGTTTTTTTCAAAAAAAATCCGAATCCAATACCTTAAATCCGAACCGAGACCTTTCGTCAAGTGTTTTGCGAGACAAATCCGAACCTCAAAAATAACGAAAATCCGGATCCAAAACACAAAACACGAGACCTCAAAAGTCGCCGGTGCACATCCCTAATTAGAACACTTAAAATTTAAGTCACATCATTCCGTTACATTATAAAACAGAGATCCTAATTAATATTAATCTTTTTTTTTTAATGAAGGTGAATAAATATATACGCACTTCAGCACACTGGGGTCTTCATTTTACCAGTGCAAGTTGGGGAATTCAGAATTAAATATTTATTCAGTCAAATAATACCCATGATACCCACTTAAGTGAAAATGAATACATTTGAGAAATTTAAGGAAACGTTTGCAAAAGACAGAGGTTTGCTTTCATTTAAGAAACTGTAGCAGAAAAATAACTCCAGTGGGTTGCTGTGGGGTGCAGCCCATTCTTCATGTGTACTACGCTTTTCTTGTACCAACAGGGATGGGGGGCTAAACTGGTGATATCCCCAGGTGCCATGGTTACTTCTTACACCACGTACATGGAACGCTGAAAGTACTGTCCTGATGTAGTTGCATTTGGGGGAAGCGGGACCCATGACAATGAATACCGTAAGATGAAAGTACAGAGGCGCACTGGTCTTGATGCAAAATGGGATTGTTGCAGTAGTTCTTTATGGGACAGCACCTGATGCTTATTAGGCAGCACGGTGGCTTAATGGTTAGCACTTCTGCATCACAGCACTGGGGTCATGAGTTCGATTCCCGACCATGGCCTTAGCTGTGTGGGGTTTGTATGTTCTACCTGTGTTTGCGTGGGTTTCCTCCGGGTGCTCCGGTGTCCTCCCACACTCCAAAAACATACTGGTAGGTTAATTGACTGCTATTACATTTCCATTAGTCTCTCTTGGTCTGTGTGTAAGTTAGGGGATGTGGATTGTAAGCTCCAATGGGGCAGCGACTGATATGAATGAGTTTCTGTACAGCGCTGCGGAATTAGTTGCGCTATATAAATAAATAGATGATGATGATGACAATTATAAGAGGTGTGCCTAACTTTCACATCCTTTCTATGAAATATACATTTTACTTTGTAAAGTAACAGATTTCATACACAGCTAAAAAATAAAACATAGATTTTATTACTAACCTTATTTTAATAGAACTGGGTCATTATTATTTTGTTATATACATACATGATCATATGCATTGGGCGAGACACAGTTCTGACACCAAAATATTTATCTGGAGGATTCTAGCAAAACTATATATTTTTCAAGTATGTTTTCTACTGAGAATATATTGTACTTACGCATTGCAGTAAGGTTTCTTATCATATCCCTTGTAGTTATTCATGTTTAGAGCCATTTTGCAAATCTCGCAATGGAAACATCCTTTATGCCAGTACTACAAAAAGAAAAAAAAAGTCACATTCATATGATTTAATCATTAAATATTAATCATAGTCAGTTCATTCATATAATTTTAAATCATATTAACAGCTTGTAAATTGCAACAACTGCTTATTTTACATCATGGACAGGCGGTTAGAGCTGAACAGCCAGAAGACTAATTGTTGAACATAAAATACAAGAGGCAGACAAGTAACAATAATTATATGCTAGCAGCTTTACAAATCCTTTGTGATATCAGGAGGTCTGAGAACAGTTTGATGCTTAGAGAAGGTTCGCACAATGCATGCTCACACCTCCAGGAATAAGTGCACTCAAGAGCTGTCAATCAGGAGAGGATTGCTCCGGTAGTAGTGGTCTGGGGAAATGTAATAATCAGACCAAGTACAAAATAAATTTACAGCAGAGCTTAAATACCTATGCAGTCTTTACCATGCTCTACTGCAGAGCTAAGGACCTTGTGGCTCCCCATCTTTCCATCTGTTTATGAAAATACAAATCCCAAATATGCTCATATCTGATAGCGGTCAGTATTGCAGCATGGGTGGCCTGAAAACAACAGAGAAGTCCAAGGGGTATATTTACTAAACTGCAGGTTTGAAAAAAGGGGAGATGTTGCCTAATGCAGCCAATCAGAATCGAGCAGTCATTTATTTAGTACATTACACAAAATGACAGCTAGAATCTGATTGGTTGCAATAGGCAACAACTCTACTTTTTAAACCCCGCAGTTTAGTAAATATTGCCCCAAGAATAGTCCAATCATTACCATAATTTTGCTGGAGAAGATTTTGTTGTTTTGTTTGGGGGGGTTCCTTTTTTTTACCCTACGCTGTCCCCCCAAGAGCTTTATTTAGGGTTAACAATGCCATAAATACTGAGGAACTCATGTAGTGTTGGATGCAATTGTGCCCTGAATTTAACCGGGAGAGAAGGAATGCATGAATATGTGCATTTACAGATTCAGTCTCAAGCATCACAAGTGTCCAGCTGTACATCAGTAGCATATGTGCCACATTTATGTCAGGAATAGCAAGTGTGTATACTTATGCATCATGATAGTGCAGAAAAAGCGCAGGGATAGTGCATAGATGAGGCTTTATCATGTCAATACTAAATGCAGAAGTGATATTACCCTATTTGTACACAGTAATGTAATATAATTAAAGGTCTACACAGAAGAGATAATAGTGTCTCAACAGTTATTAATAAATGTTAAAGTCACATTTTCAATATAATACGCAATTAAATACCAACACAAATACCAAAGAAAATACAAATTAAATTGTTGTTGTTTTCCCCTTTAATAACTAAATGGTAATATTCTTTCCTGCACAGTCTAAATAGAAATATCAATTATGTAATGCAAATAAAAGGCTTTGATTTCATATAAGATAGCAGCCACACTAATGATTTAAGTTCTATCAGCTGTAGAGATCAACCCGCAATCAGCCAATCAGATGCACTATCTATATAGCATCAGCAAGTATTCGGTGTCTGTGTCCAGGTCTGCCTCCCAAGATAGGTAGTTATCTCAGCTGTGTCCAGAGAACCTTTTAAAAGATCTGCACAAAATATCTTAACAACATCCAAGATAACTTCTTTGCACATTACAAGGATCCCAGATTAATTTTGCAAGCCATATGTCAACTCCACTGAAGAACACCAGAATTGCAGTAAAAGTAGATTAACCTACCAGTATGTTTTTAGAGTGTGGGAGGTAACCCACGCAAACACGGGGAGAACATACAAACTCCACACAGATAAGGCAATGGTTGGCAATCAAAACCATGATTCCAGCAGAAGTGCTAACCACTGAGCCAACGTGCTGACCAGTCCAAGTCTCTTGCAAAAAAAAATATTTCTGCCTTAATTCAGTAGAACAAAATCCAAAGGTAGTTTAGTAAGCACATTCAAATTTGATACTTGTGACATCAATGGTGTCCAAAGTAAACTGAGGGGGAACTCTCATGTCAGGGTGATGAAGAGTTTGGCGTCTTTTGCTTACCTTTTAGCACACCTATCCTCATTATGAGCATGTCTTTAAGTTCAAGATAAACTTCCTCTGAGCACACCTCAAATTCTGTTTCATGATCATCTTCTTCTGTCTCCTCCTAAACTTTAATTATTCCTCAATCTGCTACGCCTGGGAGAGTACGGTAAAATAACCACTGGGATCATAATAGTTACCTGAATCCCTTGTTGGTGTTTCCTGATGACCTTGGAAAGTTGACCCAGCATCAAATAATAGGGCAGCGTAAACCTTTCCTTCACCAATTAGTTTCCTTGTTTCATTCTGAACTGTCCCATATGAGGAAAACGAAAGAGTAACTTTGGCTTCTGGCAGGGCCATCTTAACAACATTATGGGCCCCCGGGCAAAGCAGTGCACTGGGGCCCCTACCTACACAACCACTCACATGAATAAAAATGAAAATTATCGATAAAAATAAAGTTTATATTTATTGTTACCTGCAAAACATCATAAATGGCCAACATACCCATAACACCTCTCCACATGCCATCAAACCATACTAAATCCCCCTTGCATGCCCATCAGATCTCTCCATATGCCTCTTACATCCACATCAGCTGCTTTTGTCCCCCTTCATGTCTCCCCAATTTCACACACACTGCCCTCCATTATGCTCCTGTTGGCCCCCCTTTATCATGCTTCTGGTCTTCCCCTGTATCAGACACGGTGCCCTCCGTTATGCTTGTCCCCCTTCATCATGCTTCTGCCCCCCTCCCGCCGCTGTTTCAGATACTGTGTCCTATTATTCTTCTATTTGTCCCCCTAGGCTCACCTTTCTATTGCCTTCTTCTCTTCTTTTCTGTTTTATTTCTTCCTTTATTTCTGCTTGCTTCTCCGTCACGTTGTGGCTCCTCCTTGCTGCGCTCCTCACTGAAAATGTCGGCCGTTATGACGTCATGCCCGGCATTCAGTGTGAGCACAGCACACAGGAGGGGAACAGGGAGGGAGTCGGATCACCACCGCATGATCGCAAATAGGCAAGTTGTTTTTTCTTTATTACTTCATAGCCCCTCCTATGTGGCCCCCTTGCCCGAGGGCCCCCTGGGCAGTTGCCCAGCGTGCCTAATGGGAAGGACGGCCCTGGCTTCTAGGACATCTACTCCCTCAGGTACTCTTTCAGAAGGGAAAACTATATTTTTGGTTTGTATAGTTGTCCGATACAACCTTGGCAAGGTTTGTAGGGATGAACACAGATCTGATCCTTCTCCATTTCAGTAAGGAATGTAGTTTAAATATTGTGTCATATCTCAAAACACTTATTATAGAGAACAAAACAAATATATGCAAATATAACCAATCGGATTCTAGCTTTCTTTTATTTAGTACCTTCTACAAAATGACAGCTAGAATCTGATTGGTTGCTATAGGCAACATCCCCACTTTTTCAAACCCGCAGCTTAGTAAATCTAGCCCCTAATCTGCATGCATGTTTCCGCCCACAAATGCCCTGTGTAATGACACAGCAAGTGGTGCTAAAACCCCATTCATATCACACTTCTAATACTGCTTGAGGTGTTGAGTAATTTTCTCTACCTGATACAACCTAACGTGCGTCTTCCACCTCCTATGACCAAATGTTCCATTCATCCAATGTCTGCCTCGGAGAACCTTGCACATTGCAATATCTTTTCTACCAGACAATCAGATCAGATGGTGGGATAGATCCATTACAAACAAGAACAAAGAGCCAAACTTGGTCAGCAGAGCAAAACTAACATTATAAGTTGCTCATTAACATGGTTCAAGCTCAGTGGCGGGCTGGCCCGATGGGCAGGGAGGCAGCGGCCCCCTGGGCCGTTGGGTTAGACGCCTATTAGGGCCGGGTGGTAAAAAACAGTTTCTCCGCCCGCGGCCGCATCCGATGTCATCAGATGCGGCCGCGTCAGCGCACAGGCGGCCGCATCACATGACAGGGGATGCAGCCGCGTCATCAATGACGCGGCCACACCCCCTGTAATATGATGCGGCCGCCTGTGTGCCCCCCGGCCATCTCTCTCCCAGCCCGCGCCTGTTCAAGCTGTCACACCTTTTACTATTTTGTACTGAAAAATTTGTTTCATGGTTTTGCATAAAGCACAGTGTGCAGTCATAGAATACATTGGGTTAGTGTTCATCTGTTAGTGTATCCTAGATAGGTCTGCAGCTGGTTATGCACTGTAGTATTACGCTCAGTATTCTATGCTGGTAGGATGCTTCTTACTTTCAAAGTTTGTGCCTAGGTCCCGTTGGATAACCAACCTTTCTTGAGCACTTCCATGGTTCTTTGGCCCTGGTGCTCTAATCAAAACTTGATTCAAAAGTAGAATCTTTCACAAACGCAGGCTTCTGACATGCCATTGGCTGGTCCTCTTGCCAATTGCCTGCCACACTTTAGCCCCCTTGCTAGTCAAGGAGGAATTGAGATGCTCAGGACTTTCTCCCTGCTATAGTCTGCAGCTGGTCCTTAGGTCTATTTTTCTACCGCAACCCCAACAGCTTGGAAGCACTGGCTCAGAGGTATTTCCATTCAGGCCCAAGTAATGGCCCTGGTCCTTGATCTCTTGTAGCCATGACCGAATGTCTCAGAGAATAGGGAGGCTGGGACACAGGAGCTCAGACAAGGCACAATCTCACACTCCTGCAGAAGGTCACCAACTGCACTGCCTCCAGACTCTGTTGAACAACACTGCCACAGGCATGTGGGTAGATTAACTATATGGTAAATCCAAAACTGAATGTAACGGGTGATACCTATCCCAGTTCTCAAAGGACTTTTCTGTTAGGCCTACCTATTGCTAGCCTGCCCCTGATTTAAGAAACTTAGTGGCGGATGCTGCTACCTAAACTGAGACCACAGCAGCCGAATCTGTGTCCAATCTGGAAAAATACTTGAGTGACCAAATGGTTAAGATCTGGTCATTCAGTACTTGGGATGAAGAACCAGAACCTTGAGGACACAATCTCAGTTGAAGTCATTGTCCAACTATATATTCCACCATTTCCACCATGTCAATCAGATGACGATCATAATTGTTTGTCTTTTTTGACCCAAAAAGTAAGTAATTTGCACACAAATAGCACTACAATGACTAAACTGACCGCCAGAATTGCAGTGTGTATTGGACATCTTAAGACCCTGTTGAGTAAGCTGAAATAGGTAAAGTTCAATGTTAAAAGCTATGACTATTGAGTTGCTATGTGTGAATATTATATCTTATGATGCAGTGGCCTAATAATCCACCAGATGCTGCATTTCCCAAAAGTATGGGATGTGTGGATATCTGAGCTGCCTACCAGTGTGAACTGTATCAATGGCCTTTCTTGCAAGGTGAATATAGGGCCAAGCCCTCCAAAGCAAAAAAGACGGAAAACTGAATGGGTGCCGATTGTCGTTGCTATATGAGACCTTCAAATCTGGTCTCAATTAGTGAGCTCCTCCAGACTTCATCCAATGGTGGTCCACAATGGTGCCCATCTGTGTTTTCAAGGAGAAATATCCTACTGCTATTCTCATAGGTCATCCCACCTTCCCCCTTGTCTCTGTAGTGAGATATGTGCCACAGACTGTCAACTCCTGCATAAATTATGCATAAAGTGATTGTTGAACACACAAACTAATGGGTCCATTCACCACTTCACTCTGCGGTAAACAGCTACCTGTGGTTTGGTAATGCAAAGACCCTAATGTGCTCCAGCAGTGCCCCACACCAGTCCTGGATTTGAGGGTTACATAGCCCATGGGGTACAAGCACAACACAAAAGTTTGTTTTGTTGACAGGTAAGTATCCATTATATCCAATTGTAAATGTTTTTTCCCATATGTCCATTTACACTGTCCTCAAAGAGACGTGTACATCATCATCATTTATTTATACAGCGCCAACATATTCCGTAGGACTTTACAATTGGGGACAAACATAGTAAACTAATAAACAAACTGGGTAAATCGGACAAAGAGGTGAGAAGGCCCTGCTCGCAAGCTTACAATCTATGGGACAATGGGAGTTTGACACATGAGGTTAAGTCTACATTTTGCATTTCGGCCCAGCCAGACTGCAAAGGTAAAAGTGACTCATAAGCTAAATGATCCTGTCACACAACAATGTTGGTCAGGGGTAGTTGTCTTGTGTGAAATTGTGGTAATAGGGTAATGTAGTGAGGTTAAGAGGGTGGTTGAGGAATATTATAAGCTTGTCTGAAGAGGTGGGTTTTCAGAGAATGCTTGAAAGTTTGTAGACTAGAGGAGAGTCTTATTGTGCAAGGGAGAGAATTCCATAGAGTGGGTGCAGCCCGAAAAAAAGTCCTGTAGCAGGGAATGGGAGGATGTAATGAGGGTGGATGAGAGACACAGATCTTGTGCAGAACGGAGTTGCCGAGTTGGGAGATATTTTGAGACACTTTCTGTATATTGCTTAGCAAGCCTATAACATTGAAAGACAACAAACATTTATTTATTTTTTGGCTTCAGATTTTTTGTGCACAGTCCGGTGCTTTCCATAATCCCTCCAATAAGAGATTTGCAGCATAACGCTGCCTGTGATTCAAGTCACCTAAATCCTTAACCAATTTAAATAGTTACTTTAGCATTCAATAAATATTTCATTAGCAGCAGCTTTCCCTGAAAGCCTAACTTCAAACAGCAAAGGTACAAAGTCCCCGAAATGAGCAAATTTCAAGGTCTAGTTACATATGCTAATTAAATTAATGAAAGTTGAAGTTGTACTATGCAATTAAATTACACAGTGATGCATTCTAAAGGTAGAATGCACATCCGCTGTGATAAATAATTGAACTTAATGAGTGGAAAATGATTAGGTATTACAACAACACACTCAATTGATATTTCTCGAATCAGACTCGGATTATATTGTGTAGTACTTAAGTTAATTTATTTTTACTGTGAACATGTAAATTGGATCAATTACTAAATAACAGGAAATAAATTATAACCCCCCCCCCCCCTCCCCCCAATCTCTCTCCCTTAGGTTTGAAATGTTTTGATTTAAATTAAGGAGTCAATTTAAAATGTCTCAGGGAACGGAATGTTTGCAGAAGGTTTAACAAACTCTGTCATAACCAAATAAGGGCTGATTTATCAAAGGGAATTCTTTTGTGGTATTTGAAGATAATTCCTGCCAATGGTAAGTTTCGCCGGTAAAGGTTTCGCCGATGTCGTTGCATGCGGAAGTAAAGTTTACAATTATCTCGGCGGTACTTGTACCACAACAATACCTATTCTGTTGTCCCCTTCTCAAGATATCAATACCAGATTAAAAGCATTTTAAAAATGCTTTATTCTTTGTATGCGCGCATGTGCAATAACTGAAGTGGTGAGTTAACCACTTACCGATCTGGGCCAGTATCTGCTGCCCCAGCAATAACGTTTTGTTAACTTGCTGTGATAACTGGCAATAAGAAAAAATGAATTATCTCCATCATGGACCTATTGGTATGAACTTAAAAATGAGCCATATATAAATGTCATTCTTCACTTTACTTAGTTTTGCACACCAGATTAATTTAAATGGTTATAGGAATCTATCCAACTAGCCTCATAAATACATAATATTAGGAGTCTGATTTCTGGAAAAATTACCATTCTAATTAAATGATTTCCAATGTCAAGTCCTATGATTGTTTCTTGAAAAAAGAAACATGAGTTAGAACACAGTTTAGGTGTATCCTAGGTGTATCCTTCAACTTCTTATTGGTGACTTGTATTGCCTACTAGAACTCATTGTGTTTGTTGCCTTTCCTCTTCTCCCCTTTCTTTATTCCCCCAATTTGTGTGAAGAGAATGGGGTTTATTTATTACAAAACAAGGCTAGGGTTTGTTTGTTTTTAAAATCACCACTTATTGCAGCCACAGAAATCCTCCTTTTGTTATGAAATACTAAAAAAATATGACCACAGCAGCTGAGCTGACTGGGTTATCATCTCCACTTGTAAAAAAAAATGTGAAAACTATATAAAAAAATATATATATTTTAAAAAATTTACTATTTTGCTTGTAATGTGATTTTAAAAAAAATGTAACTAAATAACTAAATAAATCATTTTATTTCATGGAATATCTCCTGATACCACAATAGCATAAAAATTATCCTTGATTCACAGTACAAGGACGGCAAATCTCTTTAAATGGTAGAGGCTACCACCTGCGGTAGCACAGTGGTAGTGTATGATTAATAGGAAGAAGTCAGTTTTATCCAGATTTACGGCTTTTCTTTGCTTAATAAACAGAGCCCAACGAAACAGAGAAGCAGAAAAGTGCTGTCACATGAAAACCAAACCTTTACAAGCTCTTGCACGACTGTCTGCTGTTTGGCCAGTAGGCTACTAGATGTCTGCAACATTAAAGTAGATAACTAGCCCACATTTTTACATTGCAGATAAACCATACTTGCCAACTTTGGAGACCCCACCCTCTGCTATACAATGCCAACTTCGGCCTATTATAGCAGGGGGCAGGGCCAGAATGACTTAATTAGCCCCACCTACAAAACTTCACCAATGAAGCAGGCAGTAATCGGGAGGTTGTTTTGCTCTCCCAGGAGTCCGGGAGAGCTTCCAAAAATTCGGGAGTCTTCCGGACATTCTATGAGATAAACCCCACAGGCAGAACCAAAAGTAATAAAGTGCTATGGCTGGACCGGCACATTGCAGTTTAGAGGTGAGTTACTCCAGATCCGTAGGTGTACCTCCACAGTTCTGTAGCTGGGGGCCAGTGGAGATATATAAAACAAAAACATATTTGGTGGACATCTTCTTTAAAGTGATAATAGCCACTGCCACATAAACAGGTGCCGTGAGTATGACATTCTGCCTTCCTTTCAATAAATGTCTATTCTTCCTTCCTATGCTCTTTGCCCTGTCCTGCTGTTAACTGGAATCTATGTAATGAACAACTTGTATATACATAGAATGCTCTAAATCTGCTAAAATTGATATATTGAGCAGGCACAGGAAAGAGACTGCTACAATATAAAACTTCAGTCTGCCTACACACATAATGACACAATCATTTTCATATACTGTGTGATCAAAATTTACAAATGTGGATCCTTCACTCTAAGGGGCATATTCAATTACGATTCCGGTCCACAGGATCGCGCCGGAATGGGCGGAGAACTTAGTAATAACGCGGATTTTCGTTCGCAGCCCATAGGGTTGCGTATGAAAATCCACTTTATTGCGGTCCGTATTACTGGCAATAGTGCGCACTTACCGCGGACCGGAATCCTAATTGAATATGCCCCTAAGTCTTTTGTGTGAAAAATATACTTATAAATTCTCACCAACGTGATAATAATGTGACCAAAAAACAACATTGGGCAGCACAGTTGCTTAATGGCATACTTGCCTACTTTTGAAATCCCCCTCTCAGGAAGGGGAGATCTCAGTGACGTGTTCTGGGGGGCGTGGTCATTGGAATTGCGTCATTAGGCCCTGCCCTCTCTGCAAAATTACACTAATTTCGGACTATTACAGCAGGGGGTGGGGCCATGATTGCGCAATTCAAAGAAAATCACATCACTAAGGCCCGTCCCCTGCTCAAGACACTAAGAAAGTGACAGGTGTGGGGGGTTGCCCTGTTCTCCCAGGATTCCAGGAGAACACCCAGAGATTTGGGAGTCTCCCGGAATAGGCAACTATGCTTAATGGTTACGCATTTCTGCCTCACAGTACTGGGGCCATGAGTTTGATTCCCGACCATGGCTATATCTGTGTGGAGTTTGTATGGTCTTCCAGTGTTTGTGTGGGTTTCCTCCGGGTGCTCCGGTTACCTCCCACACTTTAAAAAAATACTAATACAGTGCTTCCCAAACTGTGTGCTGCGGCTCCTTGGGGTGCCACATCAATTTCACAGGGGTGCCGCAGCCTGGGCCGGTAGTAAGCAGGTTGGGGGACTACTTGGTAACTATTTTGGCTAGGGGGTGCTTGAAAAAATTATGGAGACCCTATGGGTGCCTCGAACTGAGAAAGTCTGGGATTCACTGTACTAGAGGTTAATTGACTGCTATCAAACTGGCCTTTTGGTCTCAAGAGACTGATGTGAGCGAGTTCTCTGTACACCGCTATGGAAATAGTGGCGCTATATAAATAGCTGATGATGATGGTTTAAGTGGTCACCTTTAGTCCAGTTACATAGGTTTATCTTATTAAAGAGAATGCAGCCATTATGTGGTCTGAACCAGCATTCAGGTCACCAGGCACTAGAGGCAGAACTGAGACGAAAGGCACCTTGTATCCAGCTCCTAATGAATTAATAGGTTGAATCCTCATCAGTCCACAAACTCTACAGACAACAGTCACAGTCTACAGTGCACTTGTCAGCTACACATTAGACACAAATCTGAACAGACAACAAATGATTAAACATGTTTGAAATGCCAGCGTTTATATGTCTGGATGAAGGCTCAGCAATATTAACCTAATAAATCTTCTGGACAGATATAACATATTCATGAGTATTTGTCAGCATGTGCTCTTCTCCGGGATTGTCAGACTTGTTCTGTGACATCATATAAATGTCAGACATGTTAGCGCATGAACTGTTATTCTGCAACACAGGGCCATGCCCAGCTGGGTGATCGCTGAAGACATGAGGGGGTAGATTTATCAAACCTTCTAAAAAGGAAAAGTGGAGGTAGCAGCCAATCAGATTCTAGCTAGCATTATTTTGAATGTACTAGATAAATTAATCCGATTGGTTGCTATAATATATTTTTAGAAGATTTGATAAATCTATCCCCCAAATACTTATTTACTAAAAAAGTACCAATATAACCCATAGTAACCAATAAAAAAAAAATCTCTCATTGTTTAATCTGCACTAAATAGCTAAATACCAACATTTGTCCAGACAAATAAGCTCCACCACTAATAAGCACAAACCATGTCCCCAATTCACACACATCATGCTCCAATCCACCCAGTCACGCCCACTTTCTGACCAACCGCTCCCTTCTGGCGGAGCTCCACCTACTTTCCAAAAGCCCGCCTCTCAAGACCTGCGAGCCAGAACTGTCTCAATGATATCAGTACTGTTGGGAGTCATAAATAACACTTGCAGATTAGTTTAATTATCCCATGAATTTATAGATAAATGACTCAGACAGTTAATTTCTGATTCCTACTACCTATGCTCTCCTGGAATTTCCATGAGGTTCCCGGATTTCAGGGAGTCCTCCAGGACGAGTAAGCATCCTCCCTGATTGACTCAAGTCAACAGGCCCCCGCCCCCCACTATGCAATGCCGAGACTCTTTCCACATCTTAGCAAGGGGTGGGGCCACGGTGACATGAGGTGTCACCACAGCCCCCCCAGCAGCTGTCACCTATTACTCAGCAAGTATACCATTAGCATACTTCTCATAGCATTGTGGATGGGAGAGGCAGCGAGTGCATATTCTTTTATACAGACTACACTAAACATAAGAAAGACACAATATAAATGATTTGTTTTGCACTGTCCTGCTAGAGTTCATACAGAATTGGCACAACAATTGTGTTTTGCCTACAGTGCAGTTAGTTGCATCCACAGTGCGCTGGACACAGTCGAAATTCCTGTCATTGAAGAGTTTATTTAACTTTATGTATGATAAACATGTCCTCTGTACTCTCTGAAATGCAGGACGTGCCCGGAAGGCTGCATGTACTATATTTGGTGCCTCTAGCACTACAAAATATTTGTCTTGCAATAATAGCAAAGTTGTATAGGGGCCCCCTTGTACCGGACAATAGTGAAAACTTACATATACACCTGGGCTTTCACAGACATGGTGGTCAGGGGCAGGCTAGGCTGGGGGGGCATGTGCCCCCCTGGTCTGAGCCCATAGTGGTCTACCTTGGACTGGGTCAATGGGCCACCTGCACTTTTTTCTTTAAAGGTCTTCCTAATAGGCTGCCAAGTCGAGTCTTAGGCCCCGGGCTAAAATTTGCCAGCCCTCCCCTGATGGTGAGCCCCCTCTAAGCTGTGGAAACCATAACTGCGCCCCCTGTCACGCTGCCAGGGATGGACATTCTAGGAGTTATGGAGATACAACTGCAGAAGTTACCTGATATTATTTAGGAATTTACATAATATTATAGTGCTGCAGCAGTAGGTGTTATCCAGTGATACTACTACTTTACTACTCTCTGGGTTGTTTCTCCTTTACCTGAATCAATATAAACAGGTCTACTGCAATTGCAGAAAACTGATTGTTTTTCCATCACTAACATTGTTACTACAGCCTTCAAAATCATTTTACAAAGGCAGAGAAAACTCTTTCATTACAGAAGCAACTTCCCCTTGTCTTCTGCCAGGAAGTCACAAGCAGGCAAAGGCTTAGGTGGAGGAGTGAGGGGTGGCAGGGTCAGAGTGAGGGGGCGATATGTTTGTTACTTTTTAAACCAAAAAGGGAGGATGCAACAAAGTTATTTGCATTCCTGCAGGGAATTTCAGATAGTTTATTTTAAACCAACTGAAAATTAAAAGTGAATTATATTTTGTAAGGATTGTAATATTTAAGGCAAAGTGAAAGATGCATAGATTAAAGTAAGGAATCCGGATACATTATAAAGTTTATAATAATTTATAGAATAATGTACGGTATATTATGGATAATAAGGATCATGTAAAAAATGCCAATGTTCAACCCTCTGGCACAGATGTTGTTTTTGTGCCAATGTACCTGTTTTTATAGGAATGAAAATAGAATTACAGGCCAAGATGGCAGCATCTGAGGGGTACAGAGGTTTATACTGTCCAACGAGAGGAGTTGTGCAGATCGGGGGGTGCTCCTTGCTGAGTATGGATTAGACTCATGAATGAATCTACTTTTTTACCAACATGCAAAAACTATGAGATTATTTAAATTTGATAAATGGCTGGAGAGGGCCCTTTTACTGCTTTGTGAGAGGGTACAAGAGGCTAAATATTGGGGCCCATCCTATGCTTTTTAGGAGAACGTTTTGCACCTCCCAGTTGCACATCTGCGGGAAAGAGCAAAAGTATAAATGTATAAGAGGGGTGCTCTTAAATTGTTAGCAGGTTGAACATTGAAGTGATGTTTCACCATAAACATACACAAAGCTAGGTGCAGATTGATTTTCCGGGGCAGTTCAACGACCGTGAACTGAGTTTGTACCTTAAGCTGTCTTGTGGCCACACATATGCACGTAAAGAAGAAGTGCGGGTCCACACTTTCTGCGATTCACAAATTACCCTTAGGGCCAGGTAATGGATAGTGGTCACATTATCTGGATAGTCTTAAAGTATACATTTTAATTTTTGTATTATTTTTTTTTACAGTTTGATTTTTGAAATGTTCTTTTTTTTTTTTTACTTCAATAGTATTTTTATTATTAATTTTTCAGAAATTATGGGGTACAGAAAGTAGAAAGTGATGGGGGGTAAGGAAAGGACACAAAAATAAAAAGGGGAAGGATTGAAGAGGTACATAGTGGGGAGGAACACCTTAAACAATTCTGCTGTTAAACCATTGAAATGTTCTTTTTAATTAGCTTATCAGCTATATTTTATTTACTCCCTATCACATGACATAAGACAGAATTTGCTTGTGGAGAGGGCCAAGGGTAGTATGAGATTTATATTTTAACCGCCCCATGCTTGTGCTTTTAGTGGCTGCAAATAAAGTACGGCCCTCCCAGACCCATTTTTTGTTATCACATTGACCTGCAGAAATTCATTTTTAATGGTAATCACCCAGAAAACATCTGCAGAATGCATTTTATTTTACAAACCAATTTTACTATTAGTAACTGAGAGCATTTTGATTTTGACCAGAGTTGTATTCAGTCTTTAACTTTGCAGCCTTGCTGAGTAAGCACAATGGTTTTATGAATTGAAAAATGTCGCCTGGCTTCCCTACGGCTCCAACATTCATCCTTTGAGGCTGCTACTGCTGCATACTTACCAGCAGTTAATAATATTTTTCCAGGGACCTTTTGAGGCACGCTGTGTAAACGTGTAACGAACCATCAAAGTGCAAACTGCCACTACTTTACTAGTAGCCCTTTCAATAGAATTAACTTTTCTGGTATCCTCCTAAAATACTTCTTGGTTTAGTCTCAGTTATGGCTTAAATAAATCATGAGCACTATGGAACAGTGGGACTGTCTTTGCTTTTTATCACACTGCTCATAGTTCTGGAAATACTATGCCTACTTTTTAAATCTGTACTCCAGGGGATTTCCTGGTGATTGGAGTACAGATCATATGACAGATGGAAGGAGGGGGCGTGATGATGTAATTACATCACTATAGCCCCGCCCCTACCATAAAATACAGAAATTCAAGGTATTGAATAGCGTGGGGCTGGGCTTAATGACAAAATGAAGCCCCGCTATTCAATGCCATGAATTTTGGCATTTTAAAGAGTCCGGGAGGACTGCCTATTCTTCTGGGAGTCCGGGAGGACTCCCCGAAATTCGGGAGCCTCCATGAAATTGCGGGAGAGTAGGCAAGTATGAAGTTACCACATGGAGCCACAAAATGGGTCCAATTCTAAGTATACAAAGAGACCTGGGGGTAAATGTATTAAACTACAATTTCTGAAAATCGCCAATATTCAGCGACTTTGACAGTGAAATTTAAAACGGCAAGTTTTGCACTTAAAGACATTGAAGTTTTAAATTTAGCTGTCAAAGTCGCTGAATATCAGCGATTTGCAGAAATCGCAGATTAATACATTTACCCGATAATCTAATCAATTCTAAGCAAAGGAAAAGTCCTAAAAATGCCCTCTACACCACTTTTTCATTTCATTATTTCTTCGTTTTTCTGTACTGCTCCGCAAACTGAGGCTTACCAGTACACTACTCTATATTACTGTACTTACCCAACATGACGTGAACACTGTATATGATAACAATACAATACTATTAAACTCAATACAGACATAGGACACTGCAGCCCCAACATGACTTGACTACTGGACATGATTATAATACAATTCTATTACATTCTATACAGACATAGGACACTACACAACATGACCTGACCACTGGACATGATCATAATACAATTCTATTATACTACATACAGACATAGGACTGTACATTTACTTGACATGTCAGACAGGATTATAATTCTACTACAGTAAGCATTCATCACTTTGAAAAGCTGTAACTTATACAGGGTGAGGACAGATACTGCAAACAGTACCCAAAGCAGGGGAAGTGATACCAGGCAACTGATCATTAGTAAAACCAGGGAATGTCTTTGAAAGCCTGGGGGAGATTCTAACTATGGTGCAGCTGCAAAGTCTAGAAACGGTCTTCTAAACGGGAATCTACATGCAGCTCATGTGCCTTGTACAATGCGAGCATAGCAGTCTCTTTACTGGTGTGCAAGTTTTGACATTACAGTACTAGCCTATCCCTTAAGTATGCAGCATGCAGGAGCTCGGCTGGATTGCGGAGGAAGCAGCTCCGTCTTCCCTTCTCACCATGATGCTATTTCAGCATTACTTTAACACCATTCACAGCAGAGGTCTGACGACTGTGTGGTCCTGTTAGCTGACATTGCTGAACAGCAATCACTCAGCAGTACGCCTACCATCCACCTTTACTATTACACTTCATTTCTGGCTAAGTCATTTGCCTACAGTCACTGGGATGAAAGGCTCAGGGGTTATCAGAGCACAACGTGACTTAGCACAACAGATCAGCAGATATTTGCACATCTATATACACAGGCGGCACTTGACATTTGCAGGGCAACATTCTTTCCTTTCCAATGCAGCCATGTGAACATTTACAACAAGTTGTGTTCTGCCTCTGCACGGTATATTATGCTGTCTCCCTACTCCATGGAGACCTTGCTCCTTAAGCCTCCAGGTATTCTCTGCTCTTAGCATTCATTAACCCTTCCAGCCTGGAGAAACAAGCACAAGAGTTCTAGCACTGAATGCTTTGCACTTGCAGGGACATCAAGGCTTTCTTGCACAGCTGTCCTCTAAGCAGACCCTGAATGCTCAGAGTTCAACTGAGCTGAAACTGGACTATTGATGATGTCAGAGATGTCAAGATAAGAGTTTCACTTCTGCTAATTTTATTGCTCCAACAAAAAAAACGGTAAGAAAGAGATAATTACCTTGTCCAAGCAGTTGACTTTTTCTGTGGGATATACAACTTTGCCACAGCGGCCACACTGTGGGTTCATTGTCAGACACTCCTTAGAAGAACAGTCACAGAGCTCCAATGTCAGACAGGCTGAGGATAAGAATAAAGGCTCCGCTTCCTCTGGGTGCAGAGAACGTGATAGAGTTTTGCACAGACACAGCTGTCAGTGACCAGGCAGTGGGAGTGCTGATCAGCTGGGGAGAGAATACATCACACTGCAGTCCCAAGGCAGATGTGTGTGTGTATGTGTGTGTATGCCAGAGTCTAAGCTCCCCCCAGTCCGCCCTGCCTTCTTTTTTTATATTTTTTTTAATGCTTTATTGAAATTTACAAATTATACAAGACATGCTCCAAAGCACAAAATGTGTCACTCCTCTCATTGTGAGTACATTAAAGTATTACAAAAATGCAAAATATTCATCTCTTAATTGAGTTATTTTTCTAAAACAAATACTTACATACTCAGGACCTGATTCATTAAGGCATGCAAAACGAACTTATTGTTTTTTGGTTTTTTTTAAACCGCACATAAATCAGGCATAGGCACGTCAATATTTAATAATGAGCGGATGTAAAGATACGTTTGTTGATGAATACGGGTCTAGGTACGGGCTGCTCTAGCAGACAGTACACTGCAGGATACGTCCTATACATACGTGGAATATAAAGTCACAAAAGTAGGGGCAGACTGGGCTGGGGGGCATCTGCGGTCCCATAGGGGGCTACCTTGGCCGGTTCACTGGGCCACCTGCATATTTTTTTCTTTAAAATGTTCCTAATAGGCTGCTGAGTTGAGTCTTGTCCACCGGGCTAAATTTTGCCAGCTCTCCCCTGCACAAAAGTATGCACAGAATTTTTTTTTAATTAAATTAATGTCACCAGTTCATAATATAGTCATTAATGACAAAAAAAATAATTTTCATTTTGTTTCAATAATGTTGTTATGAATGTCTACTATATATACTATTAATTTTTACAGTTTCTTCTGATTGCAAACACATGTTCTAGCAAACGTACGTGACCGTAATCACTAGTAATGGGCACTTACACCAGACCTGTAGCTGGTGCAAGTAATGTGACTGAAAAACAAGCACCTTTGAGATGCCCAAAGTTAGAATTGAACACCGCTGGTGCACTCGATATTGGCACGCCCTTACTGTACATTGACTACGTGCATATACCCAGTCCCCTCCCCAGTCCTCCTATGATATCGAGGGCTGTAGTAAGGGTCCTTTACACTCGAAGATTAATTGGAGGTTGCTGCATTCTCTGGCGTATGGTTAATTTCTGGGCAGGCGTAAAGCGATTTTACACAAAGTACAGCATGTATCAGTATTACGTGCCTTAATGAATCAAACCCTCTCTCTTTCTTTCTTTTTCTCTCTCTCTTTTTTAGGATGCTGTAAAAACATTCTTTTATTAAAGCAAGAATAGTACTTTTTAGGATTGTCCCTGTCCACTTACAGCACCACATTGCCCGCACACCTCCCAATCGGCCAAGTTTGAATTACTCTCCAAGTACTCGTTTGCAGTGGTGATTGCTCTCTGTTGTCCCTGCTCTGAAAAAGCAAAATCCAGTAACAAACACTGCAGTAGAATATTTCATGGCAATTATTTACCAGGAGTAATAAAACCTTCAGGACTACACCTTGGACATCTTGCTTTTAAAAATTCTTATTTGTGTCCCTATTTCAGAATTATTCCCAATACTGTGTATAAGTGGGGTCATATGACCTGGTAGATAACCTAGGCAGATTCCTAGTGCTCAGTGGGTGTAAGTGGCCTTATTGATCCCTACCACTACTGGGGCTCAGTAATATTAGAGACCTATAACAAATAACATACTACTGCAAAGTCACATATGCATCTTTATTCATTACAAGGCCTTCCATGACAAGAGAAATCCATGCACTGTCCTGGCAATGGGGGAAGTACAAATGACCTTATGGTAGGTCTGATCCTTCTCCTTAATGTCCCATTGTCTGGTGCCAATCCTCCCAGCCACCTAGGCAAGACCAGATAGCAGCTGGACTGTGAGGGAGTACTTTGTGGGGGGCCTTCGGAGGGATGCAATGGGCAATTAATATACTCATGTATAATTAGGTGGGTATCTCTTGTTGGTTTATAATTTGGTAGTCTGGCATATATGTAGGTGGGCAACTGTGGCTGGTATATAAAATGAGGGCCCCTTGTTGGTCTATATTTAAGGGGTACCTCTGTTTGGTATACAAGTAGGTGGATGATATACAAACAAGTATGGGCAAGTATGGCTGATATAAAATAAAGTGGGCACTAAGCAGTATATTATGTGACACGTTTCTAAAGATAATGCAAGTTTGTTGGCTATGTTATTGTGTGGTATCTCTGACGGATATAATATGTGGGCACTACTAGCTCATATGTAATCATGTGGGTACCCCTCTTGTCTGGTGTGGGAGGCACTGTTTATGTAAATATGTGTAGCACAGCTGATATACTCAATTTGTGGGTAACTGATGGTATAATTATGTGCAGAGCACGGATGGTATAATGCGTAGGTTAGCGGTGATGAGATCGGATGTGGGGGCCCCCAAAGCTATAATACTGCCTAGAGCCCTATTCTTAATCCAGCTCTGTGTATAAAGATGTAAAGAGCTGCACAGCTTTGTACATAACCTACTGTAACAAGTAAACTAAGAAATGTATTGTCTTGGATACATATGAAAGCACTGTCCCAAACCACAAGAATGTATTTATATCTGACTTTGATGTGAGCAAATCCCCATGTTGTCTACCGATTGTATAATTACCTTTATTTGTATGACGCTATTCACGCATTCAGTGTTCCATAATGACGATGAGCAAAAGCAACACATGAAAGAGACAAGATCTGTAGACATCAAAGCCTGCACTGTTGCAGTTTCTTTATTTAGCCAAATATCATATTTCCTTCAAGGGTGGCCTCCTGATTACAATGCACTGCGTTACACGGGAATTATTTAAATCTCAGGAAGTGTCGGATTAGCTGCCTCACAGGTCCGTAGCAAAAAATGATAATAGACCTAATCAGACCACTAAGATAATTTGATGGGTCTCACTTTGACTTCATTCTTCCAAGTTATTAGTTACTGGTGCATTTATTTAGTTACAATCTTTACCAAAAATAAATATAATATATAAAATTGGTGTGTGAATATCGCCTCACATGGAATTGCTCGATAAAGGAAATTACCTTGCAAACTCCTTCCCATACATCAGTCCTGACCCTCCTTCTCTTTCACAGTTTATTTCTATCTTTATTTCTACCACTGCCGCAAACCCATTGGAAGGGAGAGAGGCAAAGGGTGAGCAAGGCGCCAGCTCCAGGAAGAGTGGGGTACTAACAGAGCCTCAAACGGGGGGCAACAGGGGCAGCTATATCAGGCCCTATCACTATGAGGGGTCTACCCAGGTCTGGAGAGAGTGGGGCTGCGGTCTGCCTAATGTGTGACCCCAACCAGCCCATAAATTAAATATTGTGCGGGGTGGGGAGGATCCTTCCCACATGGAGCAGACTCAGTGTGAGCAGGTGTGAGGATGACACGAGCCCTCCTCCATCGGACACCACAGCTGGTAGGAACATGTGAGGACGGCGGAGGGGGTGTGGAAGTGTTATAGAGCGGTGCAGGGTGAGAGGACGGGGCACATACATTAAAATGGGAGAATGGTGAGGCAGTCTATATGACATGGGGAGGGAGGCTGGCGAGGAGGATAAATGACAAGGGGAGCATGAGGGCATAAGTTTCAAAGAGTGGGAGGTTGGGCATGTATGTGACAAGGGGTGGGGGTAAGTATAACTACCAGGGGAGCCAGAGGCTGTCAGGGCCCCTCGGCTGTCGGGCCCTTTCTAGTTGCCACCCATGCTACCTGGGGCTCTGTTGCCCTCTGAGGTGTCTGCTGCCAGAAGAGAGCTCAATGAGCTTTCTGCTGTGTGACCACCAACACTACAAGAGATTAACTGCTGAGAGGGGACGAGAACTCTGATGTTCCCTACCGGTCTGAGCAGAAAGTGAAGTGCAGATGAGGGTGCGAGGAAGAGAAAGTGACCGGCTGGCTCATTGCAATAAGTTGGAGGAGGGGAGAAACTTTGGAGGCACCTTCAAAATTTTACTATGGGGCACCCAAAGTTCTAGTTTCACCCCGTGGAGCGAGGGAGGGGGGCATGTGTGACAAAGAGATAGCGGGTGGGATATATGACCACAGTGTCCCCTGTAACTGGAGTTATGAGACTGCACAGTTGTGGAACCACACTTGCAAGAAGGCAAAAGAAAACAAGTGTTAAATATAGAACAGGGAATCTATGAAGGATCAATGTAGTCTGTAACGTTCAAGATTGCTTCAAAACCAGTGAGATGAAAAGAACACACCTTTTATGGATGTACAGATTTTTTCATTCATTTAAAGGGCCCTTACCTTTAAATTGGATGTTTTACATGTAGCGCACACCCAGGAAACAAAATTAAAATTAATGGAAAAAGTTCCACACAAGAAATTGTTTGTGCATAATGTTATCACAGAGAGCTTTGAGCTATGTATATACCAGTGATGTCCAGATGGATTTGATCATTATTGGTGGTCAGTGGAGCCCCATACATTCTGAGTAAATTACCACTTGGGTGGCCATTTAAGAACAAGAGATTAGTGCTCTTGATTGTATAACTGATCAATTATATTAGCCCTAATCAGATAAAAGATAATTTGACGGGTCTTTGACCTCATACTTCCATGTTATCAGTAATAGGTGCATTTATTTAACAACAAAGCCAGTAAAACTTTTTTTAAAAAATGTCACATTTCTCCAAAAGAATTCATATATAAATGTGGTTTTTGGATATTTTCTCGCATGCAATTACCTGGGGATCCTTTTAAGTAATTGCTTGATAAAGAAATGATAGACTGGTGCACTGATTTAGAGTTGAAGTAAGTGCGTTTTTGTGACGTAAAAGAGGCATCTTGGTACAGAATTGAGGCATGGCACATACGCACAACTTGTGTCCCTATTTAGAGGTGCGTGTTTTTGTACTTATAGCACCTTGCACTCGGAGAGACTGTTATGTTCATTTAATCACTTACCAATAAACATTGTCTAATGCGATTATTGTGGTTCCAACGCACAAAGATATTTAATTGCAAAATATAGCAGGATTTACAGCAAGCCATCATAACGCATAAAAAATATTACAATATACAGGAAAGTATAAAGACCAAATACATTACCGAATACATTACATTTTTGCTAACGCTTCACCCTGTCCATGTACAGGTCCATGTGGTCTGCAGTATGGAAGGTAGAGAAACAATGGCCCAGGGAAGCTTGCTTATATGCAGCTTAAGTTTACAAAAAAACACTGATGATGTCACTATGTACACAGATAACACTTAGAGAGGTCTTCATTGGTCCAGGGTTAACGATGTTCCAATTGTCTGCTGGTCATAGGTCGGTTCATTTGATCTTCAACAAAGGGTGGGAGGCAACTTTCCCCAACTGTTGTCTACGTGTCTTCCCGCTGAATAGCCAGTTCAAACTAACCTACCAAACAAAGCACTTTTGAGTATTAATCTCATATGGTTCATAACTTGCGACCGCTAGATGCGATCGCTGCTCTGTTTAAACTGAGTTAATGCTGGTGAAATATGCTTTAATATGAGACCAAACTCTTTACCTTTTAGGGGACCTGAACTATTAATACCTTTACTATAGTTTTATCTATGTATAAATAATCTCTAATACATTTTACTAATAAATAAATGTGGATTGGAACCTTAATAAGTGTATGTTATTTACAAGTGTAAGTGCGAATGTAAATGTGTGTGTTATTAATCCGTGCGATTGCGTCACAACACGTGGCATACTGATTGCAATCACACGGTAAAACAAAATTAATTTAGTTTACTTCTGATACGAACTTGCCTGTTCCCCGCCGCTCTGTCCGGAAGCCGCACTTCCGGATTCAGCGGTCGCATGACCGCAACCCGGAGGCGGGGATTTTGAATCACGGTCTATATATAACTTTCACTCTGACACTCGGTGAGTGTCAGAGCAACCTTACCTGTTCCTGGCACCTGTTTCCCTCGTGGATTCCTGTGCTTCCAAGCCTCCTGTTTGCTTCCTGTGTATCGATTCTGCCTGTCTGACTATTCTGCCTCTCCAGCCCCTGTGTACCGACCCGGCTTGTTGACTTCTCCTCTATTCTGGTGACCCGTGTACCGACCCGGCCTGTTGACTCCGAGCCTGCCTGCTGATTCTGTCTACATTGCCTTCCTGTGTACTGACCCGGCCTGTCTGACTACACTTCTCCTGCTCCTACTCCCACTGTACTACATCTTGAGGTGAACCTGAGGACCGCGACCTGCGACTCCTGGCAGCGAAGCCCATTCCGCCTTGCGGAAGTTCTTGGTGAATACCGGAGAGATTGTTAGACTCCACACCTCAGGTAAGCCAGCGCTAATCAAGATTAGTAGTGTTATCCAGTAAATCTTTTACAACTTCATCCAATTATTTGACTTTCACAAGATGTATAAGGGGCTTTAATGTCCAAGTGCAATAAAGTAAAGGTCTGCATTCACAAGACAAGAAAGCCCCTTTGAGGTGCGTCTTATTTTGAGTCACATGGATCCTGACATACGTTAGCTGCCAGATATAGACATAATATGCTGGATTTAAAGTCGCACATCTCATAAGTTGCATTTGGCTCGAGAGGCTTCCCTACTATGACCAATCAGACTCCCCCTCAACCTTTAAATTTAAAAGGACCTTTGAAAACCCATCTGGTCTTTAGAGCTTACCTTATTCTCACCTATACTACCCACACTAATACAATCTAACAGCTGTCCCAATCTCCTTTCTGAGCCACACTCACTTGTTTCAGCAGTACTCTTTTCCCATTGGTCAGTGTCGAAGTGTAAATTCAGAAGTGGCGGAATGAAACATGTAAGTCAATGGAATGTGAGAGTTTTACAATGAAGGCAGTAAGATAAGTGGTGGTATGCCATAGCACTGTATACCCTCCACACACACACACACACACACATCAACCACTGCATTGGATTGTAAGCTCCCTCATATGCATGGCCCTCCTACTGTTGTTTTCTGAATTTATTTTTTCTATCTAACATGCTCGTATTTTTTGCATGCCTTCTTTTCTGGGGCTGCGGAAGCCTTACAAAATCAAGGCCAATAATAATAAATCTTTGGTGACTGTGTAAGGCTGTTTATGACACTAGGCTATACACAGGATTAATTGAAGTTTCTGCTATAACAGTTTGTTTGCTAGCCCAGAGGAAGGTCATGGTAAAGGTGACGATAAACAGTAGCTAACAGTTCCAATTCACTGCCTGCCCTTTGTTGACCATTAACAGGAAAGTGATTCTTTTTTCGGCTTGTTATGTCTTAGAGTGCAGCAGGGATCCTAGGCTGCAGCGACAAAGCTGCACAATGGAAATAACTAGATATATACGTCTTAGGTTACGCTGTGCATTGTGACACTGAGCACAAAAATGATCTCTGTGCTACAGAAACAAAACACTTTTCAGTTACTGATTGGAATTTTACATTGAACGAATGAGAAAAGTCAAAAGCCAGATACGAAATTAAAATATTGTTGTTGAGGACTTGAGGTTGAAAGAGGGAGCCTGATTAATGTTGTGTTGTGGATCTAGCGTGCATGCATGCAATTCATGTCCTAATGCAAATGTCATGACTGGCTATGATTTGAAAAGCGAAACGGGGGAGGGAAGGGGCGGACTAAAGTAGCCCATGTACAGTAAGGGCGTTCCGAAGCAGATGTAGCGGAATGAAGTCCTGGGTTTCTCATAAGTGCGCTTGTTTTCAACCCTATCATTTGCATCCTCTGCAGTTGCAAGTGCAGACAGATAGTGATGACTGACACTGCGTAGATTTTGATTTAAAAAGTAAACGTATGCATGCACTAGCTAGCACAAGCGAGTAAGATAGACTATAAAAATTCCTACTATGTACTATATGTATTGCATTCATCTTTATGTATTTAATGATTTTTTTTGTTAATATATATATATATATATATATATATATATATATATATATATTCTTTAAATGATTATACTGTTTTGATAGGCCAAATAAAATGGCCGTTGAACTCAATTTTATTATTCTTGTACTCTTATTGTATGTATTATGAAATGCTATGTAACCAAGGCAAAGCTGGGATATGTCTATATACAAATATCAGCTAGGCATAGTCCCAGTGCTAACTGCGCATGTACTGGAAAGTCCCGGGTAACTTCACTGCTTTGCACTTGCGTAGAATAAGTGAAACTGTTTATTACTCATAGCCAGGGCCGGATTTACCGCTAGGCAACCTAGGCACCTGCCTAGGGCCTAGCGGCTCTGGGGGGGCACAGCTGGGGGGGACAGGAGTAATTTTAAAAAAAATGGAAAAAAAAAAAATTGGCCCCTCCCCCGACTCGCAGCACCCCCCCCCCCGCGACTCGTGCGGCGGGTGCCGCGAGTCGGGGGAGGGGGGGGGGTGCCGCGAATCGGAGGAGGGGGGGGGTCGGGTGCCGCGAATCGGGTCCTGGCAGCCTCTTCTCCTCTCAGTGATAGAGAGAGGAGGAGAGGCTGCCGGGACCCGACGAGCGATCACGTGACTTTCTCTTTTTTTTTTTTTTCATCTGGACTGACGGAGGAGGAGCAGCGCGCAATAGAAAGGTAAGTAAAACAAGGGACAGAAGTGGTGATGGTGAAGGGGCACAGAAGTGGTGATGGTGATGGGCACAGAGGTGGTGAAGGGGCACAGAAGTGGTGATGGTGAAAGGGCACAGAAGTGGTGATGGTGAAGGGGCACAGAAGTGGTGATGGTGATGGGCACAGAGGTGGTGAAGGGCACAGAGATGGTGATTGGCACAGAAGTGGTGATGGTGAAGGGCACAGAGGTGGTGATGGTGAAGGGCACAGAGATGGTGATTGGCACAGAAGTGGTGATGGTGATTGTCACAGAAGTGGTGATGGGCACAGAGGTGGTGATGGTGAAGGGCACAGAGGTGGTGATGGTGAAGGGGCACAGAATTGGTGATGGTGATTGGCACAGAGGTGGTGATGGTGAAGGGCACAAAGGTGGTGATGGTGATTGGCACAGAAGTGGTGATGGTGAAGGGCACAGAGGTGGTAATGGGCACAGAGGTGGTGATGGTGATTGGCACAGTGGTGGTGATGGTGATTGGCACAGAGGTGGTGATGGGCACAGAGGTGATGGTGAAAGGGCACATGTGATATTGTGAAGGGGCAAAAGTGACAATGAAGGGGCACAGTGTGATGATAGAGGGATAAAAGTGACAAGAGCACATACTTGGATTCAGGGCCGGACTGGGACTAAAAATCAGCCCTGGCATTTAAGGTACACAGGCCCACCTCAGTTCCAGCAGGAATGAAAATATGTGCCGCCGCGTAGCGGTGGCGCTGAACACGGCGTGACCTCATTGTGTTGTTGGTGTGGCCAACATGGGGCATTGATACATACATTATAATAATACATTACATTTTAGACAAATACACAGGCCCTACTGTTAGAAGCACACAGCGTTGCCTTCACAAGCAGTACGTTGTGAAGCGGGACATACCTCCCAACTGTCCTTGCAGTCGGACCAAATCCTGACTAAGGGAGACAGTCATCCAAATTCAGGACTGCCCTACCAGATTCAGGACAGTTGGCAGACTGTCCTGCTCTCTCCTACCTGTCTTGGTCACTTTCACCACTTGTAGCAGATGGTTTCTTTAGCTCAGTTCATTCTTGTCTCGAACCTGGAATATTGGATGCCCTATTTTGAAAAAAAAAATGGGTACATGAGATTTAGAAAACTCCAACCAGCCCCAATGTTAAAACAATAGCACTCACGTTTTATAATTAGGCCTACCTCCAGTCCCCACAATAATAATATTCACATTAATTAAGTAGACCAATTTCCCTCCAACCAGCCCCAACATAAAATTAACAGTATACCCATTTACTCAAGACATATTTCCCTCCCTCCAAACAGTCCCAGCAATAAATTAAATAGCATTAAAATGTAATAAATATAGCCATTTTCCACAACCAATCCCGACAATAAATAATTTATATTCACATTCAATAAATAGCCCTTCTCCCCAAAATCAGCCCCATATTCAATTGATAGCCCTAAACCACCCCAGCATTAAATTAAAGGTTCTTTCACCTCACCTTAAATAATTAGCCCCCACCTACACTCCACCATTAAATAGCCTACCTCCCACACTATATTAAGATCCTCCCTTCTCTCACATATTATATTAAAATACTGCGCGCACGCACACACATGCTATATTTAAAATACTGCGCTCGCGCACACTATATGAACATGGCCAAACACGCACGTACACTATAGCAACATGGGGCCACACATGCACAAAATTAGCCCCACAGCCACACTGTTAGCCCCACTGGTTGTTAGCCCCACTGTCTGGTTGTTAGCCCCACTGTCTGGTTGTTAGCCCCACTGTTTTTCCTCCACTGTTTGTTAGCCCCACTGTTTATTTGTTAGCACCACTGTTTGTTAGCCCCACTGTTTGTTTGTTAGCCCCACTGTTTGTTTGTTAGCCCCACTGTTTTTCCTCCACTGTTTGTTTGTTAGCCCCACTGTTTGTTTGTTAGCCCCACTGTTTGTTTGTTTGTTAGCCCCACTGTTTGTTTGTTTGTTAGCCCCACTGTTTGTTTGTTAGCCCCACTGTTTGTTTGTTAGCCCCACTGTTTTTCCTCCACTGCTTGTTTGTTAGCCCCACTGTTTGTTTGTTAGCCCCACTGTTTGTTTGTTTGTTAGCCCCACTGTTTGTTTGTTTGTTAGCCCCACTGTTTGTTTGCTAGCCCCACTGTTTGTTTGTTTGTTAGCCCCACTGTTTGTTTGTTTGTTAGCCCCACTGTTTTTCCTCCACTGCTTGTTTGTTAGCCCCACTGTTTGTTTGTTTGTTAGCCCCACTGTTTGTTTGTTTGTTAGCCCCACTGTTTGTTTGTTAGCCCCACTGTTTGTTTGTTAGCCCCACTGTTTTTCCTCCACTGCTTGTTTGTTAGCCCCACTGTTTGTTTGTTAGCCCCACTGTTTGTTTGTTAGCCCCACTGTTTGTTTGTTAGCCCCACTGTTTGTTTGTTTGTTAGCCCCACTGTTTGTTTGCTAGCCCCACTGTTTGTTTGTTTGTTAGCCCCACTGTTTGTTTGTTAGCCCCACTGTTTTTCCTCCACTGCTTGTTTGTTAGCCCCACTGTTTGTTTGTTAGCCCCACTGTTTGTTTGTTAGCCCCACTGTTTGATTGTTGGCCCACTGTTTGTTTGTTAGCCCCACTGTTTGTTTGTTTGTTAGCCCCACTGTTTGTTTGTTTGTTAGCCCCACTGTTTGTTTGTTTGTTAGCCCCACTGTTTGTTTGTTTGTTAGCCCCACTGTTTTTCCTCCACTGCTTGTTTGTTAGCCCCACTGTTTGTTTGTTAGCCCCACTGTTTGTTTGTTTGTTAGCCCCACTGTTTGTTTGTTTGTTAGCCCCACTGTTTGTTTGTTTGTTAGCCCCACTGTTTGTTTGTTTGTTAGCCCCACTGTTTGTTTGTTTGTTAGCCCCACTGTTTTTCCTCCACTGCTTGTTTGTTAGCCCCACTGTTTGTTTGTTAGCCCCACTGTTTGTTTGTTTGTTAGCCCCACTGTTTTTCCTCCACTGTTTGTTTGTTAGCCCCACTGTTTGTTTGTTAGCCCCACTGTTTTTCCTCCACTGTTTGTTTGTCCCAGTTTGCCAGCCCCACTGTTTGCCACACTATTACTTACTTACACACACAGACACTTACCTTTTTACATCCAGCAGCAGCAGCACCCTGCGCGCTGGTCAGCCAACGGAGAATCAATGACTGCCGACTATGCAGTAATCACATGGGACGGCGCCTGTGGCGTGGTGCCGTCCCATGTGATTACTCACATAGTCGCCAGTCACTGACTCTCCGTCCGCCGAGCAGCGCGCAGGGTGCTGCTGCTCGGCGGACATGCGGACCGGCCCTTCTGGCCATCGGCCCTTCTGGCATTTGCCAGAAGTGCCAGATGGCCAGTCCGCCCCTGCTTGGATTTATGCGTATTATTTTTGCAAACAACTTAAGTAAGTATTTCTGCCCTGACTTCAATATTTATTATGTTGTTTTGACCCAACTACTTAAAAAAACGGGACTGCTTGGTAATTATTTAGGGGTGCCTTTTTCTGCAGCAGGGTGGCCTTGCTCTTTACACATGTTAGGTACGCCCCCAAAGATGCAAGCCACGCCCTCACCTCCTTTGGCGACTTTCATACTTTCATATCTACTTAACTATAGGGGTATATGGTAGGCATGCGGTGGCACATGCTTTCACTTCTACGTAACTATAGGGGTATATGGTAGGCATGCGGCGGCACATGCTTTCATATCTACTTAACTATAGGGGTATATGGTAGGCATGCGGTGGCACATGCTTTCACTTCTACGTAACTATAGGGGTATATGGTAGGCTGCAAAAATATAGTGCTATGGATTGTTGCAGGGAGGGGCCCCAAAAACAGTATCCTGCCTAGGGCCCTATGAGGTCTAAATCCGGCTCTGCTCATAGCTGTGCAATAAGAAGTTTTAAATTCTGTTTATACCTTATATGTTAGTAATATCCGGCACCCTTAGTTTCCTCTCTATAAAAGCTGATTTTGTTGCGACACAAATTGCCAACGTCCTGGACCGTCGGTAATGGTGCCAGTCATTTGTCTATCCAGCTCAAGAGAGATGTGAGTGGGGCCCTGGATAATTACTGATTAAACATATTTCTAAGAGAACTATCAAAGCTAAGTATATGATTATTATACTTTTACTTGTTTGCAATAAAAGATTGATATTTGAACTTTGTGGTCACGACTCTTTAACTCTTTGCAACCTGAAAGAACCTGTCACCTCAAACATTATTGGCGCTGCAAGCAGGGTCAATAATGTTTTGCAAGACAGAGTCTCAGCAAAACAATTTAGGTATTGTTATTTTTCATTACTTATATTATTTGGGTAATACATTAGCATTGAAGGTTTTTCTATATCAATTTCTATTTATCTTTAATTACTAGATGTGTGTATAGTCTGGGGTGAAAGACATTTGGTTGCGTTTGGTTGTGGAGTGTTGGTAGTATTTACAATTTCTCTCTACATTTTAGGAAAAGACATGGAAAAAATTAAATTAATTAAGGGGTTGTTCCTAAAGTGCACATTTTGAAATGAATTCACAAACTGGCACAAGTAAGCATATCAAGGGGCATTTACAAGGGCCAGAAACTGGGAGCGCCTGTGTAGAGGTACCAAGCAGTGGAGCCAGACTTACCTGATCAGCAACGTTGGGATGCCGGTAAGTCTATCAGGGCTCACCGCTTTGCCCCCTGCACTGGTCTGGAGAGACCATTTCCAGAGGTAGAGAAGAAGAGAGGGGTAATCAAGATAAGATCAAAAGTAGGAAAAGACGCAGGAGCGCAAAGAAAAGAGATGACAGATGCCAGAGCTGGAAGAGGACAGATCCTCTTCATGCAAGCACCGCGTCAAATAGGAGGCTGGAAGAGATACCAGTAACAGAGGCTGGAAGAGATACTAGTAACAGAGGCTGGAAGAGATACCAGTAACAGAGGCTGGAAGAGATACCAGTAACAGAGGCTGGAAGAGATACCAGGAACAGAAGCTGGAAGAGGTACCAAGAACAGAGGCTGGAACGGATACCAGGAACAGATGATGGAACAGATACCAGGATCAGAGGCTTTAAGGGATACCAAGAACAGAGGCTGTAAGGGATACCAAGAACAGAGGCAGGAAGGGATGTCAAGAACAGAGGCTAGAACGGATACCAGGAATGGATACCAGGAACAGATGCTGGAGATGGATATACCAAGAATACACTGGAGTAAAGTTATCAGGAACAGATGCTGGAACAGATACAAGGAACAGATGCTGGAATAGATCATCATCATCATCATCATTTATTTATATAGCGCCAGCAAATTCCGTAGCGCTTTACAATTGGGAACAAACATTATAGATACAAGGAACAAGTGCTGGAACGCGTACCAGGGACAGATGCTGGAACGAGTACCGGGAACAGATGCTGGAACGCGTACCAGGGACAGATGCTGGAACGAGTACCGGGAACAGATGCTGGAACGCGTACCAGGGACAGATGCTGGAACGCGTACCAGGGACAGATGCTGGAACGAGTACCGGGAACAGATGCTGGAACGCATACCAGGGACAGATGCTGGAACGGGTACCAGGAACAGATGCTGGAACAGATGCTGGAACGGGTACCAGGAACAGATGCTGGAACAGATACCAGGAACAGATGCTGGAACGGGTACCAGGAACAGATGCTGGAACGGGTACCAGGAACAGATGCTGGAACAGATGCTGGAACGGGTACCATGAACAGATGCTGGAACAGATACCAGGAACAGATGCTGGAACGTGTATCAGGAACAGATGCTGGAACGGGTACCAGGAACAGATGCTGGAACAGATACCAGGAACAGATGCTGGAACGGGTACCAGGAACAGATGCTGGAACAGATACCAGGAACAGATGCTGGAACAGATACAAGGAACAGATGCTGGAACGGGTACCAGGAACAGATGCTGGAACAGATACCAGGAACAGATGCTGGAACACATACCAGGAACAGATGCTGGAACGGGTACCAGGAACAGAGGCTGGAGATGGAGATACCAGGAATATGTTGCAGTTGGAGATATCGGCACTGACCCCAGTAGGTGCAGCGGATGGTCCGGAGTGTGAAATTTTGCAGTTAGTAAATGACCCTTATGTAGTTTTAAATATTTTGCAATTATATTTAATTTTACAAAACATACTCAAAATTGTATTTGATTGGAGATTTCTTTACAATAAAGAAGGTTCTATAATTTGTAGCTTATTTTATTCTACAGTAATAACATCAAGGATTGTTTAAAGTTCCCAACAAAATTATATTGTTTTCTCAATTAACAGAAGAATAACAGATTTAATTACTCAATCATTTAGAATTTATTACATAATTCCTGATTAAAAAATAAAAAAGTAGCATTGTTTAAACTTACATTTTTATTTTTTCGCACATTTTGACCCCATAAGAAATGGCTGTCATTGTCATCCCGAGTGTCTAGAACATGTAATATAACATAATTATGTCTTCTGCATTTTAGAAACTTGAAAAGATAATGATGGACCATTTTGCATATGCAAATTACACATTTCTGAACACCGTTCAAAAATAAACTAGTACCGTAATTCTCAGATTTCATTATCCAAAATAAGGTTCAGGCTTTATAAAGCAAGATAATAATAATATTAAAGTAGGGAATATAGCTTATTTTGGACGTTGTATAGTACAATAAGCAACGGTGATTAGAAAAGGGTTGGTAATCACAAGGCTAGAAAAATGTACATATTAATGACACGTTTCACATAAACTGAGTCCAGTGGGATGCTGGAGAACACATGGTCACTTTCTTTAACTTTGAACAGGAAATGACGTATTAGAAGACAAAATTACATAAGCAGCTTATGAAACTTCCACATCAAATAATATTGCTCCTGCAATTCAGGATTGTTACCAGTTAGTTTCATTGGTTTGCAATCAATAGAGCAATGTGTATTATGTAGGGAGCAATCAGATTGTGACAGTTTCATATACTTGTCATACAATGCACTGGAAAGATGGATGTAGTAACTTTGTGTCATATAGAGGTGTGACACCAGAATATTTCCGTACCAAGAGTCTCTTGCATATAACGCTTTTTGTATAAAACACTATTTTATTGATTAATATTGTCCGTATCAAGTAACAATTACCCGCAATGGAGAGAAAACATAGCGCTAAATGACAGCTAGCTAGGATGTATCTAGGGAATTTAACACTCTTATGAAAGAGAGTGTTCTACTCATGGAACGTAGTGACACTAATATTCTTAGGGGTAAATTCAATTGTAAAAAAAAAATTACCACATAGATGGTTTTTTTTAGTGAAATGTCTGCACTTTTGCTTGCGCCCCATATAGAAGCGAACAAATGTTACTTTTTACTGTATAAACGGTATAGATGCGCAGTCGCGATGTACCTCAGATCATCGCAACTAATTGAATCTGCCCCTTACACTCTAATAATTGAGACACTCATAATATGCCTAACATATTGCATATTTTACTACAAACTAGAATAAGATCTTGTCAGTATTAGAAGGATGGGTGGGGTACATAATTACAATGACAATAATGCCGACATCAATTACATCAACACTAAAATGCTGATAGGTACAATAGCGACATGTAGGAAATAGTGACTTAAACAAACATTTACAGACAACATTCCCGACAACCATGGTAGAAACGCCGATATGAGAAAATGCCGACAGAGTGATTGCCGGCACTTGGTGACAGTCACATTGCCGACATTAAGGAGGCAATGTGAGTGGGTCGGACGGCTATACAGCTGACTTATAGGGGTGGCCCCCATGCTTTTTTTCTGATTTTTACTAAGGGTAGTACATTATACAGCCGGCAGGTCCTTCGGCTGTATAGCCACCTGACCCATTTGCCCATATTGAACACCTGAAAATATCCTGTATTCCTGAGAACATGGGCTTTTAGTTTTTCCCAGTCATTCATCAACATCAACATTTATTTATATAGCGCCACTGATTCCGCAGTGCTGTACAGAGAACTCATTCATATCAGTCCCTGCCCCATTGGAGCTTACAGTCTAAATTCCTTAACATACACAGAGAGAGAGAGAGAGAGAGAGAAAGAGAGAGAGAGATAGACTAGGGTCAATTTTGATAGCAGCCAGTAAACCTACTAGTATGTTTTTGGAGTGTGGGAGGAAACCGGAGCACCTGGAGGAAACCCACGCAAACACGGGGAGAACATACAAACTCAACACAGATAAGGCCATGGTCGAGAATTGAACTCATATCCCCAGCGCTGTGAGGCAGAAGTGCTAACCACTTAGCCACAGTGCTGCCCATATATAATATCTAAAAAGGAAAAACACAGATCTAAGTATTTCAACAATCACTGTTTTCAGAACCCATGTGATCTTTCTTTGTTCACTACAAGTTGCCTGTAATAAATATACTTGATTCTAGACTAACATACTTTCTAATCTGAGACACTGCATAATGAGATCCAAATCTGTTTAAATAACCATCTTTACTATGATGTGACTTATATCTGTTTAAATAGTCTGCTTGTGATACCCCATTTGCCGTTTTATGAACAAATCACAGCTGCAGAAATAATGGTGCTGTATAAATAGATGATGATGATTATGATGATGATGATAGTTGGAAACTATTAAATGTACCAAGTCCTTTAAGAAAGACACTTGGGACTAGATTTACTAAGCTGCTGGTTTGAAAAAGTGGGGATGTTGCCTATAGCAACCAATCAGATGCTAGCTTTCATTTATTTAGTACTTTCTACAAAATGACAGCTAGAATCTGATTGGTTGCTATAGGCAACATCCCCACTTTTTCAAACCCGCAGCTTAGTAAATCTAGCCCTTAATCTTACAGTGCTAAGCTAAAACAAAATTATTTATTAAATCAGACATCATAGCATAACTAATTCTTTTGAATGATTTGTTACAACATTTTGAGTCTGATAGAATGTTAAGGTACAACCCCATAAACCTTTACATAATATTGTCTTTATTTTCTACATAATAGGGACAAGTAGCTGAGTATAATTAGTGTATAATTATTGGGTTAAAAGTACCCCAGGGCAGAAACATGGAAATTTGCATTTTATTATTTTCTAATATATATATATATTTTGCTAGTTTTTCTAATGTAATCTGATGAAATTAAAGTATTTTACTGTACTGTAAGACTAAAAGCCATTTATAATCAAAATAATTGGATACACAAACAACAAAAAGTTATTCATTGGGGAAACTGGTTTGTCCACTGGCCAGGTATGATGTTAATAAGTTGAAAAAATGTATGTACTAAAGAATAGAAAGAGATAGTGTTTGTTTAGTTATAGAAAGGATGAAGATCTTCATATATCTTCTCCCAATCACAACTGTAATCTTAAGTGGTCATTACGGCAACCCTAGAAGTGATACGAAGGGTTTATATTTCTTTTATAGAGCAAATCATTTTACAATTTAGTTTACTAAAGACATGTCGTCAAATAAGCTCAGCATCTCAGCAGTAGGATTCGTACAATTTTACCACCATGCATCCACTAGAAGGATGTTTTTCATCAATGGGCTTGTGAATGTTTTGATGAGGTGTAAAGGAGGATTGAACACTGCAAACAATTCCACAGATTAATGGCTCCACCTGGTGGACGTTATTTGCATGTTCATTGTCTTGCTTACACAATTAGCTGCATTGGATGTTACTGACATATATCAATCACAAGAACTATTTACAATCAAACATGGAAATATAGGGTATATTTTTAAATATAGGCTGGTATAATCGCTAATATTAGTATACTTTTAAATAAAAAGTTGAAATATTTTAACCAGAAATATTTGATAGAGGAATATATGAGTTAATAAATTGAGTGTGTTCGTTTAATGATCAAGTATGAAAGTAATTATAATTCTAAGTAATTTAATGCAATACTCACATGGGAGAATTGCACAGGTCTCTTGCAACAATTTAACAAATTGTAAGAATTCTCCCAAAGGAGTGTTGAAATAGCGTTCAGATTAATGCCTGCAGCTGATTAGCTATCACAGTCTCTGTTAGTCTTCCATTCCTACTGGAGGGGGCAGGGCCATTGGCACAGGGGGTGTGGCTAGATCCACAGAAATAGAAAAAAACTTACCTTAGGAATACCTCTCAATAAACATGTAGAGAGGTCAAACCTCAGGAGACCGCATGCACGTCTGGCAAGTTGTAGCTGAAATTAGCTGAGCTGAACATAGAGTATAATAATAGATTTCAAAAGGAAAAAAAAAATTATTAGAAATTTAAGTTAGTCTGTTCATTGACACCTCTTATGTCATATGTCTTAAAGCAGGGTTCCACAAATAATTTAAAACCTAGGAGCCTTAAAATTTAAAATCGAGGCAAATTTTGATATCTGCTAATACGAAACAGACTATAAAAACATCTGTTTCAAACATCTTAGGCACAGCTGGTTCCCCCCTGTCACTCCCGTTCTCTATACCTCCCCCCTCCCACCCCACAGTGGTTCGTTCTTAACCCCATGGTTTTCTCTCCACTCCCATGGTAAGCACTGTGTCTAACATGCAGAAAAAGAGGAAATTTGTTGTGTATTTGACTGATATTGAAATGGGACAATTCCAGGTACAAACATTTCCAGAGAAGAATCTATAAAACTTGGGACTGCCCCTGAAAATTAGGGACAGTTGTCAAGTATGATAGCTTTGTGTTCAGTGGTATATCCACTATAGGTGCAGTGTGCCATAAGACAGGGGGGCCCTTCACCTGCCCCTTGACCCATGGGTCCACCCTATACCCACAGTTATGCTGGCAAGGTAGGAGGGAGGGCAGGTGACTTGTCTGGCTAGCCCTGGCTCTTGGGGGCTAGCCCTGGCCTCTACCCAGGGATAAGCCACCATAGTAAATGTACTCTGGCTTACAACAGGGATCAGCCGCCGGTCCTGACTGGCTCAGATATTTGTCTGTCTAGGGTAGGATTCACCTCTCTTTCCCCTGTGATCCACCCCTTCCCTCCCCTCTTCCCTGTCATCTTCCTATCCTTGTGCTCAGGGCCGGACTGGGACTAAAAATCAGCCCTGGCATTTAAAGCACACGGGCCCACCTCTGTTGATGAGCAGGAAAAAAAACACGTGCCACAGCGCATTTGGTGCGCCGCCAAGAGCGTGGCTACATTATGTTGAGGGCGTGGTCAAAATGGTGCATTGATACATACATTATAATAAAACATTACATTTATCAGGCCCTCCCCATCCACATTACGTCACCCCCCCAGACACATTATGACACCCCTAGCCCACTGTACTTATCTATGCTTCTAATGCTGCTGACATTCCTGTAGAGTGAGCAGGGAAGCTCTTAGTCTCACGAGATTAATAAATCTCATGAGACTTAGAGCTCCTCGGCTTGCTCTGCAGGCTGTGTCCTGCCCTGGACTGGAAGCACAGATTCCTCCTGCTGACCAGAACTGGATTAAGGCTCGGGGGGCCCGGGTACTTAAGTCAGGGGGGCTCCTATGATGTAATTTGGCTATTAGACACATTTTTGACAAATACACAGGCAATACTGTGTGCACTACTGTTAGGTGCACGCAGTTCTGCCTTAACAAGCAGTACAGTGTGAAGTAGGACATATCTCCCAACTGTTCTTGTAGTCAGACCAAATCCTGACTAAGCGGGACAGTCACCCACCAAATTCAGAACAGTTGGCAGACTGTCCTGGTCTCTCCTACCTGTCTTGTCATTGTCACCACTTGTGGCTGCTGGTGTCTTTAGATCAGTTGCTGCTTGTTTGGATCCTGGAATGTTGGATGCCCTATTTAAAAAAAAAATTGAGTACATGAAATTTAGCCCCGGTGTTAAATCAATATAACACCCACGTTTTATAATTAGGCCTCACTGCAGCCCCAACATTAAAATACTAGTATTCACATTTGATAAATACATCAATTTCCCTCCAACTAGCCATGACATTAAATAGTATTCCAATTTAATAAATAAAACTATTTACCTCTCTCCAAACAACTCCAGCAAGAAATTAAATAGCATTTACGTTTAATAAATATATCCATTTCCCACAACCCCCCAGGCATTAACTCATAATCACATTTAATAAATAGACCTCATTTTCCCCAAACAGCCCCACATTCAATTAATAGCTCCCAAACCACCCCAGCATTAAATTAAAAATCCAATCACTCCATCTTAAATTGTTAGGCCCCACTATTAAATAGCCCCACCATCACCTCACAAAAAAAATAGCACCCAATAATTAGCCCCTACCTGCAATTCACCATTAGATTAATAGCCTACCTCCCACATTATATTAAGACCCTCCCCCCTCACACATTATAGTCATACACCGGCCCCCACACACATACAGTAGTCATACCCTGTCACACACATACACACTCTATAGTCATACCCTGTCACACACGAAACATACTATAGTTACACTGTAACACACACATTCTAGTCATACACTGGCCCACACACACACTTTAGTCATACACTGGCCCAAACACACATACTATAGATCCCCTGTCGCACACATACTATAGATCCCCTGTCGCACACAAAACCTACCATAGATCCCCTGTCACACACACAAAACCTGTCATAGATCCCCTGTCACACTCACAAAATCTGTCATAGATCCCCTGTCACACTCACAAAATCTGTCATAGATCCCCTGTACACAAACTACCCCCCCTTACCTTGTGCGCTCCGCGGCGCGCTCTGTAGTGTCTTCTATCACATGGGACGGCACTTATCACATGGTGCACGTCCCATGTGACAGTCTTCGGCAGATCCATTCATTTCATCGGAGGGGAGGAGGGGACGCGCGGCAATCAGTAAGTGTAGTGCTGGCCCCATTGCTCAGCGCACAGACTGTCATGCCGAATTCCGGCATGACAGTCTGTGCGCTGAGCAATGGGGCCGGCCAGCTAGCAAACGGCCCATCTGGCATTTGCCAGAAGTGCCAGATGGCCAGTCCGGCCCTGCTTGTGCTCACCACCCCCCTTTCCTTCTACCTAAACCTGCCCACCTGCTGCTGCCAACCCTCGCCTCTGCCAGTCCCCTTCTCTAGTCTTCAGCATTAGTGACCACTTGTTTCCCAAAGCAATCTCTGCACATCAGGCAAGTGTAGTGAGATATTAATGTAATCAGTTTGAATAAATTATGATGATGATGGTATTAATGTAATACAAGTGTGTGGGGATAATATTGTAATGTGTGTTTTTGAGTGTGTGGGGGTGAGATTAATAAAAAGCACATGTAATATAATGTGTGTGTGGGGGTATTAACGAGATGTGTGTAATAATATTAATGGTATTAATGTAATGCACAGGGGCTTTTAATGCATTGTCCAAGTTTCTGTATTAAATGTGGTGGTTGGGGGAGGGAGACCTAGAATGTTCAGCATTCCGTGAGTAGTACTTATATCTTTTTCCAAACAACGCCACAATATTCCAGGATCCAGATAAGCAGCAACAGAGCTTAAGATGCAAAACAGATAGGAGAGAGTAACTCAGTCTATCATCTGTCCTGATTTTGTAACTGTCTCTGACTGTTAGGACAGTCTGGAACCTTCTAAATCTGCCCCTGCCTTCAGCTCTTACCCTGCTGTACTGTCTGGTGCAGGAGAGGCCAGAGTGCTGCACTACACAGCTCACACTCCTGCTCCATGATGTGAGTGGTCTGTGTAGAGCGCCGGTGACATCATCAGTGGGAGTCACCAGCGCTCTGCTCGGAGTTCCCCTCCCACATGGAGCAGCAATTGTGGGAACTGCTGTGAAACTCAGAGTCCTTCTCTGGCAGACACAGCAACCGGTAGGAAACTCTGGAGCTTTGGTCATGAGTGACCAGGTAAGAATGGCTTAGAGCAGATGTGACAAGGAGTGAAGTGGGGAGGATATGTCACTTGCGTTCCTCCATCGCCCCCTGTCAAATATTTTGGGGGAGCACTACTCATGCACACAGTACCACCATTTATTATTATTTTTTGTATATGTTACTAGCTTCTGCTTATGTACTAAAAAGTAAATATGGCAAATATACAGTAACCCTGTAAGGAATTACTTTGACATTTGCACCTCCGACCACTAGAGGTCTCTGTATTGGCAAACTTGCCTTTAGATTTCCCCTTATCCAAGATGGCCAGTTTTGGAATCAGAGAGAAACCATCTTGGATCCTGTTTCCTGTTTGGGCCTATAAATGGCACTTCCTGGTTCAGACATGTGCTTGAGTATTCTGCTTGCTTAGCTCCTGCGACCTGCTACTCTACCTTGCATCTGTGACTACCTGCTTGTGTACCGACCCGGCAAACGTCTGACTACCCTCTTGTGTACCGACCCGGCAAACGTCCGACTACCCTCTTGTGTACCGTCTCGGCAAACGTCTGACTACCCTCTTGTGTACCGACCCGGCAAACGTCTGACTACCCTCTTGTGTACCGTCTCGGCAAACGTCTGACTACCCTCTTGTGTACCGTCTCGGCAAACGTCTGACTACCCTCTTGTGTACTGACTCGGCAAACTTCTGACTACCCTCTTGTGTACTGACCCAGCAAACGTCTGACTACCCGCTTGTGTACCGTCCCGGCAAACGTCTGACTACCCTCTTGTGTACCAACCCGGCAAACGTCTGACTACTCTCTGGATATCTACTCGGCTATTGGGCTTCAGATAATACCACCACTATCGTTACAAACCCATTGTAAATGAATAGCACTTAGCCTTGATTAGTCTAGTCTAGATAATGAAAGCAATTTTCTGATTTTGTATTGTAGGTTACAGCACATTTGTACTCTGTGATTTTACCCTTAAAAGATATGTTGAACTTTACGTCTGGCTTCTAATAAAATCCTACTTAAATTGTTGTTGTATGTGATACAGTGTGATTTATTAAAGTGCCTCTTAATCTAAAAATTAATGTCAAAGCTACAATTTATAAACCAAGCATTTTTCAAATGATATATTATATATATATATATATATTGATATATTAATGTAAAATACTTACAATTTTGTCCATACAGCAGCCAAATAAGTCATCTATCGGTTCAACTCAAATTATGCCTGTTTTCAGAACAGGCAGTACAATCGTCAAACATCTGGTTTGCACATTGAGATGATGATTGATGTATAATTTCTCTATAGTAAATAAAAATAAAATACAATTTCATCCCCAGTTGTAGAAGTACCATGACATCATTAAAAATTAAAAATGTCTTTCTTTGTTTGCTGATATTCCATTTAATCATTGCCTGTTAAAAATGAAGGGGTATATTTACTAAACTGCGGGTTTGAAAAAGTGGAGATGTTGCCTATAGCAACCAATCAGATTCCAGCTGTCATTTTGTAGAATGCACTAAATAAATGATAGCTAGAATCTGATTGGTTGCTATAGGCAACATCTCCACTTTTTCAAACCCGCAGTTTAGTAAATCTAGCCCTAAGTCTTGAAACATTTTGGAGGCACATCTTACCTTTGTATGGAAATGATCTGCAGATTGTGTATCATGGGTATCTTATAAAATGTAACTTTGCATTTTATTGCCTTCGAAAAAATATTTTAATTATACAATATTTTACTTTATGATTGTTTAGTCTGCTAAATCTGTATGTAACATAGTTGCTAAATAAATTCCAATATTTAATTATTATCATTTATTTATAATTATATTTACATTCTGCTTTACTAAAATATTTTATGTTGACAACAGTTTCTCTTTAAAAAAAAAAAAAAGAGTGTAAAGTAGTGACCGCCAGTCAGGAGATATTTATGTTTTGCAAATAATGTAGCAGGATTGTGTCACGTCTCTACAGCTATAGTATAGTACAACAGCACTTTGTCCTTTGTAGGTCCTAGAGATGCATATTTTGTCATCATTCTCAGTTCACGGCTTTCTAGAACCAATAAACCAATTTGAAGCAAATAAAACGCCACTCACTGTATACGTAGCTCAGCCACAAAAATGTTTAACTAGTCTGTAAACTTGTTGGTTACACATTATTGCAAAAAGAAAAAGAATATAGTCTGCAGGGTCACATAAACTACCCAGTTAGTGGTTTTTTATCATCCTCCAGACAGCAACTATTCTAGGTTCTTAGATCAAGATGCTTGTAGAGTCCTGAAAATTAAATGGAAATGTTTGAAACACACCTGTACAATGCACAATATATATGTGAGATCCAAGATGTGTAATCTTAATGTGTAAATGTTACAGAAAAGTATTTTTATTTAGAGCTGTAAAACTGGGAACCCACAGCTCAAATGCTCATCATCATCATCTATTTATTTATATAGCGCCACTAATTCCGCATCGCTGCACAGAGAACTCACTCACATCAGTCCCTACCCCATTGGAGCTTACAGTCTAAATTCCCTAACACACACACAGACCAAGAGAGACTAAGGGCAATTTAATAGCAGCCAATTAACCTACTAGTATGTTTTTGGAGTGTGGGAGGAAATCAGAGCACCTGGAGGAAACCCACGCAAACACGGGGAGAACATACAAACTCCTCACAGATAAGACCCTGGTCAGGAATTGAACTCATGACCCCAGTGCTGTGAGGCAGAAGTGCTAACCACTAAGCCACCGTACTGCCCAATAAGCATCAGGTTCTGTCCCATAAAGAACTACTGCAACAATCCCATTTTGCATCAAGGCCAGTGCGCCTTTGGACTTTCATCTTACGGTATTCATTGTCACAAGACCAACTACCCCCAAATGCAACTATATCAGGACAGTACTTTCAGCATTCCATTTATGTGGTGTAAGAAGTAACCATGGTACCTGGGGATATAACCAGGTTACAGACCCCACCCCCCCCCCCCCCTCCACACCCCAGTTGGTCCAAAATAAAACTAGTACACATGTAGAATGGGCTGCGCCCCACAGCTACCCACTGGAGTTATTTTTCTGCTACAGTTTCTAAAATTAAAGCAAACCTCTATGTCTTTTGCAACCGTTTCCTTAAATATCTCAGATGTATTCATTTTGACTTGAGTGGGTATCATGGGTATTATTTGACTGAATAAATATTTAATTCTGAATTCCCCAACTAAAATGAAGGGCCCAGTCTGCTGAAGTGAGTATATATTTATTCACCTTCATTAAAAAAAAAGGTTAATATTAATCAGGATCTCTGTTTTTTTTTTTTAATAATGTAACGGAATGATGTGACTTAAATTTTAAGTGTTATAATATATTTGAGGAGAACATACAAACTCCACACAGATAAGGCCATGGTCAGGAATCGAACTCATGACCGCAGCGCTGTGAGGCAGAAGTGCTAACCACTAAGCCACTGTGCTCTTATGTGATGCTACGTGCCTTCTTATTTGAGGATGGCAACATCGGGGGGTTGTAAAAGTCTGTGACGTCTGATGGAGGAGTAGAGTGACAGGTGCACACCTTGCTGAGTACGGAGTAATGGTATCAGTGCGCCTACTTTGCAACCACATGCAAAAACGAGATAGAATTCACCTGTCCCATCTGTATTGAGATGCAAAAGGCATTGTTTGCAAGGGTCCTGAGAGCCGACAGGGTTGGCAGTGTTGTCCCAGGGAGGTTTGACTGTGATACTATTGTGGATATTGATGGTGCATGTGCATTGAGCTGAGAGATTATGTAGGCTCAGATGATACATCATCATCGGCAACTCTTGCACATCAGCCGCTTTATTAACTTAGCAGTCTGGCTCAGTCAACACCAGATTATTGTTGCCATGTGACTTTTGTTCAATGACCATGGTTCTTGACAAGCCCTATGTTCCACCATGTACCAAGTCTCTGATTATTATGTGGCCACCTATGTGCAGAAGTTTACTGTAATTAGGTTGTAGACACTGTTACATGAACTTGTTCTGTCTGCTCTGACCTTGGACAGTATTTTAACCACAATATCTGCCTATATAGTCACCTGCTGCCTATTGAAGCGAGTTCTATGCAACCAAAGATGTTTGAGTTTCATATTATTTATATATCCTGTCTGATTCACTTTATACCAAACCAGCTTGCTTTGGCTACATTTGGCTGCCAATGTCCATAACCTCAGCATTAATTAAGAATCTGTGCTGCCAGCCCCTGACCTTTGACATGTTATAGTGATTTCTACACTGTGCTGACAACCATGATCTTGGCCTCTTCCTTGACCAATGATATTAGTCAGCTAAGCCCTTGAACTTACTCATAGGTTTCTTATTAGAGAATCTCTTGGCTATAAGAAGGGAGCGCTCTGCACTTTATCATTTATTGTACACAATTCTTTAGCCCCAAGAGAGGACATGTAATGATTTATGCATTTTTATAGGATATATTTTATATCTTTATAATGCTAATTCGAGGGAACTTAATCCAATATCTATACTAATCTAATTAGAGGATCGTTGTTAATTTTTTTAAGCTTGCTCTGTTTCAAGAAGGTTCATTTTTGTCTAGCGCTTTGTATTCTATTCATATATAATTTTCCGTCCATAGAGGTATTATGTGAGGCAATGCAATTTATTTGCATTTTTAATCACCCTTTCATCTTTTTATATACATCTTTTAACTATATTTTGCTTGTTTCATTCCATTTATTCTTTTCTCCTTTTCATGTTAATTCATTAAAAGTTTTGTTTTAATCAGTACTGCCGTTGAGTGCCTCTCGATACACTGCTTTCTCTTTCTCTCTATTTATACTTGATTTTCTGTGTAGGGTGCACCCTTCAAGAGGGTATTTATTTCTCTTGAGTAATACCTATTCTAGGAATTTTTAAAGGGCAGTGTTTATTAATTGTACCCGTTTTTTCTACCTCCTTCTATTAATTCTATATGGGACCCACTTTCTGCGTCTCTCAAGAAACCACAAACTACTTATGAACGTCAGGTCGATAAATCTCAGTTCCATCTTGATTAGTAAAAATTACATTAAACCCATTGATACTAAGGGGGGAATTCAATTGACAGCGTTACTCATGAGAATAACGTGGCCTGCGCACTATTACCGTAAATGCGGTAATTTTAACGGGGATATCTGCTCCCGGCTCTCAGAGCTGATTTGATTAATATTGACATAAAGACAAAAAAGGAACTTTATCAGGTAGATTTAACTAAATATAAAATAAAACAATAAATTTGTTTTGTTCATCACAGAAAAAAATTGTGATGAAAAAATAATTAGAAGTACTGGGACAAAAATAATGAGGACATTTTATTAATGGATCCAGTCTTAGATAATCTTTTCCCTAAGCAACCTGATATTATTTTCAATTAAGCTTGGAATCTTTAAGGCATACTAGATCTTCGTATGTTAAAACATATATTGGTATATCAAGTGTATTCACTGCAATACTTGTAAATAATAACAAATCCTTTTTGATTATAATAATTCAATTAATTATTGAATAAAACATTTGTGATCTGATTCATTATGGAAAGTAAATGCCGACAATTGCCATATTATGCATAAAATTGCACTGTGCATGCCCAGAAAAGGACTATACGCCAGTGAACGCAAGTCCATCCAATTCATCTTCTAAAGCAAATAACACTATGAAGCCCGAGAAGAGGGTGAAGAATGAACAAAAATACCACACACATGATCAACGGCTGGAAGCAGGTAAGTTCTTCTTTTCTCTTTCAGGTTCCGTAACTGGTGACAGCAAATCAGAAACGATTCGCTGCCTGCCAATCAGTGGTTGGGGCGGTGAGTCAATCAAGGCCGTTTGAATTTTTGGCACAAGGCCCTGGGATTTTTTGAGCACTAGGCCTGTGTGGCAGCAGTGGGCATAAGGCCCTGGATAATTAGGAGTGTTTAGGGGGTAACATGATTAGCCTGTGGTAACAGTTAGGAGGTACCCTGCCATTGTGAGACTGTGCCCAGTCTGTCCCCACTGTGCCTCTGTCCTTCTCCGCAGGTGCTACAGTATCCTGCAGTGTGTTGTTGTGACTGCATATACGACATTAGCCGTATTGAGACAGAGCGCACCTACACCCATTTTCAACAGCAGACGTTTAACTGAATAGTGTTGATATCTCACTTTCATTGCACCCAAACCTCCTTTGCATGTTCAGACATATTATTGCTGTAATTGAATAAATAACCACACGGATACCAATATAAATTTGGCAAAAGGTCACAGTTTGTATCTAAACAAAAATGTGGCGGAGAGAGCAGTGCGAGTCAGCTAACAACTAACAGCAAAGCCAAATAGTGGAAGGTCATTGACATTACACCACTGGCCCCAGGATATAATCCTTTACGATGTTACAGCTTCCTAGTAACTGTCATAATCTTTTAGAACTAGCAGGAGAGGTTTTCACCTATAGCAGCCGCCTTTCCCGTAGAGTTGGAGGCACTCTCAGGTCCTCGAATGCTCCCATGACCTAACTTAACATAGTAAAAGCTTATGAGCAGGAACCGGTAGCACGGAGATAGGAGAAATGGGGCCAAGAGCACGCCGCCCATGTACATTCAGAAGACAGCAATAATTTAATTTAAAAAGCTGCGTGTCCCGGCTGCATGTTACCAGCCATGATGCAGCCCTGGTGTCAGAATGAGTACTTCTTGGGGACTGCCTCTGCTGCAAGTCTTAGGCAGTCCCTTTTACCCCGGGGTTGGACGAATCTTACCCTGGGGCAATGATTTTCCCTCCCTTCCTCCCAAATAAATATTTACGAGTCCCCTGGTTTGATTCAGAAGGGCAGCATTACTGCACAGAGCATATAAGGAAAACAAGATAGAAAAGCCCTGCTTTTAGCTATCGATGAATGCTCTGGCAATGTATTGTGTGCCTAATCTTTAATTTTTTTTTAGTATGGGTGCAGGCCATATTTGTGTATTTACTTTCCAAATTTTCTAACTCTGTTCATTCATACCACTGTCCATTCAATGACCTCTGCCTGTTAATTTAATTACAGCCACGTGCCCCGGCTGCCTGTCACTACCCTTCTTGGGATCCACCTCTTCTGCAAGTCTCGGGCAGTCCCCTGTACACCGGGCTTGGATGAAGCTTTCCTGGGGGGAATGACTTTTTTTTCCATCCCTATATATGAGCCCCTGGTTTGATTCAGAAGGGCAGCAATATGGCACAGAGTATATAAGTAAAACAAGGTAATGAAAGCCATGATCTTGGCAACCAATTAATACTCTGGCAATGTATTGTGGATCTAACCTTTGAATTTTTGTAGTATGGGTGCAGGTCACCTTCATCTCTCAGCATCCTCATTTTTTTATATAGCAGAAAGGTATTGAAAGCCATGCTCTTGGCAGCCAATGAATAATCTGATAAATGTATTGTGTGCTTACTATTTGAATATTTGTAGTAGGCCACCTCCATCTCTCAGCATCCTCATTTATTTATATAGCGATAGCAATTGGATATCTACTTGTTTAAATATCTACTGATGCCTCTGTCCATCTACTGACATTGAGTTGTTACTGGCTCTTCACTCTACATAATGCATGCTGTATAAAGTTTCAAATTTAGTGTTTGAGTAGCGTTTCAACATTTTCTATCTCTTGCACCTTACACTAAATTTTATTTGTTGTTTAAATTGATCCAATGGGCTTGCCTCAATTGGGGCACGGCAGATGACATTTTTTTTGCAGCTGCTGCAATGTTCTACATGCGGTCACTGAATGTCAAAAACACCCAGTTGCATTTGGAACGCAAATTTGCGTTCCAAATGCCAAACTTCCTGTTAGTGAAATGCACATGCGTTCCACTGCGGAACTTAAGGGATGAAAAATCTCTGTGTAGTAGTGTGCTGCCGCTTATTGAAATGCTTCTTGCCCTCACTGAATAGAAGCCATTTTTATAGCACTTAATGTTAGGTTTAATAGAGACTTTAAGGCTATGAGGGGGAAGGTGTACCATGTAAATAAGTTAAGATACTTTGCAAATCAAATACTAAACATTTTTATACTTTTCATAGCTAGAGCCTGAGATTACTTCATCTTATCATCTTATCCATAAGAAGCATTTGTTAATCTTCACTGTTGCACATGGAATATACAGGAACATTTTTCTTCAAGCATTCTTACAAGGTACAAAATGATTGTTGATGAAGGTCAGCTTGCCCTTCCATACAGTCATCAATACAGTTAATTTATTTGAATCCCACCACTGATATATATATATATATATATATATATATATATATATATATATATATATATATATATATAGTGGCAAGAGCCCGCTACTGCAGAAGCACACGCAAACAACTTCTTCCTTTTTATGTAGTTGTATTGTCAGGATGGTAAATCTTTTGACACTGTATACTTGCACAGCAATTATGGAGACCCTAAACGCTAGCTATACATAGACCAGCTCTCTCTCAGGACCAGCCAGCTTTCCCAGCGTTGGTCTCCGTGAACAAATGACACAAACAAGCTTTTATACATGATACTCCTCCCCCAGCCTTAGCTTGATGGACAGGTGACACACCCACCTTCTTTTTAAGAGAAAACGCCCATCACTGGCTCTGTTTGACTAACAGACACACCCTGTCTGTTTGCTGAGAGGAAGCAGCCTTCAAATCATGTAAGTTAACCAACTTTAAACTACACATTAGTCTTTACTTGGTTTAACCTGAATCTAGGTGCATAACTGCACCAATGTCTTACTCTGCTTGTATGTTTTCTTTGCATCTTGTCAGATAAATGCCTCCCTTTGTTACAATATATATATATATTATGCATTTGCAAATATGTGTAACAGAATTCTTTCAGTAAAGTGCTAGCCACACCCCCACATTAGATTGACCACACCCACTTGCCAAATGCCACTCCCACTTAGATGGGGGCGCCGGTGCCCTGTCTCGCCCAGGGCACTAAAATGTCTAGTTACGACACTGGGTGATTAGTCTCTACAAAACTGCTTTACAATAATGACAGGATTCTACTGCTTTCCTATCTCCCTGGTTCAAACTTAACGCTATTTTATACACTGTCTGTTCTAAAATGGCACTTGAAAGAACGAGGGCAGACTATATATACAAAAGATGGCGATACAAAACTCGCGAAAGTTTTGCAAAAGAAAAATCACGGAAATGACGTTTCACCTCGTTTTGAGATCGAAGTTTGATGGGAGAAACCAAGTTACAACTCGGTTTTACACGAATCCCCAACATCGGATTTCAAGTAATCCAAACCACTCTTCTCTAGCATGCGCGGTAAGCTGTTTGGGTGCATGCACTGTCGGCGTGCAGCTGTGGGGATTACATGTTAATACTCTAAGACCATTTTCATACTTTAGGAAGTGAACAGCACATCACAGTGGGCCACTTCAGCTGCTAATATATTCTGATTTATGTGGATCTATTTGTTATATAGCTTGCCCATTATGTCTTATATACTGTATAATGCTCTAGAATGTCTAGTACATTGCCTGTTGCTTCTCTGTGTCTTTGTAATATAGTCTACTTCCTCACTGTACAGTGCTGCGGATTTATGTGGCGCCTTATAAATAAATGATGATAATAATAATTTCATTAACTTCCTGCCTTGCTTCCCCTGTTTTTTCTGGCTCATCTCTCAACCCTGATACATTGGCTAGTAAATCCGGTGGTAGTCAGCATATCGATGCTGACTACCACGACAACACTTACCCCGACATGATGACTCCGAAGGGCTCCTTTCCGACAAGGATCGATGACGGCTGCTGTGGAAAGCGACTGCAACCAATCACGAGGAATGAAGAATCCGGCGCTACTTCATGACGTCACTTACATCCGCAACACTGTTATCGCTGCTGTTAAGGGGGTAATGTAAGTATGCACCCCCGGACAATCTACTTTAGAAAGCGTTGTAGATTGTCCATGGGCACATACTTACATTACCCCCTTAACAGCAGCGATAACAGCGTGGCGGATGTGACGTCATGAAGTCGCGCCGGATTCTTCATTCCTCGTGATTGGTTGCAGTCGCTTTCCACAGCAGCCGCCATCGATCCTTGTCGGAAAGGAGCCCTTCGGAGTCATCATGTCGGGGTATGTGTTGTTGGATTAGTCAGTGTCCTTATAACGTACCCCACCCAGTAAATTTACCATTCTATATATTAAATTATATAATATAATTAATATAAAATTAATATATTAAAGAAAACCTGGCCAGAGGTTTCACTAGAAACCCTTAATACATTTTGTAATCATCTAATTGGAATATATTTCTTCTTAAAGGTAGATGCTTTCTCAATTGGAGTAGATGTAGTATCATCTTACTGTAACAAAGCCTTGTGGCTTAAAAAATAAAATATCTTCCTGCAAAGAAATATTTTATGATTGGAGACCTGAAGTTTCTATCCGCCAAACTCCCAATAGAACATTGAATGCAACTTGTAGAATGAGTAATATGTCCTATGTCCTGTCTCTATTTATATAGATGCCAAAAATCCTCAATATCTCCAAATTCCCCAAAGTTTGAATCTAAGACTAGCACCACAGGCAAGTTTTTTTTCTTGGTTTATTCTTCTGTTGGCTTTCTGTTCTGGTTCTAAAAATCAGATGCTCTTTCTCACTTATTTAACAGTAACAACTTTGAATCACAAATAGAACTCTCTCACATTGTTTTACACTGGGTCCGTCCCTCAATGTCTATCTCCTTTATAAACCTTCCTCCAGGCAAATCCTGTAGCTGAGAAACTTCAGATTAAATTACTCTTGAGCTAAAACTTCAACGTTGCTGGATATCTGGGGATAACGAAAACTTTGGAATTATTTCTAGTACTTATTTTTGGCCATGTCATAGGTAAGACATTGCAGAATAAGTCATAGTATTGGGAGGTTAAATAAATAAATAAATAAATTAGTGTCGAGTGATTGTAGCCTCAGCCTCATGGCCGAGCTATTTTAAAAATTCTCCCACCCAGCCATAGGCACATGCAACATGTCCTACTCTCTCACATGAGGTTCCCTGCTCCCGCAGCAGTTTTCTGCTACCCCCAGGTCGCCACTCCAGGGGCACATAGATCCCTGACTTTCTCCACTACCTTAGCCCCAGGCCAGAGCACCAGGTGATGGACCATCACCTACAGGGGCGCCTTCAAACCCCACTGTGTACATGGCCATCTACACCTGGGGCTAGATTTACTAAGCTGCGGGTTTGAAAAAGTGGGGATGTTGCCTATAGCAGCCAATCAGATTCTAGCTTTCATTTATTTAGTACCTTCTACAAAATGACAGCTAGAATCTGATTGGTTCCTATAGGCAACATCCCCACTTTTTCAAACCCGCAGCTTAGTAAATCTAGCCCCTGGTCTACAACTGATCTTAGCCAAAAGACACAGAAGCAACCTGAAAATTGCCTAGTTGGTTTGGAGAATTGCAAATTTCTAAACCAACTGCAAATTTGGACCTGCTCTGCAAATTTGCAGAACAGGTCCAATTTTAAGGGGGGCACTCATCTCTGCATTTGACTTACATGCTTTAAAATACTTTTTACAGTCTGCATCCAGCTCAGAAATTCTGCACTTACCTCTGCAAACATCTAATAAATGCAAGTGAAATCAGAATGTCTGTTGTCAATGTGGTGGAAGATAATTCTTTGCATAGCTATAATTTATGCATCAACTCATCTACTTGATTGAATACATTATTTTTAAATGAGGTTAAATCACAAGACCTTGATGGTACAGAGATGTAAAGTTCTGGTATGTACTGTATGTTGGGTGAATATTTTATATTGAGGAATACATTTACATTTTTTCCATATGCTTTTTTTTTAGGCTTTAGTTATGTGTTGTTGCTTCATTCTTTTAAAACTGTTTTTTAGAAATAGTGTTTACACTTCAAAAATACTGGTGCAGAACTTGGATGCAACCTGAGATGCATCTGACTCATCATGCAAGAGTAAATATGCTATTTTCACGTGCAGCCTTTTAGAACATACTTTGTGGACGGATATGTGTGTGTGTGTGTGTGTGTGTGTGTGTGTGTGTGTGTGTCAAAGTGTTCTGTATACAGTGGTGAGGCTTAACGCCAATTCTTTTACTGCTTTGATTGCAAAACCATAAAATTCCATCCACTTACATTTTCGCCACTAATAAATTTTCACTTCGACCACTGTTTGTATGTGTGTGTGTGTATAGATATATATATTTAACTATTTCTTATTTTATCACACTAATATCATGATAATATTAATAGTAATGGGACCAACAAATAAACGTTCATGTTATACCATACAATAGTGCCCCCAGTTCATATTATGCCACAGTAATACCCTCAGTTCATATTATGCCACAGTAATACCCTCAGTTCATATTATGCCACAGTAATACTCCCAATTAATTTTATGCCACACATAAATCACCACAATCCATGTTATGCCACATAGTTGTGCCCCCAATCTTTATTCACTGTCCACAAGATGTCGGAGAGCAGAGCTGAACTATAAGGAATAAATGACAGACGGAGAAGAGCTGAACTGCTGCGCAGCAGTTCAGTGTCGGGAAAGGAATAAATAACAGCCAGAGAAGAGTAGTTCAGTTCTTCTCCAGCTGTCATTTAGGACGGACGGCGTGCCAGTTTGCAGGGGTTAGCGTGCCACCCTCGGCACGCGTTCCAGGGGGTTGCCGACCCCTGTTCAAGACCATACATGCCAACTCTCCCGGAATCCCAGAATGTCCGGGAGGCTTCCGAATTCCGGGTAGGTCTCCCGGAATCCTGGGAGAGCTGGCATTTCTCCCGCATCAGAGCCGCCATGGAGTTGGGTATGGGTGGAGGGGGCAGGGCTTCGTGAATTGCTACATTTTGGCCCTGCCCCCAGTTACGTAATGCCTGCTTTGGGTCTTTTTACAAGTGTAAAAAGACCCAAAAGAGGCATTACGTCACTGGGGGCGTGGCCAAAGTGACGCGATTTTTGAAGCCCTGTCCCCTTCCACCCTCCCCCTACACCCCTCTTCAGTGATATCCCGGAGAGAGCCAGCCAAAAGTAGGCAAGTATGTTCTAGACTAACACAGGTATCATTTTGTATTGGAACATACACATGTTTGTGTAAGCGCCTGCGGGGAACAGGACAGACGCACACAGAAGAACTTACTTTACAAATGATGGTCACCTCCTGTCCGCTTCCGATGTCCCAGCCGCTGTTCTTTCCCAGCAGACCAGCAACCGCAACCCTTGTCACCTCCAACTACATCCCTCTTAGAAAGAGAAAGAAATTACGGCCATGCCTACCAGGAAAGGGCTGTCCGAGACCACGGCAATGAGCAAAGAAACTCTTAGTCAAGCTTGCCGCCTCCTCGCTTTGCTTTTGCCAAGGCGGAGGGAACTACAGGCACTTGAGACCAGGAACAGTCCCGCCTCAAGTACCTCGCACACCTCTCGGTGAGGGCCTAACCAAAATAGGGAATTGAGCGTTATACTCACCGGGACACTCCCACTTCCGGTCCTGTTCTCCTGCTCCTCCCCGACACCTGCGGATAACAAGGAACACACAGCCTCCCTCTGCGCTATCAGTGAGACTAAGGTGTACACCCACAACACTAAGCTTACTACAACAAGTGACCCGACCCTAACAACGCTCTAGTGGCCGGCAACACAACTAGATTAAACAACTTTAACAGTAACTGGGTGTGGTGTACTAACGGGAACTACTCACTGTAATCTACGGGGAACATCAGCCGGTGTTCACGGACTATTCTGGAGGGTGGTTCCTAACTCCCTCACCCAGGTCGTACCAAGAAGACTGTCTTCTTACTATGGTGTCACCCACGGATCCTAAGGACCGGCTGCACAAGGCTCGACCGAGGCTCACTGGAACAGCACACCAAACTGGGATTCAACTGCCGCACGGAACAGGCGATCGTCACCACGTTGAACCGCCCGACTGCCTGCACCCAGGCCGGAACACGTGTCCCACTCCGGAACCGCCAGAGAACCTGCACGGACCTTAGGACTGGGACACTCAACCAGAACCACGGGCCGCCCCTGGAACTGAATCGAGTTGTGCTGCACTGCCAGTGACTCACTCCATCACCCCCTCTGGAAACCAGCATAACCCCAGGGACCTATGGGACGGGAAGACTATGTGTGTTCTTCCCTGGCTATGTGTACAAGCTGGTAACTACACTTATCCCCACAGTACAGGTTAGTTCAGGAAAACAGCAGGAAACAAGAGCCTACCTTTAATGGGGGCCTGTCGTCTTGCACCTGGAAACAAATATGTAGCTCACCAAAAATACAGTATACAAAGCAATACTCGCCGCACAGACAGAATAAAACAATAGACAGTATATGGCAAGTTAATCACAAGAGTACACAGCTGCTAGCCAACCAGCCGGTTGCTACAGCAGCCAACAGGAGCCTTCTGCTCTACTGTTACCTTGCCCCTCTCAGTGTACTCACCTCATACACAGGACCGCGCCTACTCTGCTCAGGGCTCTCACGCCACTAACTACACCAGCAGGGCCTTATGTCCTACACCAGGGGCCCCTCTGCCCACCTAACTACAGAGCCTGATGCTCTGGCTATGGGCCTTAGCCCCCTCTCTACCTTGGGCTCTGAGCCCACTCACTAGGGCCTTGTGCCCTTCTGCTTATGGCCTCTAAGCCTCTAACTAGGGCCTTGTGCCCTGTCTTCTAGGGGCACTAGCCTAACTGATTATGGCCTCTGGGCCACTAACTATAAGGGCCTTGTGCCCTTAATACACTATGGACTATCAGCCCACTACCTAACTGACTAGGGCCTTGTGCCCTTATAACACCTTGGGCTTAGAGCCCCCTAACTCACTAACAGGGCCTTGTGCCCTTTTACCCCTGGGCCTTGTGCCCCTAATTGGTGCCCACGGGCCTTGTGCCCGACCGTAGCCACGAGCCTAGTGCCTGACTTTATACTGAGTATACTTACCTGCTCTGCGCAGGATACTCAGCTTGACTTTCTTCGGGTCTTCCAGACCCTCCAGCCGGCGGCGCCTCTTCTCCGCTTTGGCGCAGACCCTCCAGCTGCTTCAAGGGCGGGTGCTCTCTCAGCCCTCACAAGGGATCCCCCAGCCGGCGTTTCCGGCGTGGCCCTCTTCTTTACTTCTGGGCGGGGGGCGCTCTTAGCCCTGACAAGGGCTCCAGGCCGACGTCTCCGGCGGTGATTATAAGTGCCAGGGTCGCTCTTTGCCCTGACAAGGGCACCCTGCCACTTCCGGCATCCTGTTGATAGTAGCTCTCTTCTTCCACCGCTCCGGATGTCCCTCGACGTCCTCTCTCTACTCCGCCGCAGCACTTCTGCCAAGATGGCGCCGGCCGGCGGTTTATATACTCGCTGGTGTGGCGTCATTACTAGGCGCCGCCGCGAGCGCTGATTGTCTCACCGCGGCGCCAATCTTTCAAACGGCCGGAGGCGAGCCGCGATTGTCTCGCCTATCCGGCCGCTGATTGGCCGGCGGAGAAAGGTGAGCCCTGATTGGCTCATCCTTCCTCCGCTGCCCAGACCTGCAGGAAGAAGAAAATACTCACCAACGCTGGATCACTGGACCGGTAAGTAAACGTCCTCTTCTTTCTTCACCCTCTTGTTGGACACAGCAGCCAGGACCATCTTCTGTCCCTCCAGGGACACGGCAGCAGCGGGGATCTTCAGGCACCGGCTCCAGGGCTCCCAGGGACACCTCTACATTTGGACCCAATTTATTTACTTGTTTGAAAGTGGACGTACACTTTGAAACAAACTCCATGTTTTGAGAACATTGCTATTTTGTCAACAGTAAAGAAAAGATGTTCTCAATTTGCATTAAACATTTTTAAATCACACCCACTTCTGGCACTGTGGTCACAATAATTGTTCAATAGAATTACCCACAGGTTCTACTCAGTCAGTTAATAGCATTAGAAATTGTAGGACAAGCCCTGCAGAACAAGTATGATTCTAAATCTGGTTATTGAATTTAGACACATGTAGTGGTAAAATAAAATAAAAACACACTAATATTGTATTAAAACCTTACAGTATATGATGTTAAATATAGACTATCTTGCACATGTTTACTTTTGAGATACAATTTGTGATTCTTATAATTTCCCAGACTTTTCATAATACCCCTTTCAAGCACTCACATTCTGACTTCCTATGAATAAATCTCTTCTGTTCTAAGTAGATTAAGTGATTAACCCTTCAAATTTATAACAAGTCTCAGCAATCCCTCTGTGCATTGCATGTTCACTAAAGTCTCAGCACATGTACTCTTCAAGAAAAGAGGAAAAAATCAATACAGATCTCAAACACGTAAGAACAAAAACACGTCTACAAAGCTCATACAACTTCTGTTACATAAGCTGAGAACAGTCCCGAAGCAGCACGGTTATTACCATATGTGGAAATGTCAAATCTTTCTTCCTATATAATAAAACTGTATAGTAATAATACACATTTATTCTTTTGTTTTCCGAAACTAAAAACCAAGGAACAATTCTGCACCTACCAGGCAGTAAAAGTAGAGCTGTATGGATTCCCTGATTATAAATTTGGCCAAAATTAGTATTTTTTATTTTCTCCAGTGAATCAGAGATTCGGATTTGTCGGATGCAGATTCGACCCGCCGAACCCACTTCGAGTCAGCCACCTTACAACTCTGTAGCATACAACGGGCAGTTACAATTAGCGCATTTTTACCGTTACTATGGTAAAAATATCCGCTCATTTTTCCTCGCACCTGTATAGGACATGTAGAAAAATGAGCGGATAGTTCTGTAAAACTATCTGCCCCAAAGTGTCTCTGGAATGTGAGACACTTCACGGCTAACTGAATCTCCCCCATGATGTTGTAAAAAGAACATTGGTTGATATCACAATGTATTTATTTGCTTCATATCTGTAGACCTAAAAAGCTGTTAGTGCTAATGACAAGCACACAAAACAAAAATGTGCTTTTGCTACAGCCAGTGCCTTGTAAAATATAATGTGGTTGATGTCACAATGCATAAAACATTGCTTTCTTCTCTAGGAGTAGTTGCGAGCTGAGGTAGACCCACACCCACAGAGATGCTGATGGCTGGTGTAATTACACATTTGTGATAATAATGGTCTTTCAGCTGATTGTGGATTTACCTCTGAAGCTTTCTTCATTTCTAGCGTCTACGGAACCTCACGCTTAATTGAGTCTGCTCCCGTGTGTTGCAACTAATACAGCAATCGATACAGCAGCTAGAGCCATAAGGAGTATTTTGATAAGATGAACACAGGACCACCTACCTGGATACCAGCATGTCCAAGAGATAAGTACTGGGTAATAATGTAGATATTGTTACAGATGATTTAAAGTCTCAAACATTAGTATTATTAATGCTTATTTATAGGATTTCACAAAATACTGCAGCACCATACAGGCAAGATCAGACATCATAATGTAGTATATAAAGAATGCAGTGTGTATATAAAGAGAACACAGTCTTGACCTCCACTTAGATTGGGCAGAACAGTCACCAAAAATTGGGATTGTCCCACTAGAATTAGAACATTTGATAGACTATCCTGCTCTCTCCTACCTGTTCTTGTCACTTTCACCACCTGTGGTTGCTGGTTTCTTTAGTTGCGGCTTGTCTGGATCCTGGAATATTGGTGGCCCTATTTGTAAATAAAATGGGTACATTTAGAAAATTCCAACCAGCACCAGCATTAAATCAATAGGAACCACGATTAATACTTAGGTCTTCCTCCAGCCCCAACATTAAAATAATAGTATTCCCATTTAATAAATAAGCCTATTTCCCTTTCTCCAAACAGCCCCAGCAATAAATTAATAGCATTTATGTATCATAAATATACCCATTTCCCGCAACCGTCACTGCCATTAAATAATTCACATTTACATTTATTAAATATGCCTCATGCTCCCTAAACTCAGCCCCACGTTCAATTAATAGCCCCCAAACCATCCCATCTTAAATGAATAGTCCCCACTATAAAATGAAATTGCCCCACCATCACCCCACAAGCAAAATAGCACCCATTAACCACCACCTACCTCACATACACATAATACATTTCCACAAGCCCCCTGTGCCATCACACATACAAACTACATTGCCACAACCTCCCTGTGTTATCATGTACACATACTACATTGCCACAAGCCCCCTGTGCCATTACACACACATACTACATTGCCTCAAGCCCCCGTGCCATCACATACACATACTACATTGCTGCAAGCCCCCTGTGCCATCACATACACATACTACATTGCCGCAAGCCCCCTGTGCCATCAGATACGCATACTGCATTTCCACAAGGCCCCTGTGCCATCACACACACATACTACATTGCCACAAGCCCCTGTGTCATCACATACATTACATTGCCCCAAGCCCCTGTGCCATCACACACACACACATTACTGTGCCCCTTCATCACCATGCTGTGCCCCCTTATGACCACACTGCGCCGTCTATGCTGCTTTTGCTCCTTCATCACACGGTGCCATACTGCTTTTGCTCCCCCTTCTCTTGGCCCCCTTCAATACCATGTGCCATGTTGCTTTTGCTCCCCCTTCTCTGGCCCCCCCTTCAACACCCTGTGCCAAGCTGCTTTTGCTCCCCCCTTCATCACACCATGCCATGTTGCTTTTGCACCCCCCCTTCATCACACCGTGCCATCCTGTTTCCCCCCCTTCACCACACTGTGCCACAGTGCTTTTACTCCCCCTTCATCACTCTGTGCCATCATGCCCCCCCTTCATCCCCGTGTGCCACGGTGCTTTTGCTCCCCCTTCATCACTCTGTGCCACCCTGCTTCCCCCCCTTCACCACTCTGTGCTATCCTTCTCCCCCCCTTTAATTACTCTGTGCCATGGTGCTTCCTCCCCCTTCATCACTCTGTGCCATCCTGCTTCCCCCCCTTTATCACTCTGTGTCATCCTGTTTCCCCCCTTTCATCCCTCTGTGCCATCCTGCTTTCCTCCCCATACCTCCGTTCCTTTCTGAGGACACTTTGTCTCACATATAGTAGCACTGCCCCAAAGTACATGAGTTCTGGCAAAAATGGAAACCAGTAACCTTCACTATCATCTTACTCCATTCTATCACATTGTCCTCCTAGATGCCTAATAGCAAAGAAATGGAAGATAAGCAAATTTACATCTCTTACAGCAGTTATTAATAAATTGTGGTAGAAAGATCATCTGGAAAGCATAACTAGTTTCAAACATGACTGTCCCAATAAATTTAGCTACACTTTGGAAGCTTGGAACACTCCTCTAAAGTTCATCCGCATGTCAGCTTCTCTCTATTATATAATTGAATATCTTGCATACAAGGCTTATTGTTTCCAATCCCTTAGACTTTTCCTCTTTATCCTACCCTCCTGTACAGTACTAACAGCCCTTCTTGCCCCCTCCTCTATATTTCTCGGAATACAGCCATTAGAATAGCTCTTTTGCCCATTATGACTGATAGCTTTGGAGTGTATATTTGTATTCCCTCTATGACTTGGGAGGTACAGTCAAGTCCATAAATATTGGGACATCGACACAATTCTCATATTTTGGGTTCTATACACCACCACAATGGATTTGAAATAAAATACAAACAAGATGTACTTTAACTGCAGACTTTCAGCTTTAATTTGAGGGAATTTACATTTAAATCAGGTGAACAGTGTAGGAACTACAATGGTTTCTATATGTGCCTCTCACTTTTTAAGGGACCAAAAGTAATGGGACGAACGAAACAATCCTACATCAAACTTTCACTTTTTAATACTTTGTTGCAAATCCTTTGCAGGCAATTACAGCCTGAAGTCTGGAACGCATAGACATCACCAGACGCTGGGTTTCATCCCTGGTGATGCTCTGCCAGGCCTCTACTGCAAATGTCTTCAGTTCCTGCTTGTTCTTGGGGCATTTTACCTTCAGTTTTGTCTTCATCAAGTGAAATGCATGCTCAATCGGATTCAGGTCAGGTGATTGACTTGGCCATTGAATAACATTCCATTTGTTAGCCTTAAAAAACTCTTTGGTTGCTTTTGCAGTATGCTTCGGGTCATTGTCCATCTGCACTGTGAAGCGCCGTCCATTGAGTTCTGAAGCATTTGACTGAATATGAGCAGATAATATTGCCCGAAACACTTCAGAATTCCTCCTGCTGCTTTTGCCAGCAGTCACATCATCAATAAATACAAGGGAACCAGTTCCATTGGCAGCCATACATGCCCACGCCATGACACTACCACCACCATGCTTCACTGATGAGTTGGTATGTTTTGGATCATGAGCAGTTCCTTTCCTTCTCCATACTCTTCTCTTTCCATCACTCTGGTACAAGTTGATATTTGTCTCATCTGTCCATAGGATGTTGTTCCAGAACTGTAATGGCTTTAGATGTTGTTTGCCAAACTTTAATTTGGTCTTCCTGTTTTTGTGGCTCACAAATCGTTTACATCTTGTGGTGAACCCTCTATATTCACTCTTGTGAAGTCTTCTCTTGATTGTTGACTTTGACACATATACACCTACCTCCTGGAGAGTGTTTTTGATTTGGCCAACTGTTGTCAAGGGGTTTTTCTTCACCAGGGAAAAAATTCTTCTGTCATTCACCACAGTTGTTTTCAGTGGTCTTCCGGGTCTTTTGGTGTTGCTGAGCTCTCCGGTGCATTCTTTCTTTTTAAGAATGTCCCAAACAGTTGACTTGGCCACACCTAATGTTTTTGCTATCTCTCTGATGGGTTTGTTTGATGGCTTGCTTCACTGATAGTGACAGCTCTTTGGATCTAATATTGAGAATCAACAGCAACAGATTCCAAATGCAAATGTCACACCTAGAATCAACTCCAGACCTTTTGCCTGCTTAATTGTTGATGAAATAACGAGGGAATAGCCCACACATGTCCATGAAATAGCTTTTGAGGCAATTGTCCCATTACTTTTGGTCCCTTAAAAAGTGGGAGGCACATACAGAAACCGTTGTAATTCCTACACCGTTCACCTGATTTGGATGTAAATACCCTCAAATTAAAGCTGAAAGTCTGCAGTTAAAGCACATCTTGTTTGTTTCATTTCAAATCCATTGTGGTGGTGTATAGAGCCCAAAATATGAGAATTGTGTCAATGTCCCAATATTTATGAACTTGACTGTATATCTATATATGTTTGATGTTAATTGTTAAACATTAATTAACAAGTTACTGATTGCTTCAAGGTACATCCATGCTTTCCTTCCTTCTCCCTCCATTTTTCTTTTCTGTATCACATCCAACATTCCCCAATAAACCATATTTTAAGAAGAAACTTTCAATAAACCTGTGGAAGCAAGTACTTTGGCACCCGAGCTAAAGTTGCCAAAATCTATACCCCTTCCTTGGCTGCAAATAATTTTCATGCAATGCCAATGTACCATTCCTACTATTATTGTTAAAATATACTCAACAGTGAACATATACATTAAAACTAGCAGTGACCCACACATGTTATAGCACCACAATGCCCAAGCCCACAAAATATATCAGTGAAATGACCCCTTGTAGAACCCATTTATGTAATCAGTAACAATTCAGGCTAGCATACAATACAGAGATCATTGCCTTGTGCCTAGAAAAACAAATAATAGCTGATTGCTTTGGTGGTTAGTAGCAATATAGAGTCTGTTGTGTGATGTCTAGTACATAATACAGCACTCATTGATTGTTCACTAATATACAATACAGAGTCCATTGACTGATGGAGAGTATACAATGAACTCATCTCCCCTTTGGAGTTACTGGTTGTCAAAGGTACGATCAGTCTTTCCTGTAATTGGCTACCTGCTCATTTACTCTCCTCCTCCTAACATAACAAATTGATAGCATTCCATTTCCTGACCTGAACACCACTCTTGTGGCTCAGTGGAAACTAGAAACCAAGGACTATTAATAATGGAGATAAACTTGCCAATTTTTCCGTGCACTGAGCCACAGGGACAGGGTTCAATGTTCATTTTTGTTCTATTGCAAACTCTAATTGATTTTTGTTGAAGTTTAGTGCAGGCCAGTAATCTTGGAACCATATATGGATGCATATTAGACTTATCAAACTGGTGATTAGATATTGTACTGCATATAAGACTTAATAACACATATGGCTGCACACTACATACAGCTCTTGATATCATGCACCAAGTACGGATCTGTAAATCAGTCTTGGCAATATATTTTGCTCTGCATGTTAGATATAGCTCTGTGTGTTAGACTTAGGTACCTGATATTATTCAGCATATTATACTTTGAATCAGATATGGCTCAGGAAGTTATAATTAAATTATGGTTCAGCATGTTATATTAAGCAGCAGATATGCAAGTTTGTTTATTGCGCGATATATGACCTTTTGTACTTTATACAAGGTATGGCTCAGCACATTATACTTGGCACCAGACATGGTTTAGTTTTGCCCATCTTTCACGTGGTATGGATCAGCATATTATACGTGGCACAAGATATGGCTAGACATAGAGTCATTTCTAATATTTGAAACTGGCTCCTAGTTTTTGGACACATTTATTGATACCAGCTCATACTGGAAGTACCTCTAGAGTCTGCATTGCTAGCTGTTTATTGAATCAGAGCTGAGCTGGGTGGTTTGTGTAATGGAATCTGTATAATATTCCCCAAGGCTAGTGTACATTACAAAGTCCATTGCCTAGCAAGTACACAATACAGAACCCACTGACTAGTGGATAGCAGGGCCGTCTTTCTGACTGGGCACGATGGGCAGGTGCCTGGGGGCCCAGCGGGTAAGGGGGCCCAAGGCAGGATGAAAATAAAAAATCCCTCCCTGGTCCCAGGTGCACGGCTTTGCCTGGGGGCTCATAATGTTGTTAAGATGGCCCTGGTGGATAGTATACAATGTACTCATCTCCCTCCTGGGTTACTGGATCTCCAAAATGCTATCAGACTAGCCAGCCAACAGCCATTCTTCTATGACCGTTCATCATTACTGCCTTGTAATGATGTCTTGCTAGTTCTGGTTGATAAAAGGGACATGGCTTGTGTTATACTCTCACCTATGGAATAACTATTGTGTAATTTACCTTTTTTGCTTAACATTTTAATGTATATTGCTTAATGTTACTAATTGAGATTGTATAAATTCTCAATCTCTATCAAGAGTATATATGGCCTTAACTGTGCAAGTACTAAACCGTCTACCACCAATGTATGAATAGTGGGTTTAATGCCTTCATTATTTCAGCAAATGACAGCATAATATCATTGGCTAAGTATTTCATCTTACATTCCCAAGCCTCGTTGATAAGCAGGCTGAATTATACAGTCAACTCTATGATTGTCCTGCACCTATGAAAAATGTAATGATCATTTATTGTTTTGCCATTGCAAAACTGTGCAAATTTCTTTGGGTAGCTAACCCACCCAAATTCTAACCGTGCAATAGAGGACATCTCATTTCCAGACAGAAACATGTAATTCCATTTTACTCATTCCAAGTTGTCCACAAGCTTTAATATTTTAGGTTGATATGAGGAATTACTTAACGTCACTTCAGTAAATAAATAAATTAATAATTATGGTTCATTAATTCTGAGATTGTATTTGGAAGGAGACCGAGCCTTATCTGAGCAAACCAATAATGGATAGAACCTTTAGAAAAGGCAAACGTTCCATGACATTTAATTTCCTATTTCTAGCCAAGTCGCTTTTACAATGGAACATTTTGTCATATGTAATATACCAGATCTGTAACAAGGTATTGTAAAGAGGAGGCATTTTGATAGGAAAAGATAAAAGAATTCCAAGGCTCTAATCTGCTTTTCACTGAGACAGAACTCCAGAGGTGGTGCCTTCAAATAGAAATATGTAGAAAGAGGACACTCGATAGCGCCTCACTTTATATGTTAGGAAAAGTCAAATATGTGTTTAAAAGGAAGGGATTTCCTCAGTAGGAATGTTATTATAAGACAAAAGTGGTTCTACAAGAGAGAGGAATAAAAGGTTCCCCAAGAACTGTTGAACTGAGAAAAAAGATCAAAATCTTTCATTTTCTTATAAGTGTGATTCAGTGCTTTGTTATTTAAACATGCTGAAAACAAGGTGGCATTCTGTAGGGTTGGATCAGCCGAGGCTTTCTGAAAATCACCAGCTGATGAGAGAAAATTTCCATTCCAATGGAAGAGCTGGAGATAACAGAATGAACCGGGATATATATATTTTCTGTGTTCTGTTAAATAGGAACAGATTGTGGCCTGTCCTTACTACATATGGAAACCGATGATCAAAAAAACCTGGCTTGCAGGTACTCAATACCTTAGTAGACCACAATTTTTATATGAATATATTTATACTGTTTTAACACAATGCTTACTCTTACACAAGTAAATATATATCTAAAGCACTATGAACCCTAAAATAAAAACCCCAAAATGAAAACTCCTCTTGTAAGACTGGAATACAAAGATACATTTTCCCACACCATGACATAATTAAAGATGTTTAAATTATGTATACTCATGCCTAGGGCAGTAATGGTGAACTTTGAAGCATACAAGAAAGAGAGCCGCCTCCACCACCATTGACTGTCCTCTTATTGGTGGATCCTGGCCAGTGACGGAACCGATGCCGCTGCAAGAGATACAACTGCTGTCTGGGCCGGAGGTGAGGGGGACACGGCAAAGTCAGGAGACTGGAGACTGGGATGTGAAGCCCCACTCTAGTACTAAAGGGTGTGGAAGGGATTGCTGCTGATGACCCCTCTCTCATGTTGGCCTAGTGACCAAATATTTTGGTCTACTTGGGTTTCACCACTTTCAAGTCTCTGTAGCCAACATTTATTTACTGACATTTATTTATAAAGTGCAAGTATATACTCTACAGTGCTTTACAATCGGGAATAAGTGCAGTAATAAAACAAGACTTGATATTAAGTAGGAGGTAAATGGGGCCCTGTACTCCAGCTTACAATAGTAGTTTGATAAATAGTAGTTTGATAAATGAGGTTATGTGCCACCGACTGGATCCAGCCAGATTTCAACAGGAAAAAAGTACTTGGTGAAGCTATATGAACCAGTTACACAGCAATGTTGGTTTAAGAGTCAGAAAGTTGTTTGAGTATGAAAAGAGAATAGATGTAAGTTTTGAGTGAACATTGTAGAGGGATGTTAATCAGATTCTGCCTTACAGCGCTGTATGTTCCCACCGTGTTTGCGTGGGATTTCCTGCCACACTCCAAAAACATACTGGTAGGTTAATTGGCTGCTGACAAAATTAACACTATGGGCTGTGTGTGTGTGTGTGTGTGTGTGTGTGTGTGTGTGTGTGTGTGTGTGTACTTGCATTCATATGCTTGTGGGGGCATTGACCTGTTTACACACCAACACTGTGGGGACCTGAGTCGTAGTGGGGACAACAATTGAGGTCCCCACAAAGCTTCCCAAGGCTAATCAATGCAGGGGACCTTGCTGATATGCTCAGCATAAAAATCTGGTATGTCCCCGCGAGTCACATTTGTCGCAACAAAAGTGTGAGTGTGTCCAATGTGGAGGGGAGAGTGTGTTAGCATCCAACCCCCAGAGGTCAGTATTCCGTCCAAATGTATAGCAGGAGCAGGAAAAGGAAGTGACTGAATCCTGCCGGTGCTTTATACACCAAGCGGGTAAAGACACAGTCGCATCCGTCTGCAGCTGAAGGTAAAGCGGGGACAGTGAAGCATGACTGAGCTCCCCGGTAGCTCCGGCTATAGCCCAGAGAGCAGGGGAGATGAGTATGACCCTGACACTTCGGAGGAGAGCGGTTCAGACACCAGCGGTGATGCCCCATTGCCCACCAGTGCAGTAGAGTGCAGGCCCCCGGAGATGAGTTCTGTGTACGATCATTTGCGACCTTCTGCCAGCTGTGTTTTAAACACAGAGGGTCGGAGAAACAATGCGGTGTCTGTCTTAACGCTATCCAGAAACAGTGATGGCACCAGGGCGTATAACAAGAAGCAGTACTGCCTGTACTGTGAGAAGTCCCTCTTAAAAATTGCCTGGCACATGGATCATGTTCACCACAATGAGACTGAAGTAGCCTGGGCCCTGAAATTCCTCAAGCACTCAGAAGAAAGGTGCATGTAAATGGCACGTCTTCGCAATAGAGGCAACTTTGCACACAACGCTGAGGCAATGAGGGTAGTCCATGGCGTTCTGGTCCAGTGCAAACTTCAGGACAAAGAGATGGATGCCGAAGGCTTCATGCACTGTGTAGCCTGCCAGGGCTTGTTTGCAAGCAAATACCTGTGGCGACACATGAAGAGATGTAAATTAAACCGGAGGGACAACAAGCTCACACCTGGCAACAACAGAGTCCAGTCACTGTGCGCCTTTGATCAGCCTGTTCCACCTGACATCAGTGGTGGCTTTTGGAAGCTCTTGAGTGACATGACCCAGGATGAAGTCTTACTCACAGTCAAAAATGACAGATATTATGCAGATGCAGCAGCATCTCTTCAACCGGGTCGGATCAGAAGTCGGCAGGCACGAGTACATCCGTCAAAAGCTTAGAGAAATGGGCAGGCTACTGCTACAGGCCAGAAGAGCTACCACTTTGGAGAGGATGGAACAATTTACCACCCCATCGACTTTTTTTCCGTCATTTTGACAGGTTTTTAACTAGTTTGTGACATATTTGCCTAATCATGCTCTTCGCAGAACACACATTGGAAGAAATTTAACGTACATGGGGGGGGTCACTGATTACTTAATGCACAGGGATGACTGATCCATCTCTCTGCATACAGGTTTCCTCTTTGTTCTGTTATAATAGTAGTGCATGCCCAACAGTTGTATCATCGTACATACACAATTAATGCCACATAAGTGTAGTGAAGCAAAGTAAATTCACAACATGATAGTACAAAATAGTCATATATGAAAGTTCACAAATGCAGCCTGCAGTGCAAATGTCTTTCGTGATATTGTGTGCCTATTGTTACATCATCACAGGAAACACACTTTAACTTTGGGAGGATCAAAATGAGTAGATTGTGGTGTTTCTAACCAAATATGGCTAGTCCTACCTCCCAATTCGGACAGTCCCAATTTCAGGGCCCTGACCTGTGGACAACTTTGCAGGAAAGTTAGGAGGTTTGTTCACTTATTGCGGCTCTGCATCGCAGAGCAGTTGTGAACAGGTTCATAGGCAAACCAAGGGGGGAGTTTCCTAGTGCCTGAAAACCCCCCTCCCAGCCTGGGGTACTGTATGCTTGAGGTGGCTGGACCCTGCCGTGGGACCAGCCACTTTTCAGCTTGTGTGCAGATCGTTTCTGTCTGCACTGTTCACAGCCATCTCTCCCCAACAAGTATTGAAAGCAGCAAGAACAGGTAGGAGAGAGCAGGACAGTCTGTCAACTGTTCTGACACACTCAATCAGGACTTTGTCCTGATTGTAGGGACAGTTGGGAGATATGTCCCGCTTCACACGGCTCTGCTCAAAAAGGGAGAGCTGTGTGTCCCTAACAGTAGTGCAGGCAGCATTGCCCATGTATATGATGGGGATAGGAAGAGTTGGAGAGCAGCCAAGGACTGTCTAAAATTATAGCCACGCCCCAAAGCATGCTGTCTACGCCCACTGGCGGTGTGGCATGGAAACTCCTCTCTACAAATCCTGCGTTTGCCCCTGGGGTGCTTTGCGCACCTGCTACAGGTGCATGCGGCATTGTATGGAGCTTTTACAGGAAGTTGGGGGTGGCCCACGCTCAGAAGTGCTGAACATGTCACTATGACACATAGCCATGTTCCCTTATGTGCACATTTTTCCCGATTCAAATGTGGGAGATAGATAGATGTACTTATACGTTTGTATTGCAATCATGCAATTAGATTTCAGGATGAATTTGCATTTTGGGGGACATTCCCAGGATACCACACACTGCAGAGCCTCGGTACTCTGGCCTGCTTCTTACAGGGGCTATGGAGGTGTTGATAATTGGGGGTCACCATGTACTTTCAATGGTACTCCTACGTCACCACCCACTTATATTTGATGCAGGAAAGTGCCTTCTTACCTGCACAAATAATAATATGATATAAACATTTGAGTACACAAGCGTGACACATTAATAAAGACAGCTCCAATGTTCTCTCCGTGTCCTGACGGTAAAATATAAAACAGCCTTGAACAGGCAATAACTTAGAAAAAAACATGTAAAAGTTTTAATAAATTAATAGGCGGACCTAAAGTGATAGTAGGAAGGACTGAAATTATGGTATTATTGTTTTCACTATGAGCTATCTCCAGGGAGTAAAGTTAGAGATGTTGCCTATAGCAACCAATCAGATTCTCATTGTCATTTGTTTAGTACATTCTACAAAATTACAGCTAGAATCTGATTGGTTGCTATAGGCAACATCTCCACTTTCTCAAACCTGCAGTATGATAAATTTACCTCCAGGGCTTTAACCTACACCTGCAGTGAGCTTTCTGAGCATCTACTCAATGTTCTGTAAGCTTGTGTGAGATGAGCAAATGTTCATATATTCATGAAAAAAAACAGGTTATGAGAACAGCAGCAGCTCATGCCAAGTGTAAGTGTGTGAGTATATCTATGTGCATGTGCTACACTTATATATACTGGCCGGGGATTGACACACATGTGCACTGCTATTAGCTGAAAAGTCTGCATGTGCAGGTCCATTAGCTCATTTGCTGGCAACATTAGTTAGTGGAAAAATTAATGTATCTAGCGAATAAAAATACATGGATGTTTTATTTTGTAACAAAAAATGCTTATTACCAGTAAAGTCCCTACAACCTCAAAACTAATATCACAAACATGATTTCTTTACATCCTACTGACCACCAAACCCACACTGCCATGTGTCTGGATCATATGCTATGCAATCTGGCTGGGCCAATGAGCAATACATGGCACTTACCCTCATCTATCTAACTCCTATTGTCCTACAGATTGTAAGCTAGTGAGCAGGGCCCTCTTATCACTCTCTAAGTTTGTTAATACCCAGTCTTGTTTTATTAGGCTGGGTACACACTGGAGCGTTTTCGTCCAAAAATCGGGCAAATCAGCCGACATACGACCGTTCGGTCAGAAGTCGGCTTAGTGTGTAGAGTGACACGATGGTCGAAAGTCATTCCAAAGCGTCAATTGTCTTCTCATTCGGTTGGTCGTACTGTTTAATATTTTCTGACCAATCACCGACCGTCCATGCAGTGTGTATGCACTCATGCTTACGATCTCCATTGAGTTTACAGAGTCGAACACTTTTCAGCTAATGCTAACGATGAATGTCCCGGTGAATAAATGTAAAGAGTGCTGTAGAAGGAATAATTCATTTGTTCATTCAGAGACAGAAGGCTTCATTTCAGAGTCACAAAAGCTAATGAAATTCGTTAGGACATGTGGTATATAAGAAGGCGGTTATTATCAGTTTGACAATGTGACAATAATTAATGAATTAATGAATGAATATTGTGCTGTCATTCTCTGAAGGCTAGAGGACCAGATGAAGGACCAGATGAAGAACACAGATCTGAAGGTAAACCGTGTGTTACGAGCCGCGGCGACGCCCAGCCGTGGCGACTCTCCTAACTCCGTCCCGGCCGTCGCTATGACGACCGGGACGTCACTTCCGGGGGCTCGCCGGCCGCTGCCATAGCAACGGCCAGACGCTCTTCTATCCAGCGCCGCGTCCCGGCATTACAGGGCAGCCGGGCGCGTGCGCAACAACAGGGCAAGTCTGCAGGCTGATTAATTCCATCAGGAACAGCCTGTGGGCAATTTTGAGTACTGGGTTCTCATTGGTCTGGTTCAGTATTTAAGGCAGGGAGGGCTTAGCCTCCCTGCCGGTGATAGCTTCCAGTTCCTGTGTTGCTGCCTGCTGTTGTACTCCTGTACCTTTGGTGATAACCTTTTCTGCCGTGTATGACCTCTGCCTGTTTCCTGGATTTGCCTGTTTGCCTGTGCCCTTGACCTACTGGCCTGTACCACCGTTTCTGCTGAATTGCCCGTGACCTCGACCCTTGGCTTGTTTCTAGACTATTCTTCCTAGTAAGTGACCCCTGACCTCGGCCTGACCTTTGGAACTGTTACCTGCCATTACCTCTGCTCCTGGGTTCCCCGCAGCTGATACACGCCACACGACCCTCTGTAGTCTGCAGCCAAGTCTGTCCCCACCACTAGGGGATCCAGTGAACACCTGACTATAAGAGTAGACTCCGGGTGGTGTTGTATTGGTTGGAGGGGTTCCTGACACCGTGTCAGTGTGTACGCATGAATCGCCAGACTGATCGGACCTTCAGTCTTAGGTACAATCGCTTGAGCTAACACGTCGGTCGGAAATTTTTTCAGTGTGTACCTAGCCTAAGGTCTACTGTCAGTAGCTGGCGCTATATATATATATATATATATATATATATATATATATATATATATATATATATATATAAATAAATGGAAATAAAAGTAAAACATTCCCAAATATCTATACATGAATTGAAATGGACATCATAAATATTCAGATATCTTCATCAATTATATGTAAACTAAACTGTAATAAAAATGCATATATCAAATATGTATTGTAATAATGATTTATGTGGGCAATATGGATCTTCCTTCACAGAGCAGGTGAACACTGTAAGCGAGTGTAATATTCACAACTTGATTTATAGTTATGATTGTGATGTGGCATAGCCCAACTCTAGAATGCAGCGTAAAAAATGAATTGGCCAGGATGTATATGCAGCTTGCAGGAGCTTGCAGTGTTTGTCATGTGTAAAAATTATCTTTTGCACTTGCATCCTTTGGACTGCAATATGGTTTGCTCAGCTTCAAAATCTGCACCTGGCTAGAATTTGCACCTATCCCTGAATCAGCTCCTATTTGGATTGAAAAAAACAGATTGATAATGTAAAACAATGCTGAAATGGGTGTGATTTACTAAAGGTATATGTTTTCCCTAAAGTTATTGGACCTGTATTTGCATCCAACAGCCAATTTAGTTAGTAAAATAACAAAATAGTCCAACAAGCTCAGGGACACAAGATGGGGGAAAACATATGACTTTAAAAATCACCCTTACTCAGTAAACGATTGTTGGCAATTTTCAACCCATGGCTACATTGTTTTATATTCTAAAGTCTACAGTTCAACCCTGACTCCAGCTGGTGGAACCCATAGCGCATATATAAAATAATATTAGCACTCAGTATCCCCAGGTGGTCTCCCATCCAAGTACTAACCCAGACCAATCCTGGTTAGCTTCAAAGATCAGAGAATATTGGGCTTGATCAGGGTGGCGCAGCTATAGGCATATCTTAACACAATGTCCTTTTATAGTGATGTGTGCCTTCTTCTTCCACCTGGGGATACTGAGTGCTGTAGGCTAAAGTATAATTATTGATGTTCTATTGTTTTTGTATAATGTACCAATAGCACACAGTAAACTTCATTTGGATATTGGTTAAACTGGATGTTAACCTAAAGTGTATATTGCTGCAATTGGAGGTAGCGCAGGGGAATCTAAAACATATATTTCTTATTGATTATTAATGATTATTATTATTATTACTATTATTGATTATTATTATTGATTATTGATTTATTATTGAAAAGGGCCTGGATATCATTTTACATACATAATGAAATGTGAATAGAACAGGTGCAATCTGTGGTGTATTACATACCTTACAAACATACTTTGTTTTTTTCAGTAACATCCTGTGCTTTTTTTTATTGCATTATCTTGCTAATACGCATAGGCTCCTCTGCACCAGAAACACTATGGGACTTATTCAATTGATCGCGTTAATTTTTTGTAATGCTGCGGTAAAAGTAAAAAATATATCCGACGGGTTTTAATAAGAAGCCGCGGCCGTTTTTACTTTTCGTGGCTTTAAAAAATTGTGTTATTTAATTTTAAATCGATGAACACCTCCCCTGCACATCAATCCTAAGTCAATGTTAAATTATTGGGAGGGGAGGGGAGGGTTTAACGCAGCCATCATGAGCCTATAACAAAAATAGCAGCCAACAGCAAACTGTCATTTGGTGTTGTCTCCTGGCTCCCTGGTGACTCCATCGGATCTGTTGGCAATTTTTGGGTGTGAAAAGTTCTATTACATTATATTACACTACACATTTTTTATGCCATTGTCATTACACTACACTAATTTTAATTTATATCCATACAAAAGTACCACAAAAACACATTTATACATACATACTTACTACTCATACACACATACTACTCATACATACACACATACAAACATGTATACATATGTATGTCTATTAAATAACGAGACTGTGATTCCACCTAGTAAACAAAGCAGTCAGAACAGATTATAACTGCATACGTAGTAACCTGGAACCGTTCTGAACCTGCATGACAAGCTGGAACACTTTATGACGTTCAGTTGATTGTGAGTCGCCATTTAGTTTGGTTGTGTTTTCTGTAGAGTGCCGATAAAATGCTGAGTTTAAAAGTTGAACAACGCGTCAATTTGAATTTTTTTTTGTAAAATTGCACAAAACACCAACAGAATGTTTTCAAATGCTTTCTATGGCCTATGGGAATGACTGCCTGTCTCGTGCGCGTGTGTTTGAGTGGCACAAAAGATTTAGCGAGGGATGTGAGAATGGTGATGGTCCCAAGGGTTCTCACACCAGAGCAAAAAGAATGTCGCAAGGAATGTTGTGTTGACATTCTGCAGCAACTTGACACAGATCCAAACCTGTTTCATAATCACTTGTGATGAGACCTGGATCTTCCAGTACGATCCTGAAACCAAAAGACAGTCAGCGCACTGGAAAACACCGTCATCACCAAGAATGAAAAAAGCTTCTCAAAGCAAGTAAAAATTCTTCCAAATTTTGGAAGAATGGGTTCCAGAAGGCACAACAGTTAATCAGCATTATTATAAGGAAGTTTTGTAAAAGCTGAAAGAAAGAGTCAGAAAGAAACGGCCACAACTGTGGAAAAATGGTTTCTTTCTTCACCAGGAAAATACGCCTGCTTTACTACACTTGAACATCCTCCATATTCGCCCGATTTAGTGCCTTGTGATTTTTATCTTTTCCTAAAGTTAAATCAGTGCTTAGAGGGACACATTTTGAGTCAGTTGATGCTGTAAAGAAGAAAGCGGCAGATATGTTGTGAAACAAGTGACAGAAATTGATTTGCTCCTTGCCTTCGACCAGTGGAAAACAAGACTACAGCGATGTATTACTGCAAATGGGGAATATATTGAAGGGGACAAACATTAAATTTGTAATACCAATAAATAAAGGTGAGTTATTTAATCAGTCTCGTTATTTAATTGACATACCTCGTACACACATTCATACATTTTGATTTGTATTGTGTAGTTTACATAGTTAAACAAAATGTTTTTTTGCATATTGTAGTTACATACATACACACACAAATTAAACTTGAATATAATGATTATTGTTAATAAATTTTAGCATTGTGGGTTACCATGGTGGCTTAGTGGTTAGCACTTCTGCCTCACAGCACTGTGGTCATGAGTTCAATTTCCAACCATGGCCTTATCTGTGTGGAGTTTGTATGTTCTCCCTGTGTTTGAGTGTGCGTGCTCCGGTTTCTTCCCACACTCCAATAACATACTAGTAGGTTAATCGGCTGCTATCAAAATTGACTCTAATCTTTGTGTGTGTGTGTGTGTGTGTGTGTGTGTGTGTGTGTGTGTGTGTGTGTGTGTATGTTAGGGAATTTAGATTGTAAGCTCCAGTGGGGCAGGGACTGATGTGAGTTCTCTGCACTGCAGAATTAGTGGTGCTACATAAATAGATGATGATTAGTTCATTTTTCATTGTTTTTTGCATAGTGTAGTTGTAGTAGTGCAGATAGTCTTAATATTTAGATTAAGGACCTCATTTAGAGTCGGATGCAAAGTCCGTGTAAGAAGTGTAGGAGTGGGAGTGTGCCGCAGCTTGGTAGGGTATTACGAGTGGCAAGCAACCCCAGTTGCGTCCCACTTGTAATACCCTATGGAGCTGTGAGCAGTTCCTGCAGCTAGCTAACTACTTGCGCCACCTAATTCCTGCCGCACAGCTTTAGCCCTGTTTTGACGTGTGTTGCGTCTGCGCCTCACTGCGACTAGGATTTATTTACATGGTCACGCCTTCACAATTCCACGTTGCTGTCGCAAGTGTTAATTGCGTCCATGATGCAAGCGGATTTGGGGCTTTCTGCACATGCGTGATAGTGTTTTTTTGCTGGATGCGCCTAAAACAGACTTTGCGTCCAACTCTAAATGAGGTCCTATCTGTTCAGTAAAGTGTAGATAGTAAGAAAACTTTATTTAGACTATCTGTTCTAGAATAATTTAATTAATTTTTTTAAAGTTAAAAAAAACTTTAGCTATTCAGGTAAGTTGTTTTGTTTTTTTTTAAATGTAATAAAATCATTCTGATTTTTAATAATATTTTTTTTTATTTCATTACTTTTCTTGTGTTTTTTTTTTTTTCTTTTAACCCTTCCAGTAAAGATGCGAAATAAAACTGACAATTAGACAGATTACCTAACTGCGTTAAAATAGAATTGAATTGTCTCCTAAAGCTTTTGCCTATGCCTTAAAACGAGGCTCAAACCTGCCGCAAAGTGCTAGTTTGGGGAACAAAAATGGAGCGTAACATTCTGAATTAAATAGCGGGTTAAATAATTGCGCTTCAAATGACCGAAAATAGCGTTAAAATCGGTCAACAATGCGTTAAAAAAATTCACACTGTCAATTGAATCAGTCCCTGTTAATGCTATTCAAGCTGTATCCTGTATTAATAATAGGGAATATTAGTTCAGCTGCCCCACTCACACCAAAGTCTTCCCCTTCTGGCCAGTCCTACGTTGAAACTAAATATAAACATACGACATTTTGCTATAATTACTAACGTGTTTTTATTTGGGTTGTCTTACCTGCACAAGGCTTTTAGAGGTGAGTACTTCCAACACAGAAGCAGTTGGACACATAGGGCCTGATTTAGAATCGGACACAGGTCCAACTAATCAGTGCAAAAAGCACTTTTAGCCAAGGATCCGTCTCAGTTTGCAATTTGATTGAGTCGGATCTACATCTCGCACCATCTTGCGCTTAGAGAGCTGGAAAGGGGAAGGTAGTGGGATAGCCAGCAATGTAAAGGAGTGTACTTGTTCTTTACATGCTATGTTCAGTTGAAAGCAGCCACTGATAGGTCTTTAGGAGATGAATCTTTTGCGGATGCCTTCTGCTGTATTAGAAAAAAAGATTTTAAAAAATTATTAAATGTAAAAAAAAAGGTTTACACTCCCTCCTGAACAGCTTAACCTAGTGCTCTTTTTTCACGATAATTTTTGCATTCATTTATCTGCATTACATGGCCGTTTAGACTGATACACTTAAGTGCATCATCCACACCAGCCCATAAGGCAGATGAAGAGGTGGGTTTATGCAATTTGCACAGTATTCTGAGCTGCAGGGATCTAAAGATCTGTGTGACTTGGAATACTGTGTAAATTATGGGATGCAATTTACACTTGTGAGTTAAGTGTAAATTCCGTTGGACTCTAAATCAGGCCCCTAGGGAATAACCTGACATGAGTGGGCTAATTGGATAGGGAGGGGAACAACTAAAGGGGTTTGGTCACAAAACCCATTTTTAACAACAACAAAAAATTACAAAGTTTTGTTCTGCACCACAATTATTATATTAGAACTAAAGACTGGGGTACAAGAGGGGTGTGACCACATTGTACAAACAAAAAGACATAGAATTCTCTGCACTCCCCAAAGACACTATTAATGCTATTCAGGCTGCACACTGTATGCTATATTCCTTTACTTTGTACAATGTGGTCACATAATTATGGTACCGCACAAGTCTTTGCAGGTTTTGTTTTTTATTTTTTTTTAATGGATTTTGTGACCAAACTCCTAGGGGCCGCTTCAATTGATCTGGTAAAATTATTTTAACGCTGCGTTTAAAGTAAAACAAAAAAAACTCTTAGCATTTACTCTGATGCCACGGGCGTTTTCACGTTCCAAATAGTACAATTCAATTACAAAACTATACATGCCTCCCGCTACGCGTGAATCATAGGTGAATGCGAATGTTATTGGAGGAGAGGGGAGGGCTTAACGCAGCTATAACAAAATCTCAGGCAACATCAAACTGTCCTCTCCAGGCTTTCTGGTGATTCCCTTGTGACTCCATCGGATCTATGAGTATTTAGCAATTTTTTGCAGTGAAATTTCAATTGCATTACATTACAGTACCGATTTTTTTTATTATATTGTAATTACACTACAGTAATTTCCAGTTATATTCATACCAAAGTACCTCAAAACACATTAATGCAAACATATATAAATAATAAGGTGGATTTGTAATATTTGGGAAAAAATATTTACATGCTTTATAATGGGTTTTTTTTAGTTCTTTGTAATTTTATTTTAAAAAAAAAATTCAATTTTCAGATTTTTAATAAATACTTTTTTATTTCATTACTTTTTGGGGGTTTAAAATTTTTTACCCGGCCAAGAGAGGTGCGAGATAAAACTGCCTATTTGACAGTTTACATCGCTGGGTTAAAATACAATTTAATGGCCCCCTTTAGCTTTAGTCTATACTTTAATATGAGGCTCAAACCCGCAGCGATATGCTACTTTCAGAAAAAAAAACCAGAATGTTAGATTTGCAATTGAATTGCAGCGAACATCACTGCGCTCCAAAATGACACAAAATAACAATCATTTATCGCTGTTTTATACTGTCAATTGAATTGGCCCCCTAGTATAGCTGCCTCCCCCCTTGACAATTATCCAACTTATGTCAGGTGATTCCCTAGGTGTCCAACTGCTGTTGCTTTGGATGTACTCACCTTTAAAAGCTCTGTTTAGGTAAGAATTAACCCAAATAAAAGCATTGCCATTTCCATAGCTACAGCAAAGCATGTTTATATTTGTGGTCAGTGTAGGACTGTCCAGAAGGGGAAGACTTTGTCGTGAGTTGGTCATCTTAACACGCAATGTAATATGTGGAAGTATCATTCCATGAGTACATATGTGTGTGTATATATTATATATATATATATATATATATATATATATATAAAACATATATATGTGTGTGTGTATATATATATATATATATATATATATGTGTGTGTGTGTATATATATATATATATATATATATATATATGTGTGTGTGTGTATATATATATATATATATATATATATATATATATATATGTGCGTGTGTGTGTATATATATATATATATATATATATATATATATGTATGTGTGTATATATATATATATATATATATATATGTATGTGTGTGTATATATATATATATATATATATATATATATATGTGTGTGTGTGAGTGTGTATATATATATAGATATATATATATATATATATATATAGATATATATAGATAGATATATATACTGATATATTCTACTGATGACTGCGGAGTAGGGAATTTTAAAGTTGCAGTAGTTAAAGATAATGACAATCAAACATAATATGAAATCAAATATGTTAATTCCTAGGTTTATTATAGATAGCATATCTTCTTTATACAATCTGATATATAATGTGCTAAATATAATTAAGGCAGAATCCTATGTTTGTTATTGTTAAATTGCACATGTATCTTGCAGGGGGGAAAATCACAATATACAGTCAAATTCAGACTCAAATAATTCCAAACATATCTAAATACAATCATATATTATTTCCATATAATTTTTCGTTGTTTTTCAGAATGACAGCCTGTATTTGTAAGGAAACTTCACCTAGTAGCTGTGTTATCCCTGATTATTTTATTTTTTTTACCATTTTTATTAAAATAGTTTTCCAAGTGAAGCTACTAAGAAGGGACTGAGCTGACAGGGACATGGAACTGCTTTGTGTTAGTGGAGATAAAATAATGAAGAACTGTAGCTAAATATAGCTCATTGTGTTAATATAATAAGCATACACATCCATATGTGCAATTATCTAAATAGCTTGCACCTTTGTCTGTGTTTATAGGGGCATAGGGCTTGTGACCCCTAATGCTCCCTTAAGGCAACCTTTTGTAACACAAGAGACCTGACTATACACAGGTGCCTGGAAATGCGAGTAGATTTAGCACACCTGCTGCAGGAAGACAGTGGGACCTATGTATACTGCAGACTTCCTGTACACCAGAGACCTGCAGACAATTAGCCGCACAGCTCTAGGTAGGACCCAATTATATTGATGACATTGACAGACTTGACGCAGGTGACATCGTTTTAATTAGAAGGAGTAATCTGACATGTGAAAACGGGTATAGAAATGCATAGAAATGTTTCTGTAAAGTCCTGTGTGGCTTTATAAAGCACGATAGACTCTATACACTGAATATCGCTCATCCGTATAAAGCTGTTAATCATACAGCCAATATTATTTTAGGCTGATAACCATGTCTCTACTAATCAGTGCAGGAGTTCAAATAGCAGCACAGCATTGGATAGGACAAACTTATGAACCTTGCCTGAGTCGTCTGCTCAATGAACCCATAAGCGGAGCCTATGGGGAATATCACCTTTAACATAGGCAGAACAACGCACTATTATCCCACTCTCCCAGCACGTTAAAGAAATATTTAATTTCTTGAAAGCTGGGTTGTTTTCCTGACATAAATTGCTTTCTTCGTGTCAGATAGTAGGGGGAAATGTCAATATTCTCTCTGTTCATTACCCTTTCCTCCTCCTGTGCATATTTCACCATTGTAGCTCGATGAACGTTTAATATATCACAAAGTTGTTTTGTTAAATTAATCATAAACTACATATTTAAAAATATAATAATAATAGCGTTCAAAAATAAATGTTAATACTGCATAAAGTGGGAGGTTCACTTTTCGTAGAATATTTATTAGCTCGTATTTATTATATGTAGTGTTATGATAATTAATATATGTTGCAAATGTGAAATATTCCGCATTCTTGGGGTGTAAAGGGCTATTAATTGTCCAATTCCATATATAGATATAAATATATATTAATCATTATTATTTTAAATTAACCGCCCAATTCTGTGGGGAAAGATACTAAGAAAGTGGAGGCAGTACACGGGGAGGGGATAGGACATGAGGAAGATGATAACAAAGTGAAATTAAAAGAATGTATGAGAGGGATTTTTTTTTTCATGCGTACCAGACCAAAAGGTCGAACATAAAAAACTACGAGACGATATATGTAAATTTACTCATGTGGAATACGACACACCCAGGAAAAAGTTTCCAGTTATTCCATCTATCTATATATTCGTATATTATAGTATCCATCTATATACGCGCTGTTAGAATTACAGTTCTTCTAGATGTATAAGGTGATATAATCATCTGGTTATTCTGTTGTCAATGTGCGTTATTCCTGGTGAAGAAAACAATCTCCAAAGAATAAAGCACAGCTGGCAAATATTTAAACCATAAATAATAATAATATTAATTTATCAGAAAGGCAAAAATCAGATTGTTGGCAAGATCTTGCTTTTGAATTATTGGGGAACTTCACGTCAGCTTTGGCAGAGCATTCTGTGACTTGCACTTCCCCAAAATATGACACGGATTGCCGCTTATCTCTGGCATAAAGCTAGACTAATTAGGCATTTTTTCATGACTGTTCTTTAATTAGCGTGTATCGTTGCTTCTACACTAATTGCCATCTACAAGCACGTTGTAAGTAGTGTATTTTTCCAGGTTGACACTTTCCGTCCCCATGGCACCTCGCCAGCCCTTGGTATATAATTTTAATGTAGCTTGTTCGTAGTAAGTAAAAGTTTTGAGCAGAAATAATAAAAAAAACGAGTGAAAAATTAAAACCGATCTCTGCGCTGCCGAACTCAGCCGTTCCACCTTAAGAAAGTCTGTCCCTTTAAATAGAGTGTGAACTGAATGCTCACTGTTGTACCACCATTGGCCGATAGAGGACAGTAGTGTTACGCGATTCTGTCTTACCAGAGAAAGTCGATTAAATGCTTATCTTTACAAAAAGGTGAGCTACATCCATTGCCGCACGGGCTACCGTCCAACTATTTCATAATACACCCTTTATGCACGCAGTTACGAGACCTCAAACACATAATAAATATTGATTTAACTGTGTACATGTATATGTGTATATATCATTGTTTTCCTCACAATAGGAAGGGAGATTAGCTCGTTTTAACAAATGAGCTATTATTTCACGAACGAATCCATTAAATTCATACGATCCCAAAGTGAATGGCTTTAGAAAATGAAACATAATATTTCTGTTTTAAGGTTACATATCGCGAGAAATGTTTACGAATGAGCATCGGAAAATGTTTTTATTTATTTGCAATACTATTTATTTTCCCTAAGTAAACGTAATTCTTCTCTTTTTACATGTTGATATAATTGGCACACCAGAAGTTGTTCTTTGTTTTTCGTTTTAGAGGCTTTAGTATCAAATGTTACAAATACCCAGGCTTTTTAGTTTATTTATTTTTTGTAATAGATTCAAAGCGAATTATTTTGAAAACAATCCTTTGGGATGCAGAAGGTTTTCTTTAAAATGCATTCATCTCTGGGTAACAATTGCAATGCAAAAATAAGCACACGATTTAAATAACTAGCGTTTCTTACAAAGTTGCGGATACTTCCTCCTTGCAACTAGATAGCTATCTAATGTTACTATTTACAAAATGTAAACTGAACATATATAATAATGTGTTATTTAATTATTGTTTTCCCATAGGGAAATATATGAGATGGTATTTTTGCCACGCTGACCTAAAAAGTATGTTATTAAAATAAATAATACAAATAAAACAAGGAAAGTATACAGTGTTATGTACATACCAGGCCCAGATATATTAAAGTAAATAAAAATTTAATATCTAATTTCCTACTTTGGCTTTATAAAACAATGGAATTGATCTATAAGAAATTAGCTAGATTCAGTTCATACAAAATCTAGCAATATTAATTATGCACTGTCACTTAGTATAATTAGGTTTGTTCCTTGTTTATCCAGAGGTGATATAGCAAAAACAAACTGAATACTCCAAAAACATATTAAGAGCTTTCTGAGGAGCGTGAATTATAATTGTATGAGCTTCAGAAATGGGAATATCTCATGTGCCCAGTTTATGACACGTGTTACTGCTGCCATAAACGTATAAGTGCCTGTGATAACGACAATAGTTATGAATGTCTCCTCACCTTTCACTCAATGCAAGATCTATCTGAGTCCTGCCATGTGCTGGTCTCCCCAGAGATTGCAGGAATATGTTAATATTAGTCTTACTCATTCCATAGTCCTCCTTAATTGCTCATTGTTTCATTAAGCAGAAAAACGTCAAATTGTTTATATGCTAATTATTCAAATCCAAACGGAATCCAACTATTTTAATTAACTGGACACACTGGAATGTATTTATAATATCATTGGCTATTGTATTCCTTGTAAAACATGTATAGTTACTATCGTATGTTAACAACTGTTCAACTATTGGCAAACTTCTATCTGTATCGTGTGTGTATATATATATATATATATATATATATATATATACACAGACACACACACTTACTTATAATTATCTATATAAAACCTACTATTTCTGGGAGATCATATTTTTACTATGACTTATCTATCAATATTTTCTCTTGTATCAATTGTGTAATTCTTACATTTTTTAGTTTTCCCTTTTTGCAATATTATTTTTCCGCCTTATGCAATGGGGATGACCTTAGCTCTGTCCAAAACACTTAAGACTAAAAAATCGTTAAAGAGCATTTCTAACAAGGGTGATCCGTTTAATTTAGTCTAAAAAAATGGATACTGGTGATTGACGGTACCAATAATTATTGTATTGCGGAAAATCGCAGCGGTACATAATGTAGTACAGCTGCAATTTACTATGCTGGGGCTGCTCTGGTAGGGGGTCCTCAATGAAGACTTTTTTTCTTGCACGGCAGTCGGTGCTCATGCGCATAGCACTTTCTCTCCGGCTTCAGCAGGGTCCCATTGAAATATACCAGTTACGCCATCCTAAATTGGCGTAACTTTGCAGCGAAAAGCTTTGCTTTCCTCAGTTTAATAAATTGCCTAATTTGCCTAATGCCACTGTCCCCATAGAGTTCTATGGAGATAGCAGTAAGTGGCGATAATTAGGTTAATGCATGTGAAACCTATGATTTCTCCACCATTAACCTTAAACCAGTGTTTGTATTATACCTGTACGCCACATTCATTCATATTCACTGAGTATTATTTTATTTTGCCCCACTATAAATTTATAGCAGCGCATAGTTGGGATAAAAACGCTGTCTTGTCTCAGGTCATAGCAAACTGGACCCATCATCATCTGTTTTACATGTCATATCAGCTTAGATTATATTCACTGAAAATGAATCTAGAGTCACTCATTTACTAGGATCCTGATTTTTCTAGGAGGGTAAATAGGCTACACAATCACAGATCTAGCTGCGGTGGAACTACAAATACCAGCAAGCCACTTGAAGTTCGTCATATGTTGGAAAGCCACAGATTGGTGTTGCCATTTAAATCGACCCCTTCCTCCTATCGCTAACAAACATGTGGGGTGTCTGAATATATTGTAGTTTCTTATATGTGTGTGTGTTTATTGTGTTGTTCCTTGTACATTTTATTTTCTGGTACCAATTCAATTTCGACGCCTTAATAACACGTTAGTACTAATTTTAACGCTGATTTTTGCTCGCACCTCTCAACCGCTAGTAAAAATCCCTAATAAAGGTAATAGTACCAACATTGCTTTAATCTTAGACTAACGTGGCCGATTTGTGTCGCCGCTAAATTACCATACTATTCTGTTTCAAATCAGAAAATCACTAGCATATTCTGCAGATTAGCACAGTCTGCTGAACCAACGCAGTAAATATTGAAATGGTAGCACCTTCTCTTTATTTTTTTAAGAAGCCCCCTACTGCAAAGTAACACAGCATGGTACTCTCTTGTACGTGCAGATTATTCTCCATAAAACTAGTTGGTTCTACAACTGGGTATTGGAATGTGACGAATAAACTTTATCTTACTGTCATTGAAATGCTGGCACATAACAGAGATTTTGGTTCAAATGAACCCTATATTGAGTGAAGTAAGGCAGTACAATGCCAGTTCTCCCCTCTATTTGTGACCTCCTGTCAGTCTGCGCTACGATCCGTGTGTTCACACTGTACATGTACTTAATGGAAAATCTGCTTGGATGTGTCATTTTTTTTCCAGACCCCTGTAAAATGGAGCTGGGATTACGGGGGCAGCAGTTTTGTAATCCCAGTTGATGTTCTGGTGCAGTCACACTAATGAGTCCTATTCCCCGAGGTCAGGCAGCCCCCTACTGTCAATCACACACACTGATTCAGAGATGGCATTGTTCCCCTCCCACGTCACTCGCCTTCCTCTCATTTTCTGGAACAATACAGCAGCCTCTGATCATTCAGACGGAATCTGGCCATTATCTGGGGAGAATGCTCAGGCTTGATCTTTCAGAGGGAGATTCCGTTTGGTGGATCCCAATCGCTGCCTGTGCCCTCTGCAATAACACACCCGCAACTAAATTAACCCCTGCATTTCCAAAGAGCCCAATAAAGTCATAACCAGCTACAAATACTTTTATTGGTACAAGCGCGCGTGAAAAAGAGTACTAAGTTTAGAGGTTAATTATTTCTATAACCCATATGTTGCTTCTCTTGCACAATCATTTCATTTCTAGAGCAACTACTGCATTTTAAATTGCTTTGCCAATTATAGTACTGTACATTACTATAGATTTTTTTTTATCTATAACGTGTTTAAGATGTTTTAATGCAATAACAGGACAAGTTCACTCGGCTCCTGATTTTACTGGGGAGAGTTAGTGCAAGTTTGCACTAACTCTTATTTGTAAATGCGTACTCAAGATTTGAATGTAAAAGGTTTAGAGTTTTAGATATTTGTACTATCAAAATGTAAAATAACCACATAATATTGAGCAAGCAAATGCAAGAAGCATTATTATACAGAGCAAAGGTTCATAAATAACTTTTTTATTGAGCTAAAAAAAAACAAGATGAAACAAACATGATCTTCATACTTTGTTTTTAATCTTTAACATTATTACTATTTCTCATCACAACCTCACTTTACGGATAAAGCAAAACCAATTATTTATAAGCTATGTCTCAAATTTGTTTTTCAGACATGGCATTCAATTTAGCAACATATACATGTTATTCCATTTTCTGCACATCTAAATTGTATGTCACAAATAGCAAATAGACTATTTTACATTATACAGCGTCTTGAAGTGTTTTCAATTATTACAATGACACCTGTATTAAATGAAATAATGTGATTTCTATCTCTGAATCTTTAGCAGTGTAACTAATTATTACTATAATGTAGTGTTAAATTACTTAAATCCGTTAGATAGGGATTGCAAAACGCAGGAAACATTTTCAAACGCTGGTAAAGGGTAATTAGCATTATGATTAAATTGATGAGATGGAGACACAGGGGATAATAGATAACTTGAAAATTGGATTAAACTCTTTGATATTTAACTTCCATAGAGTAAAAAGCATGTTCATTCTTAAAGATAATATTTTTAAAAAAAGAATGAGCTATACCCTTAGTTTTTATGTTGCAATCAGCAACCCTTTGATTTGTATCTTATTGTAGTTATTAGTCTTCAATCTTTGGATGGAGGTATTATCACATAACAATTTTGAGGCCTAGAAATTATTTCAAATTTCAAGCAAACTATTGTCACCTGTTACAAAGTATCGTATCATTTTATTTATTATCTTTCTATTAAAAAAAAAAGTTTGATAGTAAATTTCAATAATCTGTTTTCAATTATAAGTAGAAATGTTTACAATTGCAAATTAACATGCCAAAGCTATTTAAAATTAGTGTACACAGCTGCTGGCTGTTTGTGTCAAGTTTGGGGGGTTGCTGAATTTGGATAAGCTTTCCAAAATCAAGGAGAGTTGTGTCCTTGAAATTACTTTTTTTTTTTTTTTACTTTTTTACTTTTTTTATGGGGGCTTGAAGCTAAAGTTATGACAGGGAGATGGCGTGACAAGGGGCTCAAGTGCCTTGTGGCTCTGACTGAGCCTTGTGTGCAGATTTAATTGGACGTTATTACAAAGGATTTCCAGAGTAAGGGGTCACCCTAATTCATGTTCTTCTCCAAAATGTTGAATCTCAATATATTACTATATGGACTCCAGCCTGCAGGTAGATAAGTGGTTGATCTATTTTGCTGAAAAATTAGGACACTTCGAATGTGTTTCATATAATACAGAATAGCAGAGAAAATGCCAGTTTTAATTAAAATACATTTTGTTGCAAGTCATAAGACAGCAGAACAAATTATATCTAGCTGCATTATTAGGCCTTCTTAAACATATACTTTATTTATTCCTAATTATATCAGGATTTTTGGGGGTGGGGGTGAAATGTGATCAGGATTCACCTAGGAGGCCCAAATAATTCGGTCTTTGAGACTGATACTAGAGCTTGTAGGAATCTGTAATATAGGAGAGAGTACATGGTACGTGGTTATTGTAATATGAAGGAATGGTACAGTACAAATTTGGACACTGTAATTGTGTCAATAGTGGGCAAAAAATGTATATGGCTTTTTCGTTTTCAGCAAAAATACAACATTTTGTCTATGAGTGAATTAGGCAATGTGTGGCTCTCCAGATGTTGTGAAACTACAAGTCCCAGTATGTCCAGTCTCGTGCTGGGACTTGTAGTGACACACGAACTAGAGAGCCACAAATGTGGCTTTCACATATCACAAGCATTTTTGTGAGGTATTCGACGTGAGCCGAGGATCTCTCCGCCAGATCTACTGATCTGGCACAAGAAGAATTTCAAACACACACAAGCCTGGGGATCCCATGGAGGAAAATAAACATCATTTTGGTCTCTATTTACTGAAGTGCCGGAGCAAACACAAGAAGAGATTATCTAGAAATGTAAATTAGTGGATTTTACAGATAAGAGGACTTTTGAGTCGCGTTGTCATGTTAAAATGACCCCAATATATGTCAACCAATTGTAAAACGCTAAATATATGTGAATAATGGAATTAAATAACTATATGTAAACGTACGCTCACACCTACATATACCCACGTATTATATATATATATATATATATATATATATATATATGTCTTATGTGTATATATATATATATATATATATATATATATATATATATATATATATATATATACACATAAGACATACATATTTCCTAGTTCGCATATTTAGCATTAGTACATATGATGCACACACGTACATTATACGTTTCCTTATGTCAGTGTTATTATATCTGTGATACACACGTGTGTGTGTCTGTGTGTGTACACACACACACACACATATATATATATATATATATATATATATATATATATATATATATATATATATTTACACTAAACCATTACCAACATATACTGAAGAACGTTTGAGACACTCATTGTTTTATGTGTGTGTGCGCATATATATATATATATATATATATATATATATATATATATATATATTATTTCTATATATTTATCATATATGTGGATATGATACACACATGTGTGTATGGATATAATATATAATAATTCTAAAAATAAATATCAATAGGATTACAACACGCCCGGGGCTACGTTTTCAGGTAACACATCTTAATATTTTAGAGCTGGCCCATGACAACTGTGAATAGACAATTAGAGAAACAGCTCATTCGTGTGATCCAGTGATTCAATCCTGAGTTATGTATATGCACACATTGAAGGTCTAGTATGTACTTGTTAGTGTGTTGGTGGGCTTCAGCTAGGAAGTAATCCATCCCACCATCACCCCCAGGCGCCTCCATGTTACACGCATGTATCTCCTCACATGGTGGAAAATAATCACTTTGCAAAAATGTAGGGCTCCTAGAAAATGAGACTAATGAAACCTAACGGGGCCCACTGGTTCTTACACCGTTCTCATTTGAAACAAAGGCTCTGCACAGTTTGAAATGATTTCTCAAATAATATCTGACTGGCTCCCCTTTCCTCGGGATCATGACAAAGGGAATAAAATAAGTACAAAACATTGTGACTGAACGCCAGTCGCAGATTTAGTTTGGAACACCGAGCTTAGGTGGGAGCTCTTTTTTTAAGTAGGAAATGTGAATATGTTCGTATTAATGGAGCGAGTAGTGAATATTGTTATATAATTGCTTCACATTGTTTGTCTCAAAAGATGACTAAGGTCTCACTGGATTTAAAACGCCGTTTATTTCCCAGCAGCAAACAGAGTAATCGTCAGCATTTTAAAACATTTTTCTATTTTCAATAAACCTTCAGCAAACCTTATTGTGCGTATTTTTTACTAGGACTTAATATAAAGGATAATTGTGCAAAAGCGTCTGTTCAGTCCTGGGCCCAGAACAAAGCCAGAGCCAGGGACCAGCAGCCTCTCCAGAGCTCTCTCCTCCCTGATTCTGGAGGAAATCTCCCGGCGTGATCAACCTATAATTGTAGTAGATGTTTAATCCTCCTCTCCCCAGTACAAAGACTCATCTCTTCCCTGAACGGGGCAGAAGCGCCACTGAGATGGGACTAACCTTCAGGGTTATATCCCAAACTGGGAGCATGCAGCTTAAAGGATGATTGTACGGCTCTCTGCTAGCCTGAACAAAACCAATCTGCACCAAATCGCATCTTATATCTCTGCAACAAAGCTCCGTGCATTCAGTTCAGCTTGTGGGTGAATTTGTATGCTCACGTCCCTTCCATGTATTGACATCGATCGCAGAAACAGCTCATAGTAAACGAGGAAAAGCGAGAAGAAAAAAAAAACACCCTTCGGTTCTTACGCAGAATCTATCACAGTGGTGGATGTACATATGTTATACATATGTGCAATCCGCCCGAACTACTAAATAACACTTAATAATTAATAACCCCATTACCGTTTATATAAGAATCAGCGTGGTATATATACATACAAACTTAATATATATCTATATATATTGTCTTGACCCTCCTCTAATCTGTCAGAGTGGTACCTATACTTATCCTCATAAACAATTTATATGTTCTATAGGTGAAGTAGTGACGTCTGCACATAACCCATTTTTTGACCTATATAAGTCATCAGAGCAGTGAATATACTGTACTTATTCCCAAACATTGTCATTGATCTGTACGGCAATATGATATACTGTACTTATCCTTAACATTTACCTGTTCTATATGGTCTGTCAGAGTAGCTAATACACAGTATAGGTCCAATAGATCAGAGAATGTACTATCAGAGTAGTGAATATACGGTACATTTATTCCATAGCCTTTACCCAATCTATAGGATTTATCATAGTGAATACACGTTTCCACATAACCCATTCCCTGATCTATAGGATTTTTCATATTGGTAAATATACGCTAAAGAAACATCTGTCGAGATCTGTAAGATCCTCATATATTTGCATTACTTTGCTATGAGGCGTTTGGATAATTGCTCATATCTACATATATGACGTGACCTTTTATATATGTGTCCTGTAATGTCATATAAGACAGAGTGTTGTTTAATGTACCTTTGCTCGGATACTACGGTATGTATTGTCCATCCAATTGCCCAAAGCCACCGAGTTATCTTTACAGTCCCACATCCATTGTCCGCACCCTCCACTTAGTTCTGATGCCAATACCTTTATCGCAATATGGTTGAATTATTGTAAAGAGGTCAAATAAACACCCTCATAGAGAGCCATCACATATGATCAGTGGGCAATATCGTGATACCGCCTGTAAAAGTAAAATCGTATTAAAATAGTGTTAGTTCAGTTGTAAAACAGTACAATGTAAACATCATGTAAATTCTGCTATTCCGGGTTTATTACATGGATTACCATAGCCTAATAATTCCAATGCACATTTTATAATATATATTTTGTATGTGTACATTTTATTTTTGTGACAACAATATGTGTGTGAGTGAGCTTACTCAAACTCCCGCATCCAGATACATGAGCTATACGAACTTTGAAACATAGAAAGTGTCTGATACTTTATTACAATTTAGAGCAAGGGAACATCAATAAGTCTTTAAGAGAATATCTACAATTTTTGAAAACCTCGATTTTTTGTATGTTTAAATAGAAGAAAGTCCACCTTTTCCAAACCACCTCTGTAGATTTTGCAAGCGGGATAATCCACCGGGCGATGCCTTGTAACGTGTTGCTTTCTGAATCCTACTACTGGAAAAATAAATGCTTAATTCCATCCGCTTTTCAAGAAACCGCGCACGTAGTCACCTGAATTTTTTTGCTCTTCCTTTATTCATCTGCTTTTTGCGCTAATTTTCCCAGATCTGTTCATAACTTTTCAAATTACGCACATGATTTACAATTAATGATCGATACGGAAAAATCACACAAGAAAATAAGAACAGACCATTAATTCTACAGTGTTGAGAATCACTAGTGCCTAGACAAGAGATCCCCTTTCTTTCACAGATGCTAAAATATATTTTACAAGAGCCTCGATGTATAAGAAACTGTAAAAGGGCTTAATGAACAGGGTAGAGCGGAGGGCAAATATCTAAATTATTACACCACAAGTTACAGGTAACAAATATTTATATTTAATCATAGGATGAAATACAACGTGCTCTATATCTAGGAAGAATCATCTGATCTGCAACAGATACTTATTAATATTTGTATCCAACAATCCCAATTTAGGGAAGAAAAGACGATTTTGGAGGTGGGCTACATTTCAATTATATTTTAATATGGGATTAACATGCTGACACAAAGAGATTGAAGACTGTAGAATGAGTCTTTATAAAATGCAATGATCAGTCTCTCCACACTATATAGGACATGCATGGTAGCAATCCCAAGAAGTTCCCACGCCTTTGTGTACTTGCCAGTAGTTTGTTATAATGTTATTGTAGCCTTAATTATAATTCAACCCTTATTTCTGCTGTAATTTTATCTATGGATCCTTAAAGCTCATAATTTTCCTGTTGAAAAAAAAGTGATTCAGGTAAAATGCTTGTTAACCAGAAACTATATTAATTAAGGCAAAAATTCACAAACCCACAGATTTGCATATATATATATATATATATATATATATATATATATATATATATATATATATATATATATATACTGCATTATAATTGTGTGGGTGTTTTATTTCTTAAAATTCGGGAAAGAATCTTGACCATTGCACAATAACACAAACTATTTAAAGCACTTTTAAAATGGTACATCCTAAAATAACAGAGGCCTATAATGAAATAACATCCTGACAAAAAGTAATTTAATTTGAGATTTATTTTACAATAGCCTGCAAGCACTGAAGGTGGGTTTGTTGTGTTAACTGTGAAAAGACAGTGGTTGGTTTATTTTTAAAGCATTTCTTGCTTAGGAAACCTCCCTGCAATGTTTGAAAACTGCTAAGGAAATCAGTGAATATTAGAAAACAATTATGAGTGACCCAAAATAAAGTGAAGAATGAGGGTTCACGTGCTGGCTTTCCCAAATAAACCGAGCGGGAAATCTTTGGGGAAAATCACATTCTGCGTGATAGAAACATCCTGTTTTGAGGGAAGTGAGTCCCCAGTCTCTCTGCATCGCCTGCAAGTACGTTAATCAAAGTGGAAAGCAACTGGAAGCCAGGGGTTAACCCCCTTCCTGCCAGGAAGCACTGCAGGCCTAATCTGGTCGTAGAGGGGTTAATTGAGGTGGGGTTCCTTCATTTTCCACCTTGAATCATCAGTATTGATCGCGGTTTTCAAAAGGGGTTCATTTCCTTATCATTCTGCTTTGCACTGTCTCTTTATTTGATCGATTGGAAATCAGCATAGCTTCGAATTTTGATGTCTTTTCAACGTTCCATGCGAAATGAAGGGGTGGGGGATGGAGGTGTGGACAATAGGCTGTTAATAGTTAACACAAAAAAAAAAATCTTAAAACCGCGTACTTTGAACTTCGGAGTCTCGCTAATCACTCTTTTCAGTGAGTTTTAGAAATGTGTATGTTTAGCTGATACAATATATTGTGTTTCTTGTAATAAGTTGTCACTACACGTGAAATGTCTGAGAGAAGCAGCATGGAGAGAGGTCTGACAATTACCTGCTGACTAAGAGTAAATTCCTCCATTCTAATTAAGACTCTCTCCTTTGTTATGATTTAGTAGGAGTGATAATGTCGTGTTTTCACTACTTTATTATGTTCATAATTATACAAAGTTGCCAAGTCCCTGCAGTGATTTTTTTTAATTATTATAAATATATTTTACTAGCTCTCTTGAATGTAAACATACCACTGACTGTGGGTGTTTGGGTTTTAATGATGTGCTTGCATTTTTATTACAGTGGATGTTTTGGCCTGTTGATTGTTATATCTGTGATGATCTTGACAAACGTGCTTTGTTGCAGATTCACACACAGTGCAGAGACGTAACCATTTATTTACCAAGTCTGTTGTCCACAGCCTTATTAAGTGATTAACATCCACTGTAATGAAGCAATCTCTGGTTTACAATGCCTTTCTTCATAACACGTGTGGATAATCACTTGTATTTTTTATTTCTTTAAATGTTTTTTTTTTTTTAGGTATCGCCCTATTTTGCCTTCTTTAGGCAAATATCTAGCAGAGCTGTGGTCCCTTTCTGTATTTTGAAAAGTAGGCCTTTTATTTTGTACAGTCCAGAATAATTAGTCGCTGACTTTTGTGGTTCAGTCATAAATGAGCTTGTATGTTTACTTCTCTCAAGACAAGGGCATTTTAATTTCCAGAAGGGTGAATCCCTCTCATAATAGTCAAGAAAGGTCACTAGTTCACACATATGTAATCCTATTTTTTAAAGCATTTACAGAGTGGCCATTTAATGGCCTTTGATTACAGCAGTGTCCACGTTAGACTATAAAGCCATTCACGCTCAACAATGGGGATTTTCTCAACAATTAACCAGGAACAACATAATAAAGCCATTTACAAAGGCATCCCTATTTACTATAAATTAGGTGGCCTTTAAGATACCAGTGCCTAATTTCACACACTTTACAGCCGCACTTTGGACATACATAAACAGGTTTTTGTTGAACTGACTAGCCGGCAAACATGTGTCATCAACACACCTCTGCTATACCTTGCCAGATGAGAGCTAATAAGATCGAAACAGCCATATACAAGTTGGACATGGGGCGCTAAATATAAATATATATATATATATATATATATATATATATATATATATATATATATATATATATATATATATATATAATGTTCTCTTGACTGTAATACTGGAGTGCAGAAGATGAGAAAAGGGCAAAGTGAACCCAGCAATATTCGAGTGCCTGGCTTCAGTGTGTATGTATGTATGTATGTATATATATATATATATATATATATATATATATATATATATATATATATATATATAATGTGTGCGCATTTGTGCAGCAAACCACCTTTCTGCATGCATATTTTATCTACAGGTCGTATCACAGAGCATTTGCATACCTCCGCCCACAAATCCGTATATAAGGATGTCAATTCCTTATTTATTTATTTTGTGTGTAACATTACTTCAGTGCAGAGATATTTAAATGCTACAATAGAGCGGATATCTGTAATGTTACATTGTGAAAACCATGCTTCAACTATTTGGATTTAGTTACATTTTAACTCCAGATAAACACATTTTCACCAAGGACTATTCGTCCTATTTTATAAATGAACTGAACACGCTGCTCGCATGAGAAGTATACAGAACACGTCATCTTTTATCACACTATAATATTTGTCACTATAGACTCAAGTATATGACATCTATCCAGGCGCTATGAGGTATTATTGAGCAGGATGGAAAGTCACAAATGTGTTCTATATATTGGATCTAAGATCTATGACTGCAACTCAAAAATAATCTGCTCAGTCTCTGGATTGTAAATTACGCAAGTATAAACAAAATTGCAGTATTTAAACTATATACAAATGCATTAGGCCCCTGAAGAGACCTGATTGTTATGGACAGGGTGCTGTGTTTGACCACCCCTGATACACACAGTAATCAATGTTTGCATTCAACAATTGTCCATACAGTTTGCTATCCTTTTTTTTTAAATCAGTATTATATACCAAATGGTAATCATACCATATAGATAGGTATGGCTAGAGAGGAGATTCGCCTTTATCATAGGCTGTATAAGATGTAGCAGCCAGCATTCCAGGCCATGCTTATGTTGTTTTCCTTTGTACTGTTGAGGCTACTTGTGGGGAAGGGTAGATGTAGCTGGGGAGGGATGTCTGGGGGGACTGACACACAGCTAGTCAGTCCCCACAACCCCTATTGTAAGGTTCCATGCAAAACAAGTTGGGCCTTTTAAAGCTGGTGCTTGTGAGGCCGCCTGAAAAGGAAAAAGAGGCCTAGTCTAAGGAAAATAATTATATGTGGGCTACAGAAAATAGCATATTTTGTAGCATCTGGTTACCTACAGACAGTCTCAACCACAAATCATCTGCAAACATCTACCAACCAGGATAAGCTCAAATGAAATTAAATCCCACCTACAAAACTCATATTTCTTACTATTATTAAGCATTTCGGCTGTGCTTACAAAGCATTTGCTATTATCTTGTGAAGTGACTGTATGCATAAATATCTTTTTACATCCACAATCTACACAGATTTATTTCACAATGACTGACCTACAACCTGTGGCTCTTTAGCTGTTGTGGAACTACTAGCCCTAGCATGTTAAACCAGACCTGACTTTAAAAGGCATGCTGGGACTTGCAGTTCCACAGCTGCTGGAGAGCCATAGCCTGTCTGAGCATGCCCTGTATTGTGTTTCATTTACATATTATAGTGGTGTCATGAGTTTATTTATACCTGTATAGTTTAGTACTATTCTGAAAAGCGATACCGGACACTCAGCCATTGTGATATATATTCACAGGTGTGTATGTCCCTATTTACATCATGCAATTCTTCTCAAATATGTAGCAGAATATAGACATTACCACATCCACAAATCCCGTTGTTTAAGTGTTAAACTCTGCAATATACCATTTACAAATAGTGCAAAGGGCACTTTTTACGTATTAGGCTGAATAGTGTTGTCACACAATATTCAGGTATAGACATAATAAAAAAAAGATTTATTTAGTTGATTCATGATGATTATATTTCACTGTGTTCGAACTTTCATGATATAGTCTGTGTGTACATTTTTTAAGATGCTCTCACTGCATGATCATAAGAATAGTACCAAACAACGATGGATAATGTTGACTTATCCGCCAGGAACTCCTACAATGTATGTGTATATATACACACACACACACACACATGTATACATACATACATATATATGTGTGTCTATATGTATATAGACATATATATATATATATAGACACATATGTATGTATGTATATATATATATATATATATATATATATATATATATATATATATCTATCCTGAAAGTTCGAACACACTGGGATTTGAGACCACGTGTGTGTGAAATTCGTGCTGACAAAATAGAGTTCCCATGTTCTGCTGTGTTTGTGTGTGAACAGAAAGCTTTGCAAGGACGGTATATAGCGAGGAAAGCACACAAGGGGCTGTTCATTGCTATGCATTCAGAAACTGAAACTATGAGCTACTGCTGTGCCAAAGCTAATATCACCATATTATAAACTCTGAAACTCGACTTTTATTCAGAATGGAGTCTTTACTCTCCATTACTCTATCACTGATATAATCAATGATATATTTCAACAGTGCAATAGTGTGAAATTGTTTGGACCACCACCGATTCGTGAGCACTGTTTTTTTTAGTGTGGGTACAACAGATTGTGTGTGTTCACACAAACGCTGTGCACAAACCAAGGCCATTTGCACACTTGGGTCTCGAAACTTGTTGAATTACTAGTAATGTATGTTAGCTAAATCTCTGAAATACCTCGCACTTTAGATGAGTGCATTATATTTTGTTACTCTTTGCATTATTATTATTAATATCTTTGTATATCTATAGCTTATTAAGTAAGGAAACAATGTGCTACCTACTGGCTAAATTATATTAGCTGCACAATCTTAAAGATACACGTTATTATGAAGTACTGTGGTTGGAGACACGTGGTTAGTGTAAGGTGACACCACTTAATAATGTCTGCTTAAAATATTCGCAGACAAAGGAACCACCAGGAAGATGTGTATTAAACCGAACTGGAATGTAAGGACAGTGAGATAGCTGCTGGGAGTCCACACTGCTTCATAGGCCATGTTGGAAAAAGTTAACTTGCAAATATTGATCTATGTAGCACGGTACAGTTTAATGAAAAGACAATAAAACTGAGTCACATAGCCAGCCTGACATCTCAAGTAACATAGCTAGATTCACACACATGGCTTTCATTAGAAAACACGTTCAATGTTACTATCATTTTTCTTGTACAATTAAGAGGAATGTTAAAGGGCTTGGCAAATATATTAATGTCTATTTGTTTCTTCTTTTTTTTCACTCAAAAAAATGTATAAAAACACAGCTTCTTTTTCTGTTAATGTCTTTTTTTCATCTATTAAGAATTCGAATTCATGCAAAATGCTGAACAAAACCCTCTTTTCACTCAATCAGACTCGATGGTGAAATAATAATTCAGGATGTACTGAATCGTGGTTTTCAAGAAAACAGTGTTTTTTTTTTCTTTTTAATTTAAAATGAAGGTGAAACATGCTTTTCAACAGTGCAAATTTCCATCTTTTTTGATTTACTGCTGTCAACACAACATTACACAAGAAAAGTATACACCAATGTATCTCTACAATATTTACGTAGTTCAGTTATAAGTGCAAATGTAGAGAACTGACTGATTGTCATGTGCAGTATTCTCCTGCTTAAAAATCAGGGTTGTAATGACCATTCAAGTTTAGAGCTATAATAATGGAGTTTATCACGGCCTTAATAGCTGGGGTTTCTATAAAAAAACAAAAAAAACAAAACCAAAATAAAAGCAAACAAAACAGTCACAATATTAACACAGCACTCGCCCTGTCACATTTACAGTACGACTCTCGCTTCATCTGCACGTCTATAATGTCTGTTTCTTTCTTAAGCCATAAATATGTTTCTTTTTTGTGAGAATGTAAATGCCAGATTCCTCTCCAGCCATATCACAATGATGATATTAGTTGAGTGACAGCGAAAGAGAGACCTTTGGATACAGTTGATGGGATTCCACTACACATGTATGATTGTGCATGTAAAAAGACAGCATTTAACAAAATACAATTACACATTTATTTTACTAGTTGTTGAGGCAGCTTATTTTCCCAGGGCCTGAGTTAAACTCAACCCCAAGACCATTCCAGTTCATTAAAAAATGAGTTAAGTGCAACTACTCTTGAAAAAAAAAAATGTTCACCCGAACATTCATTTTAAAAACTGCCACATATAATTAATGGTGACCATACTGTGCAACCAATTAAAATAGTCAGTCTTCAATTTTTCCAAAATCTAGTGCAGAAAATGCAATGGCTCATACTCTGTTTTGTTTTATTATTGTGGAACGATTTGACATGTGTTTGTTGCAGATGATCTGAGGTACTGGGTGCTTTGTAAAATAAAAAATAAAAAATAATAATCATAAAAAAAAAAACACAACAACTTCCATTCAAGACCAGGGATAATGTATCTAAGCACTGAGTAGTATGCGGAATGTAACCAGAGAAACTTCCATATTGCAAATGAAAATGTTATCCAATTTCTTGCTCCACGAGATGTCAAGACAAATAATTCCAAAATAATAATAATTAATATTAATATATATAAAAAAAAACCAGACTGATGCAACCATTTGTTTGGAGAAAAATAATCCCCCCACAAAAGAATTGTTATGATTGAAATGTCCTGAATTTGTGACTAGGAGGGAGAGGTACTGCAGAACCACCCAACTGCCATTTCCAAATAGGATGGGCCTTGTGGGGTGGGTAAGAATCCTTTGTGCTGTTTAAGGAGTAGGCAGGGACTAGATCTCCGTCTTTGCCAATAATCAATGACGGTGGACTGGGGAAATTTGCCATGAGATTAAAAGGTCTTTTTATTGAAGATGCTACATTGTTGGCTAACCTTTTGCGTTTATTGGTCACTGTGAAACCATCCAGTGTCCCTTCATAAAATTCACTTTTACCTGGTGGTCGTGGGCTCCTTGCTGATTTCAGATTTGGCTTGTTGAGTGGCGTCTGCAACATAGGTCGCTTTCCTAGCACCAGTGTCCTGTAATTTTTCCTCACCTTAGCACCATATTTGTATTCCCCTTCCTCAGGTTTGGGTATACCTAAAGTGCACGGAAGGGCCTGACTTGTAGTCAGCAGATTTAGAGAAGTGGTTTGTTGATCAGTGCACACAGTGTCCTGCTTGGCTTTTAATAAAGACTTCTCCGTTTTATGCTCACTCACATCACTGTCAATCTCGTCCTTTGTAACATTGCACTCATAATTTAGCTTATGTTGTGTAGCTTTACCGTATTCTTCACCATCACTATTGTCCTCAATTTTAATTTTGACGTTGTGCAGGAACGGTAGATCAGTGCATGTGTCCCCATTCACAGCAATGTGAGTCCGCCCAGAGTCAGCGGGGAAATCCGCTGGTTCTGATATTTTGGTCATTTTTTCCACATTTTCAGCGGATGCAGAAACACAATTTGAGGACCTGGGGGCCGTGGAATTCTTTTCCACACATTGTGTGAGAGATGATTGAAGGCACTGCTTTGCCTCTCTGTGTATTCTTTGTTGTGGAAATGCATTGTTTTTCTTTGGGCTAGGTGAAGAGCCCCCCTCTGTTACACAGTTAATTGTTAGGTCAGTTCTCTTTGCATTAGAAGAGAATCCAGAAAGTGGCAATTGGATCCCACAGGCTTTATTACTTCTTGTGTCTGTAAAGGAGCTCCCTAGGCTTGAAGGACAACAGATACCGAGGTTCCTGGATCCCCAGCCTTGGTGACTCCAGTCGTAGCTTTCAGATTTGATCTCACAGTGAGTTGCCTTGCTCTCCCCCAATTTGCTAGAACTGGGGCTGGGGGACCTGGAGAACTGACACAAGAGGTTTGGCTGTGCCGTGTGGGGAAGTTTATTGACCGGGCTGGAAAAACTCGTTCTGCGGAAGCGAATGCTTTCCACCGAGACCTGGCTGGACACAGAGCTGCTGTCAGACTCCGAGGAGCTCTCTTCTTCTGAGCTGAGATCACTTGAGTCAGACAGGCTGGCTTCTTCCTCCTCCTCCTCTTCCTCCTCGTCCGAGGACACCGAGTTACTGCTGCTGGAGAGGCTAGAGCCAAAATCCGAGTCGTTAGCCGCTTGTTCCGAATAAGAGCTGGACTCCGAGTCGCTGCTGTAGCTCTCTTGCAGCGTACCCAAATGCTGGGGACAGAAGCCATTGATGAAGTGGATCCGCTCCAGGCACACCGGGGTCCCTTTGGATCTGTAGGGTTTGGGGATGAAGAGGAGCCTCCTGCCACTGTGGAAAGAATCCTTGTCCGCTGAAGACCTTTTCCTTTTGTATCTGTAAGTCACCCCGGCAGGACTGCCTAGCTTGGGCTGGGCTATGGCGGTCTGGTAGTAGTAGGCAGGGTGCTTGCTGCACAGCACGCCCCTGATGTAGGGCAGGCTGGAGTGAAAAGCTGATACACAGTCTCCGGGGATCTGGCTAGTTTCATAGTTTAGGGGGCTTTTGCAAGGCGACCTTGCTATGTCGGGGTAGCTGTGACCAGTGTATTTACTTAAAAAATGAGGTAGATCAGCTGCCGGTAGGACGTCTGGGTCTCCAGTAGCAAATGCTTTTCTCTTTATTGGCTGGGCAGATTCATTCAAACGAAGCCAAACTTTGTTCTCCTTCCAAAAGCTGGAATAAGGGTCGGGGGATGGGTGCTCCCCTCGCAGATCTTTTGTTGACAGGGGCCTGCTTATCCTCCTCCTTTTTGTTTTAAGGACCCTCTCCGTCTTGCAGGATGTGTACAGGGCTTCCACGTCCTCTCTGGAGATCAGAGTGCATTTGGCTGCATGGAAAGCTATAGAGTTGATCGCCTTGAGCTTCCTTAGCTCCTCCAGATCGCAATGGTGCTTTTTCACTTTTAAATGATCCATGCGCTTGTGCACTGTAGTTCTCGGGATGTTTTTCAGGAGATCTGTAAAAACCTGAGACAGGGCGAACATCTGCTTGCCTTTAATGACCAGGTAACCCAGCCTGACTCCATCCACCTCTTCAAACCCCGACTCCAGATCTCCCATTGCACGGGTCATATTATCCCCAACATTTGCAGGTGAGGAGAAAAAAATTGCAAATCCAGAGGGCTGATGCTTGCAGTCTCAAGGCATCCTGCTAGGGAAAAAAAATAAACGACAAAGGCTGTTATTGCTCTTCAAACTCTATGAACAGCGTATGTAGTCACATCTAGATTTATATATGCATCTATATCCATGGATAGGCAGTGCATACAGATCTTAAAGCCACAGTGGAGCAATCGAGTGCCTCCCTGTAAAAGGCAAGGAAACTAGCTATGCATTGTTAGCGGTTCAAGGCAGAGCCTGCGAAGCCCCGTACCTGAGTCCTTTTAAAGCCCCCTATTTCATTTGTGCCCTGGAATAATGGAATGTTGCACAGAGAGGAGACACCAGCTGCTGTTCCCGCCGATGCTTTAGCTCCAAATAAAATGACACAGTATAGTGAGCCCGTCCGGAGACACCTTCATCAATTAATTCCCCTAAAGCCAACGCTGATTGGACACTCCTGACAGGTGATGCAATAAAAATTGATATTCCACCCCTTCCCCCCCAAAAAAATCTCCGGCTAATTAGCATACTCGTATACTGCCACCTCCCCTCCCAAAGTAAATAACGCATTTTACTATATCAATCTCTCCATAAAACTATGCATGCTACAATGTGCTCTGCCATTCTCTTTTATTTGCTTTTCTTTATTTTCGTGTACAATATTTTCTTGTTTGTTTCAGCTAGAGCGTTAAATTATATATATATATATATATATATATATATATATATATATATATATATATATATATATATAAAATCACTAACGCTATTATCTGCATGTCCAAAGTTACACACTCTGCTGTTAGCAGATAAAAAAGTGGACTTACTGTTTCCCTTTCTTGATTTTCCTCTTTCAATAAATTATTTTTTCTGCCTCACAGGTTATCAAAAGGTTGGGGCTCCGGCGCACATAATTTGTGCTGCTTTTCTCCTCTGTAGAAGGAGATGGTTCTGACATCATGCGCTCAGGAAGACAAGAGATGAGACACAAATATGCACAATTTCGAAAATGAAACGAAGTGGATGAAAAGCTGCTATGTGCTCTGGCCCCCTCTAGCCCAGTCTCCTTGCCGTGGTTCTAGACGTCAGAATCCTAGTGAGCTGGGCTGCTCCAAGCTCCAGCAGGGTACACAAATGGAAATGATCAAAGGTGTTCGCCGAGTTTTGTCAAAGCTGGCCAGAGTTCTATATGGAACATTCGTAGGGAGCTGCTCCCCTTCATCTGTGCACTTCCCACTTTTCTTTATGTGCCCCCAACCCTTTTCACTTTCAAATACTTTTTTAATTAAAGAGGGTTCTCAGTGACCCACACACACACTCACCCTCAGGATAAGGACACACGAAAAATCATAAATACATTATTATGGATTTCTTCTCCTGTTGTGACGTTTGCAGACGAATTTTAATTAAAATAAAAATGTAATTTCGCAGATAATCACCAAGGGGATAGGATTGCATGAGCACTTTAGTTTCGTCTTTCCTCACGAACATGCGACCAAAGAGAAAAAGGAGCATTTAAATCTGTGATATGTAGGCTGTGTGTTATGAATGAAAATCACATTTCCTTTTTATTTAGGCTCTGTTTTTTTAAGGTGATTTTTTCAGCATGGGGTAGTTTGTTAGTATATAATTAATGATGTACATTTATAGTTGCATTTCCCAGTCTGCCATCTCTTGACATTTTAAATGGATTGGTAAATTTAATGAGGGGACATCAGGTACCAAGATTTCAGCTCAGTGCAGCGCTGCAAAGAGCATATGTAAGGCAAGCTTCCTGCTCTTCTGAACGTTCTTACCGAGATGTCTGCTCGCCTTTCTAACGCCTGCTAGCCACAGGGATACCCTCGGCCACACGCTCAAATCTTTATTACACCGAATAGGGACTGATATATATATATATATATATATGAGATTCTCGTGTTATCCCAGACGCAAAAAAAGAACAACTGAAAAGTGATCCAATACAGTTAGTTCAACCAAATGCGTATATACTGTTCTCTGTATCTGTACAAAATCTATACATACAAGGAATGATGTTTTCTGTTGCTTCTAGGTGTGAGGGATTGTTTTAATCTCCCCATATAATTCACAATAAGATATGTATAAATTACAAATAAATAAGAAACAATAATAGCAATAATAATAACCATATCATTTTTGATCGAACTCTTTATACAATGCACTATTACGTTGTCTGGTTGACTTGCACGAATTGAATGCACATGATCGTCAGAGACTGGTTTTCCTCTACCGAGGAAAACCAGCCATTAAAAAAAAAAATGAATGCTTGCAGCCTGCGTGATTTGTGAAGGCTCTAGTTAAGAATGTTGTTTGGCCAATCTATAATGATTAGCCTTCGGGTTATTTAGGATCAAATAAAGATGGCATGGTCCCACACTCACAGGTCCTCTGGAATGTGCTAGATTCTGACTTTTTGTGCTGTATATACCCCATATTATTCTTATTCAATTTACACTGCGCGAGCTTTTGTTCCCAAGAGCTGCCCATCATTTTGGGGGTAATCTTTGACAGGCAGATCAGTCTGGGTCATCAGCACACGTTCTCTATTTGGGGTCTTTTTGCAGGCACATTGGGGGTCGAACCCAATAGAACAGACTGACAGGGGCCCCTGCTCCTGCATACATGAAAGGCTGGGACTTCAAGATGGATTTGCATCTACACAGGGGAATCGCGATCAATAGTTACCAACATTTATGGTGCAGATTATTAATGTGAAAACTGGGCAACAGGATCAGCAGGAAAATTTAAGATGAATGTTATTATTTGTGATTAAAGTTGAACAGCTAGTTGCTTTGTTGTTGCAAGTGATAATCTCCAATCCAGATGTAAATCTAGCCTTGTAAAAGACAACCCTTTTGGTAAATAACATTTGCAGTTGTTAATCCGAATATATATATATATATATATATATATATATATATATATATATATATATATATATATATATATATATATATATATAATTCTCACTGCTTTACCAAGACATGCACTTTTTATTACTCAAACACTAGACATAATACCCCCGTTTTCTTTGTCTTGCTACATGTAAAGTAAGGGAGATGTTATGCAAGATAGGCTTGGGGCGAATACCTCGCCAATAGCACATAAAGACATTACCCATCATATACGTGAGTCTTTAATAAACGTGTGGTGCTTGTGCAGTTTTTAATGACCCATGTACACACTGACTGACCGCTCTGCAAGCTTCGCAGATGTCAGAGGCAGCCCAGTTAGTTACAAACTGGGACGTGCACAGCCGACAGAATTCTAAGCAAAATTATCTATTTAACAGCATACAGGCAACAAAGGAAATATGAATAGACAAGCACGAGTCCTCTGCCCCAGTCATGACATAAACCTATAGCAAGAAATCACATTTGCTTGTCAAAGTGCCTTAGCCAAATACTTTATTTACATTTTAAAATGTACTATGACTATACAAATTATTGCACGTCAATCTGTAACCGTATAGTCTACAGGACAGTATATATATATATATATATATATATATATATATATATATATATATATATATATATATATATATATATACTAAATGACCGTACTCTGTCTATCATATCTGTAGAAAGCCTACATATTTTGTGAGGCCATTATTTGGGGACTGTAAAAGTACGAAAAAAAAATAACAAAACACCACTAAATTCCTAAGTAGCTGTTTGCAATGGTCGCTGGGAGTTTGTAGACACATACTCCACACCATGTTGTGTAGTGACCCCTGTTCACAATGCACTGACCTCTTACCCTTTTTTTGCCCCTTGACCCTTCTAGAATTCAATGCAGCCTTTCTAAATTTGCAAATCCTTGCGTGTATAGAGGATTTGGTGAGGGTTTTTTTGTCTCTGAAACTGCATTTTTAAAATTAGTTAATAGTGTGAGGACAAAAACAAACAAAAGAAAACAGAAAAAAATAGTACATAAAGCATACGTGCATGTATTCTAACTTTGATTGCATCGATATGGATAGCGATTTGAATCGATCCAAGATGCAGATGAAAATCATCACCTGATTCGTTTATCGGTGTGGTACAAACCTCACTTGTGACCAGGGCAAAATCCCCCCCCCCCCCCCCCCCCATCTCAAAGCCACAGGGGGAACTGTGGTGACCAAGAGCAATGAAGCAGCAGTGGGGGGTGGGGGAGGGGAGAAGGATCTAATCTTGTGCTACAGGCACATTCCCTTATCTGTAATGGTATCAACTGGTCTAAAGGACGCCGTAATTATGTTGCTGATAAAACAATGCCTTCTTTTGTGACTTAAATAAATAATGTTTGTAGAAGAATAATCTTTTAATTCGCATTATATGTTGTCAGGATATACATTTTCCAAATCCTCCCCAAATATGGATATTTCATGTTGTAAGCATCTACAAAAACAATAGAGTGTATCGGTCCTAATTTATATATTACTATTTCCTGTCTGTATACTGCTATTGCTTTGGTACAACCAGTAGTCGCTCGATGACTTAGTTTAGATGCCTCCATCGCCCACCTCTAATTATCTCCATTTTATTTTAGCTAGACAAAGGACCCGGCAAACTTTTCTAGAACAATGGAAAACGTCAACCCACTCATGAGAGTCATCAAAAATATAAAATCTAGCGAATGTATTACTTAATAGAAGCAAGTAGCATGTGCTACAGGCAGTGTTAATTGTATCTGCGCGATCTAAATGGGAGCCGAGAAAGCTATTATTCTCTGAATGCCTAATAAATATTAGGCAGATTGGCCAATTTTGTTTATTAAATGGCTTGTTAAGATCAGATCAAATTCAAATAAAGAGGTTAAAAAATACAAAGGACACACTATTTCTGAGTGTTTCACAGTTTTCGACCCAAATGTAGAAAATTATAAATGTTATATGTTTCATAGTTGCCTATTTTTACATTACCAAAAACAAGCAATCAAAAACCATCAACAAATGGACATAGCAATTACACACAGGGTTAAGCATGCTTGTAGATAGCGCATGATGCATGAATTACTCATTTTGTAAGATTTTTTTATTATTATTAATTTATGATACTGTGTAACATTTGTTGTTGAACGCGCTCTACGTTTTTTGTTTTTTTTTGGTGCACTTTTTTTGTTTATAATTTTACTAGTAGTAGCATGTAATTGGAAGGTGTAAAGAAACTATCAATTTAACAAGTTAGTGAGAGAGGAGATATATAGAGAAAAAGAGAGAGAGAATGAGAGAGAGTGAGAGGAGAAGGCCCCTTCTTTTGAAAGTTCAGACCTTCTCTGCTCTCCCTCTCTCCCTCTCTGGGTGGAATTGGAGGTCCTAAACGTGAGAGATTCACAAGGCGGGGGTCTCCATCTTGCAACAACGTGCTCAGCAACTTAATCCTAAAGAAAGAAGAGGGAATAGCGATTAATAAATGGAATATTCAGTATAATTCTTCTCCTAGGCTCTGCCAGCCTGGATCTACTACTTACTGGATGGAAAGCCCTGGATCTTGGATCAGATACAAGGGAAGGTAAGAATCTGTCTTTCTTTGCCCGTGTTTGTAGACAATGGAGGAACAAAGACGGTCACTCGGGTTCACATTTCATTTTGTTAATTTTATCACGATTAAAAACAAAAGTTTACCTGTTATTCCACACTCCGCAAATCTCTATGCACATTGCTACACTGAATTTCGTTTTTCTGTTGCACGAATTAAATGATCTGTCATTTAAATGTAGCGGGCTGGTCTACAATTTGCCACAATAGACAGCAAGACATTTTGCAGTTTAAAACTTTACACCAATAAAAAACATTCTTGTCTGCATTGCTTGCAGGGTGTATAAAGTTTGACAAAATATGTGCATTATGAGCTGTGTGTTTGGTGAACATACATTGAAATTTGTTTTACTTTTTATAGGACAACATAGGGTAAAATAATCAGAATGTGTCATGGTGGGGGGAGGAGAAAGCAAATAAGAGAGGAACTCATTAACTGCGACTTCCCTCAATGATCTTACCCGGGTGTGATGTGCAGCCTGGCCGGACATCAAGTCTTGGAGAATGGGTAGCACAGAACAGGATGACTGAAGTGTATCCCGGGATACACCAAAACAGGGGTGGCATGGGGAACTGGACAGCACGGGTCAATGTGGATTGCAGTCAGCAGCTGAACGTGACTGGGTCATGGGATAGCACCGACACGCTTAACTGGATAAGCAGAGAATATCATGGTGGGATGATTAATAAAATCATTGATGGGATTACACAGGACAAAACAGGACATAATGGCGTACTATCGAGATTACATAGGACATGATAGCAGACTATTGATATTAGATATGGCATCCTGGCAGGCTTGTTTGATTGCACAACCTAAATTAGCGTGTTCTAGTCTTGAGTTTGCGCAGGACGTTATGCCAGGTACTTGCATTTCCAAAAGGGCATCCTGGCAGGGTCTTGGTAATGCATAGTAAGCGTGTCTGGAGGGGTGGCACAAAATATCATGGCAGACTCCTGGGATTTCATAGACAAAGTACCACGGCACACTTCTAGAATTGCAGTGTGTCACAGCAGGCCCCTAGATTTGCACATTAGAGTCTACTAGGAATTTAGGATTGCAAAGTACACCGCTTTAGGCGGCTATCAGTACGCAGGGCATCAGGCCCGGTGAGGTGGGCATAATGACACACTCCTAGGACTACACATGACTTTTTACCAGGCTTTGTATATAGCATCATGACAGCCGGCTATAGTGGTATAAAGGCTTCAGGCCAGGCTGCGCAGGGCAGCATGTCTTGCAGGATGGCACATGGCATTACTACAGGCATTATGGACATCATAACTAACCTTCAGCATATAGAGGAAACAGCCAGAATCCTCATAATAAAGTTTTAACCCTTTAAATGGGAAAACAACTCAGTAGAAACATGTCCTATTGTGGACTGTTGGTGCGTAAACAATACTATTTGACTGATGTTTTCACTAAGGTCAGGTTGCAATTATTCCACTTTCAATATTTTCTATTGTGTGTCTTGATTACAGTATGTATTGAACACAGTTTAATAATAAAATGTAAACAAAGAAACAATATATATTGAATATGCTGTGCAAATAAAACTGATGGCTGAATACAATTATTTAAATTAACATTACATATTGTTATTTTTACAGATATATGTCTGTATGTATGGCACATAAATATTAAGGCATTTACAAGCCTCCTAATGTCCAAAAATACCATATAACTTCTATCCATTACAAATATTTATATCCAAGCAACCCCCGGAAACACGTTTTATCTATGTATTTATATATGGGTACAGTTATTTGTACATAATCTGGGTGCTTCAATTTGTTAGGAAAATAAGTGTTCCTCATTAATGTGCCTCTGCTTTCGAGAAAGCTATGTCAGGTACAAATTTAATTTAACACTAGAAACTAGTTGGGAACCTCTGCAACAAAGAAAGAAAGCCCAAACATACTTTAAAAGGGCTTGTACCTTTAACTACAGCATTGTTATGTTTAAGAGGAATTATCATGCTTTCAGTATTACATTATTTACATTTACAGCAATATAGTCCATAGCTCTCAATAAAAAGTCAGAGTAACTGACATTGTATGATGTGTAAAAAAAATAAAAAAATAAAATAAAAATAAAATTATTTTATTTGAGGTCATCAGCCATTATTATATTAAACTATAATAAATGCTGCCATTCCATTTACTTTTATTTTATATAGCACTGCAATTTTCGGTGAGCCTTGTATGCAGAATTTCCTATGCAACTTGGAGATATAATTTAATGCCTTTTCCCATGCAGGATCTGAACAAACGAGGAAGTGATTATAGGATAATATGCACTAGGGAAGACTAGTAAATTTCAAATTATTTAAATATATATTTAAAATGTTTAAATTATATTTGATAAGCACTGTTTATTCCAGAATGCATACAAAACAATGGTTATTTTATATTACGTACGATATTGTGATAACTGTGTGATTAAAGACCCACACTGAGTCCATTCAACATCTGTTGCTCACTTGTTATCACGTACAAATATTTCCCAAAGTTTATAAAGATGTGCATTCTAAAAGCTTCAGTCAGAATGTTATTGCACTAATCATTGACTAGACCTCCATGTTACTCTGGCATTGAGAGTGTTAACCACACATGAGGATGCTACCTTCCTGCTTACAGCCTGACACATGTATATGTTCTATAATCCCCTTGTTTGTAGCATTGCCAAGAGCTGCAGCCAGGGCAGGGAGTGAGAAGGGGGAGCTGTTGTGGTTGGGTTGGGGTTAGAGGAGGCGGGACAGTGACATTAGTAGAATGCACATCTATTAATATAAATATACCCCAAATAATAAAGATTTGAGGAGTCGCAGGACCAGAATGATTTTGTTTAGCATCCAAGTTCAGTTAAATGTTAAATTCTCAAAATTCCATACCAACAATTGCAATATGGCACTACAATTATAATATAAATAATTCTATATGTTGTTCTCGTTGATAAAGAAAACCTACTATTTTGTAGTTATAAATATTTTTGCTCTTTGATGTTGGTGATAAATTGTAAGAAATTACAATTGAGTCTATTTATTTACACATTGGAACTTGGTCAATATTTATTTAAAAAAAAATCTGTCAGGTATGAAATAACATTATAAAACAATCATAATGTACAGATTGTACCTTTATTCCGTAGTGTTAGCTATTCTCAGCGAACTAAGGTTTCTCTAGCAAGGCTTTCATTATAGATTTTATCTATATGTCACTGTCTGTACTTTAATGCTGTAATATAATAACAATTGTAAAAAGTACCAGAGCAAAATTTTGGTCTCTTCAGTAAATGAAGAGAAATACATAAACAGCACTAAACTATCCAACTGATATGGTGCCATTTAACTTATTGATGTTTAGTAAAGATTGAACATGATGTATTTAGGTCTTTTGACTTTCATGCATGCCTAACTTACTATCTATGTTTATAATAGATACTCTGAATAATGGTACATCTGGACCCATATTTATTAAACACAACGAAAAGCAATTATGTCTCTCCCTGTCTTTCTGTGTAGAATCCTAATAAATGATTTGAAGTTTTGTACTTTTCACTACAAATGCCTTCCTTTTGTATGACATCTGCATACATTATAGGTCAGGGTGGCAGATCATTGCTGCTTACTGACCTGACAAAGGCCCTAACAACTTTTAAGAGCATCGCAGAATATTATTTCTGCTGAAAAACAACAGTGTAAAATCCATCAGCTGCTTTCTGTGAAGCCCAGTGTTGTTAGTTTTGAATCTACATTTTCAGCTCTAATATATATATATATATATATATATATATATATATATATATATATATATATATATATAAAATACACATTTAATAGAACATTGTATATTAGCATGTTATGCTTGATTTTATACCTTTAAAGCCCAAATTGCACGTCACTGCAGAAAACGGTATGACTTTTTAAGCTTAAGCACGTTAACAATGATGCAGAAGGTTATCACAATGCAAAATTAGTTTGTCAATACTTTAAAAAATGAGAGTTTTGCGAGCAATCGTAATAATGAACACACACAGTCAATTCACACAGTGTAGTACTGTATAGCAAGAGGGGTGATTCTCCTTTCTATCTCAGTTATAAAAGCACAGATGTAATAGACTTGTGCATTAAATATACATGCAGTAATAATGGCTTGTGCTGTAGGGGTTAAGCTTGCGGCTCTCTTGCACAGAGTGCATCCTCTGCATCACGTGGTGAGGACTGAGTTCCCGAGTTGACCTTTCACCTTTCCCCGGCGTTCCATTCAGAGCTCTTTCTCTTTCTCACCCCTATGCCCCCTTTCCTTTCTCTCTGCCCCTCAGGAGAATCCCTGCTCGGGCCCCGTGACGTCACCCACGGTCAGGGGTTCCATTCACAGGATACCCCAGCAAACAGTCCCACCTCAGGGACAAGGAGCTCTCTCACAAGTCCTAAGCACAGTATAACATGGATGTTATCCAATACTATGTCAATAAAATATACCTTCCGTCTCTCTGTAATATAATAATTTATTACTTGTTTGTTAAAAAAGTGATAAGCTGCATCCTTATTTTTATTTTGGGGTGGGGGGATCATTCATATTAGTTTCAGTGTGGCATTTTTCTGTGTCCTAAATTGTGGATGGTTCACATTCATCATTTGTGAAAGAAAGAAGTTGCAGCCATTTTATTGTTGTCCAAAACTCTGCAATGTACAATGTACACAATTCTTCAGTGTTAGACTGTTGAAAGCAGACCCTTAGGATTGTTATTACTATTATCATTATCATACCAAGAACTCTGGATGTTTTACACCTCACATAAAAACGGTGTAAAGTGCAACATTGTAAACTGGTAATGAAGGCACAGGCCTGACACACAAAAAAAGCCTTTATTTACATGTTTAAGCTACAGCAAGAGTGGAATACAAATGTCCACACTTTACAAGGAAGCAAACAAAAAAAAACATAACAAGTGGATTGCATTATAATTAATTAGATATTTATGTAAGTAAAAAGGAGGTTTACTATTATTAATATTACTACCATTTATTTATATATAGCACCAGCATACTCTGCAGCACTTTACAATTAGGAACACAGTAATAAATCAAGACTGGGTATTAACAAACAGACAAAAATATAATTGTGCCTTGCTCACAAGTTTATCAATCTATAAGAAAAGAAATTTAATAAAATGATCACACATATTATTCTATTCTAGGCTAGTCATTATTTATCATGTCTCCATACTTATATTAACTGTTAATTGAAATACAACTGAAGATTCCAAACGGCACAGGAATGAACTTGATTATTCCCCACCAAAAAAATAAATGATCACAGGCCGAGTTTAGGGAGGAGGGACTTGCCACATGTGTAGCTGTCAAGGTTCAGTGGTCTGAATGAGTGAAATTCCTAACATTTGGACCAAAAAACTATATTTTAACGGGACAATTCCACAGTTAACCTTTTTAATAATGAAAAATCTCACTTTTAAAAGTTAGTGCATTAGCAACTTTCAAACATTTTCAAAGTTGAGATAATATATAAAAATATACAGAAAGATATATAGCTATGTAAAAATATAATCATGTTAATATACCAGAATAAAAAGGTGTTTGTTATGGTTTAATTACACTTTTCAGAAAAAATTGCAAACGCCTCCTTTTTTTTTTTACACATAGTGAGAGAAGAGTGAAATTGTGTGCATTAAGTTTCAACAGGGCGTTCTGCAAAGGTGTGAAGTTGCAGCAATACAATCTTCTAGTTCTGACGGACTGGGAAAAATTAAGGCAAATTCTGCTGGTGAAATGTGAACAATTTTGCAGCAAACTGTAGAATGAGGAGAATAATTTGCAGAACAGTTATTATTATATTGTTAAATAATTGTTAATAATATTATTTATTACACACCGTTCATTTCTTGTATCTCAAATGTAAAATTATTATTCTTTTTTTTATTTCAGTACAATTCTGAAAACATTGCAGTTGATACATATAGATTGTTTCAACAGACAATATCAAAGTAAAATACATATTATTGCAGTGAAAGAGGGAGACAAATGAAAATTATTACCTTGCATTGGTAGACTATTGCATTGGTAGACTGTACTTTTCCTAAGCCATAACGCTATATAAGGTGCATATTGTGTTACACACACACACATATTTGCACAAGAGAGTGATCGTTTTCCTTCTGAAAAACAAAATATTTTCTTGAGTTGAACATTTGGTACTGCTGCTTCAGTAGCCTGGAAACCACAAGCATTAACATTGATGGGGCTACAGAGAGTTTAAGACACAGGGTGTTTTGAGGTAAGGAGGTTGACCCTCCACCCTATCACCTCATGAAGTTATTGTTTTCAAAGTAACCCAAAAAAAAAAGAGGAAATTTGAGGCCATTACCTCCCTGCTTGAATGTTAACTAACATTTGCCTCTGCCCCGTTCCTCAGAATGAAAAGGTGTACTAAAATGAAGGAAATGATGGCACAGTACACATTTCTATACTTTTTACCTATAAAGCATCATACTACGTACATATTGTGGATTAAGCCTGCCACTGTAGCTGTGTGTCATTTAAATTGGTACCCCGTATAATAAGAAAGTGACATATGATGTTCATTCGCATCTCTATACATAAGAGCTAAGCAGAGGTCTTACACACTTTGGGCCTCATTTAGAGTCCGACGCAAAGTCCGTTTTAGGCGCATCGACCAAAAAAACACTATCATGCATGTGCAGCAAGCTCCATATACGCCTGCATCTTGGATGCAATTAACACTTGCTACAGCTTGCGACTAACTTCGTCAGAAAGGGCGTAACGTGGAATTGTGAAGGTGTGAACCTGTAATTAAATCCTAGACGCAGTAAGGAGCAGATGCAACACATGTCAAAAAAGGGCTAAACTGTGCGGCAGGAATTAGGTGGCGCAAGTAGTTAGCTAGCTGCAGGAACTGCTTACAGCTCCGTAGGGTATTACAAGTGGGACGCAACTGGGGTTGCTTGCTACTCGTAATACCCTACCAAGCTGCAGCACACTCCCACTCCTCCAAAATCTTAGACGCACATTGCGTCCCACTCTAAATGAGGTCCTTTGTGATTGCTACTTTTGAGACTAGGCCTCGGATTACTGTTTTGAAACCCATAATTCAATTCTGAATTAATAACATTGTATTTTAATTATACTTCTTTTGGCTACTAATTAAAAATATATTATTAGGTTCTGGTTTACAGGTTAAGATCATTCGATCTAAGAGAGGCCTTAATAATACAGTACTTAGAAGGAAGCTAGATAATTCTACGCATCTATTACCAACCACTGTTTGGCACCAGTATCTGGGATTTGCCAAAGCAAATGGCATGAAAAGTTCAGCTTATTAAATTTTTTAGCTTACTTAAAAATGACACCTTATAAACGTGTTATCCACTCAAACTGTCAAATGTATTAATTATGATTTTTAACACATACATTAAAAAAATCTTAGATAAAACATCATTATAGGAATACCATTATATAGTAACAGTAACCAAGACAAGTCTTGACCTTGGAGGCTACTATTGGCACACATACACAAATACTTATTATTTTATTTGTATCTATATAGGAAAACAAATGTATTTTTATGCTATGTTAATAATAATAAATTTTTTGTTGTTGAAGAGCGGCAATAACAAAAAGCATTCAACATATGATAGCACATTAAAAAGCTGTCATATTCTGTACACAGATATACATCATTTAAAACGTCCACCAGGCAATACAGAAGTCAAAGCTTTAATTTTCCAGCCAGAACAGTGTATGTGTACATCAGCTTTAATGATTCCCTTTGTCTTCATGAAAAATGTTAACATATCTGTTCAGCAGTTCCCCTAAAATATAGTTATGTGGTTGTCATGTGGTTACAGTCCTTGGTTCTCTTTTTTTTTTTTGTCTTTTTCAGTTGAAACACTAAAAGCAGCATGTATGTGTGTATATATAGATTAGATAGGTGTATCACTGGGGTGGATGAGTCTGTTTGTAACGAATGATAAATAACACTGTTTCCTTCTCTTACCCACAAGTGCACAGGAAGAGGGTTTACACTAAGTTCCTGTTGAATATTAGCAGATTAACTACATTCATTGCAGGAGTATAAACTCTGAGCTGTCTGTTTTGCTGCAACCCCACATGGTATTATAATTAAAAGAAGGGAGGGGAAAGCTAGAATGAGTTTCTAAACCTGCTTTTCTGTGGTTTGTGTTTTGTAACAACACATTCTCAGCAGAATAGGCATTTTTGTGTTTATATTGCTTACCAGAAAGGTTTTGTTTGTTTGCTTATTTAGCTCTTGATAACAGTAGATTTTTTTTTTATGAGCTTAAACTTCAACCTGCTGTGATTTAAAACAAACACTACAGGCCATATAAATGCCAGCGGTCCAAAGAAGGGGCTTATTAATTAGATTGTAAAGTGACAAATTACATCTGCATACATAGCAAGTAGTACTCAGAGGCTGTGTTGATATTGGATGTGGTGAGAACAGATATTTGTGTATAGATTGTACATTTTTGTTTACACAGTCATCATTTGTTGTCATACAAAATTTTTATTAGGCCTTGTTGAATGTTCATAGCGAATGAAAAATTAATCACAAACTGTTGTTAACATAATTCTAACAGTAAATAAAGCCTAGCTGTTAGTGATATTCTGTTAATTTTTTTTTATCACCATACAAAAAGGATAATTTAAGAACTGCAGGTCCACAATGCTTATATATGTTCGCAATTACTTGTCCACCAAATGCAGTTTAATGTGTACGCCAAGTTCATGATCTTCAACGTATTAAAAAAAAAAGTATTTTGCGCCTAGATTTGTGGCTTGGCGGATGCTTTGAAAAATGCGCTATGTGAAAACAGGAAAAAGGTTACATCAAAGCGCAACCTACCACCGCTTTAGCACCACACCCTTTATTAATTTTTATTCTAAAGTAATGCTCAGTTGAGCCTCATTTTTGGCTTAAATGAATCGTGAGAGTGAGGGGACACTTACTACATATGGCAATTTTGAGTGTGATGGTATTAATTATATAGGTTGGAGTGCGCTTAGAAATGCTTTTTCCTGCAGAAGTGCTACTGGAATGTACAAAGTGTATCCCATTATAGAGACAAGATCCGATCACTGGGACCTCAGAGGTGGTGAGGTATTCAAGGGCCTTTGCAGTGAGAAAAAAGCTGTGTGCCCACCTGCAAAGCAGGAAATGCCACTATAAATGCTACCTCTCTAACCCTTTATCGTAATAGTTTATTTGTAAGGTGCCACAAAACTACGCAAATCATTTGTATGTTGCTGGTGCTCCATTCTTTTGCAAACTTGCAGTGTAAATGTGCATAAATGACAGTCATTTACAGTAAAATATGCTGTTCATTTGTTAAATTTGCATTTGGGTGGTAGAGGTTATTGTCTAGTTACAATTAAAATGAGGCAGATGTAAAAAAGGTTTGTCCAGGGAAATGCACATAGGTTTAGGAAAGGCACATTATTTTTTTTAATATCATTTTTTTAAGTTTTTGCAGAGACAAAAATAAATAATAAAAGTATTGATGCAATATAAAAGAAAGGGGAGGAGGGTAACAAAAATGGAATGGAACGGTGTGAAAGAGCATAAGATGAGGTTGCGTATTAGGTCATGAATACAGCAGCAGAAACTCGCAATCTTAGGGCAAGTCTAGGAAAGGCACATTTACAAAGATGAGGGGTGATTTACTAAAGTCCCTAATTTTATGCCAATTTTTTGGTTCTGTGTTCATCTTCTTCTTTTTTTTTCACCAAATCCATGGGCAAAGTTTTTTTATTGATGTATTTAAACCCTGATTGGGCAGATGGGGCAAACACAGATCAGAAAAGCTCCTGGAAAGCTATGAGCTTTTGCAAATAATATCTCTAGATCCATCCTATGCAAAAGTCTGCAGGTGAGCTTCAGGGTACAACATCTGTAGTATAGACAAGTTTCTAGATAATCAATTCGCTCAAATATAGTTTTACATATACAATTTCTACAAAACAAGTAGAATAGCTTGACTCATTCACATCATATACAGGATGAACGTATGGGACTGGAGGTGGACCACATATGTAAGGTATGGATCACATGATGTGATGCCATTTAGAAATGGCATCACATATCGGCAGACGTGCTGCTTCTATTGCCAAAGACAGTTGTAAGGAACCATACACAGTGGCTTCTGGTCCCAAAATTGTTACACACAGTGTTCAGTTTAAATTATGAAATGTTCTGCACTTCTGCATTTGCAACAGGAAATTCCTGTGACGACTTGCAGTTGATGAGAAAATAGGGAAGATCTATGAGAGCCTCAATTGACTCCTGATGGTCTTCCCTGGTAAAAATATTTATTTTGCTCCTATAAATACCTCAAACCTTAAAGTGCAATTAACTGGCATCCAAATAATCATGCGATAACATTTTTGAGTCATTTTGTGGGTTTGCACAAACTGTGCACAAATAACAATTTCTCTCCCACAAATAACCAACTCCAATCCCCTGGCTGCCATGTGTTGAGGCCAGTGACTGAAATAAATACTCTGTACAATAGTCATGCAGTCCTGCCCCAATGTAAGTGTTTAGGAAGATCCAGCTAGAATAACTAGCAAAGAGATGCTGAAGTAGTTATACACACCACCCACAAACAAGTGACACCAGGGGGTAAATGTATCATACCCCGTTTTTTTTCATCTTGCAGGAGATCGGCGTCTTCGCAGCTAAAATTTAAAGGCGCAATGGCTTGTAAAGGCAAGTTTGCCTTTACAAGCCATCGCCCCTTTAAATTTTAGCTGCGAAGAAGCCGATCTCCCGCGAGATGAAAAAAACGGGGTATGATACATTTACCCCCAGGTTGGGAACAAGCAGTGACTAGTCTCCAATACATGGGAACACAATGTTGGTGCACAGTTGACACTTACAGTCAGTAAGTGGCACAATTAGGAGTGGTCAGTAATGGTGGGTTACTGGACGTAAAAGAAACCCCAAACAATCTGTAAACCTCTGCCAGGGAGGCCAAGTAAGCCCAGCCTGTCACAAACATCTTTTCTAGAAAACCTGGAAAAGCCTAAGTACTGTGCATTCTGAAACAGACATGAAAGCTATAGGTGTGAATAGTGCTGCATATAAGTTATACTTGCAAGTACTGCTTGCTTAATACTGGTAGAAAAATGTCATATAATTGAGGCTGTAGAGGTTGTCAGCATAGATGGAAGCTACCAAAAAGCATATGAGAGACAAATTATTACTATTTTTATTATCTTTAATTTATAAGGCGCCACAAAGGGTCTGCAGCGCCATACAAGACATATACAGAAAACAGTTAAGATTGGAGATGTAGGGAGGAGAGGATTGATTAAGAGCTTTAAAGGTGAGGGTGAGGAGTTTAAATTTAATTCTGTAGGGTATGGGGAGCCAATGTAGTGACTGTTAGAGGGAGACAGCAGAGTTAGAGAGGCGGGAGAGAAAAATTAAGCGGGCAGCAGCATTGAGCATAGACTTAAGAGGGTCAAGGTGAGAGTCAGGTAGGCCAGAGAGAAGGAGGTTACAGTAGTCAAGGCGAGAGATTACAAGCGAGTGAACAAGGGTTTTCGTAGCTTCCCTGGTGAGAAAGGGGCGTATCTTGGATATATTCCGAAGGTGGAAGTTGCAGTATTTTGAGAGGGACAGAATGTAATGCTTGAAGATGAGAGAGAAATCAAGGATGACCCCAAGGCATCGGACTTGAGGGACTGAGGCGAGGGTAGTGTTATTAACAGATATAGAGAGGGGGGAGATGGGAGAGTCCTGGAAGGGGGGGGGAGAGGATAAGTTCAGCCTTGGAGATATTGAGTTTAAGGAAGCGTTGGGACATTCAAGATGAGATGGCCGAGAGACAGCAGGTGACACGAGACAGAAGGGAAGGGGAGAGGTCAGAGGATGAAATATAGACTTGGGTATCATCAGCATAGAGGTGGTACTGGAGGCCAAAGGAGCAAATGAGGACACCAAGAGAGCATGTAGAGGGAGAAAAGCAAGGGGCCAAGAATGGAACCTTGCGGAACGCCAACAGGTAAGGGAAGAGGGGGGATGTAGAGTCATGTGTAGAGACTGAGAAGGAGCGGTTGGTGAGGTAAGAGAAAAACCAGGAGAGGACAGTGTTACAGAAGCCTATAGATTTGAGAGTTTGCAAAAGGTGGGCAATGTGGGAGCATGCTTCAAGAGAGATGGAGCAGTGGAGGTGGGAGGGGATTGGGTCCTGTGGGTAAGTGGAAGGGGATGAGGAAGAGAGAAGTGTATGGACTTCATTTGCAGATACCGGAGTGAAGGAAGAGGAGGGTGAGCTAGCTAGAGGGGAGGGGAGAAAGGAGATAGCAGCCGCAGAGGAGGATGGGAAGGGGGAAAGAGTAGGCAGGAAGGGGGGAGAGGGTGGGGTAAGAAGGGACTGCTGGGAGATGTCATGACGGATAGACTCAATCTTGGTGGTGAATTGGGTAGCAAAGTCGACAGCAGAGAGCATGGGGGGGAGTGTGAGAGGGGGTGGAGAGAGGAGGGAGTTGAAAGTGACAAAAAGATGGGGGTTGGAGGATTGGGAAGAAATGAGAGCTTTAAAGAAGGATTGTTTAGAGAGCGATAGGGCCGAACTGTAAGAGGCAAGTATGGAGGAAGTCAGCATGAGTGTGTGACTTTTTCCAGAGCCGTTCTGCACTGCGGGATCATTTTTAAGATAGTGGGTAACTTTTGAGTGCCACGGTTGCGGTGGGGACCGACGAAGCTTGTTGGTGACAGCTGGGGCAACGGAGTCAAGTGCAGTGGTAAGAGTGCGATTGTAAAAGGAGACAGCCTCATCGGGGCAAGAAAGAGTGGTGATGGGGGAGAGGAGTGAGCCCAGGAGGAGAAAGTGGTAGGATCAACTGTGTCAAGATTACGCCTGGTGAGAGTAACCTTGGGGGATGGGGACAGTGAGAGGGGTGGAGAGATGCTAAGAGAGGAGATGGTGGTCTGAGAGAGGAAAAGGTGAATTAATGAGGTCGGAGACAGTACCGAGATGTGAATAAACCACATCAAGGGAGTGGCCACTGTGGTGGATGGGAGAGGAGGTCCATTGAGAGTGACCAAGGGAGGAAGAGAAGTTTGGAGGCAGCAGGGTCTGAGGGATTGTCTATAGGGATATTAAAGTCCCCCAAGATGAGGTAGGGAAGGTCAGAGGAGAGAAAGTGAGGGAGCCAGGTGGCAAAGTGATAAAGGAATTGGGAGACAGGACCCGGAGGATGATAGATAACAGCAACACGGAGGTGGACTGGGTGGAATAGGCAGATAGAGTGTACCTCAAAACAGGAAAAAGAGAGGGAGGGTTCAGGGGGAAGAACACGAAAAGAGCAGCAGGAGGAGAGAAGTATGTCGACGCCACCACCTTGCCGTTCTCCAGGTCTGGGTGTGTGGGAGGAAAAGCCCCCGAAAGAGAGAGCAGCAGGAGAGGTAGTTTCCTCTGGGGATAGCCAAATCTGGTCTGTTGCCCAGCAGTGCCGGCTCAAGACGCAGTCTGACTAGGCAGCTGCTCGGGGTGCTGCGTGCCAATATCACAAATCATAGCTGCATTGATCTAACCCCTGATACCTGCACTACTATTAGCCAGTGCAGCACATGTGCAGGGCACAAGAATCGGCTGAGCCGAGAGCATGGTGGCATATGGCCAACTGACTGGTCCTATAGCGGACTGAACAGGCCGGTCTGAAAGCATTAGGCATTACCTCCTCTGTTTTTATTATTTCACCTAGATAAGGGGGCAAGGTGGCCTGCTTATTGTTTTCTGGCTCCTCCCCCTGAATCAGTCACCTTATTATAAGTGGCACACCTTCCTTCCCTTTCAAATCCCTCCACTCCTCCCTGAGAGTCTTTCCTTCTGGGAGGTAGACAGAGGAGTCAGCCTACAGCATTCCACGGATAAGCTAAGTGTGTTTGGGGAAATATTAATATACTAAAGGGTATTATTATATAGGTGCTAGTGTGTTTGTGTGGATTAATGTTAGGTGCGGGGGTAATGCTATGTGGGTCTGGTTGTTGATATGTGGAGACTGGTGTGTGTGTGTGTATTAATGTCAGGTGGAGGTGGGTGGTTATTGGTATGTGGAGACTAGTGTGTATGTGTGGGGGGAGCTATGTTATGAGGGGACTGATATGTGCTTGGGGCTAATGTTATGTGAGGAATACTGTGTGGTGGGTAATGTTAATGCCAATAATTTAATGTTAGGAAATAGACCTATTTATTAAGTGTGAATGCTATTAATTTGATGTGGTACTGGTTGGGGAAAATAAGCCTACACATTCAATATACATGGTATGTCATGTCATGACTGGTTGAGGGGAAATAGGCCTACCTATTAATCATAATGCATTCATTAGGGGAAGTATGCTTATTAAAAAATGTAAACCCTTTTTGATTTAATGTCAGGGCTGGATGGGGGAAGGTCATGTTTATTAAATATGAATGCTATTTAATGTCAGGGCTGATTGGGGGAAATAAGCATATTTATTAAACATAACAGCTATTAATTGATGTGGCTGGTTGGGAGGAAAATATTTATTAAATGTAAATGCTATAAATTAGAGGTTGTAGCTAGTTTGGGCGGAGGACACCCTAGAGTGTTCACTCGTTGATCTGCATTCCAGGAGGAGAATACAAAGTGTCCCAACATTCAAGGATCTGGTCAAGAAGCAACTGAGCTTAAGATGCCAGCAGCATTAGGTAGTCAAGGCTGGAAGAACAGGTAGAAGAGAACACCACAGTCTGCCAACTATCTAGATTATGGTGGGACAGTGCTGATTTGGGGGGACTTCAGATGTCAAGAAAGGTATGTCCTACTTCATGCTGTTCTGTTACTGAAGGGGCACCAAACAGTAGTTATTCAGCTGAGAAAGCTGAATAATGATATGAAATTATTTACTTTACCCTTCACCACAAAACTAGTATTATTAGTCTGAAAATAAACCTAGACCCAAATATGTTAAGGTAAGGACAACAACATAACATCATCTATTGACAGTTTGTCACTAACAGGAGTATAAAGGATCTTTTCTGAACACGCAAAATTGCGTTCATGCAATGCAAGTCATATTTTGTGTTGTCACGTGTCCCTTTTAAATGAATACGCTTGATTTTGCACGACATATATGTATTTTGCTTATGAAAATGACAGTACCTGCAAGGGTGCAGTATTTAGCTTTTTCTGATGGGAGAGGCTGGGCATATCAAGCCATTGAAAACTAAATGCGGTATGGTAAATGTACCTTGTAACATATCTGTGTTTTGCGGGAACAGGTATTATAATTCAATTTAACAGGATGCGTTTATGGGAGTGGTACCTGGTGAGTGGGAGGGAGCAGAGCATTTTTTTCTGGTGTGAGAAAGGAGAGGGAGGGGGTTGGAGGGTGGTCTAGTGTTAGATACACCCCCCTGTAGATTAGGCATGCATCCTTTGGCAGTGGTACACACTAGGCTATGTACATTATACATAGATATAGAATTATAACAGTGATGTATATATTTACGTTATACATAAATATACAGTAAATTTAACTTTTTATAATAAATAGCATCCTCAAATTAATTATCATACACATAAATATAATTGCAGGATGATTTTTTATTCACAAACATCTACTAGATAGAGACATATTTCCAAGTACAATTATTTATGGCAGCAGAATACATTTTTTTTTTAGGTACGGGAAGCCCAAAGGCTCTTTTCACCCTGGGCTTTACTTGGTCCAGAATTGGCTCTGGTGTCCACCCATGTGGAAAGCCTTGTCCTAAGTTTACAACATATTATATTCTGATTATTGTTATAACGTGCTTTCTGTTTTCTGCTATAAACATTCTTGAAAAATTGCAGAAATGTCTCTGTACAGTTTTATTTGGTAAGTGACATTGAGGTTCAAAAATTATCATGACCCACTTACCATTTCTATCATGCTAAGTGGGTCACACTGCGCAGGTGCATATTTGTATACCTCCATGCAAGCACCACTTAGATCAATATCCTTATTTGGGCCTAGCAATTTATGTGAAAAACATTTGTTGCCCTTTTTCTTAGAAAGTCTGTCTCATTGTACCAATTATAAATCACCAATTTACCATGTATTGGTTTATGGGATATATGGAATAATTTACTAATACTTACACAGTGAGTCATACAGGTGCGTGTGTAACTTGCATACCCACGTTTTATATGACACCTTTACAGTGTCAAGTAATTCAGTCATATTGCATTCTTGTATATTGAGTCCACTTCAATTGTGGCTGTCAAATTGAGCATCCGATGGTATGTCCAGTAACCGCAGTGACAGTTAATTTATTGGTTGACAGCTGTGGGTTTTAGAGAATTATAGGGGATGGACTTTGTAGATACCGATATCACTTAATGGATTATTGACACAGTGAGGAATCTTCTACTGTGTAGTGTTATTTTGTCATTCTACAAACAAAATATGCGTGCTAGCATGTTCTGTGTGACAAATGGCAATTATTGTGGATAATATCTACATAATGTGGATTATGTTAGATTTTTAGGGCTTCCTTGAGCAATGTAAAACTCTGAAATCTGTAGAACTCCACGAGACTATTTGTATTTTTTAACCAGCAATTAATAATAGGATGACATGGAAATCTCTGTTCCTATTTATTTTACAGCCTTTTGGTTAAAATACATTACTTAGAAATTCTACATTTTATACATGTCCTTTTACAAAACAGGATACAGCAAACCATTAAGTTTAAAAAACAAGGAGACTTGGATTTAAAAGCCCCATTTGCACCTGGACAAACAACATTGCCATGCTAGGGGAGCAAATGCACCTTTTTTTTTTGCATGTAGCATACATATACTGTCCGACCATCTACAATCAGCAAATAATTTATGGGCATTATCAACTACAAAGTTCCCTTTTCTATCTTGACAGTGTTCACTTGTCTTGTAGATGGAAAATATTTGTTTTATGAAAATAAATAGTAATTGTGTACATTTATATAAAAAAAAGCCTAAACGTGTATCTACTTTGCACATATAATTTGCTTAGTTATGCTAAAATGGAAATAGCTGTTTCGGCATCCCCTTTTTAAATTCCCCGAGCTGATTATTGAAGCGGATGGGGGTGGCGACAGACCTGAGAAGCTAGGCGAATATACATTGCTTAGGAAACTGACTATATAGCTCTATAAGAGGTTGGGCAGGCAAACTTCAGGCTAACGTTAGGTGAAGGAGCTTGTTAATGCGCACCTGTGAAATCCTGTTGCAGCTTTGTAAATGTACAGATCTTGACAGCTAAGTTTTATCAACTCATTATAAATCTTGCTACAAAATGTACATGCAATCAGCCATGTTCCTAAAATAGTGTAAAGGAAACCACAAAACATGACAGGAAGAACTGACTATTTACTAATGGCTGACACAACAGCTTATTGAAACCCGTTTTCTAAATAATGTGAAAATTCTGAATGACAACATAATGGTATTTATATGGGGCAATGACCCTCCGCTCACCCCACTGTAAATTATATGGCTATTTAGTCACAGAGGAGTTAAAGAAGTTCTTACACAAGTCATGAGTTTGTGAAAATGTATAACAGTTGTCTATTGTGTATATAAAAGTAGAACATACACTAAATGTTGTAGCCTTTTCTAGATACCAAAAAGATACTTGAATTTAGCTTACCTGAACATGGCATCTAGGTTATGCCCAGGTCCCATGTGGAAAAAGAAGGTGTATTGTGTTAGGTTCACTTATCATTGGAGAACATACAAAACAGTAGGGAACAATAATAATGAAATATAGTTAAACATTTTTTATTTTTAAAAGAAGATTGAAGACACATATACAAGATAGAAAAATAACTTTTCTGTATATAGCAGAGTTACACAAACTTTTTTGTTGGTCAAAGGGCCGCATTCGGAGACAGTACATGTTTGCAGGGGCTGCAATAAAACTTAACTTGCTTAAACATGTAAAATACGTAGAATTTATTACAGGGAAAGAGGAACCTCTTGCAGTTATGTCATACCTCTCAACATAGTTGAAAAGTCCACATATGGACAGAAGTGTGTGCTTAGAGAAATACTGGATTGTAGTTAAATTGTGTATGCTTATGAAACAGAAGTCACGGTCAGTCAGTATAGTATTTTTTTTGCCCTACTTCTCTGAGCAAATCTTTGCATTTTTACTAAGCAAAGAAGTATAGACTTGCAAAGATGCATTGTAAAATACTTTGTAAACAGTGATGTGCAGAACTGTTAATGTTCTTATCAATGCCATATATATTTTTTTTAAATATTAAAATCAGGGAATGCTTTGGATTAACTATCAGGTCCTAGCCCACTGGAAATAATCGTCTTCATTTGCTATAAATTGGCATGGTGTTTTCCCTCAGCATATTGAAGATGCTCATTGTAAAATCCTTTAATAAAATAATATATTAGAAATGTATTGTTTTATTAGGCATCACTACAAAAAAAATGAGAAATCAAAGTGGCATAAATAACACAATAAAATTACATCTTCACTGCTTAGTGATTGCAGGATTCAATTGAATGTGTATTTTTGAAGCATTGTTTTCAGAGTAATGACACTTTGATAAACAGTCATAAGTGTTTTTTTTATTGGATCCAATGGCATATCCTAGAATAATCCCACATTATCTAATAACATGATCTGTAAAATGGACACAATTCACCAGTCAATTGTTAAGAACGAGAAGTAGGGAAGGTGGTAGCACTCACTCTGTATATGGGAACTTAATATTGAATAGCTTTAATAATTCTGGTTTGAAAACAGCTTTACAATTCTATATCCCACCACTGACATATATAATGAGCTTTGGTGTACAGTATATTGAAAATTGTACGTTTTTCCTTTTTTTTCCCCAGCAGTTCACCACTATCACCAATTCAGGCAGTACGTGTACAGCTTAAAATGTATTTGTCATTTGTATTTTGTCTTTGGCAGCATATTTTGCTAGACAGCACAGACCTAATAAATGCTTTCTTGCATACGCTTGACATCAATCATTCAAAGCCAATAAGGGTAAGAAGGATGTAATAAGAATAATAACTATTGTCTTCAAATAAAAAAAAAAGTAGAAAATCTGCTTCCTTTGATAATCCTCAAAGTTTCTTAACCAGTTGATTATGACCCAAATAAATTAGTACTCTTTTTTAAGGGGTTTTCACCACTATCCTCTTTTTTATGGTTTACCCACCTTAGTAGATGCCTGAAAATTGCATACAAAATAGGTCAAATAAGAGACAATGGTGCTGATACCAGATTTTATTACATTAATAATTATGTTTTGCACAAGTAATTTCCTGACATTTATATTAAACAAGATAAACTTACAACAGTAAACTAATTAATTGAATATACATTATGAGTCAAAAACGGAACCATGAGCATGGAAGATGGTTTCCGATCTATGGCCTTGTACACACAGGTATCAATAAGGCATTTGTGGTGGGGTGCAGAGAGTGCTTTGTGTACTCATTCTGTAAACACTTGCTATCACCTTATTGGAACCAGTGTGAACTGAGTCTTACAAGTTATGTTACCGTGCTACATATATGTCTTCCATTTTCTTAAGTTTGCACTGTCCACTTCTGTAATCAGATTGGAGGTGGGGGATGGACCTGCATGTGCATATACTGCATGCAAGTTGCTGTGAAACAGAGGACTGCATAGATGTTCTCGCACAGTAAATGCCAAAGTATTTGGTGCACAAAGTAATTACTTTTATAGGAAATTCTCATGAAATATCCTGTTTCTAGAGAATTACAATAAACAAATTTAAAATAACATACATTAAAATGTTTGCTGATATTTCAGTTAATGAGGGCACTAACCTACCTAGTGTCACTCTGAGTACACACCGAAGGTTGGGGATTCATACAAAGGTGCATAGTTATAATTGACATGACATGCTTTCTAATTTTAACTGTTTGTCCGTAATCAGCATCACAAGAGTTGTGTGCTATGACTTTTTCTGATTATAATGGAACATTTTTCTTTGGTCTGAGCATCTTATTGTAATCAAACTTCAACTCCTAGTTATCTGGCAACTAATATCATATTTTATATCATAATAAAATCGTAAGTTTATTGTTTAGCAGTGCATATTAGTTTTGTCAAAACTCTGCTGCTTTTATCAATGTTGACCACCTGTTCTCCTGTACATCCTTCACTCCATTGGTCTTCGAGACATAGCTCTTTCCTGGTTCACTCCCTACCTATCGAAACTTATTTTGTGTCACTACATCTGTCACATCTACCTATCCACTCCCACAAAATGTTTGGGTCCTACAAGGCTCTGTTCTCGGTCCTGTTTTTCTCACTGTACACAACTTCTCTTTGGGAATTAATCCACTTATTCGGCCTTCTGTACCATCTCTATGCCTATGACACCCAAATTTACCTTTCCTTCCATGTCCTCTCCTCTACTATATTGTGTAACCAACTGTCTTTCTGCTTTCTTCACATGGATGTTCCAACACTACCTGTGAAGATACCTGGTTTTCTGGCCCAATTCTACCCACTTCACTCTGGCTGGCCACACATGGGTGCCCTTCTAAGCCAGGGAAGCCTACCCAGTACCTTCTAAGGTTCTTACTAGTCACTCAGACAAGTGCAGTTAGAAAAGTACAATACATTTATTGTAATAAAAACAATCAATAATTATGTACACACAGTAAATAAATGTCATGCAGGTTTACCACATCATCTGTCCTTTAGCCCACTAGCTTAAGGAGCTACAGCTACCTGGATGTTCTGACTAAAAGACCCATGAATTCCTTCTCTTAGCTGCAGCTGTAGTCCATTGGTAGAGAACGAAAACTCAATGCACCTTCCATGAATCAATCCGCAGAATGAATATGACCTGCCCCACTGGAGTGGCTCCTTATACCTAGGGTCAAATTTCCACAGCGATTTCCCCTCCCTGGGCAAACCCCTGGGTCTATCCTTCTTAATCATTGGTGGGTGCTCTATCAGGGGGCTGAAGGGGGAGTGGAGATGAGCTGTACTTCCACAGAAGGTCCCCTGCTGGGCTCTAGACAAAATGTCTGAGCTAGTCATGTTAATAACAATGGATACTAATTGGCCTTGCCCCTCTCCTGTATCCTGCAAACTGATCCTTACCCATAACCCAACTGGCTTCACTTTAAGGACAATGACTAACAGCTTCCATGCAATATCAAAAAGATACAATAAACAATATACATATTTACAATGTCCCCTTATCCACATGTAATTAGACACTGCAGTGGTATTGTGTTGAGCTGGGGAACAAAAGCAAGGGCTATAAAAAGTACATGCTATAATCCACATTTTGTGACGAGGGACAGGCTGGTTAGGGTGATAATAATACCTCATTTCACTACACTACCTAAAGCTCAACATGTCCAAAACATCTTCCCTCCTTTCAGAGTCACCACCTCCCCTCAAATATCTCCTCACCGTCAATAACACCACAGTATCCTCAGCCTTCCAAGACTGTTGCCCTACTGTCACACTTAACTCTGTGCTCTGCTTTATTCCAGTCTTGTCGCCTCCATCTTTGATATATTGCCAGAATACGCCCTTCCATTACCCAATATGCTATCAAAACTCTCTGCTCTTTCATCATCACCTCCCGCTTTAACTACAGTAGCCTCCTCCTATCTAGCATTAGCCTCTCCCATCTATCCCCGCTTCAATCCATCTTAAATGTTGCATCAAGACTCCTGCGAATTTCTTACTGCTCCAGCCCTTTGTTTTCTTGTCTGAATTTATTTTGTCTACCTTGTAAGTCCCTGTTTCATGTATGTCCTGCTTTCCCCACTGTCTGGGGCTGCAGAGCACTGTGGCACCTTACAAATCAATGATAATAATAATACAAAGTGTCCTTAGTTTTGAAGTGAATGTGGTAAGTTCACAGTGTGATGATCTTGTGGCAGTGATCTGTGCACCTGTGATTATTTAAGCGAAGTCAGGGCTGCATGTGAAATGGGCAATATCATGATGGAAGGAGGGGGATGGAAGCAAGCGGAAAGTCACAGACTGAGGGTTAGATAGTGTAAGGAACAGGGTTCCCCAACAGCACAGAATAGTCAAGCTCCCATCAAACTGGTACATGAAAACTGTGGTGTCAAACACACCTATTTGAAATAAAAGGTGCATTAGATTTGAGTGACAAAGATGCAACAGAAAGGGGAGATAGAACAGTGCATTTTGTCTTCATACTTCATATATGATTTATAAGTATATTTATCCATTAAGACTATTTGCTCTATATTTATGTATACATTTAATAATAAATATAACTGAGCTTCTATTAATTTATCATTGCAGATTTGTATCTGTGCATTATTGTATGGTGTATTGTATTTCTTGTTTTTTTTGTAAATTTAAATAAAGGGCTCTCCTGATAATTAATTTTACTTTATGCAATTTACCCTGTGCATGGTCCATCTATTTTCTTGTATCCATTGTTTGCTGCAAAATAACTCTAGAAAATAAAAATAAATAGACAATCCTGTCTGATTTGCTAGTATATGCTGCAAGGGAAATGCATTTTTTTTTTATCTTACCCCTGACATCTTGGACATGGTTATGACTGCTGCTATTGCTAACTTTCACACATAGCAAGCTTAGTCAAACTTGTAATGTTATAATATTGTATAGATCTTTGTGAAAACCCACTTCAAGTGCATGATGGTCGGTCTGCTACAAACCAAGTTAATGTTGCATTTCTAAATTCTTAGGAGCTTCCAAGAGTGCAGGTTTTCAGGATATCCCTACTTGAGAAGAGCTGGGTAAATGATGTTCATTTATCCCAACAGAATATCAACTTAATAAAATTTAGTAATATTAACAATTTGGAATATAAATTATAAACAGGCATTAGTCGTTTAACTTGTTTATCTCAAATTCTGCCTGCACATGCTGTAATATTGCTGCCGATATCGGGAAAGAGCTCAATATTCATTCAATACGTCTGGTCTTTGTATTTTGTTCTTCATGTATCATGTGATGTGTTAGGGATCACTGTTTCTGTATATGTCATGTACGGCACTGTGGACCCTTTGTGGTGCCTTATAAATAAAGGATAATAATATCACACACGATAATAACCAAAATTAGTGGCCTATTTACCAAGACCTCTTCGATAAAAAGATTTTCGATCACTGCGTATTGCAGCAATAGAAAATCTGTTATTGGAGAATTTATAAAAATACAACACTCTCCAGGGGGTAAATGTATGAACCTCCGGATTCTTCAACTCCGGCGAGTTCAGCGTCTTCAGCGCTTAAATTTAAAGCGGCGCTGCCTTGTAAAGGGAAGTTTCCCTTTACAAGGCAACGCCGCTTTAAATTTAAGCGCTGAAGACGCTGAACTCGCGGGAGTTGAAGAATCCGGAGGTTCATACATTTACCCCCAGGTCTGTGGAGGGTGCCCAGTGCATGCATACTGGTACTGGAAGCTTGGATTTATTTATTTTTAATAGAAAAAAAATTACAAAATAGATAACAAAATAACTTTATTTTATATAAAAAAAACAAAACAGGAAAAAATGCTATATATTATTAATAAACAATTTTTTTGTGCGGAGATTCCCGGCTAAAGCCATACTGAGATGGTGCCAACAATTGGAGGACAGTGGCGGTACTTGTACCACCGCTGTCCTTGCAAAATAGGCTGAGCCATGCTTTGCATGGGGTAGCTTTGCAGGAGGCCCCCGGCGCTGGCTACCACTGGCAATTGTCTTTAACTGGGGCTTTGTTAAATAGGGAGAAGCTCTAAATCCCGCGCCAAACTCCATTGCAGTCAGAATTTGTCCGCTATTGTCCTGCATGTGCGGTCATCTTTACATGGCACTAACAGGCACCAGTAATGACAGAAGTGATCCAGGCGCTCAGCCTGAAGGGCTGAACTTCCAGATCTCACCCAATTTGTCCACCTACGTGTGTTCCACTTTTGCACAAATCAACATAGACATTTCTATTAGTGCGTAGTCTGTACACTATAAAGTACAATGACACTTTCAAATTAAATTTCAATTATTTTGCTGCGCAACTAACCTTGCTGTCTCAGTTTGCATTATATAAAATGTGTATATTGTTATTATTTTCTCTAGCTGACGGTATGATGATGATGTTTCATTATCTAATTTTTGTGGCCTTCTATAAGTGTGCTGCATAGTAGCTGCCTCTTTTATATAATGTAAATAGCAATCATAATAGAATGTGTTTATCTAGAGAGATACTTGATTTGGTTCTTACTACTAAGTAGAATGTGAGTACTCTAGTATCTAAAGCAGTGTTTCCCAACTCTCCAGCCCTGTTAACAGTCCTGGTTTTAAGGATATCCATGCTTGAATACAGTGCCTCAATCATTTTGATTTAACCACCTGTGCACAATCATGGATAGCCTCAAAACTTGAGATGATAGGGGGCTTGAGGACTGGATTTGGGAAAACTGACCTAAAGGAATTATAGGCAAAAAAGGTATTACTTGTAATACCAAACAAGGTATTACCATATTTTTGATAATTTGGTCACTAGGAGGCGCTCTTCTTTTGCACTGTAAGGATGATACTGTGTTATCATAGCAAAGTAAGCAAAATGGCACCTCTCACATCAAGTGAAAATATTCAGAGAAATTATTGGCTGCCAGTGGCATAGATCATTATTATTATATCTACAAATTATACTGAACAGTAACTGAGAAACAGAATAAGCATTGCATATAATGTAAATTAAAATACAAACCAAACTCTTGAATTGTGTCTATTATAAAGATACATAAAGAAGCTTCCAAAAGATGCCAATTACCCAGCAATTAAATGACACAATATTATATTACTTCAGAAAAGTACGAGCACTATAAACATGCAAGAAAATCCAAATACTAGATACAAATGTGAATAAAAAGGAATGCAGTGTGTATTATGTAACATTCATAGGTTACTTGTGGCAGAGGAGCATTTGGGGAGTACATTTACAGCTAAAGGAGGTCTGTATAGGGGGCTGGGTTATATAGCCAGGAAACGCAGCAAGTTTGTACTAGTCTACTTCTCCTCGGGGCACTGCCATTGTTCTCAGCCGTTCTTGGCTGTTTTCAAGCAGAGAAAGAAAAGAGGATGGGAAGGGGTGGGGAAAAAAAGAACACTTTAAATAGGCTTCTCTCGTACAAGATTCTGATCTACACGAGTTTACTCCACATTTTAGGTCAAGGCAGCCCGTGTTTATTACTCTGAAGCAACATAGCAGAAGTAAATATCGTGATTTTGCAAGATCAGCTTTTTTTTTTTAATTACTCATATTTTACTATGTGTCAACCATGTAAACAACAATCATGAAAGGATCGCACTGCTCATCTGAACATATAACCTTCCATATAATAAATATAAACATGCAGAGAGTAGGGTAAATGCAAATTCGTGCTCCTTGGGAATACAGCTGAAGGCATAAGAAAAAAAACATTTAATTTTAGAAGTATAATTTATTGGAGAAGGTTAGGTGATAGGTAGTGAATTTTAGTGTTTGGGACTTTTGTAATGATAGTATACACTTAGTACACTTTGTTGCAATATTAATCGTTACACATTGTAATTCAGTATTTTACTTGAAAGCACGCGTTCCAATCCAAAAGCATTTCATAACGAAAAGACTGCCGGGGCTGTTTTGTGGAGTATGTAAATAGTTTAGTCTGTATTGATTTAGGAACACGCATGGTGAAGCAGTATGTGAATAATGTCACCAGTCAGGAAGGATTTTTTTATTAGTTAATGAGAAATTACCTTTCCCTTTTTATTGTCTGCTTCAGATAATTCAATTAATTATTGCGTACGTTCATGTGTACTGATTAGCCCTTCTGACATAATTATTATCAATACAGTACATGTATAAGTCATAATTACATGAAAGTACGTAGACACAGGAGTTATACAATATTGCACTTATTTCATTCACGCTGTATTAAAATATTGATAACACAAACACTCGATCGATGTGTGATATATGTGTATGTATATATATATATATATATATATATATATATATATATATATATATATGCACACATACACAAAAGTGTTGGAGGAAATAACTCGCCGTTCTTAGAATAATGTGAACAAGCACCTTTTTATTCCCAGAATGAGAGTGCAGATGCTTTACTTCTTATACTGTTTTGTTGATATTCCCCCATTTTTAAATGTGCATCTTAACATGTAAAAACAGCAGAACGTATTTACTTTGGTTTAATAGGATGCAAGACCTTGCGGTGTGTGTTTAGGTTGCGCACTTCCTTTTTCGTTCATTTCACAATAACCGATGTCTATTGAATGTACCTTTATGAAATTGGGACACTCATGCTAGCCCAGCTGGAGGAATGAAAAGGCGCTCGGCCTTGAATGTTTGTCATACTGCCTGACAATAGAGGACAGGGTATTGCAGTGGCCAGTAATGCGGTGCTAAGGGTTAATGTGAAAACCAGGTTAGTTTTTTATTGGCATTCTGTCCCCCTCCCCCCTTGTTCTCCCTCCAGAAACACGATACAATTAATTAACATATTCCAGGGTCTGTGCTGAGATTAGGAAGGGGTGGATTGTGCTTCACAACAAAAACATGGCTAAATATCTCGTAATTCCACTAAAACGTCTTTCAGCTCACTTCAGTGTATAATTTGCACATGGCGAGACCTGGTTTTTATTTTATTTTTGACAATAGGGTTATATATAATAATTTATTCTACGGAGTGTATTTCACATGTTATCACATTTAAATGCAGTGCTGGCCAGTTACTTTTAATAATGCCAAATCAGAGGTTAAGCAACCTGTGGATGTCCAGCTGTTTAACTATATATTACAGTAGGCCTTGCCAGCTAGAGCCCGCTGGGACTTGTAGTTCCATAGCCGCTGGAGAGCCACAGGTTGCCCAAGGCTGTACTGTAGTCCAGTATTTGTCAGACTGGGAAAACATTTCAGCAGTGGGAAGCGCATATTATTTATAGGGAAAATATAATTGTCTAGCAATCCCTCCTTTGACAAGCTTACAATGTTGTCAGCATTTCTAGAAGTGTCCCAGGGAAAAAGATTTATTGCTAGATACAGGATCTAAATTAAAATCTTAAAATGAGCTTTTAATTGAGTACGTTTGTATGTTAATGCTGCTACAGAAATGTGTTTTCTTCGCTCCGATGTATCTGCATTTGGGAACTGGTTGGATTTGTTGAATATTAAAAATAAATTAGCAATGTCCTGTCAGGGACACGGCTGCACTTCCAAACTGTAATTAGCTAGTCCACATCGTCTTTGATTTCATATTGAGACCTGGAAACGACTAATGGCTCAAGGCAAATTTGTTAATTTTTCTTGATCATTTTCACTTGTATTTATTATAAGTCGTAAAGTATATTTTGAAAAAGAAAGGTATTCGGCTATATTTCCACTTAAAATAAAATATAGTGTGTTTAATTTTGTGGATTCATTACAGATAAAGTTTATCTAAGACAAATATAGATTTGCATTATAGGTCCAGATAAGTGAATAGGACACGAATATCACATTAACCTGTGTTGCTCACTAGTTCCATCCAGTCCATCATTCCTGCCTACTTTGATAGTGAATATTAAGAAATAACTGAAAATATAAATAACAATAATGTCTATTTCCCATACGTAGAGATATATAAAAGTAATGGGTTAGTGCTTAGGTAAGTGCATTTTGTGGTGAAGGCAAAATGTCACTTGCAAACCGAGGAGGCGTATTTTAAATATAAATATACAACATAATGCTGTGGCTATTAACAGCTTTTTAATACCGAACGAGTCATATCATTTATCTTCTGTAGCTGAACATGTGTAGAAATAATTTGCTGGATCAAAGCCAATATTCCATAAAAAAACGAGTAGTTGTAGAGGTTGGGACAGCAACGTCCTGGAAAAGAGAGCCCCCCCCCCCCCACCTATTTAAACAAACACAATGACCGAGACGTGTTTTCACTGAAGCTGTTTTGTAAATTGGGTTTATAGGCTATAAACACAGAAACAGGGGCTAATTCAAATTATGTCATTGGAAGAGTTAAAGCGTTAGACAATATTGCAGATATCAGGTGAGATTTACACCAGATATGTTTACAGAAAGACGGATGTGTGTCAATGGAGTAATTTTACATAAATCGCAACAATCTAATAACACTAATAATTATGTTTGACGTGATCACTGTGGCAGGTAATCGCCAAATCTATAATTTAAGCATATTATAAAAGAGTACTAAAATTTCTTAATCGCCTATATCTATAAAATAAATAAATAAATATAATAAATATAACATGTCTATTGTGCATACAATAGATGTGTGGAATGGAATGTAGAATTATTTTTAACATTGCCTTACATAATAATATTGTCACAGTGTAAGATTATACGAGAGGAATTTCAATCAGTAGTTTGACTCATTTTTAAGTGTCGATATTATGCATGGGGATATGCTGGATACACTCTTCTAAAAGATACAATTTGTGTCCATATTAACCCCCTCCTCGTGAAAGGCACAGCCCGTGAAAAAAAATCTATACTGTTTTCCTACGGATTTTTTCCATGTGCATCAAGTGGAAAAAAGCACATTAAGGCCTTGGCAATACAAGGATTTTCCCAAAGGCACAGCATGAGCAAGCCCTCTCTGTATAACACTGTAAGGGGTTTCCTCAATTCTATTATTCAGAGAGGAGAATCCGGCCACAGATATTCTCAACATATTCACTGGGAGGAGCCTAAAAAGTTTTAAGCCCTCTCTAGAAAAAGCATTCATTTACCACACATAGAAAATAACAAAATATTTTTTCAGCATTCAGTACAAAATAATAAAAAGAAAATCTACAATGTAACAGCCTACAGCTTGTGAACTAAATTCACTATTCTAATCTCCATTTAGAGCAAATAGCAAATACATACAAATGCACATCTGCAATGGATCCAGGTACAGGGTATATATATATATATATATATATATATATATATATATATATATATATATGACTTTTAACCTAAAAATATAAATTTCAAGCTCTTAAATGTCAGAATGGAATCTCCAGTTAAATTAGTTCAAACCACTAAACAGTATGCTCTGCATTCAGCATAATGCAAACATGCCTTTTTTATTTTTCAATATTAATGGTAGATTAGGTCATGTGGTTTAACTCATCTACTCAGCTTCAACAGGGGCATCAACGTTACCCCCCTCTGTAATAAGTGTAAAATTTTAAAGCCACGCATTTTACACCCTTGCATCATTTTAATGGGGGAACCCTGGTCATTTAAACACTGTAGTTAAAAAATAAATAAAATAACAAGTTTAAAGCAGTGGTTCTCTATAAATCAGCGATAACCTGGTCTGTATGTTTGCACGCATCAACCATCAAAACAGCTACATACAATGCATTAAAAATAAAATGAATGTGGTGAATTATTTAGAGCATTGAGGCTTGACTGAATTTTTACAGCAAGGGATAGCATTACCCAATTTACTCAGCAGATCTAAATGAATATTTGGTGTAGTTATACAAAAACCCTTCTCAGATTGGCCTAGAACTGGTTTATCTACATGTCAAAATGTCGTTAAAAGTGTGAATTAGAATTATTAAATCATAACATTGAGTTTATAATCTCCCTTGGATTACATAATGTAAGTATTGAGAATTACGTGTAAGGATTATAAAATCTGCTATTTTTGCAGAAGAGGGTATAATGCATGATGTCTAGCTAAGGGGTTTCTTATCTGCTGTTCACTTGTTAAAGATAACAGTGTACCCTACCTTTCACTCAATGGCAAAAATATGCAAATATGTATGCTGCCTATTAAAATAATTAGCAAGTAATCATCACACCAAGATATCATAACTAAACCATGGACATAGAAAAAGGGAAAATGCCTAATTATGGATTGATCTTGTATACATCTTAATATAATTGTGTTTTTCAGAAACATAAATTGTTACATTTTTCTTGATACAGCAGACAAGGAAATATATCTGGGACACAGGAATGTCAGGTTTACTATATGTTAGCAACCCGAGTAAGATACATCTATAAAAGTGTTCTCTGGTTTAAAAATATGAAACAACTGTCTTTTTAAATTATCTCAAAATCAGTGCTACTCAAAGAAAATTGCAAGAGAAGTCTTAAATGAGGTGCAGGCACATAGATGTTACAAATCAATCTCATAGGGCAGCAATTACGTTTAGGAACTTAATGCAGCACTGTTTACCATGTTACAGTTGTGATCAGACAGAACACTTCCCTTTTCTATGTTAATGCTGCAACATTTCTGTGTATGATGTATGTAAATGTCACAACCATATTCTCATACACCCATGATGTCAGTATTTGAACATTTTAGTCCATGGGGCGGGTCAGGAGATTGAAAAAGTGCAGTACAGTTGGTAAATATAGTGAAAAAAAAGCAAAACCCAAAAACACATAGAACACTTCCACACCAAATATTCTTTAATAAATGTACCTTTGGCTATTTACACTGCCCATCTCCAGGGCACAGGTGTTTAACAAATAAATGGAGAATTAGGCCTAGACCGCACATTAGTTACAGTAATGTAAAATGTGAGGCCATGGTGGAAAAGCTTTAAAAGTGTAATTTAAAGTTTGAAGGGAGTGGAACCCCGCACATATTTTTTCTTGACTTCACAGTAGTATAAGCCAGTTCATTACAGCGCATCATCATAATTTATTTATATAGCGCCAGCAAGTTCTGTAGCGCTTTACAATTGGGGACAAACACAATAATATACAATACAGGGTAATACAAAGAGGTAGAAAGATGTAGAAATGTCATCACTCATATGAGATATAATATATTTACTGTCACTTTACCTCAGAAGTAGGAAACCTTTGGCTCCCCAGCAGTTATAAAATGACAAATCTCGGCACGTCAGGCTAGCCAATAGTTAGCAGGGCACGCAGGGACTTGTAGTCCTGCAGTAGGTGGAGTGACAGCTACCTAAGCAGTATCTACTTAGAGGTCTATTTATTAATAATCACCAAAATAATCTGTAAACATGTAACACCCCCAACAAAAATAATATTCATCTGATTTACTATATATTATAGCATGCTTATTCATCCAGCATCAAAGCTAAATTCCAAAGTTCCATTCACAAGTGTGTCTACATAATATATAGCCACACACAAATAGCTCTGATAAAATTGTTTGCTGCACACACCACAGCATTCATGATGTATTACTAGAGTAAAAAGACAATAGATTGTCTACTACAAACATGCCATGTTATCATTAGGTTATAAAAGTACAAAAAGTAAATACAAAGAAATGCAGAGGGGTATTGCTTTATATCTGTGTTGATGCTACCAAGCAGTGTCATTTAAGGAAGTTAAGGGTAAAATCTCACTATTCCTTGGCTGAATGTGAAGACATTTTCTCGGATTCACAACATCTGTGGCCTCGTGCATACACTTCAGTTGAGCCAAGCTCTTTGAAGCGAGGATCATTGCATTAAATTGATGTTATTTGGTACAGAACCCCCCAATTCCGCTAATTTGAGGCATTGGACCATGAGCTCAATTTATCATGTGAAAAATGCATACACAATTACACAAGATCACAAAGTTGAATGGAAGAAAGTTTCATTTTCCATAACATAGTGATTTGTACAGTTAACAAACAGATTAAGAAAATATGACATTGGTGGCATCACTATTTTTTAAATGTATAAATTGTAACACTATTTAAATTCAAACAAAATTGGGTACATTTATGAATGCAATATTTAATATTATACACAAGCCTCGATGGTTAAAATGTACAAGTGACCGCTGATAGGACTCTGATATTGTGTTCACTCCCCAGTATGTACCCCATGCTTTCATTCCCCTTCCCCCTCCTTTTTGTAACCCCCAACTTTGATAAAAATTCAATTAAAAATATTGATGTTAAAAAAAAAAATATGTACAAGTGACTAATGTGTCGCCAATACTTTAATACATAATCTGAAAACATGAAACAGCTAAAATGCTTCTGGATCAGACATGCCAGCTAATATTGTATCTATAATGTCCCTATATTAAATCACCTATGAATATCTGATTTTTTTTATTGGCTCTGTAACTACATGATTCCTGTTAAAAGACTATGATGATGCCCTCATTGTAGATGTCGCCACACCGTTTTATTTATTGCTTGCATTGTAACTCCAGAAAGTCTGATTCATCTGCTGCCATTCAGCAACAAAGAGGTTAACGATGAGTGGCTGCAGCTCTGCCTCTGCATCCCAGCTCTGTAATCCAGAGCCAGCCAGCTGCCTCTCTCCTTTTACTATCACTGCTCCTGGAAATGGGCGGCTCTAGCAAGGGGGAGGGGAGACTTCTTAACCCTTAATTCTGTATACAGTAATCTGGTCTGTAATACATGTGCAATTTGGAGGGGAAAGTGCAGACAGCGGCTCATTATACACGGGGTAATGTACCCAAAGATATTAGAAGTCACTAAGGAATGCCATGCCCATATAAAAGCACAAGCCTCAGCACTTTTATACTAATCCTGGAACACCAAGTTGACTATTACTATCATCATCACCATTTATTTATATAACGCCACTGATTCCACAGCGCTGTACAGAGAACTCATTCACATCAGTCCCTGTTACATTGGAGCTTACAGTCTAAATTCACTAACATACACAGTCAGACATAGAGACTAGGGTCAATTTTTGATAGCAACCAATTAACCTACCAGTATGTTTTTGGAGTGTGGGAGGAAATCAGAGCACCCGGAGGAAACCCACGCAAACACGGGGAGAACATACAAACTCCTCACAGATAAGGCCATGATCGGGAATTGAACTCATGACCCCAGCGCTGTGAGGCAGAAGTGCTAACCACTTAGCCACCGTGCTGCCCAGAATATGTAACCGTAAGCTACAAGTTTTCTTGTGCGAGAAATACATAGCCATGGATAGATATATATATACATATATACACATATACACATATATATATACACACACACACACACACACACACACACACACACACATACCAATGTTAAGTTCAGCAAATTAATAGTAATTGAGCTTTAAAATGTATAGAAAGATTTATCCAAGTATGTACCATGCAGAGGTTGAGGTAATATATTTTCACTTAAACATTCAGTGAATCATACAATTTAACCCGGGGTGCCCAATTTTTTTCATACAACTGTATACGACGAACTCCTAGATATCTCATTAGGGATAATTGAAAACAAAAATGTCTGAACCCCCAAACTGGCCATTACCCAACCACCCTTACAAGTAATAAATATCTTGGGAAAAGTCAGACAAGTTATCATGTCTGTTACGATGCCATAAATACCCTGACAGAAACATTTTTTTACAATACAGAAAAGGTACTGGTTATCCAATGGGTCCACAAATTTCTAAACTCAAAGTGACACCATTGAAATGATTGAGGTAGAAATAAAAAAAAGGACATTTACATCTCCACTTTAATGCAGCATTGTATGTATCCCTGTATGCATTTTAAACAACTTTATATGTTATGCCTTAAGTGATTCGGTTCACACACTAATCTTTTTTTGTATTGGGCAGAGTGGCTGGTGAGAAAATATGGAAGCCCCAGAGAAGTCTTCTTTCAACAATGGACCACTCAGAAACACAAAGGGAAGGACACTGGAATCACATGAAAATACCATATGGTTTGCATGATAAGGTAAGTATAAATATAGGTAGACATGGGCAATTATGTTTGAAACAGACACCACTACAACAGCCATTTAAAGCACTTCACTACTGCAGCAACAACACTGTTGGTTTCTATGCTGAGTGTCACATTCAGGCTCATACCAAAACATCATAAAAATCTCCATACAAATAGTACCCATTCATGTGCTTGTTAAACTGGCAACAGATTTTTGATAGGGCAAATTTTGAAAATATACTATTGTTCATATTTCATAGCAAGCGAGTAAGGTAAAATGAAATGTTGGGATGCTTTATGATAACAGTTATTAGTACATAAAAATAATTTCCAAGAATGGCAATTAGTAAATGGGGTTGGGCCAGGGCCGGCGGAACAAAGTAACCCCCTTAACTTCTGAGTCCCCGCTCTGAACAGAGCAGCGATAGGAATAGATGCTGGGGGATACAAATAGGTGCTGGGGTATGGAGTGCAGCGTAAATGGAATTTCCGGTAGGGGGCGCTAGAGATGGCAGCGCCGGCCCTGGGTGGGGCTAAGCAAAAAAGGGCAGAGTTTATCAGCTGGACCGTGGTGCAACACTTAGGAAAGACAACCAAGCACTTGTAACAAAAAAACCCCCTGTCATCTGGTCAGATCAGCAAAGTGCTATTTAAAGATATTTATAAACACTGTCGTTTTTATAGATGTTGGGCACTTTGCCCATTCAATTTTTTTTGCTGAGCTATTTTTGCACAATATATTTGTATGGGGGATCGAGGTTTACTTAGGATATTCCACTCAACATCAGATTTTCAATGTTGTAGGAAATTATTCCTGAAGTCTCTGTCCGAGAAAGTATATAATAGTTATATCCTCCACAAACAACAGGTGGCTTAGCCATTCTTACAGCTACAACTGCACTGTTGCCTCCTGTCTCTAATTTTCAGGGACCACATTTTGACGATCCCCAGAAGTTATTGTCACTAACATAACTCAGCTATTTTTATTTTAACAGGCCACCTGCACAGTGCTTCTAAAGATGCTTTGCATGATGGATGCAATTTTCATTATCTGTTCTTTTGGGGCCTGAATCATCAAGGGACACATCCTGAGCGCAGTGTGCGTTTGTTTTAAAACGCACATAAATCGGGTGTATTTACACCCAAGCTCAACAAGGAGCGGATGTTAAGAAATGTGTGGTGATGAACATGGGTGTAGGTCTATTCTGCTCTACTAGACAAGACACAGCAGGATATGTCCAATACATATGTGGAATATAAAATCACAAAAGAAAGCACAGAAAAAAAACCTATTCAACTAATGTCACCTGTTAATAATATAGGCAATAATGATAAAACATTAAAAAATACAAAAAAAAGTGTTTTTTTTTTATTCCCCACCATTAAATACATTATTGTTATGAATGTCTACTGTACAAAATTATTTTGTTTTTACAGTTGCTCCTGATTGCAAACACATGTAATAGCATGCGTACACAGCCATCATCACTAATAATCAACACTTAGACTAGACCTGTAGCTGGTGCAAGAGATACAACTGAATAACAAGTAGTTGAGAGATACCCAGATCTTCCAGATCTTGAATTGGACATTGCTACGTGCACTCAAGTTTGGCATGCCCTTGCTGTACATTGCCTATGGGCAAAAGTCCCTACGTTTCCATGTTTCCTCCCTGAAATTGTAGATGTTGCACTGGAAGCTAAATAGAACGTAGCTGTGTTCTGTGGCGTATGTGTAAAAATCGCCATTTACGTCCCTGAACAAATCAGGCCCTTTGTGCGCTCTGCAAATGAAATTAAAGCTTATTAGGAAACAAAGTATTTGATATGTTGTAAAAGGGGGAGACGTGGTCTGTCTTGTCCTTGCTGGAATGTAATGGAAATAAAGGGTACAGTCAGTGGCGGATCCAGTGGGGGGTCCGTCCAGCAGTGACAGCGTGCTGCCCGGCTGCTCTGAGTGTGTTTTAAACACAATCAGAGCAGCCGGGCAGCACACTGTGACTGCCAAGCGGACCTGCACATACTGTGCAGCCACCGGCAGCCATAGATATCGGAAAGGGGACGGGGCCTAAATCCCCCCTAAATCGCCCCGGGTATAGAAATTTCCTAGATCCGCCCCTGGGTACAGTTCCATATGTGTAAGATCACCACGAAAGCTAATATGGAGTGACAGGCCCATTGCAAACCACAAAAATGCATTTGGGTACAATTTATGAGGGTTCTTTGTTGAAAACTGAACAATTAATGTCATTTTAAATTGTTTTAAAATGAGACAATAAAAAAAAGCAAGACAAGTCTATAATGAGGTACAAACGCCAGTGGCAACTATGCTTACTACTATTATGACCATAATGTTGCTTGTTCCCTGTCTTAAAGAGGCAACTTTACATGTCTTGCACATCTATGTAAGAATTTACAAGTTTGTTCCAGGGGCAAATTATGGATTAAAAAAACTTTTGTTAAAAAACTGGTAATATGACACATAAGAAAAAATACTAAATACAAACACTTTTACTATTGTATGTCTTGTGCCATGCGCCATAGAACGAACATATGTATTGTTTATTGATCCCTATTATACAGTACATAATTCACGTGCTAATACGTAAAAAGGATAAAATTATGCATGGGCTGATATGGCGATTCCAAACCACTCTGGATGCAACACAAAAAATGTTTTGATGAACAGATGAAGGGCCTGATCCATTAAGGCAAGCAAAACAAAAAAAGAAGTCAATTTGCACCTTGGCAAAAACATGTTGCAATGAATGGGGAGGTAGATTTAAAATGTGGGGACAGATTTATAGTTGGGATAGAGCATGTCCTAGATCAACTTAATTTTTGTAATAAAGCTATTAAGTATTTGTGTGCTATGTGAAAAAGCAGCCAGTATTTTCCTTTCATGCAAAACAATAAATTAATTTGCACCCCTTGTATTGTAACAGTTTGTCCAGGAGAAAAATTCATTTTTTTTTTTTTACTTTGCTTTCCTTAATGAATCACACCTGATATCTCTTAAAATAAATGTAAGGATATGCATCTAGAATTAATCAATTTAGCTGCAATTCATGATTCTAACTCTATTTATTACAATAGTTTAACATTTGTGTCATAAAAACTGTATATGTCACACAGGGCTGTAACTAGCGCTGTGCGAGAGGGGTGACCACCCAGGGCGCAATGCTAAGGGGGAGGGGAAGGGTGCAGTTTATGAATATTTTAGGTTAGTTTGGTTAAAATTAAAAGTTGGGAGGGGGCAGTTTTACTTCTCACCCCTGGCACTAAAATTTTAAGTTACAGCTCTGGTGTCACACGCCTAAGATGGCTGAGAATCACTGGTATATGTAAATGAAAGCATGGGAAATATAGTGTTTCACAAATTGCTCCAGTCACAATTGTACAGATGAAACCCCAGTAGTGTGAGCCAGCTGTACACTTGTCTGATATCCAAAATTTTCACAAGCTGCAAGTGTGAATAATGGAGTTTTTAACATGAGGTCTACTAAATGGTAATTTTCACTATATTTTACCTCAGGAAAATGCAGAAAACTAAAGTGCACACTTTTAGAAACATTTTTTAATAACAAAAAGAAACATTTTTAATAAAAAAAAAATCTTTTTTGGAGAACATGGGCAATGCTGCCAGAGGTCTGACAGGAATGTATACACCAGCAGACAATATTGTGAAATACAGTATAGTAATTCAGCTTCACCACGTGTCTATGAATAAGATACTGTAAGATAAGCGAGCAATGCATCATGCCAATGTTACTAGCAAGTTGTGATATGAACATGTACAGTCAGCTTATTGGACTGTCTGCTATGCACACGCTGTGGGGCCAGCACGTGTAACGTGTTTGCAAAGTGCGGCGCCAAATGCCAGGAAGAAGGAAAACAACAAACCAACCGTCACTTGTAACCCCGCCCCTTGACTTACCGCGCCCACTTCAGCTCAAACGCCCCGCCCTGTGCTCAATACATCCACTACTCAGTGTGGCTGAAGTTACAACGAGACAACCCTTAGAGGCGCTGTTGCAGCAGTTGACATCGGTGTCATCACCGCGCATGCGCTCTGTCCTCCTTTCCTCGTTGTGATCCTGCCTCTGCCAGTCCGGGCAGCCCCGGCGACATGAGGCGGCTCCGGTGCACGTAATGCGGGTGCCAAGCGGCGGCCGGCGCGGGGAGCCGAGCCTCGGGAGACGCACGGGACTGTAGACGAGTAATCGGTGTTTGTCTTCCTCTGATCGGTGTCCTGTAGATGGTGTCCGGAGAGCTGGCCGTGACAGTGGAGGAAGAGCTGACGACTAGTATGAAGGAGATGATCGGAGGCTGCTGCGTGTGCTCGGACGAGAGGGGCTGGGCCGAGAACCCACTGGTGTATTGCGACGGGCACGGCTGCAATGTGGCGGTGCATCAAGGTAACCCTGACATGGGAGGGAGAGCCGGGGGCGGGGAATGGGAGGATAGAAGGGGGCTGTCATGTCAGCTCAGGTACACACACATGCACACACACCTAGGAATCACGCTGCAGACCTGGCATTGAGGGTATCACTTTGGTAAACTTGACAGAGAGAGAGTGTGAGCACTTTTGCCAATTTGGTGATGTCTGATGTTGGGCTTAACAACTTGCTGCTGTGGTTGAGGACTTGCAGTGGTTGGTGCTGTAGGTGAGTTCTGTCTTTAGTATCTCAGTGCATTGGCCAATGCACTAACTTCAGCAACTTGCTGTTGTAGTTTTGTACAGGCAACTAGGTGCCGTGGCTGAGCGCTGGCCTTGGCCCCTGGGCGCCGTGGCTGAGCGCTGGCCTTGGCCCCTGGGCGCCGTGGCTGAGCGCTGGCCTTGGCCCCTGGGCGCCGTGGCTGAGCGCTGGCCTTGGCCCCTGGGCGCCCTGGCTGAGCGCTGGCCTTGGCCCCTTCTAAAACATAACGTTTAATTCATATCATTATCATCATCATCATCATTTATTTATATAGCACCACTAATTTTGCAGCGCTGTACAGAGAACTCATTCACATCAGTCCCTGCCCCATTGGAGCTTACAGTCTAAATTCCCTACTATGGACACACACACACAGACAGACAGACATGGAGACAGAGAGGGAGAGACTAGGGTCGATTTTGACAAACAGCCAATTAACCTATCAGTATGTTTTTGGAGTGTGGGAGGAAACCAGAGCACCCGGAGGAAACCCACGCAAACACAAGGAGAACATACAAACTCCACACAGATAAGGCCATGGTCGGGAATTGAACTCATGACCCCAGTGCTGTGAGGCAGAAGTGCTAATATATAGTTTCAGCAGGAACAATTTCTTCTGTTTGTTTTAAGTGATAAGCTTAGTACAGCAATTTACATATGACTTTAACCACATCATCCTCAGATTTTATACAGTTTCTATCTCCTGCCGATACGTTTGTTTACATTCTGGTTTTGAAAGCTTGGCACAACTGTTTATTTGCTTGACAGGTAGTTTTGATTATTCCTGCGTTCAGTGCTGTCAGTTGTAAAGTACAGAGTGGAGTAAATGCTGAAATTCTGAACTTATGGAGATTATAAACTTCGTGTACTGGTGAATTGGCAAAAATATATGATTAATTAATGCAATGGAGTATCCGCTGTTGTATCTAGTTATATATATATATATATATATATATATATATATATATATATATATATATATATACAGAGCTCAAGTTGGTTAATTTGATGTTGTACAAAGATTTTCGTTACTTATTCAAGATGCGTTATAGCTGTTTGTGTTCTTGACATTTTGTAATTATAGGTGAGTCTGTATGGCAATCCAGGCTGTAACATGTCCAAAACATCTCATGTTTTCCCTATGGTATTTCACAATATAGTCTGGGCTTGCTCTTATCTGCTATATATTTATGAAACCTAATTCTTTAAGATGACTGATTTTATAATTGATCCCTAATAAATTATTTTTATTAATATTGCTGTCCTTTATCTGTTTCCAAATATAATTTCCAAATATAATTATAAATAATAAATAATTACAGTAGTAGTTTATTTTGTCTTTGTATGTGTAGTGTAGCTTAGATCTTTTGGTTTCTCTTTCCCTCATGTATTCCTCCTTATACTTTCACTTTGACTTGTGCTATTTAATGCAAGCTGCCTTCCTGCCATTTGGTATGTCTGCACATTGCACTGAACTGGTAGTTTAGGCGGTGGGCCAAACTGTATTACAATGCATTTGTATCTACGTTTCTGAGTTCAGTGATGGGAGTTATTATACTATTTGATTTCTGTTCTACTAGATCAAATCCAATTGTGATTGATTTATAGTAAGTTTTGGATTCCACATGTTATAGGCCAAATGGCCAAAAATGAGAACTACAGGTGTCTAACTTGAGGGTGTTTCCAGATCTTTCATGTATATCTCTGTTGACCTTGGTAATTATACACTTATTCTAAAGCATGTTCCATACAAACTTTAAGATCCTGATGCTCTGCTGGGTGTACCCAGTGTGATTGTTGTTAATATTATTTTAAAATTATGATTTAGTTAATCCGTAGTATTTACATTCCTTTAGGTATATTAATAACTTATTAAAGTTCCCTATTGGACTGGTGACCCAGTCTGACTCTGGAAACTGTAGCCTGTACACATCCTGATATGAACTGAGCTATCTGTCCTGTGAATAAACACAAAAAGGAGTGATGTTTGCTGTATATTTTAAATCTTTTTGTGATGATTAGGTAGTTGATTTGTCATCCTGGGTGGAGAAGGTACTTTAATTACTAAGATCGGATGCCCTAAAGCTCATAGTTCACCTGTTTACACTGTTTATTCGCTTATAACGTGATTCAGTTTACTAAATTCTCACTGGTTTCTGGACAAATCCCAGAAACCAGGTAACCAAAGCGACTAAAAAAAAAAAATTTACTTGCTAAAGTCTAACTTTCGGCAGTCATTTGTATTCATTTCAAAGGATGCTCATCTTCCCCGTCTCCCTAATGTACTAGATTTGACTCCCGGATTCATGAAATCGGCATTATTTTGCCCACATCTGCACTAGCCGCTTCCTTCTGTTATGAATTGCAACAAATATAAAAGAAGTATGATTGCCTCTGATATTGTATCTTAGAAGCATATTTTATTGACTTGTGCATTCACAGATTCTCTGTCAGTCCTTTATTTAAATTCTATGCTTTTCTTGGTTGAAGCTTGGAAGCTGGCAGACGGCAGAACGAGCCCTAGTGATGTTCCATGTGCATTAACATTCCCTGCAGACATGTCACCCTCCGGATTGTTAATAGTAAACTCTGCTGTGTAACCTTTGTCCTGTATACATATGTATGAATCACATTATAATGGATGTAGCTCCGCTTTAAAGGCAAGGACTACTGAATAAATGAGGCCCTGAGGAATGGCAGCAACCTCTATTTTATCTTACTTGGCTTATATTCATGATTGTTAGTGTCACTTTTTCCTTTTTGCTTGTCATTCTTGTGAAACAGGTGATTTGCCTCCATTGTATTGGAGGACACCAGAGACAATATTGTTAGCTATTAAAAAAATAAATAAATAATCTTATCTCTCTGCAGACAAGCTCAGACAAATTGTTTAGATTTTAACCAAAGTTGGTAATTTTTCTGTGTTTTCATTATTTGGCATTATTTGCATGTACAAATGTTTTTGTTTTATTATTGGTTTAATTTTTAATCAAACAGTATTATTATAATTGTTGTTTATTTGTTTGGCGCCACAAGATTTCCGCAGCGCTGTACAAAGAGCAAACAGTAGACTATACAGGGTGAGAGGGTACAGAACAATAAACAAAAATACCAATGCTTCAGAAACTCCAGGCAGGCTAATGCAGTAGTGGCGGAGCAGAATAACAGGTGTGGAGACAGGAGGGAAGAAGGCCCTGCTCATACGAGCTTACATCCTAAGGGAGGGTAAAACAAAACAGGCACAGGGGGAGGAAGTTGAAGTATGGAGGAAAAAGGACCGGGAGGAGAGAGGGTAGAACATTAGGAGAAGATGAGGGGTTAGGTGGAAGGTTGGTAGGCTTTGAGGAACAGGTGAGTTTTGAGTGCTCGTTTGAAGGAGAATAGATTAGGAGAGAGACTGATGGAGCGAGGGAGGTCGTTCCAGTGAAGGGGGGCCGCAGAAGTCTTGGATTCTGGAGTGGGAAGTGGTGATTAGAGTGGAGGAGAAGCGGCGGTCATTGGCCGAGCTTAGGTAGCGGACAGGAGTGTGAATGGAGAGGAGGTTAGAGATATAAGGGGCAGTAGACTGGGAGAGAGCCTTGTACGTGGTGGTGAGGAGTTTGAAAAGGATTCTGTAGGGGAAGGGGAGCCAGTGTAGGGCGAGGCAGAGGAGGAGCATCGAGAAAGGAAGATGAGTCTTGCAGCCGCATTGAGTATAGAGCGGAGGGGGGCGAGGTGGGAGTGGGTGAGGCCAGTAAGGAGGAGGTTGCAGTAATCGAGGCGGGAGATGAGTGCATGGATGATAGGTACTTTCAAATAGTACAATGTCAACCCAGTTGGGCAAGCAGATTGTGGCCTTCTTTAGATATGTGCTGAAATAGATCCAATTCATCATTTTCATTATTAATCCCAAAAAAAAGCCACCATTTCAAATTTGAATATACCACAGGTTGTGTATTTCTTAGCTGACTAATTCAGTAACTGGAGATTTTTTTAATACTTAATTAAATATATACATGATGCTCATTTTCACTCTTCTGCAGCAGGTTTCCATGATAAGAGGGAGGTACTTTTTCTAACTAAGCAACAAAAGTAGGAGTGACAGCTTTGCAGACTTGATGTGTAGAAAGGCACAGTTTGGATACATTTTCCGGAGAGGGCTGCTGATATCGCATTAATTCGGATGACAGCATTCTTAGATTTTTAAGCTTTAAGGGATTCCATTCAGGGTATTGTCTGAAAGGTGTGGAAGTGGCTTAAATGGTCTGTAATGTTGTGGTGAGGTGATACATTACTTTTTCACATAGCTGCAGTGGACAGTAAGCCTCATGCTAAGCAATAAGTATTACCTCCATGGTTCATACGCAGAAATTAAATTTTTGGGGGTTTAGTGACATTTTTAAATTGTAATAATTGCACACAAGATTTTTTAATGCATTTAGCCTTTGAATCCAGCTACAAGGTGCAAACTTGCACATGGACAAACAAAGTTACAATGCAAGGGGTGCAAATGCATTTTTTTCCTGATACTACTTGCTTTTGCATGTGGCCACAAATACTGGCCAGCTTTTTCTTTATACTGCGATTTAGAGGTGAGCCCAGATGTCCCCCCCACATAACTCTAAATTTGGTGTTGAGCGTTGGAATCTAAGCATGTCCGGCATGCTACTGTCTTGATGGACTTGGAACACTACAATCCCATCCATGTCTTTATTCCTGAATTTGATTTTACATTTTTTTTTGCATTTTAAATATTCTGTAGCAGTGGTTGAATTGGGAATTTTAGACGTATGGAAGTTTGAAGTGAACATCCGGGGTGGTGGGGCTGTCTAGGCCCCCAGAACGTTTAGGGATTTTTATAGTGTGACATTTCTGATACTTTTTAACAGTATAATATTAAACATATTAATTGCTACAAGGCTATGCGCTGTGTGTCCCCCACCTCTCCTTAATGTCTCCCATATCTCTCGTATCCCCTTTGTGTATTTACATTTTCCCTCATATCTTGTATTCCTTTTACGTTTCTATAATTGCTCCCTTGGGTTTCTTCAGCTCTCACTAATGTCTTCCATGTGGCCCTTCTCCTTTCTCTATCTGCTTTTTCCATGTGCCCCAGGTAAGCCCCTCTGTCTCCACCTGCTCCCCTCTGTGACTCTTCTCCTGGTTCTCTCACCCCCTTACATACTTCCTGCTTCTCTCATCCTCTCCCTTTTTACACTGCTCATGTCTATCTATCCCTGTTCCAATTTGTCCCTCTTACCCACAACAGCCAAGATGGAGATCACTACTGTGTCACTGAACCTTTTAAAAAGCTCTGATTATAGGGCTTCATGTATGTAGTGGTGTATTGAGGATGATACTGCTGTTCTCCATGTACATTGTACAGAGGTGTACTGAGGATGATGCTGGTTGGGCTCCATGTACGTTGGACAGAGGTGTACTGAGGATGATGCTGCCTGGGCTCCATGTACGTTGGACAGAGGCGTACTGAGGAAGATGCTGGTTGGGCTCCATGTACGTTGGACAGAGGTGTACTGAGGATGATGCTGCCTGGACTCCATGTACGTTGGACAGAGGTGTACTGAGGAAGATGCTGCCTGGGCTCCATGTACGTTGGACAGAGGTGTACTGAGGAAGATGCTGCCTGGGCTCCATGTACGTTGTACAGAGGTGTACTGAGGATGATGCTGGTTGGGCTCCATGTACGTTGGACAGAAGTGTACTGAGGATGATGCTGCCTGGACTCCATGTACGTTGGGCAGAGGTGTACTGAGGATGATGCTGCCTGGGCTCCATGTACATTGTACAGAGGTGTACTGAGGATGATGCTGCCTGGGCTCCATGTATGTTGGACAGAGGAGGTGTACTGAGGTTGATACTGGCTGGGCACCATGTACGTTGACAGATACGATGGTAGTCGGTTTCACTATGACCACAATAACGACAAGAAGGACACCGACATAAAGATCATGATGAGCATCTAGGCGACAGTCGATAAATATCTACATACCATTATATAGATGAACTGTCTCTGGCACCCATTATACCCGTCAGCTGTAATTTGAGAATAGGAAAAATCCTGCGACTGCTAACCTTGTCATTTACAGTGGTCATAGTGCGATTGACGCTTATAAGGAGGCAATGGGTGGACCAGACGTCTCTATAACGTATTCAAACGTCGGGTGTTCTCCCTGTAATCCTTTAGGAGTTTCCAAAAACATTACTCTGTCCATCAAGTTTTTAACGTTAACTCTCTCTCTCTGACGTGGTTAGCATGTTAGGGCAGACAGATTGCAAAACATATGGTTAAAAATAAAAACATAGGCAAAGATAAGCTGGTGCTCACCATAGGAACCAATCAGGACTCTGTCATTTTTGTAGCAACGCTTAGAAAATAAAAGCAATCATTTGTTTGGGTGCTATGAGCTCAGCTGACCACAAACGGGCAGATCCTGCTGCTCTACCCCTTTATGATTGGTTCGCTTTCCAATTTGGCTATGCTGGTGGGTGACCATAGTATCATGGATTTGGCTGAGACTTCTGGCATGAGGGGGGCCTTATAACAATCCTATCATTTTGGATAGTATCATTATCTGGTTTCGCTACTGCTTTGTTGCCATTATCTCCTGCAACATTACAGTGTGTGGCCAATGTTGCAGCATCTTTTTGTTAAGTTAACGGTTTAACAGTTTTCAGAAATGTCTCATAATTTTATTTAAAGAATGGCAGAATACAATGGCAATGCCGTTAAGTGTCACCCATAGTTGATATTTTTGTTCCACTTCTCCCTCGACACATTTATAAGAAGAGCAAGTTATAATTTGCTGGTCAACAAGTATTGATAATTAAGGGCCTGATTCATTAAGGATCTTAAATGAAGAGGATTCTTATTTCAGTCTCCTGGACAAAACCATGTTACATTGCAAGGGGTGCAAATGAGTGTTCTGTTTTGCTCATAAGTTAAATACTGGCTGTTTTTTCATGTAGCACACAAATATCAACTTTAAATTTCAGTGTACAAATAAGCTATCAAGTATTTGTGTGCTACATGAAAAAACAGTCAGTATTTAACTTATGTGCAAAACAGAACACTCATTTGCACCCCTTGCAATGTAACATGGTTTTGTCCAGGAGACTGAAATAAGAATCCTCTTTATTTAAGATCCTTAATGAATCAGGCCCTAAGTGATTATGTGCTGGACAACAATTTTGTCCTTAATACTACTGGATAAGATGCTATATGTAAATTCATATGACCATATTTTCTGCCTTTGAACACTGTAGCCTTTAAGCTCTTTAAAGCATGTCTTATTGGTGAATTATTGTGATGTAATAAAGCATTTTTATATTGACTTGAGTTGTGTCTTGTCTTGACAGTTTAAGTCTGCAGGGTTTCAGTGTTGCAGACATCAATATATTGAGAATATAAAAACTAAAATAGCATTTGTACTTATTACATAGTTTGGTCTAGATCCTTGTATCTCTAGGGTTAGGGATTGTCCTCATAAGGTTATATCAGCCTACGGTATTTCCCATTGCCTTCACCAGAAAATGAACTCTGTTTAAATGATCTATTGACACTATGGTGATACTCTCTGGACTGAACAAAAACAGAACAAATTTCCTTTTGGGTCCATCCTGTGGGCTATTTTAAAGTCCATTTAAACTGTTGCAACACAATGCCCCAAGGGTAGGTGTATAATCTCATAGACATACCCTTACAAACTTCTACGCCCTTATAGTAAACAGGTGGGAATAACAGATCTCATCTACTACACAGCCTCACTTCACTGACCCCAGGGAAAGGTGGGGAACAGGAGTCTCTTCTTTTGTAATCTCGTATCTGCTGGAGGGAAGTACATATGCTGTGAAACCAGGGTTTATGTGTGTCCTATGGCCTTGTGGGGATTTTCTCAGTGGTTCTGGCACACAAGCTGCCCACCATGTAACCTTGATGTCAGATTTTCCTCATAAGGGCTTTTTTGACATCTTTGTAACTAGTCTTAGTAAAATGTATCCCTAGTGAAAGGATGTACAGAAATGCTCTTGTCTGAGTGAGCTTTAAAGGCTCCATGTTTAAGGTAAAATGGGATTCCAGTATAGGTACTATGGGCCGCTGGCATAGAGTATCTTCACTAGAGTGTGCACACAAGTCCAGTAATATCAGCAATGCTAGAAGTGTCTGGTATAGCGGCGGGAACAATGTCCAATAGTGCATGTTTGTTTGTTGTGTCCTCTATACCATAGGACACATTTTTCATTTGTACAAGCAATATAATAACAAGGAGTTATCAGGGCTGCCAGCCTTTTTAAGTACAGGCTGATTGGTAGTATATTACTCCTACATTGAAAAAAACAGACAAAAAGAATCGGCTGTAGTAACGCCCAATAAAAGCCACCGGTAATAGTAATGGCCAGTAACCTGCCACCTGTATGAATTGCCGCCAGTAATAGTGATGACCAGTAAGTCACCAGCTACATGTAGTTACCCTGCTGTCGCCTTCTCCTGTCATCTTTTTCTCCTTTTCCTTCTGCACCGCTTGTCTGCAGCCAGTGATATGAGACTTGCATCACCTGCTTCTTGCTGGTCACTGCCAGTAGCCAATTAAAAGTCAGAGCATGGATGCGAGATCTATATCTACAGCCTAAAGGGAACACCTCCCTGTAAGTCTGGATATGGCCAAATAGACATGTTTTGTAGCTAGCTTAAAAAAAAATTGTGTTTGTTACAAATAAACGATAATAATAATAATCTGTGTTGCTAACAATGCACAATAACACATGAGAATCAGAATATTGCCACAATGTGGCTCTTATGTGTCTCTAATGTGCTTTTCGTTTTTTTTTTTTTATTATTATTATTTACGTGAGCAAAGCACAATAAAAGTGCATATGTGTGAATGAGTCAGGTAATGGTTGACTCCCGTATGTGTATGTGTGGAGATAGCACCTACATTTCTGCAATATATCTCTGATCAGTGAATTTTAGGTGCTGTTGTTACCTGATTGGTATGCATTAGCATGCTCTTTTTTTATGAGTTGACCCTTAAAATAGCTAAATGGTTTTTTGTTTTTTTTCTGGTTGTAAGTGCCTTCTGTATATTTTTTAGTTGTCACAATAACAGACTTATGGATAATATAATGGGTATCGTAGAACACTATACATGCCTTTCATGGGAAGAGTCTTATTTATGTAGCAAAAATGTTTACAGACCAGAAACTGAAAGCTATATAAAGTCCTTGAGGTGGGACGCGTCCAGTCCTTGTGATCCCTTTTGAGAGCCCAATTTTAGGATAAGTCACTGCAACCTTAAGGATTCATGCTATTGTCAGATTGCAACTCAGAGTATCCATGGTTCTACTATGCTTTCTACAACACAAACATATTCTGAAGTGCTGTACTGTGCGGAAATAAAATGCAGCTAAATGAGATAAGACCCTAATCACAAGAGCTTGCAATCTGCTAGTTTAAGATTCTATTTTTATGTGAAGTCTACGAAACGTGCCTTTACTCTGGCTATTAGGGCTCAGTGTTTCCGCAGGCATTTCAGATTCCTGGGTGAGGATAGGCAGTAAACAAACTGTGTCCGTTCCCCAGTGGCAGTCCACCCTGACTTTCCATGGCCTCAATGTTGTAATTCTGGTCCTGTTACTTTGATAAGGTGGATGGAATCTGGGTGTGATGTTAGGCAAGCGGTGGAACATTTTGTGTGTTTGTCTAGGGTGTAAGCAACTTTTTTTTTTTTTTTTTGTCTTCATTTATCTCCTGTGTTTCCGTGTGCACCCTGTTTTGAAACGGCAGGCAGTTACTTGTCGACCTGTGATTGAATGAGGGCAGGGCTGCTGCATGTGCACGTTCGGTGTCATGGAGGGGACTGGAGGTGAGCAAGCAGCAACAGATTGAGAGGTAGAAGGAAGGAAAAATGTGCCCAACAGCACACCGTAATGAAGTTGATGCTCTTGTTATACTGATCTGGGAGCTTAATAACTTAATGTTACTAATAGTTTGGTCAGAAGCCTGTGGGTTTTGTGAAGACTTCCAACACTGGTAAGGGGAACTCTTGCTATGTTTAGATTGCTTTATCTTACTGATAGTAAGGTACAATAAAAATGAACAAACAAAAACACTAGTTGAAAAGGCGAAGAAAGGGTTAAGGGATTCCTTTGCTGGCTGTAGACCTCCCTCCCCCCACTCACATTACCTGTCTGCACTAGCCAGAGATTATACTGCCTTCTGGCAGTGAGACAGCTGCTTTGTTTTGCTATGTGACTGGCCTGGTGTGAGTTGTATGTAGGAAGAGAGAGGAATGACAAGGAGGTGCCATAGTCTCGCAGCTCCTCCTCTCCTTGCACACAGCAGCACTGTTTGCCCTTTCTTGTGGGGGAAGATCTGGATACAGCTGCTGGTGTTTCTGCTGAGCTGTCTCCTACTGAAGCACGCTTCCAGGGTGAAAATCTGGCATCTTCTTTTTCTTTTTAATATCTTATTTTCTTTATTTATCCCCCCCCCCCCCCTGTATAGGTAGATCATTTAGACATGGCTGTGTGATCATACTGAAGTACCCTTTCATTTGGCAGAGGGCTGTGGGCAGGGTATTAAAGGGGCTGTAGCTCTATTAGGGTAGATGTGAAACCTCGGCTCATATTTCTCACTTCTAGTCACTTTCAGAACACGTAGCATGCATTGAAATCCATGTCATTCCTGAGACAGTCGATAGCAGTGCGTTTTGGAAAGTAATCTGATTTTTCTAACTGTGTGTGTGTGTGTTTGTTTCACAGCTTGTTACGGCATAGTGCAAGTGCCAACAGGACCATGGTTTTGTAGAAAATGTGAATCGCAGGAAAGAGCGGCCAGAGTGGTGAGTTATATTTTCATTTTCACGTTTGTTCTACTCCTATTAATGGAAGAAGGCTTGTAAATGCAAGCTGGTTGGCTGTGTGTGACATCCGGGACTTTGATCTCCATGACAACCAGGTGGCTTTCACACACGTTACAGAAAACCAGTTTTTCAGCATGGACGCAGCATGTGCTATGGCCCTCTACATGTGCTCAGCTTACCAGTTTCCTCCTGTACAGTCACTCTGGTTGTCAGAGGGATCAATATCCTGAGTTTCTTGTTTTGGAGCGTAGTGCCACTAGCTGTGAGCAGAAATGAGGTTTAAACACTCGGGTGCATAGTCTATTCTGCAGTGTATGTATTAAGAAAGATAAGAATGGAAAGTAATGTCATCTCCACATTTATTTTTATTTTTTTTATACGTTATTGTCTTCTGAATTATTTTTTTTGGGGAGTTTTGTATAGATTTTAGAGCTTGAAGGAGAGTTTTTAGTTCTTTTAAGGCGTTCACTAAAATAATAATAGTTTTTGAATTCGCTCTAATCATTGGTCCTGCGTCACCGCGAGTGATCAAGTTTTCCCCAAAGGATCCGATGGATTTACTAGATCTTCCCATTTTCCCTCGCGTCCAATAGACATACGAGGGAAAATGAGCGGAAATTTCTGTACCGTACTAGCCGGCAAGGTGCGCAGCTGGACATCGAGGCACCTCGCTGATTGAATCTGTCCCTTATTGTTTAAAATATAACACTGAGGCTATCATAAGCAGACTTGTGTCTGTAAACATTTAACCGCTAAGTGCCGCCGGAGCCTCGCGCGATGTATTCCTTCATGTATTTCTGGTTATTATGGAAGCAGAATCTCCACTCGATTTTTGGTCACATCTCTGAGGTGCGTGAAAAATGAGTGGTGATAGCCAACCAGAGCGTTGCTACAGAGTCTCGTCATGTTTGGCTCCGGCAGCACTGCGCTCCGTATTGAATTCCCCCACAGTGTCTGAATCGCTAGGCAGGCTTGAGAAGTTTGGTGAGTATTAATGGCTCCTCTTGGTCTTTAATGGCTTCTAAATTTCATGCTTGTTTGGGAATCTTATTTTGTAGCAGTACATTTGTGTTTTCTTCTGATATCTGCAAAATATTTAATGCTACTTTAAGCCTGAACTTCAGTTGTCTTGTCTCCACTAGTGCTGTGACAGCAGTAAAACATATTTGAAATGGACGATCAGATATAAAAAAAATACTGTCTTGTAACCAAGTTCCCAAGAGGAACAGTCTTTAGAGGGGATATTCTTCCAGGATTTTTTCTCCGACTTGCAGTACTGTGTGGAGCCTTTTCTGACCCCAGCCCCTCCACCGCCCCCTCACTACTGAGAAACTACTCAGTTTTATCTTCAATAAACTGATTTATAACACAGCACTGAGGATTCAGTTAACCTAATCCACTGGTTTATCTTCTCCAAGACATAGTTGCGTGGAGAGCTTTCGAAAGCATGGGAACTGTTGTGGTTCATGATTGTATGGCCATAGCCCCAATTTGGAGTCTCCATCCTACAATGTGTTTTTTACACCTTTATGCAGTAGAGAGTAGAAATTCTGGGCAATCAGACATCCAGTGTGGAAGGGTTATGGTTTCATGAGGGTAGAATGAGCTATTTTTAATATCTGAAGCATGTTAAACTCCTTTAGCGCTTGCAGGCAACATAGGGCTTTTTGGTAAACTTTACAGGCCTCAAAGAGGACCAATCGTCATGGAAAAAAATAAGTTTTAAATAATGCTTTGTGTATTATGTATGTTCGTGTTTTCCCCAGCACCTACCTCCCAGGTGCACCACCCGGATGTTTTTACTTTCCAACCAGCTCTTGGAGCCCAAAAGATAGAATAAAGTTACCATTGTTTCTCCTATTAGAACAAGGCACTATGTGAGCACTACAGCCAGCAGTGTGTGTTAGACAACTGACCACCAGTCTGACCAGCCCTGGCAGGTGTGGGCAATGACCTCCCAATATTTTTCAATATTACTGCAAAGTATTACATCTGCTTTCCCCCTGGCTACTTCTTAATGCCACCCGGCTGGCACCATCTGCCCTCTAGAGAGCACCGTGGAGGCAGCACGGTGGCGTAGTGGTTAGCACATCTGCCTTACAGCACTGGGGTCATAAGTTCAATTCCTGAGCATGACCTTATCTGTGAGGAGTTTGTATGTTCTTCCCGTGTTTGCGTGGGTTTCCTCCGGGTGCTCCGGTTTCCTCCCACACTCCAAAAACATACTGGTAGGTTAATTGGCTGCTAACAAATTGACCCTAGTCTGTTTGTCTGTGTGTGTATGTTAATGAATTTAGACTGTAAGCTCCAATTGGGCAGGGACTGATGTGAGAGAGTTCTCTGTACAGCGCTGCGGAATTAGTGGCGCTATATAAATAAATGATGATGATGATAACCTAATGCAGTCTGCTGATTTCACAGTTAGTCTGGCTCGCTCCCAGCTTGCTTCCTCCTGTAGTTCCTCTGCACCCATAAGGCCTGGGACCTGTGACCTAGGAGGAAGCGAGCCCAATTCTGGTTTTTTAGCTACAATTTGCAGCGCCATATGTTGTGCACTCTTGGGCAGCATGTGGGGATTTTTTGCTTTTGTGTATACATGGTGCGCAAGGTACTACAAAAAATATTTGTGTTTGTTTAAAAGAAAGTCAGTCAAGTGTATGGGAAAAAAGGAAAAAATAAAATAAACCCCAAAAACAGTCCATGGCCAAGAAAAAGGAAAAAAAGCTTGAGAAATCCCGATGTAAAGCTTATCTGTGCCAAAACCTTTCCTTAGAGATATATAGTTGTCAAAATATTGTGTGTTAATGTTTTGTGTGTCTGGTCATGTCATACTATTGTGATTTCCATCCAGCCATGTACTATGCCCTTGCATACGGAGTGGATGGTAGTTATAAATAACCTGGCAAAATGGTGGTGTTTCGATGTCCTAGTGATTCATGTTACCAAAGCAGATTGCTGCATGGGTTTATGTATATCTTCGCTTTTATCGTAGTTTAAACTCAACCAGGGCAAAATACAAATATTTACTGAAATAGATTAGTATTTGTCCTTTCTGCTAGAAATAAAGAGAAAAATAAAAACAAATACAACAAACTAAACGGCATGTACCCCTATGCCTGTAAGAGTTACTCTATAGAACTGTCAACTTTATTTAATCCCTGTCTTTTTTTTTTTTTTTTTCCCCCATCTTGTTTTCTTAATCCATTCTCCCACCTCCCGGATACTCCCTGTCACCTGTATAAGAGAATAGTATTGGCGCTGGAAGACCAGCCTGTCCATACCTCTTGAATAGAGTTCTATTGAAGCTGTAAGGATGGCTAGCAGTGTACTCCTAGATGCACAGATACCCAGTTCTTGCACAGAGGCCATGTATTTTCAGAACACCTAAATCTTATGAAGAGGTTGTTTTCTCATTATGAGTATGGAAGCTTATACATACAACAAAATCACAATAAAATCAAGTGTATACAAATGTGTTTTTTTCAGGCGTGTTGTGTGGCTCAATATATAGAGAAAAATAGAACAGGCTGCATTAATAGAAATGCAGCTAAATGTAGTTGTGTATAATCTCATATGATTAACAAACAGGCACGTAATACAGTAATCAAATAAAATCTCATGTGATTGGATAAACACCCCTCAAAAACTAGATTAAATGGTCTTCTTTAAGAACGGAGCAATATTTCTAAGAGTGGAGCTAATGGTTTGTAAAACTTACAAGTACTTTTTCACACACACACTGAACATATCGTACTACCCTGCAAGTTTCTGATTATTTATGAGCTATTTTATGTATAGCTATTGCATTACATGTTCCCATGATTAATTAGAAGCACATTTCAAAGTTGTTTGTGCGTTAGTTTCTTCTCTATATTATAAGGTTGGTGCATAATATAATGCAGTCGCTGTATAGGAATATATTAGTTGAATATTTATGGATTTCAGATGGCTACATGTTTTTATTGTATGAGATCTGCTAAATGTATATAGTTTAAATGGGTTTTCAAATGTTTTGTTTTCCCAGAGATGTGAATTGTGTCCTCATAAGGATGGAGCATTAAAGCGTACCGACAATGGAGGTAAGTCACCTCTTTACTGCTTATATATTTGTTATCTTATTTAATGCAATGGGCGATGGTTTAGGTTTGCTTTATGTAGGAGATTGCAGTGAACTGTTTCCTTATAACTTTATGGCATATCACAGGAAAGTGTCTAAAATAAATCTAAGGTGGGCTCTTTTGCTAAGTTAAAACCTGTTCAACACTAAAGCCAGTCCTGTGATGTAGCTTCCCGGGAAGACTTGTTCTTGTACGTGCCTTTTATATGCCCATGATATGTCTTTGCTGCATTCTCCGCTTCAGACACTACAAATAATGTTCTTTGAATCTTATGAACAACATGCCAATACTACTACATGAATGTAGTATGTCATACTGCCTTGTTTCCATCTGTCCAGCCTTCCTTGTGAGTGTTTCCTTGTTGGTGTATTCTTCAGCAAAACTACTCTTACCTGTACATGCAACAATTTGCCTGGCTAATTTGTTTGCCCACATGGGCTTCTAATTGTTGCACACGCGAGACAAAAATGGCCAGCAGTTCCAGTCATCCAACGATCGAGATGACGCTGTTTAAAAATCTGATTGATGAATACTAATTCTGGTGGTGTGTGACGGCTCCCTAACATTTGCAGCACGGTGGCTCAGTGGTTAGCACTTCTGCCTTACAGCGTTGGGGTCATGAGTTCAATTCCCAACCATGGCCTTATCTGTGAGGAGTTTGTATGTTCTCCCTGTGTTCGCATGGGTTTCCTCCGGGTGCTCCGGTTTCCTCCCACACTCCAAAAACATACTGATAGGTTAATTGGCTGCTAACAAATTGACCCTAGTCTGTCTGTCTGTGTGTATGTTAGAGGATTGAGACTGTAAGCTCCAATGGGGCAGGGACTGATGTGAGTGGGTTCTCTGTACAGCGCTGCGGAATTAGTGGCGCTATATAAATAACTGATGATTATGATTTGTCCACTGCAGAAGAGCACTGCTGGGTCTGTATGTGAGTGTGTTGAACTCTGCATTGAACATTCTACTAGCCTGCACATAGCAGGCACTTGGATACAGAAATCCTATCACATTAGTGCTTTGAATACACTGGTATCATTCATATATTGCATCAGTGGTCATGTGACACGAAGTACGTGCTTAGTGTCTGGTATGTGCAGGCCAAAACAGTGTGTGAATGTGCTGTGAGCGAAAGGGGGGGGACACACTCCAGCAAGCAATCTCATTGGCTTACTGCAAAAATGTGGGTGTACACTTGAGAGAGCACACTAGAGATACTAATTTCATTGAACTCCGTTACACCCATAGTTTGCAGGCTTTTCCTTTTTCACATATGTTTTTTTTAATGTTTAAATGAAGCACAGAAATTTTGCTAAGGCCAGTCCTGGGGAATAAAGTGGAGGCTGGTTTGGATTTATTATACATTGAATTTTTAAAAATGAACAGGTTTGGAATTTCTCTACTTTTTTTTTGTATTGTGATTTAAGTTCAAAGACACAAATCTTATTTCATTATTCGTTCCAACAACATAACTAAAGCTAGAATCCTCTTTAAAGGTTTGTTTGTCTTGGACTTTCTCCAATATATGCCTAAAGGCAGACAAATAAAGGGAACAGACATGAATAATCAGTAATCTTAAACAGCCAAGCATGCTATATAACAAGGCCATTTACATAGAAACCAACCATGTGATTTTAAAAAGTTAACCCCTACATCAAAGACTTGTGCAGTTTCATCCTTTTGGAAAAATATCCTCCAGTAATGATACAATCTCTATGTTTGCTGGTATTTGGCTGCCAGGATTGCGAGGGTCCTGAGGAGTATTCTATATGTGGAAGTGGTTGCAAGTTGATTTAGGCTGGCCAGTTATGCGGCATTGCTGATGGTGTTACTGATTCTAATTAAACTCTGGAGAACATTTTATACAATTATTTGCACAAATCCGATCCCTTTTTAAATGCAATTTTTAGTTATCTGTCAGATATTATGTTTTCAATCTGTGTTTTTCTGTAAAGGGACTTCTTGTAGGTTAATGTATTGTTCAATTCTGGAAATGTATTAATGCTTTAGTTAACATTATTGTAGTGTCTATTTGCAGCTGTTGTTGTTGCTGTTTATTTTCAAGTAATACGTTGATATTACACATTCTTGGTTCTTGTCGAATAGGCTTCTAGATAGTTCTTAATTGTTAATCGTATAATGTGTTTTACTCTATTGTGGACTACAAACTTTCATCCATATAGTAGGGTAGTGATAAAGCGTTCACAAGGAAAAAAATAGAGATAGCGCTGGTAACATTCAATAATGCATGAGTTCATGAAATGCAATAAAATATAAACCATTTATTAAAAAATACAATGAACATATAAAAATATGGATATCGCACAGAAAAAATGCGCAATAAATGCTATACAATGCATAACATATAGCATAAACCATCAGTACTGCACAATATTTATGCCAGTAGAAAACATCTAGATGTCAATGATTGTTTTGGTTTCAGTCTTGATCCTATAGCCCAGCAATAATAGTGTTACCAGTGCTAGAGTACCAGCGTTATCTCTATTTTTTCCTTGTGTCATATTATATTTTTTATTTTTTTTATTTTTTTAGTAGTTTACCACTATGTTCGGTATTTTGTTTCCCAATTTATTTTTTTCTCTATCCGTCTATCAGCGCCAGGGCTTTGTTTCTGTTGCTAATGATAAAGAGTTGGCTACATTGGAGCTATTTCCGTTCTGGCTAAAAAACTTTCCTCTCAAGTCTTCTACTCATTATTGCTATAGCCCCAGCATGGTGTATGTAGCGCACAATCGGCGCAGAAGCAAAATCCATGATTGGATGGTGTAGTCCAGCCGTTAAATAAGTGATTAGATAGCTAGGTCCAGCAACTATATGCTGGATTGGATGGGGTGGTCCATTAACTACATGCATGGTTAGATTGTGAAGGCCAGCAGTGATATCCATGATTGGATGGGGTGGTCCAGCAGCTATATGCATGATTAGATGGCGAAGTCCACATTGTTTTCCCCAGAAAAGTTTGACAGCCGGGTGGCAATAAGAAGCAGCCGGATGGGGTCAGATGTAATACTTTGTAATACTAATGAAAAATGTTGGAAGTTATTGCCCATACCTGCCAGGAATGGACAGACTGGTGGCCAGTGTTTTAACACACACTGCTGGCTGTAGTGCCCACATAGTGCCTGTTATAATAGGAGAAGCAATGGTTTATTCTATTATATTATAATAGAACTCTGTTTGGCTCCAAGTGCTGGGTAACAATTAAAAACAGCAGCTTGGAGCACCCGAGAAATAGGTGCTGGGGACAACACAGAGTACAGCAGTGATATACATGATTGAATGACTAGGTCCAGCAGCTATTCATATGGTTGAATGACTGGGTCTGGTAGCTATATGCATGATTGGATGGTGTGGTCCAGGAACTCTTTGCATGATTAGATAGTGAGGTCCAGCAGCTATATGTATAGCTGGATGACTAGGTTCAGCAGCTAATATGTATGATCGGATGGTGTGGTCCAGCAGTTATATGCATGATTGGATGACGAGGTTTAATGGTGATCGAAATGATTGGCTGACAAGGCCCAGCAGCTATTCACATGATTGGATGAAGCAGCTATACACGTGATTGGATGAAGCAGCTATACACGTGATTGGATGATGAGGTCTAGTAGTGATATCCGTGATTTGATATTGAGAGGAATTCAGTATGGGATGATGGCAAGTTTTGGCATTATCAGCCAATGTCTGTACTTGGGCGCTACTAACTATCATCATGCTGCTGTTCTGCCTCCAGGATGAGTGATTTAGGTGGCTTGAATTCCTTGTGGCTCTGAAAATGTACTTTGCGGCCATTTGAGGAAAGTAGGGCCCCACCCTGACCCTGCTGGTTACCAATCTTAGACAGTACTATTTCATCAGCTCACTGACTAATATCTTTTCTCTGTTTTTCCATAGTTGGAAACATTTCTTTTTAATTATTATGTCTTTGTCCTTTTGAACCTTTACTTTGAGAAATGTGCAATATTACAATGTCCTGAGCTTTTCTGCTTTGCTGTCACTGGAGACCTTTAAATAAGATGGTTGGTGTAAATTAATCCCCAGTGTCTGTGTGTGGGATCCACAAAAATACATGGATTGGAGCAGAGAACAATGTATCTCCTTAATAAAATATAGTTTGAGGACAACGCCTTTAACCTTCTTTCCAGACATCCAGGAACCTACATGTTGTAGGTAATGGATCGTTTTCTCTTGTTGTGTTAATCCTTGTGCAGCCGGATGGACCCGAAAACGCATCACATGTTGTAGAACTGCTGGCAGAGGACTAGCCGAGGTGAAAAGGGAGCAAAAAAGTGCCAGATGCTGTTTATAAAATCCCATTTTTATAGTATTCATTATGTATCAACGTTTTGTCTTCATTAGCCTCAGGAATAATACATGCCAGATGGGTTGGATTTATCTCTGTTCCAACTTGTACCTTTAAGCTTTGGAAGTATTTTCAGTGTGTTTTTGGGAATGAGCCAGGTGTGGGCTTTACGTTACTAAAATAACTTGTTCAATAGAAACTACTGGACAGTGTCTGCATCATCTCTCACTGTCTCGCCATGTCTGTCAGGGACCTTTAGTGCAGTAAGATGAATGTTATACAAGTGGACCTCAAAATAATGACTTAGGGCCTGATTCATTAAGGATCTTAACTTAAGAAACTTCTTATTTAAGTCTCCTGGACAAAACCATGTTACAATGCAAGGGGTGCAAATTAGTATTCTGTTTTGCACATAAGTTAAATATTGACTTTTTTTCATGTAGCACACAAATACTTCATAGCTTATTTGTACACTGAAATTTAAAGTTGATATTTGTGTGCTGCATGAAAAAACAGTCAGTATTTAACTTTTATGTACAAAACAGAATACAAATTTGCACCCCTTGCATTGTAACATGGTTTTGTCCAGGAGACTTAAATAAGAAGTTTCTTAAGTTAAGATCCTTAATGAATCAGGCCCTTATTGAATTGGCTGTACTTACTGGATCGCTTGGTGCGCCAACTGGTTTATTAGTTTTTATCATTGTAAATTTAATATCTACATTTTTCACTTTTAAACCAACAGTAAGATTCAGGTTGACAACCTCCAGCTGACTAGCACTAATTGCCACTTTACCAATTAAGAGTAGATAGGAACCATCCTTTTGTTAAGTGTAATATCAATAAGTGGTGCATTCATACACAATAAGGTAAAATAGATTTTACGTAACCAATGACATACATAATGCATCATCTGTTTTATCCGTTTTCAAAATGAAATCTGCATTTCTGTTTTGACAGATGTCAGTGTGGCTTAGCTAATGGATGCACCGCTGCAATGCAAAGAATGTAGACTAAAATCATCTGTTACAGCTCAAAGGGACGAATGGGAGAATTAAGTACAAACCTCTAGAAACAAGTGCAGCTCTTTCTTTCTAAATGGGCTTTCCCACTATCAGGCAACTTCGTATTGCTTTGTATAATACCATGTGACAACATTTACTAAATACGTTGCTTTATGCTTTAGAATTCTTTTGGTTTTCTTTTTGTTGCCCCTGTATGCAACTCAACACTCTTTCGCTCTGTATTCACTATCGGAGCCAAGCAGAGAAGCACAGGAGGCACTACATAGACACACATTGTAAGCTTGCCAGCAGGACCCTCTTATATATATATAGATATATATTTTTAAAAGATTATGTACAAGGCGGAATCGCCTTTAAAGCTGAAAATTGGTTGTTTCTTGCCATTTATTCACTGCCAGAGTTTGTAAACTTCACCCTCTCGCTCAGAAACCATATTTATTATCTCCTAACTGCTTGGCAGGTGATGGTCAGATTTACACTCAAACTTGCCAGAAAAAAGAATAGTCACCGTGTTACAAAATTTTGGCGTTTGTACAGCTTTCCCAAATACTTGAGAAAGCGATCAGATTAAGGGTCCAGTAGCATTAATGCTATCACGGCGTTAGACTTGATAATTTACCAGTTTGAGAGCAATTGATCACAACTATAAAAATGTATATTTTTAATATCACAGAAAATGGAAAGCTGTAATATAAACTCTATTAAAGCTGGTAACACCTCCAAACTGTTCACTTTGCACCTTAATCATCTTGTGCCAAGAGCATCAAACCTGGCTCTCCCTGCATAACAAACATTTAACTATGACAAATCTCTAATGTATCTTAATACTAAATATCTATAATTCTGTATCTTTCCTTCTTTTTTGGAACAATAAGCTGTAAAATTTGTCTGTGTCCCCTTATTGCCAATCATTTATCTGTCTGTCCCTCTTGAAATAAGGCAGGATGATTGATGTGCTGCCCTGAGTATTCTGTCACTGCTTTGTGTATGAGCCAGATAATACTGATGGTGTGGTGGGTGACATTGCTAGCAGTGTAGTATAGGTTACTGGAGGAACACATGTGGAAGTGATTAGGCCTCACGTGCAGCCCACATAGGGTGTCGCTCACGTGGTATACTTTACTGTGCCTCTGATCCTACTGGCATACAGTATAAGTCATGTGACTGCTGTCATACATACAGGCAGACTCCTGCTGGATGGTTAAAGGGATCAATTTACCTGCTACAAGTGAAGTGTTGGACACTTAGTTTCAGTTTGGTGCTTCCCTGTTGCACTGTTAATCACTCTTTATAAAGATCTGGCACTGTGCTAGTGTAATGTGTAATCTTCTGGAATCCGACGATATTAGTGAGAATGCAGCCTATCCGCTTGCTTTGTACTTCATGTATCATTGATGTCACTAGTTTTTAGCTGAATATTGGTACCTCCCACAAAATGGCTGCAGAGTTTTATAGGTGACAAGGCACGGCTTGTGTGCCCAGGAATGGTTCTCATCTAGGACTATAACCAATAGATCAGGGAGCAGTATCATACAACCCAACTTGCAAAAGGCCTGAAGCTGGGGTGAAGAGATTTATTATAAGGACTGAATCCTGCATGTGAAATACAGTATAGACTCAAACAGTGGTCTGGGCTGAGACAGGGGTATAATGGTTCTGTTACTGATGAGGTAGCATGCTGCAGGGCAAGGGGGTCATTGATCATTATGCCCATGCATGTTGGCATAAGGCTCCGTGATCCCTATGCCTGCTGCATCGTAGCACTGGCTTCCTCCCTAGGGAAATATAAACAGCTAATTAGGGCTTGTTCACATTTGTGCATGAAGAATGTTAAAAGGACCGCCCCTTGACACCCCCTGCACATGCTCTCTTCCGTTTTTTTCATTTTGCGTGACTCTGGCCCCCAGGGCATACTAATTACACCTCTCTTGTGGGAGATAGGACTGATGTAGACGTTAATATATTCTGCCTTTCCTTGTAATAAACAGGCAAGGACACAGAAGCGAGCTTAGTGCTAGTTCCTGATAATGGAACATGTAGATTGTAAGTTCTCCTGAGCAAGGTGCTCTGTACCCTTTTGTATGCAGTGATTTTTCTCTTCTATTGTACGGAGTATTGGCATCTTACAAATGGTGTATAGTAATTACCTTATGGTGGTAATATAAATTAAGTGCTAAAGCTACAACATACCCTGCACTGGATATTTTGGAGATGTATTCAGCATACTAGTAAAGAGATGGCAGGATATACTGAGTGCAATAAGCACTTAATGTGATGCAGAGTAATAAATAATTGGTATCTTTTGCTTTAAGGAGCAAGAGAGCAACATCCCAGTGTTTTATAAATCCTGCAGACAGTCCCATGTTTTACACACTGTGGATCCGCCCTCTGTTATTTTTTTTATTTTTTTTTTCCCCTGGCTTGAAAGCTGGTGGGGGAGGATTGTTACAACACAAAAGTTGTTAGTGAAATCGGAACCATCTGGCTGATTATCAGGAATGCTGTGTAACTGCATTCTTTGTGACAGCTTTTCACCAAGATTTACCACGTGTGTCTGTCTGGTATTAGGCCAGGGAACAGCAGAGCACTGTTTGTACATGTCATAGCTCTTCATTCAGAGGTTAGTGCAGGGATCTCTAAAGTCTGCAGAAATTCACATGTGACCTTTGAGTCAGCAGGTTTTTTCTTGTTGTCCTTGTTTGTCTTCACCCTCGGTTTTTTTGTGCTATCTGTAACCAGTTTTGTGCTGGGTATTCTGCATGATCTGGGGCATATAAGAACAAGCTCGTCGTCCAAAACGAATAAGACTATAGCATAGCATCTGAAAAGCACGATTATATTGATACAGTATTAAAGGTTCCTTTGACAAATATAAAGCTAGGTACCCACTTATGCAATTATCGTGCAGATCAGACGATAAGTGACCGGTCAGATAGTGTAAGAGTGTGTTCGCTCCCATGATCATGTTTTATTGCACCTAAACACATTGCTTCGTTCAAGGTGATTTTCTAAGGTTCCTAAAAATCACGATCAACGTTGGAATGATACTAACTATTAGTTACTACAGTAATTGCTGCACATTATGACTGTTAGTACGGTAATTTTAACACTGATTTTTGTGAACTGCAAGCAAAAATCAGCGTTGAAATTACCGTAGTAACGGTAATTATGCGCAGCCTGCGTTGTTCTAAAGAACATGGGGAATTGAGTCTCTTCCTCCCCCCCCCCCCCCCATTGCATCTGAAGTTTGATTGCAGCATAGGTGTGTACCCAGCTTAACAGTACTAGGACTGTGAAAGATATATTTAGAGTTGGAAGAATGATATCCCAGTTAAGTTCTATCCTTTTTAAATGAGGATGAATTTTGAATTATATTAATAAACGAGACACCAAACTATTCTTTTACTATAATCACAATTTATTTGCTAACGTATTCATAAATGTGTTTTGATTAAACAAAAAAGTAGTAGCTGTGCATAGCTAATATACATATATTAACTTCTAATATATCATTTTGTTTTTATTGAATTCTTTTTTTGAATGGGGTTTGTAGTTCCACAGAACCTGGGGCGCTATGGGTTGCCCAAGTCTGGCTTCTAATTTAAAAGGGAATTTACACAAAAAAAAGGCACAAATGTATATTTTAGTGGACAAGCCACACTTCTGCTGCTTCTACTCTCATGAATTCTGTGAAAAATGTACTTATGAATTTATGGGGTAGATTTACTAAAGCCCCCAAGATGGAAGAGTGGAGGATCCCATTCTAGCTAACATTTACCTAGTACGCTCTAGAACATGATAGCTAGAATCTGATTGGTTGCTGTGGGCAACACCTCCACTGTTCCTTTTTAGAAGCTTTAGTAAACCTACCCCTATGACTGAATGTATTGAACTTTCAGAGACCTGTGATGGTTACATGATTTCAGGTGGTTAGTTTCTTGGAAATAACTGTTGGAGCATACAACTAGGCAGTGATGTGAATGCTTTTATTGCTGTTTGTGACAGTAACAGAACAAATGCACCCGGTACACAATGTTCTGCTCCCGAGTCGCCAACTTATTTTACTGTTGCAGTTACCTGAATTAATTGATTTAATGAAAATTGTGTTTTTAAAAATCAGAAAATTTACTCCGCACAGGTTAGAAAGATAATTGGAAAGTTTGAGAGCAGCGTGTTTTGTACCAGGTATAATGAATTATAAAACACTGCTGCTCATCCAGTATTTGACAGAAAAACACACACAAACTGTGCAAAATAACAACTGCTAAAAAAAAAATAATGGTTGCAAAGTGCCCGAGATTCATAACCGCTGTACTGACTATATTTGTCCCCCAAATGGCTTGTTCTGTGCCAGACCTGACTTTGAATTTCCCTGTTTTCTTTCTTATAAAACAAAAATAAAAATTCTTGTAAGGTTTCTATTTTGGCTGCTTCCTATAATGGTTAGTAAACAAATCTTTCCAAAACACTAAATTGTCTCTGTGTCAACTGTAACAATGGCTGTATCTTAAACTTTCTTGTTTCTCTTACCACAGAACCTGTGTATAATACAATATAATATAGTAACACTCTATGTTGGCTACCTCTTGCTTGTTCATATACTATACACATTTGGCGACTGCATTTGTAAATATATATTTACCAATGCAGACTAATGCTCTCTGATTTCTCCTGCTGTTTGTAAAGGCTTTTTATGACCAACTACAAAGGGGAGCAGATAAGACGGGAGAGAAAGAGCCTAGCTATATTGTAGGATAATGGGGACAAGCGCACCATTTGTGTTCCAAATGTGATTTAAAAGTGCAAAGTTGCATAATGTTATCCACCAACTGCCTTTCTTGTGATTTAGAATGGGTCACCCCAACCTGACTGCTTCACTATGTGATAAGGCCTGATACGCAAGGACACAAGAACTGAAAACAAACAAGTGTGCGTTCTGCTTTGTATCACACTGATATCACACACTGGAACATATTTTTATTTGTATGATGTTTTTTTTGTTGTCTGTTTTTTATTTTCAGCTGCACCCTTTATGTCCTAAATTATTTACCAGGTACCAAGTTACTCCCTAACTCCTCCCTCTCTTTTACCCCTCACATTCAATCTCTCGGCCAATCCTGTCGCTTCCAACTCAGTAATATCGCCTGAATCTGGCCCTTCCTTTCCCAGAGCACCACCAAAACCATCACCATGCTTTCATTTCCCGTATTGATTACTGTAACCTTCTTCTCACTGGCCCTCTCCCACCTTGCCCCCCTCAGGTTTATATTCAGCGCGCTGCGAGACTCATTTATCTCTCCCGCCGCTCCTCTTCTGCCTCCCCTATCTGCCTCGCCCTTCGCTGGCTCCCCTTCCCCTACAGAATCCTTTTCAAACTCCTCACACTCAGCTACTAGGCCCTCTCCCACTTCACTGCCCCTTACATTTCTAACCTCCTCTCCATTCGCACTCCATCCTGTTCCCTGCGGTCGGCCAATAATCGTCGCCTCTTCTCCACCCTGATCGCCTCATGCCACTCCAGAATCCAAGACTTCTCCCAGGCTGTCCCTCCTCATTGACGACCTCCCTCACTCCATCCAACTGTCCCCCAATTTGGGCTCCTTCAAACAGGCACTGAAAACTCATCTTTTCCTCAAAGCCTACCAGCCATCCACCTAATGTTCTATCCATACTTGATTACCTTACCCTCTTTCTCTTCCCTCTTGCGCTTGATCCCCCTCCTCTAACTCCCTTTCTGTCTCCTGTCTGTTTACCCTCCCTCTAGGATGGAAGCTCTTATGAGCAGGGTCCTCTTCCCTCTTGTTTCTCTACCTATTCTGCTTCTACGTCACTATGCAAGCTATGTTTGGAATGTTTGATGTCCTGGTAGTATTTGTTTAATGTTTGGTACTGTATCTACCCATTATGGTCTTATGTCTGTTTCTGTATAACGTTGCAATAAGGTCAAACGCAGAGACATGCTGTACAGTCATTCCTCCTTCAGTCACTGTGAAGAGCACTGCTAGACAATATAAAAGAGCAGTAAGTCTAAGTATAATTTATTTTTATTAAAATCTCCCCTTTGTAAAATTTCCCCATATTCTCTACTTCTGTAAAATCTTAGACAGAAACAGAATTTCTCCACAGACACCCATCCTCGTCTTTAGCTCATCAGCCGTGCCAGCTCACCCTTGGGTGCTATTATATCTCCTCAGGACACCAATGCCTTGCTTCTCATCACACCCCCTCTGGTCTGTAGACAGACAGAAGTCTGCGTCAGCTGTGCACACCCCAGTGCAGGATGGGGCATCCTGTGAGTGGAGAATCGCTTTCTCCAGCAGGGCTTCTGACAGAGGAGTAGGGGCGCAAAGAACCTTTTAGGAAAGCCAGATTTAAATAAATGTATGTTTACTGGCCCTTTAGTGAGGAGGAGAATGCCAATGTCATCCGGGGAAAGACGGGGTCATTTTAAATGTAATTTAGTATATGTTAGGCATGACATTCAAAATGACGGCAGAACCCTTTTTTCTGAATTCCCAAACATTTGAGGTAATAGAGCCCATACCTGATTATTTCCTGTTTTCAAATAGATAAAATGTTATTTTAGCATAGTTTGCAAAACTGTAATATCTGCACATTGTATGCACTAATGTGTATTTAGAATGCAAAAAAACCCAATCTGGCCTTGAGTGGGTGGAGACATATGAGTGGGTGGGGCCATACAGGCTGGGGTTAAGTCTTACAACCCACTTAAGTGGTGTCATTTGGTTTGGTGGGCTGGAAGAATCCGAATAGGTTTATTTGTAAATGTGTAACAAGGTGGCTCTCTTTTAGAATGCGCTATATAAATAGAACGTGAAAATAAACCCCAATTATATTTGCTAGATCCTTACTACTTATTCAGAATGCAAAATGATCACTGTGAACTAATGTCAGTGTCCTGACTGCCCTATTTATTTGGGGTACAATCCCATAAACGGGGACCTGGTATTAATATGAATTTCATCATTTTCTGGCCTGTGCAGTTTTAATACTAAATGAGAATTTAATATTTATAAGAATCGTTTCTATTTTCTCAGTCACAAAGAATTTTTCTTTCCAGCCGAGTGAGTGAGTTACACTAGACAATCCCATATGTGTTTTAACAGAACGCTGAAAAGTGTATTTACTTACTGCGTTTGCCACTCAAGGCCGTGTTTACCTTTAGGGACTAGAAGTTGGATGCTAGTCAATTCGTGCAGAATTATGTTGGCTATTAAAGTAGTCAGAAATCTGCTGCTGTTTCTGGCATCGCCACAATGGCCTATTTTGGGAGACACCGCACACACATTATGACGTAAAGCTTTCTTCATAATCCAACATATTGAGGCTTATTTAAAGCGGTACTACCAGCTAAACCCCCATCCTTCTATCCTTGGTTTAAAGAAGTACTCACAGCTAATATTAATTACCAAGGACAAATGCCTCCTGGTGGCAGGGTGTTTATACATAGCTATGCCCTATTGTCTTTTATTTGTAAAGCGCTACAAGGCTTCTGCAGTGCATTACATAGACATGTATATTTCATTGAATTTCGAGTCAAATTTGGTTGTGGATTTTGATTATTTTAGTTCCACAAATGGGTCATTTTCAGCCAAAATGCCACAATATGTTTTTCCAGCTTTACATTATTATATAAGGGCTGGTTAAATCCAATGAGCCAGGTAACCAATGTGCCTAAAAAATATTGCTGCTGGCACCTAACTTTTAAGGCATTATTGACATGAATAAAAGTAACTTCAAAGATCCTGAATGGAGATGGCTTAGGGGGCTGTGGGTAAAACAAAATATCAGTGTGTAAGGCCAGGTTGCTGGTTGGATAGGTGATACGGGTCTCTAGTTTGTGCGATCATTATCAACATTTATTTATATAGCGCTTACATATATATATATATATATATATATATATATAATTTTTTATTTATTTTTATTATTCGTATTGTTATACTCTTTGTATGCTTACATTTGGCCAAAAGTGTACAAATCACAAAACACGCTGCTACCATTTATATTGTCGGTCATTTACAAGGGGTTTGTTTCTACATATGGGGAGGTTGTCTCTGGTGTAGTATTTCAATAATAATCCACATAAGTAATAAGAAACCGATTAGCTACTGTTGCAATTTATTTCAGTTATTTTTCAACTGATAGACAACAAGCTGTTGGTCATTTTGACATTTGTGCTTCTGTCCTTTTAGCCACTTAGACAGTAGTGTACAAACATGTTTGAAAATTGCTGATTTAAGTTTTAAATTGATTTATGATTGGGTTTAAAGCCAGGATAAATAAGGGTATTCTAAAAAAAAATGACTGATATGCCAGGGTGTACATCAATAAAATAGTGTATCATTCTTCCTTTGAAAGGTTTATTACTTGTTTGTTTTACCTGATAAGAAGATGCAATTATGCTTTTGTTATATTTAAGTATATACTGTGGTGCAGAAATTAAATGGCTCTTCAGTGAGTGTTAGATACCAGCAAACATTGCCCCATATCTTGCAAATTAGTGCTGGGAACCATAGTTTAAAGACACAGCTGGCCTACTTTTTATTTTCCTTTGTGTTTTCCTAATGTAAATATTAGGATAGATGTATAATAAAAATTCCATTGCAAGGCTTTCCCTACCTTTTATACAGCCTGCTATCAGTCCGCTATACTGAGCCATTTGTTTTATCTCCATTTTATAATCGCTTTGTCTACTCCTAAAGCCCCCCTAAATTGTCCATGAGAATAACATACAGAGAAAAAAGGGGTTAGATAAATGGTGCCAGCAGTGGACAGAAGTGCACATCTTACTTTATGTACAGTAACAAGGTTAGGATACCGAGTCATAAGCAATACAGTTCCTGACACTGCAACTAGAGAGTAACCCAGGAAGAGATTGTGGGCATACTGTTATAGGCTTTCAAGTAGAACACCTAAAAAATATCCAAGTTTATATCAATGCCCGTGTGAGTTATACTTAACAAGCCAGACACATATCCTTATTTACAGTCTGCGCATCAGGTTGTTTGAAATCCGAGATAAATGCAATGCAATAAAACCATGTTTCACTACCCCATACATCCAAGAGGGAAGCCTGGTATGGGTGTAACAAACTGACACACAGGTGACATTGACTGTACCCACGGCTGAATGCAGTTACTGATGTAGAGGTTGGAGCGCTCTTGCAGAGACAATCCTATACATGTTAATCCTATGTGGTTATCCTCTAACAGCAGCTTGCAGTGTGGTCTGATGTCATTGGAAGCATGGTTGCAATAGCCAAAAAATGACAGCGTAGCCAAAGGGTACACGGGGACAACCGCCCTAAGACTGTTCTCATTTACTCCCCCTGTTTCAGGCACAATGAAGCAATGAACATTTGCATTTAGCTTTGTTACATTTAAAAGCCGCTAAAATGTATGTGTAGCTTGTAGTAACGGACCATTCTCTTTTTCCAGGTTGGGCTCACGTGGTATGTGCACTATATATTCCAGAGGTCCAGTTTGCAAATGTTTCTACAATGGAGCCTATTGTGTTACAGTCAGTGCCACATGAAAGATACAATAAGGTAAAAGATCTCTACCTGCTACAGTTTGGAGGAAGTGTGTGCGGTGTCTTACACAGAGATCAGCACAGAATATACGGCCACTGACATTGTGGCATCGCTCCAGATGGGAAACTTTGATTAATATGGATAACGTTTACTTCAGTACAGATAACCAGAAGCTTTATCATTTAAACATTGTCAGACCTTTATAATGTGATAATGAACAATGTTAAAAGAACCTGCATGTAAGCCCTGTAACTAGTGGGACATGATTTTACACATTAATATTTTTCAAATGAAGAAGATATAGCTATATATAGATATAATTTTTTTGACATCACTATTGTTTCTTCAAGCTGCTTTTAATAAGTTATAGTTTGTCATGTGATAACCACGGTAACCACAGTCACTTGACATATATAATGTAGTGAGCAGAGAGTCTTTGGAATGCCCCTCTTGTTAGCATGCATTTTTGCAGCACAATGTCCCCGTTCCCTTTATTTGCCATCATGTACATGGAGGGAGGGCTTTTACTCCGAGATCAGGTGACCCTCTCCTCGGGAGCTAGCTTGAGTGCTGAAACACAAATGCATCTAGCTGAGAGACTGACCTGACTTGTCAGCCTTTCTCCCATAACGAGATTTTGCAAAGGAAAGTTTTTATTCATGTTAAAAACATACAAAAGTTGCTGTGTAAATGAGAAGAAAAAAAAAAAAAAAAGGCTGCTGTATTGCAGCTGTAAAACACCAGGGTTAACTTTGCTATGAAAGTCCAGGGAAATAAGTGCCATATGTCATTTAACACGAATAACCTTCTATTTGTACATATTTGCATGGTTTGTAGTTGGCTGAGGTAAACTTTAATATTCAACTAAAAAGACTTCATGGTCTACTTGTGGGGTTTTTTTTTTTTAATTTAAAAATCTTTTTGAAGGAAACTTACCTTAACTTTTTATATTTGTGTTTGTTTGTTTGTTTGTATTTATGCTAAGCATTTTTTTGTTCATGATATGCGCGTTTGAGAGGGAAAACAATTCTTAGCAGTCCGTTAGAGAAACGATGAAGCTATGTTTTAGATATTGACAGATCTTTCAGGGCTGGTCCTTAGCTTTAACAAATATAGGTAAACCCTGCTGATGAATATTTCTGAGTGTCCTTTATGGTTTTCAGTGGCATGTTAAACCCCATTCCCCTATTTTAAAATGCAAAGAGATTAATTTTTAATAATAATCTTATTGCTGGTTTTCCTACAGTCCTATAAGGTGTTCGATTGTCTCTGCAGAGTTGTCTTTGCAAATAAGTGTTGGAGGTTACGGAGATGCAGTACTACTACATACAGCTGCTGCAAACCCTATACATCATCATGTGCACACAATTCAATTTGTCACTCTTTCTGCAACGTACTTCCGTCCACTGAGACTGTTAAGGGATTGCGGAATCTGTTTTTTACATTACAGAAGTTTTCAGTGGTGATGGACACTAGAGGTAATGTTTTTTTATATTTAATTGTTAGGGGCCCTAAGAGCTCACACTGCTTGTATTTATGTTAATGTAATTACACTGCAGAGCAGAAATATGAAATAACTGCTGCATCAGATCAGCATTGGTCATTAAATACGTAGACCCCTATACATTACACTATTGCTGTGGCTTTGCACTGTAGGCAGTTAGTACCGCTGTTCAAATGTTAGGCTCAAAGGAATAATCTGACTTGTACAGAAATCTCACAGATCATAAAGTGCACGCCTGTTTTGCACTTTGTATCATAGACACCTATGTGTAAAGAATTAGTGTTTTCCAATGTAGAAACCAGTTGTATACACTGAAGATGTAATTAGCAGGTGGCAGGGTGCTTTATGGTATCTACACACAACTATTTTTTTATTTTTTTTGTGGTGTGCAATATGTTTATTGAGATTTGACAGGAACACATCAGAATTGAAACAGAAATTCAGTACGAAGGTCCCTGAGGGCTGCTGCTTATGGGCGGCTGTAGAGCTGCTCTTGGATGACCAGGAGGTGAGCGCAGTTTGGGTGGTCCAGAAAATAGTAATCTTTTAATCCCTATCAGTATTGTCAGCACGGTCCACATGATGCTCACCTCCTGATGAACGCAGAACAACATACCTATTACCATCCGCTTTCACAGTGCGTTACGCTTATTTCTCTGAACACAGCCTGCTCTATTCTTGCACATTAACTTGTATTAATTTAAACGCACTGGGATGCACGTAAAACAATACGTGCTTTTGTACATTGGTTCTTAGATCCGTTCATGTGCACTCCATGTGCTTCCTCTTTAACATGAAGGAAAGGAAAGTGTTCTCTGTATAAATCATTTATTTGAATTCTATATGAAATAATCCTGATCAGTTATAATAAAATACATTCCATACATGTACAATATAAAAATAGTCTAATGACTGCATATAATCCATATATTCAAATAGAACAGTGCCACCGCATGGCGAGATTAACATAAATCATGGTAGAATGCTTGCTTGATTATTCATGGAAACCTTATTATTTCCTAGTGCAAGTTTGTTACCAGTATAGGCACTGATACTCCAAGGAGCTTCAGATAAGATTTTTTTTTTTTTTTTTTTTTTAGATTTTTTTTTTTTTAAAATTACTGTTCCAAACATTGAATTTTACAGTGCACCTGTTTCCTTTAAACAGACAGCACTTTGTGGGTTGAATATATCATTAGATTATAGAATATCCATTCACTAGGAGCCAATGATAGAACTGGGGCAGTTGTTTGCAGCCGTTTTGTGGACTGGAAATTATTTGTGAGGATGCAGTTTTTGAATTTACTGGAAACCAGTGGTACCACAGATGCCCAGATATTAATCCCCCTACAAAATGTTACTGCATATGTGAATGGAGAAGAAAGTGTTTATTTTCACTTTATATGTTTGTTGATTATATATTTTCCTGAATATATGCAGTCATTCAGTAAAACAAGCTGGTTTCTCTTCTACAGGTTTGAAAATTCTCTATTACTTGTGAATTTCTAAAGTTGCAGGTCCCACAAACCTCACTATTGCTACATAAAGGCCAAATGATGCTAAAGTAATATAGAATGGAATGAGCATGTTTAAATTAGTCCATTGTATGTGTGATTATATTGTCTGTAAGGACCCCCTATAAATACTCAGTGGATGTACATACTGAAGGCATCTTCTTGCTCCGCGATGGTTTAGAATTTTCACCTTCAGATTTCTTTAATGGCTTATTTGCGTCCTCCTGCTTCCTTGACTAGACAAATTGTTTCCTCCCTTCTTTTCTCGATTTCTTCTGAGCTGTTCATCTACGTCTTTGCATCAGTAAGCAGAATTACTTATTGTACATGGTTGGGCAGAAAGAAAGAAATAGCACAGCATTTACTAAAAATTGCCGAAAGGCATATAGAACTCTGTACATTCATCTGTAGTGCACCAGGCTCTTAGTACATAGTCAGGTAGGAATGGGCGCATAGAAATATCGTGCATGTTGCTAGTTGCGGAGCACCTTTCTTTTCTGAGACACAGGAGATTTTCTAGCTGGTAAGGAGACTGCCCCCAGATGATCTACTGCTTGAAGGCTAATTAACACAGTGGGCACACAGTCCTCTGACGCATGTAGCAGGAGAGAAAACAAGCTACAATAAAACATAGCAAGTTACAAAAGTATCATTCCAGTAATGCTCTCGTCATAGCCTGATTGTGACAGGTTCTCTTTTTTAAAGCTCTGTATATAAATGTATTGGGTAAGTCCGTAGCATCAATGTTGTCCATCCATCATTGCATAATTGGCATTCGTTACATATTTCAGTTTTCACCCCTGTCCCCATGAGCTGCAGCAAGAATAAAGAACATGGGGGGGGGGGGGGGTTGTATTTGACAGCAGAGATCCCATCTGTATGGACTGCAACAGGATTAAAGCTTGGGGTTGGTGGTGGCTTCTTTATTTGACAGCAGAGGGTCCAAAAACACCAATTAGTTGCAATGAGTTAATTGCAGTCCCCATTTCTGTCCCTCATGCATGCTGCTGAAATTTCTGTCAGCCATAATTCTCATTGTTCTGTGGGTATGTATGTTAGTTATTATTGGAGAATACATGTTGTCTATAACCTATCTACTTAATGGCTGCATTTAGAGGGGCACCACGGAAGAGACTGATAGGACTGTGGAGAATCTATATGGGGACCTGACCTTGTCCGTCAAATCAGGGGCCTGGCAGCTCATATGACTGAGACCACGATGTAATCTTCATTGAGCATTTGTGTGACCCAGAGATTACCATAATGAATGCAATACTGATATTACTATTCAGACATGTGGTAGAGGTGTAAAATATACAATGAAAACGTATCCTTGTGCAGCGATTGGATAGAGCCTTAACGTTCTTCCCGCAGGGTTCATATATTTATTTCATTATTGGTGCCTGCTCTGGATTACAGGACCTGTGCTTGATTGTGACAAATACAACAGAACGTAATGCTCCCCCTCTAACCACCTTCCTTTGAAAATGAAAAACAATCCTACGTTTCCTATTGATCTGCCCACCACATCATTCTGTGTGCATCACATGCGTATTGCCTGAAAGACTCCAGGATCTTGTCTTAAAGCCGTTTATTAAAATTCCTTATGTCGGAGCCACTGTTTCTCGGACCTTTCATATTATTGCTGCTAATCTGACGCTGGACAAGACAGCAACAGGAAATGAGGGAATCTGGACTGTAGACACGGAAGAGCCCTCTCTTCCCTTTGATGTGTGTAAGAATATGCATGGATTGTCATTGACAAATAAACCTGCCCAAATCACAAGCACAGACTTCAGACACAAAGAATTTACCTCCCAACAAATAGACCTGGGGACCTTGGAAAGGGAAACTGAACAAAAGGGGGAGAGGGAGGTTCTATTAACCCCTAAACAGAGTAGCACAGTAGCATTCTATTTTGTTGGGGACATTTAACCTATTTACTGCCACGCTCAGTCGTATGGTGCCGTGAATATATTGATTTTTGTAAAGGAAGCTTTCAGGCTTATGTTGTGGTTTGCCCCTTATGCATTCTGCAGAGAAAGTTATTTGGTTTCTTTTATAATTATTAATGGCTCATCTTATATTGTAAACAGTGATAGGTTTTGAATAACCTTTGCAATTCCTTTAGAATGACTAACAAGTAATATACTTTTTTTTTTTTTTTTTTTTTTTTTTTTAAATGTATTTTGAGATTTTATTTATTTATAATCTTTATTTTTGATATATTGTAGAAAACAAAGCAAAATAATTCTGTATGTAATGCGAGTCGTGGCGGTGTTTGTGGTGTAACCTTGCCATGCAGGATCAATATAGCACAGATGTGGGGGTTTGTTTGGTCTCCTATTTGTATATGTATATATTGACAACTTTCTGGAGATGGTTTATGGCATTGGTAGGCACATCTATAAAGTGGAGTAAAAGTGTTCTATGGGATATTTTAAAGTGTGTGACAACTCCCCTTTGTTTCCGGAAGCAGAGACAGACCAGTTAGCTATTCATTTATGAAGTCTCACTCTATAGTGACAAAAAAAATAAATTCAAATCTTCGAGGGTTACAGGGGAGCACTATTTGGACACGGGTGAGGCATATTTCTGAAATGTTGCACAGCAATATAAATATGTCATACACGTTGAGACTATTTTAAGGACATTTTAGTGGTTGACAAACTCTTAATTTTGTATAAACGCCTAAAGCTATGTACACACTGGTGTTTTTTTTTGTTTTTTTGTTTTTTTTTTAGTAGTGGGTGTTAAAATGCAAATAAACGCATGGAAGCCACATGAGTTTAATGTGCCATTACAAGCACACTCAATCTGGTGTTTTTTTTTTTTTTTTCTCTTTTTTTTGTACAAGAACGTGTCTGTACAAACAGGAAGTTGTTATCTAGCTCAAGCCAAACGTGTGGAAATGCTTCTTAACAATGGCATCTCATTGCTTTTTTTTATAGTGCATTTACATTGAGCTTAATGTATGTTTTTCGACCGGGTTAATGCGCCAGACACCCTGAAATAGGGAACAAAAAACACACTATGCGCATGTGGAACGCAAGTAATAATAGTGTTCTTTTTAACACACGTTTGAGTTAGAAACACGCCTTTTTAGATGACGAATTTTAAATCCCAGTGTGTACATGGTCATGATTTTGTGGTATGAATAAAATTAAATTACAAAATCAACAATCCTTTTATAAATTGTGAAATGTGTTTATTCCTTACTCTTACATAAAGGTTATGTAACAGTCAGGGTTGCTTCTTGTGTGTTTTGCTGGTAGGTTCATATAATAGTAATGTCTTGGAGCATTGGGTACAGTAGGTGTGCATAGCTCCAGGGTTTCTGTGTGGCTGTACCCTGCAGCCCGGTTGTATACACTCCTGTTAATCTTGTGATGCCTGTGAGCACACCTTGACAGAGTAATATTTTGGCAAGTGTAAGGTAAAGCCATTTAATTCAATGAGCCCACTGAAGAGGAATACTTCATTTCCCTCATTTCAAGTCAGGCCAAGTCCCTGCATAGATTGCCATTTACAAACAAACGTGGGAAAGTCTCAAACGCAGATTTAGGGCATACAAGTGATTTCTGTCTCATAAAGGGCTAGACCCAGAGGCCTAGAAAGGGGAAGGGTGCATGTAAACCAGGGCTACAATGACGGCAGAGACCTGTGTAAAGCTACACTGCCAAGCATCACTGCCTTCGCTGGCGTCCAAGGGGTTAAATCCTTTCTGGACAGTGAAACCTGTTTCCTCCAAGCAGGCTGGAGGTGTCCTCTTCCCGTGGGAATGCAGGCACTCTTTGCCCTCTCCGCATGGCTCAGAACCAACCTAACAACTAAACTTCCAAATCACTGGCTTCAATGCACACTTCCTTACAGCCGATTCAGTTGACTGGCTCGGAGGATTTATTTATTGTAAGCAGTTTTGTCTTCACATGACCAGGAACCCACAATATTTCATTGTTTCTCCATAACCAAATAACTGAAAATCTAGTTCCTTATTGTCCCAATCCTCTCTAAGCAGATTTGGCTGCTGAAACAGCAGGAAACATTTCCATTATTCCAGTGCCTGTAGAAGCGCGTAATAATAATATTACAAATACTCCATCGTTATAATGTAGCATTATTAGCCGTTTAGTAAAATTCCACGCATGCCTTCTAGTATTTCTTTTATTGACACCTTTTCTCCTATTCTCTGGTGCATAGAAGGGCTAAGTATAGAAGACAGGACAATCTCAGCTTGCTCTTTTCAGGGTCTCCTATTTTTCCCCTTGCTCTCACTGTAAGTCCTGGCTTAGTACTTCCAGCTGGTTCTCTGATTGCTTTTAATACCCATCCCCCTCTAGCTTGTTATCACTTAGAGGCTACACATGACACTGCTCACCTCCTACCTTCCCCCAACATCCTCCATCATGTGCACTGAATTCTAAGTCACTCAGGCTCCTTAACCCTTGTGTGCACACTCCTCACTCCAGTAATGTACGGTTTAACCACATGTGGACCATACCTACCACAGACTGCGCTAATTCACAGTCCGCCCTTGTCAGCGGCTCCCTCTACATTTTGTACGGGTATGTATAGCCTTGAGAAATGAGCCCTGGACTTTCCATACCGTTCCTCCCTAATATGGTGGGAGAGAGACTGGCTTCCAGCCTTGTTGACTTTTTTTTTTTTTTTTTTTTTTACATTAATTTAACAAAGTGTATTGAACTATTGTGTGTTTAGTCCTGTGTTCTGAGCTGGCAGTATACTGATGTCACATTGTTACTCCCAATACAAAAAGTTACCACTAAGCTTGGTTATTATAGTTATTTGTTCATATTTACACGTTAACAGCACTTTTATATGGTAAAATTACATTGTCCCTTCCTTATTCTGCCAGGAGATATAAACAAATTGATAATATATTTACAAACACTAGGGGAAAAGAATGGTGGACATTTTACGGTGGTCTATACATTGTTCTTACAATATTGTGTGTGAACAGCATATTCCTGACCATGTGTCATAAATATTATTCACCAATTGTTGCTATACTGGGCTTCTAGGAGCTTTTGTATCATACTTTTCAGTATATGACCTGTAACAATGGTTCTTATCCAGGAGTGTGAGACATTTCTGGGGGTGCCAGTGGACACACTAGATTTGTAGCTGTAAATCATTTGTAACGTCTGAATTTGTAGATCATATAAGAAATTAGTTAAACCAGTGTCCAGAACTGTTGGTGCAAGATGGCAGTGTCTTGGAACAATCCCGCTGGGCTTGGTACCATTTCCAGAACTGGCAGCATTGCAGGTACTAGAATGATTTGCCACCACCTACCTTTGTGAGATGGAATTGTCATCACTTCTTGCCAGAAAACACCTAAATGCGAGTGATGCCATATGTGTGGCTATTATTAGAAAAGAACCCTGCTTCATAGATGATGTAATTATTAAGCAACAACACAATAGTCAATCAGCAGTATATTTACATTTAAGTTGAATTTAATATATACATGTATGTAAATTATTTTGCAATAAAATTATGTCTTCCTGATCTATAAATCTGAACATATTTTTTCAAAGGGGAGCAAGAACATAATTTCTTGCAATCCCCCAGCAGACACTGTTAAGATTGTGGTAGAATCTTTATTAAGAGGCTTTCCTGGCTCTGTTGTAATTGATCTGGTTGAAAATATTTCATGTGATTTTTTTGTTTTTGTTTTTTTGTAGTTGTATCAATTAAGTTGTTTTATTTATTTTTTATATCACACGTAAATAATTACGTTAAAACCATTATTTTTTGTTTGCTAAAGTTATATATAGTAAAGCAGGTGAAATGTTACTCTTTGTAATTAATTTTTTTTTATTTTGCTTCTCCATGTCAGGACCCTGCAGTTTAATCAAATAATTGTTCAGAAATTGCTTGCACAGGATGCCATATTACGTAGAGAACATAATTAAAAGAAGTTAAACAGAAACACATTTGGTGTAACTCATTTCATGAGTGTCTTTTATATGGAAATGAAGGGGTGGAAAAAGCACAGAAACAATCCATTGCATTGTACAAATGCAATGGATATCTATTTTAGAACTGCATATATGTGAAAACAGAGCTCTAATGATAATCAACGAGGTCTACTCACTTGTTGGCATAAGGCAGTGGTTCCCAAACTGAGTGCCGTGGCTTCCTGGGGTGCTGTAGTAGTCTCACTAGGTGCTGTAGCTAAGGCCAGTGGTTAACACATGGTGGGGGCAACTTGGTAATTATTTTGACTTGAGGGTGCTTAGGGAAAATTATGGATACCCTAAGGGTGCCTCAAACTGAGAAAGTTTGGGATCCACTGGCATAAGGGTTTGCCAGTATCGATTTTAAAAGTACAGTGTGGTAGCACAGTGGTTAGCATTGCTGCCTCACAGGTTTGGCTCTCACTGATTACTCAGTGTTTCTAAATTCCACAAAAAAATTGGATCAACATCATTGGTTCATAATTTGACCACAATTCTTACCGATAACCTGTTTCAATAATTGTTGGCTAGTTAGTGTTTTGTTTTTTTTGTTTTTTTTTTAAAAAGTTCTATTGTTTCGGTTTTTGAGCTCACATATTTGTAGATCTATATATTCCGGTAATTTCTTTCTTGGAGTTTTAATTTTTGGCGAGTTAGGTACTAAATGCCGACACTTCCATTCTGGTGACAGTGTGATTTTTATTTTATTTTTCGTCTTTTTGGTTTTCTTTTTTTTTTTCCCTCTTAAATAAATGACATTCCCATTGTCATTTTATGGAAAATGCAAGGAACGGATTTCTCTATTGTGGAACTTGATCTGAAAAATGATTTATTGTATATACAGATTAGCCACAACATTAAAACCATCAACAAGTGGAGTGAATAACATTGAATATCTCATTACAATGACACCTGTCAAAAGGTGGGGTATGTTAGGCAGCAAGTGAACAGTCAGTTCTTGAAGTTAATGTTTTGGAGGTTGGAAAGCTGGGCAAGCGTAAGCCTCTGAGCGACTTTGACAAGGGCCAAATTGTGATGGCTAGATGATTGAGTAAGAGCATCTACAAAATGGCAGGTCTTGTGGGGTGTTACCTGTAGGCACTAGTTATTACCTACAACAGGTGAACCGACAGGGTCATGGGCGCCCAAGGCTCATTGATGCACATGGGGAGTGAAGATAGGCCTACCTGGTCCAATTCCACAGGAGAGGCACTTTAGTGCAACTTGTTGAAAAAGCTAATGCTGGCTATGATAGAAGGGTGTCAAAATACACAATACATCGCAGCTTGTTGCGTAGCTGCAGACCCGTCAGGGTGCCAGTGCTGACCGCTTTCCACCTCCAAATGTGGCTACAATGGGCATGTGAGCGCCAGAACTGGACCATAGAACAATGGAAGAAGGTGGCCTGGTCTGATGAATCACGTTTTCTTTTACATTATGTGGACGGTCAGGTCTGTGTGCGTCGTTTCTTGGGGAAGAGATGGCACTAGGATGCACTATGGAAAGAAGGCAAGTTGGCAGAGGTAGTGTGATGCTCTGGGCAATGTTCTGCTGAGAAACCTTCAGTCTTGGCATTTATGTGGATGTTACATTGACACGTATCGATCCATGGAGGCCCCGCTTTGCAACTTAAAGGATCTGCAGCTAATGTCTTGATGCCAGATACGACAGGTTCGCTTCAGAGGTGTCACTATATTAGGTAGTTTTAATGTTGTGGCTGATGGTTGTATATCTTCATTATTCTTTCCTATCTTAGTCTGACTGCTTTTCGCTATTATTTCACTAGTGGGTTTTTGGCTCAAACCATGTTAACTATGCATTTAAATGTAGTTCTACAAATCCAGCATATGCTATTGATGTGATTTATAATTTGTATTGAGTTAGATCAACGCCGGCCCAATAACAATGGTATATGTATGTTATTAGGGCAAAGCTCCTGTTATCAGACTTTAACATAAACCTTCCATGACCACACAGTTCACTGTATAAAAAAGTGATTTGTCTATTTTCTCTGGTCATTTTTAGACTTGCTACATATGTGATGAGCAAGGCCGAGAGAGCAAAGCTGCTACCGGGGCTTGTATGACCTGCAATAAACATGGATGCCGCCAAGCCTTCCATGTAACCTGGTAAGTTGCCAGATGTTTCTAATTGTCTTGTGTGTTCCAGCAGACACATGAAACGTGGCACAGCTGGAGAATACAATGGGCGAGCAGCCATGTCTTTATAAATGCATTGTTAGTGCACATGATGACAAGGATAAATAATCCCAAAAAGGTTACTTAAGTCAATCTAGCAGGGCCCCACCCACCATTGGTCCTGACGATACTGTTCAGTAAAACTTTTCCCAATGAGAAGCGGCTTCTCTGCTTACTGATGACGTCCTACAAAGGCTCAGCCCTGTACAGGGTGGCAGCTGTGTCCTGGTTACAACATTAGTGGCTGACTACTTTCTTACCACTGGTTACTGCCCAGATAGAGAATATGTCGGGTTTGGTGGGTTCTCAAACACTAGGAGCACCTGACAACTGTTGCCAAGTCTGCGTGTAGGGTTTAGGACAGACTTCAGAACCGTGTGCTTAGTCTTTGTTCCATAATCCCCTTCTCTCCTTCCGAATTCCTCATTAATATGTCTTTTAACACTACCAAAGTAATTTAAGGTAGAACACATACATACTTTCCAATTTTGCCACAGCTTGCTTCATCCCTGGCATTATGGGTGCTCATTGCGAAAAGTATCACTTCCAGTAAAAATGATGATTTTGTCTTTGTATCCTTTGCCTTCATTTTATATTGTTTTTTTTTTGTTTTTTTTTGTTACAAACCACATTGTTTTATTCCTTTCTCATTGCTCATGTCCTCTGACATGTCGTCCTTGCTGTTTCAGTGCACAGTTTGCAGGACTTCTCTGTGAAGAACAAGGGAACGGCGCAGACAATGTCCAGTACTGTGGTTATTGTAAATACCACTATAGCAAACTGGTAAGGACTGCAAGATGCTAGTTAAAATATTTGTTTTTTAGTGACATGATGGTCATTGAGAGATATAGATAGATAGATAGATAGATATGTATATGTGTGTGTGAGTTAGATGAATGATTCCAGGCTGTCGGAGTTGCCCAGTTTGAAATCCGTACATATAGCAGAGTTTTAAGTAAGGCGCTGTACAAATGGGCGGTGGTCAAGCATCTGTGGTCCGTTGCTCTTTGGTTACTTCCAGTGCACAGTATGTGCAGCTTAAACACATCTTTGTTCATCTTACTAGGACTCCTCTAAAAAAAAAACAAAAAAAACACCCCGTGTGCATTTGCACATCATGGTCATTTTCCACCTTTATTGTATACTATACTGAAAGGACGGACAATGCAAAACTCAAACAAGAAACCTCAGCAAAACAGATTGCAATACTATTTGTGTGGCAGTATAATTCTAGTACGGCTATCCAGCTGTACATTACAGAGCAATGTACCATTTATCTTCACGAACTACCATCAACATTAATAATCCGTTTTCTCTGCACAAACAAACACACATGTTATTTGGTAGATCAGGGTTTGTTCCTAATTTCTCAGGTGTTCGCCCACATGTTTTCCATGAATTGTATATGTAAGAGAGTCAATGGGTGGAGGCTGCCTGTGCTTTCAGTGGGACCTTCCAGGTATATTTTTACAAATGTAATAAATCCTTCCACACATACATGACCCATGTAATATAGACAGTGTCATGGCGGCTGTAGGATGAACTGTGACGTTTTTCCTCTTCCCAGCCTTTTGCTAATAGTTGTATCTTGCAGTCCGTTAATGACTTTTAGTGACTGTAGTGAGCAGCCACATTTTGGATTCTGAGAAAGCGCATCAGTAATAGTGAAGGTTGATTCTTTTATATGGACCTATTGGGTGATAGGGTGTGTCATTAGGATGCTATTATTTGCTACACCCTACATATCGGCACAGGTGGTAGTGAGCATATCGATGCTGACTACACCGACACCACTTACCCCGACGTGTACACCGAAGCGCTGCTTGCCGACGAGGATCGAGAGCGACTGGTGTTGGACGTGACTTGAACCAATGGCGATGAAGCAATAACCCAGCTTGACTTGATGATGACACTCAGATCCGCGACGCTGGTATCGCTGCTGTTAAGGGGGTAATGTAAGTATTTGGCCATATACAATGTACTTAAGAAAGCATTCTACATTGTATATGGCCGAATACTTACATTACCCGCTTAACAGCACCGATAACAGCGTTGCGGATCTGAGTGACGTCATCAAGTCAAGCCGGGTTATTGCTTCATCGCCATTGGTTCAAGTCGCTTCCAACACCAGTAGACCTTGTTCCTCGTTGGCAATCAGCGCTTCCGTGTACACAAGTCGGGGTAAGTAGTGTTGATTTAATCACCTTCATTATGCCGTACCCCACCCTTCGGCACTACGCGCCTGTTTCAGCCTCTTCAGATATTTCCATTCTGTGGTTTTGACAAGGGACAGTCAGTCCTGTGGCTTAGTCTGTAAATCAGGTTTTCAAACCATCTCCCCAGGTCTCATTACACCTTATTACCCACCAACCAGCTAGACCAGAATGATGGGTTGTCTTCTCAGGCCCTGGCATGTCTGACATTGTACTTTTGAAGGACAGTTACACTTATTTATTTATTTTTATTTATTTTCGTAGTCTTATCCCCTTCAGTAGCTATTTAGTGGAGGTCCTATTCCCAGAACCTCATTCGTCCAAAATCAAGCCTTCACAATTAGAGGCTAATCTGTAGAATAGATGTGGTATAACTGGTGTGCTTATAGTGCTCCATCATTGCACCAGGACATAGTAAAGTCTCACCGCCAAAGTAACCCTAATAGGGTACTCATGTGTTATTGCGTTGGCTGGCTGAAGTGCCATTATGATGTGCCTGAGGCAAGACCCGACATGCTGCCATCTACTCTACAGATCAGGCATCCACCAATCGGACATGGTCTAAATGCTGAAGAGTAACATTATGGGGAGATTAAATTATGTGTAATATGCCGCCGAACATCGCTACAATAGGCTACACACATCGCCGGCTATTATAGAAAGAGATTTCCGCTTGTTTTTCTGTGGAGATTTCGGCCTGGACATTGATTCTGTGTCTCCACGAACTGTTCCAGAGACACATTGCACTGAATCGAATTTCCCCCTGAGAATCTGCTGACTAATACTATATTTGTATCCTCTTGTCTTTGTTGTAAGTATAAAGTGAATAAATGGGAGTCTGAGGGAGTCATTTAAATCTGTTTGAATGTCTATTTACTATATCTATTTTGTACCTTCCTCATAATCGTCCTTACATGTGATATTTCTATCAGGGTGCAGTCACCCAGAGGTCGGTCCTGTGTCAGGGATGCTCTATATCCCTGTGGGCGCAGCAGGGTCTGGCTAAACTGATATGACGGAGCAGGCAATGTGTGCTCTACATTGTTGCACAGTAGTAGGCACTAAGGTTAGATTTCCTACTAGACCTTCAACCCTTGTAGAATATGTATATGTCAGCAGTTCAGGGTTGTGACTTTAGTTTCTAGGAAAGCTGATTGTGAGCTTGAAATAAATGTAACTCCTGTTAAATGCGGCTAAAGAGAAAAAAAATGAATAAGAACCTACTAGGTTTTTCTCACACGCAAATCACACACTTGTGCTCTTTTGAAGCGTAAGTCACAGTTGCACAGTGGTTACAGCCATTTGGTGTTTGGAGCGAATGAACCTAAGGACTTGGTGAAATTCATGAGGCATAAGGAACAAAATGTCTTGTGCCTCGTTGATGCCACTAGTTCCTCATGAATTCATAGACTTCTTTCTGGTGAATGTTGGTTCAGCTGTCAAAATGGCTGCCTCCATTGTGTAGGCTATGGGTACACTTTATAAATATAATCCTCTGTTACTGGAAGCAATGGCAGACCTTGAACATGTGAAGAATACATGTGTGACGTGTCAAGTAAGGGACAATTTGCTTGATATCACTGTACATTACTTTGCAACTCTTCATAGTATGGAATGTTGTGTTCTAATCATCATGTTAATTCCGGAATGTATAATCCATTTACAGAGATTATCTACAATGTAAGCACTGCATAGTTGGGAGTATAGACTTTTACACAATGGGTCTTTTACGCTTATCATGAACTAAACTTTAGTGAAATAAACTGCTTTAGTGCTAAATTGACTGAATTCCTACATAGTTTGCAATTAATTTCCATGTGTGTGTGGTGTTTTTTTTTTTTTTTTTCTTTTTTAACATTGCAAAAGTAGAACTAGAGCATTTATAATGCTTTTATCTGATGCCTGTACAAATCAGGGATGGTAAGGTGTTTTTGCTTGCCTGCCAACTGTGTTCCAACTACCGGTTTCATGATACTCAGCCAGCTGTTAAGTTAGTTATCAGGTGACCCTGAAATTTGGGTATGTTATGTGTTTACTAGTGGAACACATTTCCATGCTTAGTAAGTACTGAAATCTAACTCCCTGTATAAATGTATTTGTTACCTTGGCCAAAGTGCACTTAAATATTACTTGGAATTGTAATTAAAAGTGAAACCTGTATTTTTTTTTATGGGATATCTGTTCTTGCATATGATTTGTAAGTGTAAAGTCATCTGTATTTTGTGACATATATTGTACAAAGCTCAAATAATACCAACAGGGTACATTCATTTGTGTATAGTAACGTGCTGATTATTTTCGTTAGAATAGGCCTTATGTCCGTACAGGTGTAGAAAGTCTCCCTGTTTTCTCTCTCCTCTAACGTCATCGGCTCCGTCTCCATAGACTTGCACTAGAACTTGCCTGCAATACAGGAATCCAATAACAGAATTGTTACTTGCCACACACTGCCATTTCAAATTGAATTCTTGTGTGTATGTAATTACTGTCTTCTATGCGTAAAAACAATTCATATTTTAGTGTTGATTTTCTTTATCTGTTGAACCCAATGTAGTGAGTTTGTATTTACAAGCTGGGTTTTGTTCACAGGGTTGAATTAAGAGATGGACAGAATATGTAGAGATATCCAGGAAGACTAGAGATCCTATTTCTTCAGTTGGATATGCAGTAACTGTTCTTGTAAATGGCATTTCCTCATAGTGGGGGAAATAATGATATTTTGACTCAATCTTTACTAATAGCCCTCTATCTGCAGAGCAATGCATGACAGGTCTCGTTGGCAGGTAATTGGCACTGTTCTCTAGTCATTTACCAGTATTTCAGTGAATACCATGATGTGAGCATATGTCTGTCAATGTAGCACTTTTATCCATCAGTTTGCTTATGAATGATTCTTTGATGATCAAATAGAAAATATACATTTTGATGAATGGAAAACCATTTATATATTTCACTTGCAAAAGTTACCATTGTTTTACTGGAAATACTTGCTTGATGGTGGTTTTGGAAAGTGAAAGAAGCAGAGGGGGTGAGAGATTTAGCCAGCGAAACCAGATATGTCATGGAGGCAGAGTGGGTAGATAAAAAAAAAACAAAAAAAACCCCCAAAAACATTTGTGGGGAAAGTTAGAAAGCGACTTGTAGTCACTGTGACTGCAGTGGGGGTACGGACTTCTGTTAGTCACTGTGACTGCAGTGGGGGTATGGACTTCTGTTAGTCACTGTGACTGCAGTGGGGGTATGGACTTCTGTTAGTCACTGTGACTGCAGTGGGGGTATGGACTTCTGTTAGTCACTGTGACTGCAGTGGGGGTACGGACTTCTGTTAGTCACTGTGACTGCAGTGGGGGTATGGACTTCTGTTAGTCACTGTGACTGCAGTGGGGGTATGGACTTCTGTTAAGGTTAAAAGTATTTATTTGCTGTTGCGAACATATATTCACATCTTCTGTACAGAACTAGAGCGTAGAATACCACTTTGTGAGGATCAGTACATTTTGGTGGTCCAACACTTAAAAAATTCACAATTAAAAAATATGATCGAAGCTGCCCAATTTTTGTATATCTCATGGAACCATAGCCTGTACTTAACTAAACAACAAGGCTGTTTACCCTGCACTACCAGCTAAGTGGCCAAACATTTGACACTTTATAATAGCCATGTAGGGGGGGGGGGGGTGTGTGTGTGTGTTTGTGTGTGTGGCGGGGGGCAGAGAATTCTGTGATTGCAACTTCCGTTCGGTCCTCACATTCCTTATCCCCTTAACAGACTCGCACAGCCCCACGCACAAGATGGTGAGACTGATCAGATACCGCCAAAGGGCTAGGTGGAAGTGCAGATTTACATCTTTTTCATGGTCTGCAGATTTTTAAATATATATTTGGTACATTTTGATTTTTTATTTTAGGGTTGTTGTCCTGGTGAACGCAACTTGAATGCAGATAGAATTTGGGATCGTATATCCGTTTGGAAGAAAGATGATAAACATATTGGTTATATATTTCACACTTAAATGTTTGTAGTGATTGCCTGTTTCACATAAAGGCCATTGATCCCTATTTTTGCCTGCATTAGATCTCTGAACAAGAAACAGATGTCCCTGTGTTTGAGCCCATACAAAACAGCACAGTCTGTTCCAAAGATGATGTGATCCTGGTTCCTCAGTGCTATTTTTTACATAAAGTACCAAAGTTGTTTTTCATAGGTTTCTTATTTCTTTTACTTTCTCTTTACTTTCTGTGTTTTTATAGAAAAAAGGCAAACTGGAATTTAGTAGATCATTTGATCACAGTTTAAGTGATTCTTCCTCTCACTCTCAGGATAAACATCATGAGAAGGAGAAAAAAGTAAGTTTATTTGCTATTTTCGGATGCATGGAACAAGCACTCCATCGTGACCTTTCGCTGTTCATTAGTTGAGCTTTTGCTATAGTCTCTCCTATTGTGCCATCCTTAGTGAGCTCTCATTCATCCTTTGCATGTGCTTGCAGGATCAGGTACCCATTGGCGTTCCATGAACTCTGTCTGCTGAACCATCCACTTCTCTCTTGCTGTTTGTTTGAGAGTGAACCAGGTTTCAGCTGTTTGTGAATTGCAGAACATGTGTAAATATTATTTTTGCAATGCACATTTCATTGAAGTACAGGTTTATATATAAAATATCTCCTGCAGATCTTTACAGTATTCTCTGATTTTGCACAATCATGGAATAAACCCCCTACTGGTGCTGGTCTCTGTTTTCCAGGCATAACATCCTGGACAAGTTTCAAGTTGCACTGAAATTTCGTCAACCCAACTGGTAGTACTGCGGGATACTTTGTCCCATCAGTTTACTTGACGATGTTTAATGCTGCTTGGGTTAGCCTAAGTGAAGAGCTCCTGAACGAATGGGTTTCTGTTCATTGAGCCAAGGGGGTTCTGCTCTTTGAGCGCCAGTTGTCCTGCCAGTTTGTGGGAGGTGCATTTATTGAAGCCATTTTGTTGTGGTTTTTTTTTCTCCCTTTTTGGTAAATTGATCAATCTTGTACTCCTAATATGACAAAATGGTAGATGGAGAAGCGATGATAGGTATAGAGAAACCTGCAAGCATTTGTTGAGGACACGAATGTTCTAGAACATCTCTCTACAGGTTCACTATGATGCTGTATTCACAGATTCAGTAATGGAGGCAGACAACCTCCATCTTTTTGGTTACAATAGTTCAGTAACAGTTGTAGTATTGGAGGTTATGTCTCCTATATATGAGGTATGTCCAGTAAATAATGAGACTGATTAAATAACTCGCTTTTATTTATTGGTATTACAAATTTAATGTTTGTCCCCTTCAATATATTCCCCATTTGCACTAATACATCGCTGTAGTCTTGTTTTCCACTGGTGGAAGGCAAGGAGCAAATCAATTTCTGTCACTTGTTTCAACATATCTGCCGTTTTTCTTCTTTACAGCATCAACTGACTCAAAATGTGTCCCTTTTTTAAGCACTGATTTAACTTTTGGGATCAGATAAAAATCGCAAGGTGCTAAATCTGGCGAATATGGAGGATGTTCAAGTTTAGTAATGTGTTTGTCTGTCAAAAACTGCTTCACAGAAAGTGCTGTGTGAGCAGGCGCATTGTCCTGGTGAAGAAAGAAACCATTTTTCCACAGTTGCGGCCGTTTCTTTCTGACTCCGCTTTTTCAAAACTTCCTTATAATAATGCTGAATAACTGTTGTGCCTTCTGGAACCCATTCTTCCAAAATTACACCCTTGATGTCGAAAAAACAAAGGGCATTGCTTTGAATTTTGGCTTGCTTTGACAAGCTTTTTCCATTCTTGGTGATGGTGTTTTCCAGTGCATTGACTGTCTTTTTGGTTTCAGGATAGTACTGGAAGATCCAGGTCTCATCACAATTGATTACCTTATGAAACAGGTTTGGATCTGTGTCAAGTTGCTGCAGAATGTCAACACAACTTTCCTTGCGACGTTCTTTTTGCTCTGGTGTGAACCTTTGGGGCCATCTTTGCACAAACTTTCGTCATAATAAGATCCTCATGCAAAATTTTCCACACGGTGTCTTTGTCAATGTTCACAGATTCAGCTATCATTTGAACACTGAGTCAGCGGTCTTTTCAAACAATCTGACTGATTTTTTTTCTTCATTTTCTTTGGTTCTTGATGTGCAAGGTCGTCCAGGGCGTTCATCTTCGACGTTCTCACGTCCCTCGCTAAATCTTTTGTGCCACTCAAACACACGCGCATGAGACAGGCAGTCATTCCCATAGGTCATAGTAAGCATTTGAAAACATTCTGTTTGTGTTTTGTGCAATCTTACTAAAAATTTCAAATTGACGCGTTGTTCAACTTTTAAGCTTAGCATTTTTTCGGCACTCTACAGAAAACGCAACCAAACTAAATGGCGACTCACAATCAACTGAACGTCATACAGTGTTGCAGCTTGTTATTGCAGGTACAGACATGTTCAGGTTACTACGTATGCAGTTATAACCGGTTCTAACTGCTTTGTTTACTAGGTGGAATCACAGTCATGTTATTTAATAGACATATCTCGTACAATGCTGACGATGCTCTCGGAGCTGCATACATACTTGACTGCTAGTTTAATAGTATTATCAGAAAGAAAATATATTAGAATCAATGACAAAAGTGGCAGTAATCAGTTGTCGCCTATATAGCACGGTGTGACATAAACCTGTGTAGATCACATGCTGTCACATCTGTATACATACAAAATCAATTATGCAATTATTCCTGTAACTTCAGGTATTAATGGAATCTCCAGCCAAGAGCAATATTTTTTAAACATCCCAGTACAACCATGTTCCCACCAGGGGAACCCCCGACTTTTAGGTAAAGAGTACACAGAGCAATTGTGGGATTACTGGAAATGGGTTGCTCTCTGAGCTTGGAGTGTTTATTGGAAAAAATTGCACCTAGGTGCATTTTTTTTAATTTTTTTTTACTGCAACACCTTTAAACGGAAATTTTATCATTTAATAAATGTGGTATACCCATTCACAGCCAATTACCCATTAAGTTTTATGAGTCTGATTTGCTCTAGACCAGTATAGCAATGTTTGACTTTCTACTGTCCATTACAAGCGTTGCCGATTTCTGTGTTATTAAATTAAACTTGTGCATTAACGCGTTTCACAGAAAACCTACAGACACTGCAAAAAAGTGTTGGTTCACAATTTTCCAATTTACTTATGTTGTTATCCTTGTGTTGTAATTGTGTTGTGCATTGCATGTCCTAAAGCATGTTATTTATTCAACATTATTATTCCCCTGCTGTATTTTACTGCATTTGGATGTGTGTCTACCTCTATTTTTCATGGTGGATGTTGTGGTTATACCGTGCGCTGCTAAGCGAATACTCCTTGCCGGGCAGACCAAACCGGATGATCTAATATAGTGATGGTAGCTGTTAATAGGCAGCGCCTCAGACCCGCGCTGTGTGCTCGGATGTGGGTGTCTGTAATCTTTTAAAAGCATGTTAAAGTTATGAGGTGATTGTAATGAAGTGTGAACTTTTTTTTTTGCTATAATAGAAGAAAGTGCTGATTAGTGTGAGAATTGACTATGTGCCAAACCTATGTTTTTTTTTTTTTTTTTTACATCGCATGGTCTAATAATACCACCTACATCAGTGTGTCATTGGCAAGAAGTAAATGTCTATATATTCTAAATGGAGACCCCCACATTTCTCTTTCCACATAATTGCTGCTGTTGCGACGTCTAAATTAGATGTCTGTTAATCTGTTTTGGCCTTAAACTGGGTGCACACTGCAGAAAATGTTGCCCAGTGCGATATCGTTAATAATTTTTCAAACGACTCAAAGTCCCGATCAGCATATCGGTTCATGTGTACACCAGGGCCGTAACTAGGGCTGTGCGACAGGGACGACCACCCAGGGCGCAACGCTGAAGGGGGGCACAATTTCGGAATATTTTAGGTTAATTTGGTTAAAATTGAGGGCTAGGGGGGCGGCATTTTTCTTTCTCGCCCCAGGCACTAGAATTCTAAGTTACGGCTTTGGTGTACATTATACATGTTTTACAAGATTTACCTTCAGATCTGTGTCGTTTTTTTTATCTGTCATAACCATCGGCTGAAAAGACTGCGACTGTAAACTCTATGGAGATCTGCCTACACTGCTGGTTGGGAGTGCGTACACACTGTAGAATTTGCCAGACATCGTTCATAGTGATCTTTGAATCTGTTTATAAAATCAAATGAATTGATACGATGTGTTTTGGTACAATAAAACATGGTTGTTGGAACGTACATACATATGCGATATCGGACCCGACGGTCGTTTATCATGTGATTGGCACAATAATCAGGTGATAAACCTGTAGTGTGTACCCAGCCTTGGTGTCCCTGCCACAGACACACATTGAAGACAGCAACAATTATTATGAGAATGCAGCTGGTTGGTTCACCAGAGACTGCTGATATCACTGAGGCATGCAGTGCCTCGCGCCTCAGTAATGTCACTAGTAACTTGTAAGCTTAAATACTTTCCCATTTTTAAAATAGTCGGATATGTTTCCCATGCTTTTAAAATAACTTGCCATTAGATTTTTTCTTTTGCACATATAGGATAGTACAAGGTTGGACGAGTCGCCCACATATAGCCAGGAAGATGTGCGTCCTTTGACATAGAAAATACAAGGGATGCAAATAAAAAAAATTAAAAGTTGAGTGTTTGCAGTGGTTTTGTAGGAGTATTGTTTACATGTTTCCATTTATTTTGTGATATTTGATTTTTCCTGATGTTCTTTTTATTCTGAATATGGAAAAGAAAATGCAAGGGGGTGGGGGAAAGAACCTCCCCTCCCCTCCCCCCCGGAAATCTACCCCCCCTCCTCCCACCAGAAATCTACCTTTTTACATAATGTCATGGTCTCTCTTCTATCCATTCTCTTCTCCATTTTAATCATCCTTTTTGCTTGAACTAGCACATGAGAAGTTCTAACGTGGAAGTGTTACTTCCTTATTAAACACAGAACAATTGACATTTGCCAAATTATGCTAATGAACTGAGAGATCACCTGTTTTTAACATCTAAGCCTCAATTTTTACCTTCCTCCTTTGGCTACGATAATAAGTAGTTTGTGTACATAAAATATATTCTAATGCGCTAGCAGTAAAGATGGTCGTTATTTCTGTTCTGTTTCAGTCGTTTCCTCCTGGAGATTTTCTGTTCCCAAAACTATGATGGTGAAAGTTGGTGGTTTCGCCATCATAGTTTTGGTTTCATTTAGTCTTATAAATTAGGAAGACAAAATCAAATTGACCTTTACCTTATTCGTTTAAAAAAAAGTTAATCTAAATATAATGAATAATAAAAAAATAAAACAACATTTAGAGACAAGGCCACCCCACTTTGGCATAGTGGCTTGTTCTAAATCATATTTGTGGAGGATGGGGCAGAGGGAGGCGTGTTTTTTTTATATTTTGTTTTTTTGGGTGGGGGGGGGTGGGTTGGTGCTTTGTGTAAAGTAATCTGCTGAAGAATAATAAGCAGCGGCTGTCAGAGTAAGTAGTATTGTTTTTTTCCCCCATGAATGTGCTGTAAAACGCAGAAACGGGCCTTTGCCCAAACTCTGTGACGGCAGACACATCGTTCTGCAGCAGTTTCTGGTCACCTTCTCCAGCCGGCAGGATAATACGCTAATCGCACATTCATGGGTAAGATAAGTATAAACATGTGCTCTGAGGTAGTTCATTGATTACGTGCACCATCTGCTCTGGCCGTGGGGTGTCCAGAGGTTCCTATTCATTACACCAAGGAGCTCGTCTAAGGGCTGATGAAGACGTCGGTCCCACCCCTTGTCTACAATTAATCTGTTTCCAAAATTAGGAGGTTAGGACTATTTTCTTTTCTGCTTGATGCTGACTGGGATAAAACAGTTGCTGCCTGTCTGATAGGTTACTTGGTAAACACACTGAAGGGATTCACATGAAGCAGTTTTGGTAATCTGTAACTCCAATTTATTTAAAACCTATTCCTCTGTCTTATCCCCCTTGTGCTGAAAACCTTCGCTCTTCTCATTAATTATATTGTTTAGCAATAAATCTAACTTACCATAGTGAGGTTTAGTGAATGGCAAGCCCATTTCTTGAGCTTAGATCGATTCCTTGTTGGCATGTGTTTGCACTAGCTCTGGCAGCCAGCCCCTTGATGGTGGCAGCATGCCATGCATTTCACACGGAGTTTTAATCTTTTAATAAAAATATAAAGAGCATGACTAAATACTAATTTGCCTCCCTGCTGGCTTGCAAGTCGTCTACCACTTTGATTTAGTTAGCTCAGTGGAGGAGCTTTATCCAAATGTAGACGCACTCGCTCTCAGCTGTGAGGCTCAGTGCGAAATGTACAGTAAAATACATTTCATTTATAGCACAAAATAGCGGGCAACTTAAAATGTCACCATTTAGCTTCTAATATGTGTCTTCCAGAACGCACGGCACAGACCACAAATCACTTGAAAAATCTTCAGGCACACTCTATATTATTGCCTACAGAAGAGCAACTAATGGCCCTAAAAGCTTGTATTTTTAAACCTGCTATATTCAATAAAGTATTATTTCTACTTAAGATTATTTTTTTTTTTTTAGCACAATATCAATTTGAAAAGAAAAATGAAAAGGGATTGATGTTTGAATGTTCCTTTTATTTTCCAAATCTGTTATCAAAGGAAATTACGGAGAATTATTGGGAGTATGCTATGTAATTTATTGAACCTCAATAAAAGTAGAGAATAACTTTTATTACTTTCAATTTCCGTGCACGCTTGACCTAAGTGAATAAACCAGTGGAGAGTTAGACATAATGGGATAGCCCATGTGATTTTTAATCATACCCTGCTGAGACTTGTAGTGCAGCAGAAGCTGCATCGTTATAAATGTGGTCTACAGCATAAAGTACATATCGCACCAACATTTCTCAGAATTCGAAATTAAATGCTACTGCCTTAATATGTACATTCATAAAACATTGTAAATGTCAGTGTTTTTTGTTTTTCTTTTATTTAAAAGGGTGTTCTGAGCCCTAGAGGATTAATATTACAAGTGCAGTATGTAACACTGTGTTGTAACTCCCATTTTCTTTTTCTTTCATGGATATTTCATTGATGCAAATTAAATGTTAATATTTGAATTTACAAATGTTTATTCTCAAGCAAAGATCGGCATGGTTGTATTTGTTACATGTTGTGACAATATGAAATTGTGGTTTAGCAGAAGACAAGTGTACTTAGACTCATTCACACTGCAGCATCTAATCCTTAGGCTGAACAAAGACTTAGACATTTTACAGTTTATACATATGTTCTATATTTGTGTGATAGCCAGTTAAACATTGTTGTTGGTGGTTTTTAATGTCATTAATAGCATGTAGCTAATTCCAGTATATTCTACCAAAACAAGCATGTTCTTTGCACATTGATGGTTCTCAATGCCTTGAGCTTATTAAGGCCGGTTACCCACTGGCATTAAGAAAACGCCATGGACACAGCTATTGCCTTTTGGCTTGTGTGTGTGTGTGTGTGTGTGTGTGTGTGTATATATGTATATGTGTATATATATATATATATATATATATATATATATATATATATATATATATATATATATATATATATATATATATATATATATATATATATATATATATAGCAATTACACTTGCAGGTGTTGGGGGCCAGAAGGAAGGGGGGGGCGCGGCGTAAATGGCCGAGACTCCCGCTTGTGTCCATTGGAATGTGAGTGAATAGAGCAGGACATAGGAACGGGGTCGTTGGAACCTGTAGGTTCCGTCTCCATTCCCGTTACAAGTCTTTTATTGGTACAAGCATGTGGGTAAGACTTGGGTTTCTGATGCATAGCGTGTAGTAAGGACATGTATTCCACCTCTTGAGCGGTGTCTGGTGCAGCGATCATTGATCCCTATGCTGCCTGTAGGTTATGCACTAGGTATCCGCTGACTTGTCTTCAGGGGAATGGATGCTGCCCCAAAACACCTACTACCATCAGATGCTGCAGGAGAGAACACCATGCAGTTGACGATCATTTTTACATTACTGGAACTAATATTTATTAAGCTAGGCAATGTTTAATTATAAAAAGCTGATGGTAAATGATACACATCCCTTCAGAACAACAGTTCTATATAACCAGTGTGTTTGTGACTTTTTGTTTAATCTCCTGTCACATTTTGATCAGTGTAAATGCCGTTTTGTATGAAAGAATGACTATTTTTTTGTTTAAAAAAAAGAAAAAAAAAAGAAGCCGGAAACAGGTCATTTGATTAACAAACACTTGTATTTTGCTTCAAACCGTCCCAGCTTATTTGGGTATAAAGCTCCCTGGGAGTAAACAAGAGGTCATCATAGAGACTGTACAGATTCAAATCAACAAAATCTATTGTTCCCTAAAGCAAACAAGGGCCAATGGTAGCTGATATTGCAGGTGCAGAGACAAATTAAAGGCAAACTTCACATTTATCTTAGAAGAATTGTTAGTTAGGTTTTGGGGTATAATATACTATTAGAGCAGATCGGTGTCTGAAAGAATCTAAATGAATTACAAACGTCTGGCTTTGGTAGACAACCTGCTGCCTTTCTTCATCATCACCATCATCATCACCAGCAGCTATTTATATACCTTTATATAATAGACTGTTATGTGAGCGCTGACCCCATTCCTGCATCACATCTGATATCACGGAACATAAACTCAGCTGGTATCTATATTTGTGCCAGGTAGCACTGGCTGGAAGCAGTCTGGTTTTGGTTGTATCTGTAGCTTGCATGACATTTATACTGTTACAGGTACTTTTGGGTGCTTGTTGCTTGAGGGGTAAAGGAGGTAGATTGGAGAATGTCTTTTAGAAGTATAGTGACGGGTGGATAGAATATGTAGAATTTAGAAGCCAGACTGTGAAATCCTGAGCCAGGATCTTTAAAAGGAGCCAGAATAAGTGTATTCATTAATATCCTAGAAAGTAGCCAGAAAAGATAGGCCCTAGCAATAATTTATGTACATTAAGTCTTTGGCTTCAGGCAATTTCCCAACCCTAGGTTAGGTAGTATTACAATGGTAAACATTGGGCAAAAGTAGAGTTTGCCTTTCAATCGTATCGGTGACCTACAGACAGAGGAGGCAGCCGTTTCATGTGTTTAATTCATATTCATGTGAATGAAGTCTACTTATTCACAAGGTATGAATGTCGTATCTACTGACGTCACTCCACTAGAAAAAAGTGCATCATGGTACAGTGATGTCACTAGTTTCTAGGGAATAGCTGGGTCGTGTTCTCACTAGTATCTGTTCAGCCTGCACTGTGTGTAGGCAAAAGGTGTATTTTAGCTGTGTGTCCAATACTAGACGATCAGTCAAATAAATTAGACAATTTTTAGTAAATCAAAAAATCTTATTTTTTAAGTGTGCAAAATTAAATATAAGTAAAGATTGCAAATGAGTTTTATGATTGGAAAGCCTTTAATGCTATTTATAACCTTTTTATAGCAGATATTTAGAAAAGTTACCCAGCCACACCCCTATCTGAATTCCAGGGATTGCTCCTGTCCTCTGCTGTTGGGGTCCATATTTTTATTTTACCCCCACAATGGAATGCCCATTGATGCAATACTATTGGTGGTAGGGTCTTGGCCTAGGCCTGATCTGGTGCGATGACGAGAGCAGGAGCAGGTTGAGCCGATATAAGGCTTGGCTTTCGATCTACTCGCACATTGGGCCCTCTGTTGTGGGGAACAAAGAGGAGGTGGTCTCAGGAGAGGGACCTTCTAATTCAGATAAAGTAGGCTAAGGGGGGATTGGGTAAAACAAGTAACAGAATACAGTGGTTCAATTTGCAAATCTTATTAAAAATGGTGTCTGTGCTCCGTTTACAAGCCCCCTGGTTCTGTTACCGTGACTCACTGCTTTTTTCCCCTCGCCAATTTCGGTAATATGAAAGCTAAGTGTTTATTTAAAATGACGTACTAAAGTAACTTGTTGTAGGAGCTTAAAGACACCTTGTCACCTGTAAACAGAGGGAAGACTGCCATTATTCAGTCGTATCAATTTGCCAGCAAGTTATGGTATCACTGAGGCATCTGCTGGGAGTTTGTTCTATGTATCTGTTACCACTGCATTAAAATAATGCTTTCTAACATTACTCCTGAGCTTGCTCTCATTTATTAAGGCAAACACTGATTGGAGCAAACATTTTGGAAGGATTGTGTGGCTTGATGGTTGTGAAGGGGTTAAAGTGAGTCAGTTATGCACTTAAGACCATAGGGGCACAAGATCAGGTTTGGTTCTTTGTTTTAAATGTTATTGAGCTTTTGAAATGTGGCAGCTTAACTGATATATTGCGCAGATGGCAATCCATTATTCCTTGCCTGTCTTCCTGCGACTTCATTCACGTGGAACCTCAGGAAAATACAAACTGTTTCTATTGTGAGTGGCGTTCCCAAAGGTACAGGGGAAAGATCATGTAGCTGTGCTTATCTGAAAAGGGCTAGTGATGTACGGAGGGGAAAAAGCCCCCAGGCTGCTGCTGCTTTAAAAATGAGTTTGCTCCGATTACCGTTGACGAAGAAATGCTTTTCCTCAAAATCTACTGAAATGGATTATAAGGAAAGTCACACCAGAGTGTCTTGTATAGCAGGACTGTGTGCTATTGTGCAGCCCGTGCTCTGCTTCTTGTCCATCTCTGCAGCAGTGCTGTCAAGTACGTCTCTAGTACGGCCCCTGACATTTGCATAATAAATATATAAAGTGTGTGTGTGTGTATATATATATATATATATATATATATATATATATATATATATAATGTGTGTGTATGTGTGTGTGTATTTATACACACCACACACACGACAAGTATATTGTAAGTGGCACTGTTGCTGTCACTCACAATAGATCGTTTTAATGCTTTACCCTGTTTTCTTTGTTGGAATTTTTCAAATTCTTTTTCTACCTAACCTATATTTCCCTGCTTTGTTGGGGCAATGGAAAAATCATGTCTCAGACACTTCTAGCTACATTGTCTGAGCAGTGAGGTAATCAACCAGTTCTATTTTTTCCAAAACACAGCGGTGAGGAAAGAATGACACATCTAAAGTTTTCTGACCCGGAATCCCCTTTCACTTTTAAAGTAAGCATTGATATCCCTAACTACAGCACTCTAGGCTGCCTGCCAAGTCGTGTTCAGCCCAGGCGCATATTTGTGAAATTATTTCTCTCTTGTTGCTAAACATTAACTTATGGCGTTTAAGGAACCGTTATTGTTGCTTTTGCCATCCCCCCCCCCTTCCCCAAGTCTTTTTTGTAGAAAGAAAAATTGTTAGCATTGAAATAAAATCACTGATGGTTTCCTCCTGACGGTGTAATTATAGTCCATGCTCTAATGTAATATTTATTTATTTTTATTTTTTTAAAAAAAGGTAAATTTCTGTTAATGAAGAGTTGTGTACTTTAATAAACTACGGTTATAACAGACATTTAATAGTCCCCTGAATGGTCTCCTGAGATTCAAAAGCCAAAGGGTCAGTTAACTATCAAACTTGGCCCTGATATTTAATAGGGTGGATTGTTTTCTTCAAAGCAGAAATGGTCCATCTGTCAACGCAAGGCTTTCCATAGTGTGTTATTTTATTTTTTTAACTCCTTAAGTAGAAAACGTTACCCGTGACTTCTTGTAGGGTTTTGTAGACGCTGTGCAGATTTCTGTCAACGTGAAACTGTAATGTCACTTTTACATAAAGCAAATCTAATTTGTTTTGTACTTCAGGGTCTCGGGACTAGTAAAGTAGAATTTGAACCAAGTTGTGTGTATATTTGAGAATGTGAAGTTGTAGAGAAACCCCCTATTAAATGTGTACTTTTTATTTTTAAATATTTTAATAAAACAATATTAGTAAAAAAAATGATTTATAAATGCAATTATGGGAATAAATTGTCTTTTAATTGCCTATTTTATTTACAGTCTTTGTATATTCTCACCTACAGGCATAGGTAAGACAATTATAAGGGCTCGCTCAGACAAGCGGTTTGGCATGGTTTGCTCACTTCTGCATAAACTCGTGATTCTGCCTGTGCTGCTCACACAATCATCATGGGTCTAAACAGCGTTTCTGGCTGACTTTAGGTGCGAGGAAATTCTTACCAAATCTGAATGAGCCCAAAGGGCATGACGACCCCTATGAGCCAAAAATGTAATCTCCGTAGGTAGACGCGATGGACCATTATTTTTGTTTGTTTTATTTTAGATTATTGTTTTTATACTGCCGGTCTGTAGATGTATGTGTATATACAAGGAGAGATCTTGCTCTGCCCAATGTTCTGCGTTACACTGGTTAAAGAACACATTACATTTAGTTGAAGTATAAGATGATATGTACAAAATGGCAATATATAGTCATGTAAAAAAACAACGCAAACCTTTCAAATCTGTGTTTCTGCTTATGAGGATAAAACTGACAATCCTGTAGGGCTTGATGAGGACTAAAACTTGATAAGTCTTCTGTTACAAATACCAAATAACAGATTTTAGTTTGTCATTATTTACTCAAGAAAAAAAATAAGACCACATGAAAAGCCATGTGACAAAAAGGGCGAACGCCAAATGGTTCAGTAGCTTGTAGAATCGCCTTTAGCAGCTGTATAAGTCTAGGAGTGTGTGTGCGCCCTGTTCCTCCTTATAACATTGCTTCAGCTCCTTAAAGTTTGAGGCCATTTGTTTGTGCAGATTTCTCTTAAGGTCCCTTCACAACATCTAAATGGTTTTGAGGTCTGCACTTTGACTTGACCATTGCAAAACCTTGTTTCGTTTTCAGCCATTCAGTTGTAGAATTGCTGATGTGCTTAGGATCCGTGTCCTGTTACATGTTCCAATTTCAGCTAAGCTTCAGACAAATGTCCTCACGTTTCCTACTGTGGTATGAAGAGGAGTTCACGTTGGACTCCATGATGAGGTGTCCAGGTTCTGTGGCTGCAAAACAACCCCAAATCATCACTCCTACACCACTGTGCTTGACCGTGTGTATGAGGTTCTTGTGGTCGTAGGCTGTGTTCTGATTTTTGCCAAACATGACGTGCTTTAAGACCACTTTAAGACCACTTTAGTGTAATCTAGAGGATCCTGTCCAAGAAATCATTGTATTCAGATGTAACTTTGAAGACCTAAGCCTTCCTGCAGTGGGGAGAATCTGGTTCGGTTTTCAGTTGGTTGACACTAGGGGCCCAAATAGTGAGGTTAGCCTATAATAACTCCTCCTATGACATTAGGTGTCGCTCATTTTCTGCCATTGTCCATCAATAGTTCATTGATTTGGGTCAAATGTTGGAGATGGGGGTATTTTTCATCCCATACATTAAGTGACTTGGGGGTCAAATATATAAATATGTGTGTGTGTATATATAATATATTCATATATATATTAATATAATATGGGTGACCATCTATATAGCTGAAGTACAGAGGTGTGTGACAGAGCTGTTTTATTCATTCAGTAATGCATAGTCTAAAGACTTGTGTGGTTTAGGGTTTCGTGACATACATCGAACATGTGCCTGGCTGGAAACCAATCAAATCTCAGCAAAGCCATCATTAGCCATCTGCTATTTTTTGTAATGCCGTACAATAAGCCAAATAATACCAATGGTCTCTAATTATTCCCTTTGCACTGTATGTTCAGATATCGCAAGCCAAAGTTTTTGTTTGAAGCTGAATGAAAATGTGTAAATTTTCTTGATTTCAGAAGCATAAAGAGAAAGAAAAGCACAGACAGAGATCCAGAAAGCAAATGGAGCCTTTGGCGTCATTAGTTCCCTCTCTGACTGTGACTACTGAAAAGGTGAGCCCAGCCACACTACGGGACACCAGCCACAGAAACTGACTTTGTAGCCGGTGACATTTAAGCTTGAACAGGTTATATACATGCCACCAAGACAGGCATATGCTGGGATTTTGTTGACTTTGTCCATTAAAGGCCGCAGTTTTTTGTTTTTAATCCATACATGTTGGTTTCACCAACAAAGGAATGATGTTAGGAAGTACGAGTCAGCTTGGATGTAAGTGTAGAGACTACAAACCAGTACACTTTGGAACATTAGGAGAGATAAGTAACTGCACATACTTGAATGCAAGGTCTGGTTCCATAAATCTCTATATTTAGGAATTTTATATCACCAGTTGTGTAATACCTGAAATAACAACCCCTGTGCTCATATATATGTATGGTGTGTGTGCAGTAATTAAGCACCGATCACAGCATGTGTAAGGTCATTTGTCTGTTCAGCAGTTCGTGTACCTACTAATTGGCTGGCAGTAGGTGTATGCAGCGATTTGTTCTGATAGTCTTTATTATTTCAAGCCAGGATTGAATATGGGAGACTGTCATCTAAATTATATATATATATATATATATATATTCAAAAGTAAGAGTACACACAGCACTTAGCAAACGTAAATGCCCAGCAAGTGTAAGGATGTAGTTAGGGTTCTGATCACTGATTAATACAGCAGTGTATTTAGAAATGTAACATGTTGAATGGACCGTAATTACAGTGAGTGGCTGACTACATGTGTACAGTTCAATGTCATAACCCCCCCTCACATTTCTTCTCTTAAGACTTCTATCCAGTTTTATAGATAATCTTTTGTGCAAAGTCCATGTCCACAAGCACACACCTGTTCTTAACTTACATCTCTGCTGTCGATCTTCAACTAAGTAATCCTTACGCCACGTTATACTTAAAACCAGACTACACAAATGATACTGTTACACTAATGAGCAATGTCTCTACCGCATTCTGTTCTTACCGTATATTGCGAGATGCCAAGATGTTGCCACCTGCCCCCCCCCATGCATGCGCAGTTAGTTACCTTCCGACTACACTGTGACCTATAAGTTAGGAGGAAGCAAAGCATGTCTTGTGTAGATTATGTGAGTTTGTGTTTCCTTATGTTATGACCGCAAATGAGGTAAACTGTGCACAGGCAGAACATAATGACCAGTTTTGGGGAAATATTGATTATCTCCATCCCTTCCCCACCGAAAAAAATAATAAACAAAAAATATTACCCTGTCCGCGAATTCTTGTCCAACTTGGTTTATTTTCTCTGTACTGTTTCCCAAAACGAAGTATAATCCTGGCTTAGAAATGTACTGGGTGGTCAGATATGTTAAGTGGCTTGTAAAGAGAAAATCCTGTGGCTTTCAATGTTTTCCGCACACCTGTGTTTGAAGGGAACAAGATATTGGGAACATCTGCATGGACAAAGGGGCGTACAAAACCTGAAAAACAAAACCACCAGCTACTGGGGCTGGGCCAGTGTGAGGAATTTCTTATGAATAGGGCTAAACAAAATAATCTCAATGGTCAATGTTGTCATTCTTTAATAGCGAAGGTCATTGATAGTTTGTGGTGAAACGTTCTAGTGAGTGAGGAAAGGAAGATGAGGTAAATCATTTCTGGAATGTTTGCATGTGTACAAGTGCTTATATAGACTGTCAGCGTCACTTGAGTGATAGTTGTCTGGGCTGCTTGTGATCACACAGGTGAAGTTTGTACATTTCAGTCATGCTTACGGTGCTGATGAAAAGGGACCCAGGAATAGAAAACATTTAGTGGTAATTGAAGTGAATTTGTCACCAGGACATATCGGCTTTGATTCAATAAAAAACCTGTATGTGGAAAAACACTGACCCCAGAAAGTGCCACAGTGAAAGCTTCAAAGTGCTCCCATCACCTGCACAACGGAGGCAGCCATCTTACCAGTACAGCCTGAGTGTCCTCTAGAAAAAAATGTAGACAGCCGTTTTGTGGCTAAACCTTTTAGGGTTATATTTTTTTTTTTCTCAGGTAATATTTAAAGTGCACCCATCACTTTCACACAGTGAAGGCAGCCATTTTCTAGGCTACAACCACATTCATGAGAATCCAGCCTTTCCATTCTCTAGGGTTCTAGAAATATGGTTTCCTCCCACAAAATGGCAGCCTGCACTGTAAGCTCTCCATGGGGAATTGTGGACCAAAAACGCCCAATGAGGCAAATTTAGTTGATAAGGATATTTTCTGCCTGCACCTGTTCCCGCCTGCCTGTAGTCTATCACAGCATTTAAAAAGTTAATATATAATGGTGACTTTTTGAGGAGTTTATTTAAACATCATTTTAATTAGTAAACAATTGAGCAGGAATGCCAATTGCTTCCTTTTTAATGTGTTTCCGACAGCAGAGCATGAGCCCTGAGCCCTTACTTTGCAGTACCCTGTATAATTAAGAAGGCATGTTGAATGCTTGTATTGATTTGGGCTGTTATAATGTAATGACAGTAATTGATCAGGACAGATCAGTACAAATTACGGTTATTGTGATGTTTTGCTAGAACTGAATCTGTAACCTTGTTTTATGCTGTTTGCTGTTCTATTGATTTGTTTATGAAATATTTTGGTCTGTGTTTACTTGTTTGTATATTTTGTTTTGTGCTTGTAGCTATTTTATTTATATGGTTGTGAGACAACTGTGTCTGAATTAAATGGATTTATTTCCCCATTGTCAAGCAAACATTTATTAACACTTTGCTTTTCTAAAAGAAGTTATTCTGCACAAGGCACGTTGTTTTTCTTTTTTTTTTTTTGTATTTAATATATTTTGCTTGGGATCCATGAAGATTGTTAGGTGGTGTTGACTTCAATAGATTGTGCCATCTAGTGGCAGGAATGTCATAAACGGTATTAAACATTTGAATGAAGCATCTATATGAATTGTAGTTCCCATGTTTAAGCTGCCAGTTAGAAATTTACATATCGATAGTGTCTTTTAAAATGAGCTGTGTTTTTCCACCAATGTGATATCCAATTAAAATGATAACACTGCATAAGTGTAATATGTATGATCAGTGATAATATTGTAACTATGGTGAATGAATACAGAGTATTCAAGTGGTGCCAGAGATCTGCAGCGTAGAAGACTGTGTGTGTGTGTGTGTGTGTGTGTGTGTGTGTGTATAGATATAGATAGATATTATATAGATATGTATGTATGTGTGTATAGGATCACATCAGCATGCTGAAGCACTTAAGACTTTGTGTAAGAATATTTTATTTTATTTTTTTTTAAAAAAAGAATGTTTGAATTGGAGAAAAGGATGGAGGTTGTAGTTTTGCATTTAAACCATTTTTAAATGCAATTGTACAGCTACAATATTATGACCTGGTCTTTGCAACAGTAGTTACAAAGATAATCATAGTACTGATACTAAATCTTTAAAGCTACTTCCAATGCCCATAATAACTATCATAAGGCTTTATGCCATGATTTTCAATATAAATACTTCTAATGAATCTAATTCTCAAAGCCACCATGAATGTATGTGTGTGTATGTGTGTGTGTGTATATGTGTGTACACAATGTTGCATGATCAGGAATCAGATTTGAGATAAATGTGATGGAAGTGAGATTTCTCTGATACACAGCAGACTTCCTGTGTGTTATCCAGTTGAAGGATTACAGTCAGCCTCCTCGTGGTTGAAGGGCTCTGATTAACAGGTTTACTAGAAATTGTAAATTTAATATTAAATGTTTGAAGTCCTGTCATTATTTGGACTTTTAAACTTGTATCTGTTATTAGTTGCCTGTATTTTAAATTTAGGGATCCTTTCATGCCACTAATGTATTCTATATGAAATAATAGTAAATTATAAGGGTGTTAGAGTTGACAGAGGAGTTATGTGCCAATATAACAGCATAAGGCAGTAAACTAAGAGCTAGAGGTACAGACCTTAACATAGTTGATGAGGTTGAAAAAAGACACCATTCCATCAAGTTCAATCTAGTTCTCCTGCGATCTTGCATTGAAAATTGATTCCGATGAAGCAACCGCCAATCTGTGTGTGAAATCCCTCCTGACCCAATATTGCATTCCTGTTTCTCCCTGGATCCACTATTATTCTTCATTTTTCTTAACGGTTGTATCCCTGGATTCCCTTTTCCATTAGATATTTGTCTAACTTTCTGAAACCTATCAATTGAATCTGCCATCACAACCTTCCCTGGCAGTGAATTTCATATCTTGAGTGCCCTTATTTTAAAGAACCCCTTCCTTTGTTGGTTGTGAAACCTCTTCCTCTCCAACCTTAGGGGGTGACCGGGTGACCGTGTGTCAGTCCTTGGGGTAAAAAGTTCCCATGAAAGCTCTCTGTATTGGCCCTCAATGTATTTGTACATAGTAATCATATCTCCTTTTGGACGCCTCTCTTCTAAAGTAAACATGCCTAAACTAGCTAACCTTTTCTCATAGCTTTATGACCCTATAGCCTTTATCAACTTTGTTGCCCTTCTCTGAACTCTTTCTAGGTCCAAAATGTTTTTTGTTTTTTTATAGAGTAGTGCCCAGAACTGTGCTCCGTATTCAAGATGAGGTCTTACCAATGATTTATATAGTGGCAAAATAACACTCTCTTCCCTTGCATCTATGCCCCTTTTTATGCATGCTGATACTTTATTGGTCCTTGCAGCTGCTGCTTGACATTGAGCACTATTGCTAAGTCTACTGTCTACGGGCACTCCCAAATCCTTTTCCATTATAGATTCCCCTAAATTTATCCCAATCAATTTATAAATTTGGTGCTGCTTGTTTTTGATCCCGAAGTGCATAACCTTACATTTATCTTAGTTAAACTTCATCTTCCATTTGGCCGCCCAAATCCTCCAGTTCATTTAAGTTCCTCTGCAGAGAAACAACATCTTGCTCTGATTTGATTATCTTGCAGAGTATGGTGTCATCTGTAAAAATAGAAACTTTGCTGTCTAAACGATCACCAAGGTCATTAATAAATATATTAAAAAGGAGTGGCCCCAGCATGGAACCTCGAGGGTACACCACTTAAATCATTTGCCCAATAAATTTGTCAGTTATTCTGACATTACTTTATGGTGCGGCCAAACAGCGCAGTGTAGTATTTTTACTTGTGCACAGTTTTTCTTGTCTGTAAACTGAAGGGCCCTTGATCACTCTTCCTCCTACCTCTACCCCCAGTGTATGTCTAAAGGTTGGGGTGTGAGCATGTAACCACTGGGCATGTCCCTCTCTCTAGAACACAGCAGTACTGACTCCCGCTCCCGGATACATTTTAGTGAATTTGACAGCTGATTTTAAAAGATTGATAGAACACTCTTTCAAAATTCTAAATTGGAATCAATTCCCAGCATAGCGTTGTGACTACAAAGTCGTCTGCAGTGCTGAAGCCAAAACAGAGTAACAGACCGGTGTCTCGCTGGCTTTAACCACTAGTAGTAGTAGTAGTAGTAGTACTATTTATAATATTTACAGCTTTATAAGAGTGATGTTAGACAGGCCCAGAATACAGTGTGTCATATCCTATCTGCATGGTTCCCTGTATTTACCCTCTACCTTGTATCTTTCAGACTTATACCTGCACTACCAACAATAACAACAACGCCGTCACAAGCGCAGTAAAGCGTTTGGAGGAGACTGCAGCGCGGTTTACAAATGCTAATTTCCAGGAGGTTTCTGCACATCCCTTAAATGTGAAAGATGCTCTGGAAACCCGAGCATCTGAGGGCAAAGCAAAGAAGACTACAGGTTACAGCGGCGTGCAGCGGGGACGGAAGTCTGGCAGTGGGAGAAATACTGCAGTACCAGCTGCAGCCACCAGTCCCTTCCAGCAAGGTAACGTAGTGTGGAAGTCCTCAAGATATCATCTCCTGACTCCTGTTAGTAGATGATGTGGTTTCAGAGTAAAAGTCAGTGGTAAAGATTGGGGTGTATGTTGGGGTAATCTAGGCTGGATTTAACATTTTTGCTTTGGTGGACAACATAGACTGAAGGTCGCATCTGAGCCTCATGGTCTAAACCTCCACCAAATCTTCTCTATATAAGGAATATTATCCACATACTGCCAGGAATTAAAAATGATCGTTGTTTTTGTGTTTTATGTTGGTAGGTTAACATAAGAAAACCGGGTGGTAAGATGACAGAACATGGACCAGTTGTTGCCCATACAATACTGTCACTCTAGTCCTAGGTCTAAGTGGCCTTTCTGCAAATCTGAGCTTGAATCCATTAACTGCAGATATGTATAAAGCAATAGACCATTGCTTATCTAATTTTATTAGTAGCCATCCATTCTTCATAATGAGCGGAGTTCATGCAGAAGACCTATACATGCTTGGTCTGATGATTGAAGCTAGAACATTTAAAATAAAGGGTTGTTTTATCTCTATGGCAAACAGGTAGTGAATACTCGTGAGCTTTTTTATTTAGTTTTAAAACAAACAATTGCATAATAATAAAGCTAGCCAATGGATTTTGTCCTTCAATGTTTAAGATCTGTTTTTCATAGGGATCATGGATCCCTATTTTTGCCTGCATTCTAGCTGCAGGGACCCCTTAGTTGTAATTGTGGGAAGACACCATGTATATGTAACTTATGAAATATATTTGTGATTATTTTATTGTGCTACAAAACTGTAACTACAAGTAGATATCATATAGAGAGATATCCAGTAACATGACACATTCACGTCTGACTGACTCTGATTGTCTGACGTAAGTGTACCTTAACTAAAAAAAATACTTTCTGCGCACACTTCTCCTTAATAACTAAATGCCGTGTGTAATAAACACAGTCCCGATGTCCCCTTACACTCAGTAATTTGAGGCATAAATAACGAGTAGTCCTTTTAGAATCACCCCTTTCATTGAATTAGGTTTTTCTCCTAAAGTGATGGTAGGTTGGGTGTGACATTGACACAGTGCATCTCTTCAGGCTTTTCCACCTCCGGCATCTTAGGCCCACTTATAGTTTGCAAAGACAAGGAATCTACCAAGAGAGTAGAGTAGGTTGTGTACCTGTCATATGCGCTGGGTGTAGCTAGCGATGGTGGTGCATAATCATGGTGTTCTGCGCTGTGCGGCCAGTGCGCTTCATACATAAGGCACAATGTATCCACAGTCATTGTCTTCACCAACATCACTACAGGTATACAAAGTAAATAATAAGGATTCTGTGTGAGGGTGACTCCTGGATATAGATATATATATAGATACACACACACACATATGTTAGAGAGGGATATAGATAATGTGTGTGTATGTATATGTGTATATATATATGTGTGTGTATATATATATATATGTGTGTATGTATATGTGTATATATATATATATATATATATATATATATATATATATATATTTCTGTATTTCTTTCTGTCTGTCTTTCTCGCTCGCACAAAGCAGGCCAGCCTACGCAGAAATGTGAAACTCACGTGGCCAAATTTTAAATAGGGAGAAAGTGTTGGAAGCATTAGGTAGCTAAGAGCTAAAAGCTGCCCCATCTACCAGGCATTTTCTGGTTGGATAAGCACATACCAAGGAAAACTCTTATTAACCTTTCCTGACCAGGGTTTTATGTAAAAATATTTATCCTGTTAAATTCATCTGTGATTTTCCCCCCCACCCTGCCCCCTTCTAAAAACATGACTGAATCACTTGGCTGAGGATTGTGGTGCTGCATCCAACTCTTCAATTTTGTACTTTCTTGTCGACTGGGCCACTTTTCTAATGTCACATCCAGCATAATTCAGTTTCTGTTTTAAAATAAAATAAGAGTTTCCAGAAATCCTTCCATCACTATATAGGATTAGACCAAGTTGTAGAATTCTAATGAGCTCTTAACAGCAGCTGTAAAAACAAAGGGCTAAAAGAAAGACAGCTGGTGACAGTCAGATCTGCTAATGGAAACCCATTTTACATAGCTGCTAATTAAGTGACAAAATAGTGGTTGTCTTAAAGCCTCTCCTTTTAAAATTGTGCAGAGGAGAGAGTAAGTAAACGTTTTTAATATTTACTACCGATTTGTGAACAGTAAGGAGGAAGCCAAAGATCCCATCAGGTTGGAAAACTTCTGCCGACTTTGTATTTGGAATGTCCCAACTAACTTACTTTGTGTTTTTCAGGCTTTGTTTGATTATTTATCTACAATTGGTATAATTGATATAATGTAACCATATTAAAATCTAATGACTAAAGGTCTGCTCTGGGTGTTTTGTGTACAAGCTTGCCTTTCCGTTTGTTTATGAACACAGATGTGTGTAAGTGTGCTAGTCTACACATATATGTGTGTGTATATATATATATATATATATATGTGTGTGTGTATGTGTGTAAAATATATAGGCACCGCGCTGCCTATATAAGTGGTTAGCACTTCTGACTTATAGCACTGTGGTCATGAGTTCAATTCCCGACCGTGACCTTATCTGTGTGGAGTTTGTATGTTCTCCCCGTGTTTGCGTGGGTTTCCTTCTGCACTCCAAAAACATACTAGTAGGTTAATTGGATGCTATAAAAAAAAAATTGACCCTAGTCTGTCTCTCTGTCTGTGTGTGTGTGTGTTAGGGAATTTAGACTGTAAGCTCCAATGGGGCAGGGACTGATGTGGGTGAGTTCTCTGTGCAGCACTGCGGAATCAGTGGCGCTATATAAATAAATTGTGGTGATGATTTTGGAGTGCGGGAGGAAACCGGAGAATATGAATATATGTATGTATGTGTGTATATATATATGTATATGTATATGTATATGTGTGTGTGTGTCTATATGTGCCTTTGTGTAAGAATGTACTTCTTTCCATGCATATAAAGGACCGTATTTCTGTTTTTGTGTAAATGACCTTCCATCTTTGTGCCTGCATGTTTGTCACTTTTAATTCTAAGGGGGGGAATTCAGTTGGGCCTGCACAGTATTGCCGTTACTATGGTAATTTTAACGCAGATTTTTGCTTGTGGCTAATACTGCGCACTATTACTGTAGTAACGGTAATATTGTGTAGGACGTGTTTTTCTTCCGCATAACATAGCCAATTGAATCGGGCCCTAAGGGGGGGAATTCAGTTGGATGCTTTACTCTTGAAAGTAATGCGGCTTAATTTTAACCTGGATCTTTGCTTGTGGCTCTCTGAGCCGCTAGCAAAAATCAGCGTTAAAAATTACCGCTAATAGTAGTAATGCGCAGGCCGTGTTACTTTTGAGAGTAACGCGACCAAATGAGTCCCCCCCCCCCCCCCCAAGGGTTTTTTTTATTTTTAATTTATCATGGTTTGTAAATGCTGTATCTTTGTATACAGTGATGCATTACTGTGCATAAGAAGTAATATACTGTTCTATGGAGTCTGGGTGGAGACCAAAAAGCAATTGGAGCAAGGACAAATTATCATCATTAACAATTAACATTGTGTAATGTGGTGGCGCTATGTAAATAAGCAGCAATACTAATAATAATACGCTGTCCCACCAAAATAATAAATAATGAACTATTACATGAAGTTGGGTGAACTGAATAGTGAAAATTTGGCTAGACCACCTGACTAAGGACATACACTCAAATCTCAGGCCCTGGGATAAATCATTTACATGAAGGCAAACTCTGTCATGCCAAATGGAATCTGTTTTAGGTTTTTCTTGTTTTATTTACTTCTCTTGGATCTGAAAATGTAATGGTATCTGCCACCCACTGTACTTTCCAGTCTGTGAACAGATTTCTTTGTCCTACCCCAGTTTGTTATAGCAGACTGGCCAACAGAGGTGTTAGGGGTGATCCATATTGTAGGAGGTTGAGTTGCGTTTTAGATCAGACATATTTTAAGACAATATTTTGTGGTCTTAGAAATAAGGAAAGTATACAGAAATTGTAATGTACCTGTTGGAGAAACATTTGAAAATACATTTCTAAAACCATGTAAGTGCAAAGTTGTCCTCTGTTATGACCTAACCTCTCAGTTGTGAAAACCATCTCAAATTTTCTTGTCTATAGTGAAAAATTACAAATATTTCTCTGTGCAACAGGTACATTGTCATAATGTGGAAATTGGCCTAGTCATGGGAGGAAAGCATCCAGCCATGATGGAGTTAGACATTGGACTGCCCTATAATGTTGTTGCTTTATAGCACTCTCCTATACCATAATACAGTCTATGGTGTACAGCCATGCAAGTTACTTCACATAAACACCATGGAAAGGCTATGTGCAGTGGGACTGCAGCTTTGTAATGTAAATAAGAAAAATCCGCACTGATGAGGAGTTCTGATGAAGTGGGCGTTATTTAAGTGGAACTCCACATATACTTCTAAAGTGCTAAGGATGAGTCCCACTGGTCCTTAGTACTTATGTGGTTCAAATAACACCTGTCCCAGAGTCCAGTAATGATGCCACTGAGCTAGAGGTGCTTAGCCAGAACACTGCAGAAAAAAGTTTGGGAATGGGAGGGCACTAAAAGTGCCCGGTATCCCCCATTATGGCACCAGACAATAACACAAGTGTCAAGACGGGTGGAGGTTACAACGCCCAAATCACCACCATCCTGCCTACAATAAACTAGAGATATCCTCTTTTGATGCTGTAGATTGTCTGGTTTTCAAAATGTAGGATTGTCCTGCTATCCATATTACTATTCATTTTTATTTCAATAAAGACAGTGCAAACTAACCAAAAATAAATATGTATTATACTTTTCAAATACATATTTTATTATGAAAATATAAGGTGGATTGATGGCAAACGAGAACCACAAAGTATATTTTGGTGACCTTTTTATTTATTTTATAAAAGTGTCTCTCTTTTTTGTATTTTAGCTATTTTTCTTGTATATTCTTTGCTGTTACAGAACTTGTAAGCAACTGATGGTTCATTTTATTTGAAAGTGTTTGTTAGTAATGCCCAAGACACAACTGTTGGTGCACACCACACTAGGCAGATAGGAGAACACACCATGGCTTGGCTGCACAGGTCCTCAGAGCAGTATGGGGAGTTATTTCACCTATTCATTGTACATGGTCTCTGGCGACTGAGTAAGAGAGAAGGATAGAAGGCTGTCTGCTCTTGCCCGGCTTGGTCCCAGAGCTTACAGCTTTGTGAAGGTGTCCTTAGTAACTGCCTGCCAAACTGCATTGAATTCTGCCCTATTATAATAGCAGTGAGCCTGAATAATGCCCGGAAATCAGCTTTCAGAGCGGCAAACAATAAATAAGTCAGTTAGTTAGCTTATATTCTGTATATGCTGAGGACAAAGAAAACTGTCGTAATAGTTTTTGTGATATGAAGCCAGTTAATACTGGCAAAAATGCTGTAATATGCATTTCTGCTAAAGGGCATTATTTTTATTTATTTTTAATTAAAGTCACTGACTGCTGTAGGATAGACTTTCACGTAAATATGGCAGCGGTTGTTGCGGAACTTGCCACATAGCCAAAGCCACAGAATTTTAATCTATATGTTTTAGGAATAATTTGGGTAATTCTTAAGTTAGATTCTGTTGTAAAGGAAGAATGAAAGAAAGCTGTTCCTTCTCCTTCTGATGCTATTCTACTTTGTTACAAAAATAAAACAAAAACAGGTTTTATGTACCAGCCTTGCATGTAATTAAGCTATTTTTTTGTTTTGTCTACAGGCAGCATTGCAGGAACCCCGAGTAGTGTTAAATCGTCTTCTGGAAGTTCTGTGCAGTCGCCACAAGAGTTTCTGAGTTTTACAGAATCTGAACTGCGAACTGATGGCTATCATCACCCTCAGCAGCCCCCATTCACCAAAGATGTGCTTAAAGGGGAGCCAGGACTGCAGGAAGGCACCATAAACAGTTTTAGCTCCTTGATGGGCCTTCCTTCAAACCCAGTTATGTCTTTCCAGACCAAAAACTTTGATGGTGTTCCTGGAGATTATGTTAATTCAAGCCTTACTGTATCAGGATACAAGCGGGTACAAGCCTCTATGATGGAAGATGATGCAGTAAAGGAGAAAAAGAGAAGAGGAAATAGGCAGGGCAAACACGGGCCTGGTCGGCCGAGAGGGAGCAAGAACCAAGACACTGTGTCCTGTATGTCTGTTTCCTCAGCTTCTCCAACTTCTTCTGTGGCATCTGCAGCGGGCAGTATAGCCAGCTCTGGTATTCAGAGGTCTCCCACATTGCTCAGGAATGGCAGTCTTCAGAGTCTAAGTGTTGGCTCTTCTCCTGTTGGATCAGGTTGGTGAAATCAATCTTGTTGTTTTTTTTATATTGAGTATTCTACTACTTCCCTGATGTTTCTGGCTCTACTTTATTAGCTACACTTTGAATTTTCAATATGCAAATCCATTGTTAAAACACCATATAAACTATATTTAAAGTATATGATCTAGTGGTAAACGGATCAATGTAAATGAGATATCCGCCAAAATGTCTGTCTAATGTGGGATTTTACAATCGCCACAAGTAGCTGATCCCGCCGTACTGTGACTATCTGCTCTCGGCTCCTGCGGTGCTGTAGTGCTTACAGCCTGGAGTATGGACGTAAGCTGCTTTTGTTGACAATCTCCATTCTAATATAAGAATCTGGTTCTGATCGCTGGACTGAGGACTTTTCATTCAATAAGGATCATTTAAAGAACCAGTAACACTTGTCTGCTATAATATTCTCCTCTCAATCCATTGTGCAGGGCTTTAGTAAAGCCCTGCTGGAGTAACGTTGTTACCCAACACCAAAATGGGAGTGATATTTTGCTGAGCTTGCGAGCATACGTTGGGCTGACTAATACGAATGCTAGACAGCAAGTCTCCATTGATGGAGTCCTGTAGCGTACAGAGACGACTGCATGCTGAACAATTTTAGTTGTGTACATTTGTCAATAAACTCTTCTGAATTGTATCAGTAAGAATCCCCTCAGCTGTCCGTCCCTTCTGGTGTAAAGACTGGAAGAGGAGCAGGCTTTCTTAATTGGTCAGCTGAGCCTCAGGTGACAAGCTGAAGAGGGGCTTCCTGTTGTGTAGGGTAACAATGTTGGAAAGAGGGGTGGATGATAAATATTAGGGGTAATTAGAGGGAAGTGTACAAAAATATATATATATATATATATATATATATATATATATATATATATATATATATATATATATATATATATATATATATATATATTTATTTATTTATTTTAGGGTTGACTGTTCCTTTTAAGTACATTTTTTATTTACCGTGTTTTCTGATATCTTGGCCTATTCAGCTCCTCTATTCTATACTTATTTATTTAAGTGGTGTTCTAGTTCTCCTTTTTCAGATCTTAAAAATTTGGAGCTGCAACGCCTCTACTCTTGGTACATTTGACTTCACAGCCATATAGTTCGTGGCATGTGTACCTTTCTTTGAATTGTTGACACTGCAGAAACTTCAGAGTTCCTTTAACTAATATAATATATGGCAGTGTTTACCTGCAGTTATCTCCGATTGTCCTAAAATTGCCTTGTGTGGACCAGGTTCTAAAATACAAGTGTCCGATTTACTGTGATCATTGGGCATGCTTTGATTGGCTATTGGGTCCCGTAGCATCTGGTCTGTTGGCAACTGATAAATTACGATCGCTCAGATTTCTCCTGTGTGTGTTTGTAACGATTGTCTTAATGTATGCAATTTTTATTCTAAAATATTTGTTTTCTTCGCTGAAATGAATCTATAGAGGAGGTGCAAAACAGATCAGAGCAATGGTTTTCTGATTATACAAATTGTGTTTCTAAAGAGCTTTTCCACCCAAAATGTAGATTTAGTCATGAAGTTTTGGGAGACAGCTCTGAAGATTTAAAAACAACATATACTCGTATTTTCCGCCAATTTCTGTCTCCTTTTCACCACCGTTGGCCAGTCTTATTAGTCAGATTCCATGCAACGCAGTCATCCCTGTATAGTAACAGGACCAAAATGAAACTAGCCTGCGACATTTCCCAGAAGTCTATTTGCAGCAGCAGCGACAGGCTGTTCCTGTCTGCCAATAGAATGTGGGCACATGCGCCAGGTATGTTTGATATGTCGATATATGCCAACCTGAATAGTATCCAGGGCTTTCCGCAGTGAAAAAAAGGAAAGAACTTCCGGAAGACAGAGCAGTGGAATGTAAGTACATATGTTTTATGGAAAGGTTCGGAGGCAGTTTAAAATAAAAATGTAACCTTTGAGTAGAACACACATAGTTTTATCCTATAGATTGTAAGCTTGCAGGGTTCTCTTACCTCTCTGTCTGTATGAATTACCCAGTATTGTCTTATTAATGTTTGTTCCCAATTGTAAAACGCTACGGATTTTGCTGGCGCTATATAAATAAATGATGATGATATAATCATGTAACAACATTGAAGAGTCACTGTAGTCTTAGCAGGTCCTGTTTGCAGCATCTGATGCTGGATAACGGACAAGCCGATTTATTGGCAAGTACATAGATATGATGGCACACATAAATATGATGGCACACATATGGGCAAATGCATAATAATAATACAGTTGAAACCAGATGCATAGATAGGAATTCTATCTATGCATCTGGTTTCAACTGTATTATTATTATGCATTTGCCCATATGTGTGCCATCATATCTATGTACTTGCCAATAAATCGGCTTGTCCTTAATCTTTAACTCGGCTCCATACCATTGCGCCTGGGAACTTTATATTATTCTATCTATTTGGGGAGTAGGACGAGCCCCTTCACATATCCCACTGGCTACATCTATACACATAGGTTAAGAAGCGCGGACCCCAATATCTCTATACACTGATGCTGGATAACGCGTATTTACCAACATTATTTTTATTTTTTTTTAACCTCCCCTCCGAGAGTTTCCAGAGGAGAGGTGAAAGTCCAGAGGGGGGGCCAGGCTCTGCGAAACGCGTTTTGTCCCTCGACCCTCTGTCATGGAGGCCACCATCCAGCCCCCTTCAGTAGAAAGTGGGCAGGATGCGGGAGAATTGCCTGATCTCCCTGGAGTTCAGGAGACCGACCCAGATTTTGGCAGTTTTCCGGACATTCCGGGAGTGTATGACGTAACGGAACTCTATTTGTAGATTTGTGAAACCGTACCTTGTAATGATCTCCCTCCAAAAAAATAAGCAGATGCTTGTGTTACAAGTAGTGGATCTACTTGTCCATTTAGGTGAAGACAGGACATGACTAGGAGAGAATTAACTCCTCCAAAATGGCATCTCAGCAATTTTTACTACATGGAAGGGGGAATCTTAAAGTATCTCTGCAGATAACGGGTTAAATAGCGATGCTTCTAGATTCCCTGAGCAGCTTTTGTGTTTAATTCTGGAGTATGAAACCTGCAGCCAGTATTTACCACTGTAAAAATACTGCATTATTATTCTCCTATGTTGTGTTGTCCTGGTATCTGTAGTGAGAATAAAAGTCACGTTCTGGTTTAGGTATGAAATATATTGACATAAGTGCTGTATTGAACTCCTGCGCCTCTTTCCTATACTGTATAACTGCATTAATTCAATGGGTAGGCAGGAGGTCTTTACATCTAAAGTCTATTTTCTCCCTTGAACGTACCGGAACCCACAAGTCTAGATGTAAATAGGCTTTTAAGCCGTGCTCTGGTTATTGAATGACATTTCATTCTTCCTTGTGTCTGCTTGTAACAGCTTCTTTACAAAGAGAAAGATGAAGGGTGAACCCTGTAGATAAAAACACTATTGCACTTTCAGTGCCTTGTTAAGCTATACAACAGCATGCTGCACAAATACTCAATAGAAAGTGCAAGCTCTATGGAACAGCCAAGGCTTTTAGGCCCTTATAGACTACAAGCTAAGGTCACTGAATTGATATGCTGCCTTAGTCTATATGCCACTATATATGTGTGATTGAGTGAGCTCAGGCTTTAGTATATAAAGTCAAAAAGCTATACAAGATTGTGAGTTTTGTGCTTTGCAGGTTGATTTTAGAAGTCAGATAGGCATTGCTTGGTGGCCTCTTCAAATATAAATGTATATAATAGCACACAAATAAGCTGGCTTATCTTGGCCAAAGGTACGACGATCAGTTTTATGTAGAATAAAATATCTCCTATATCTCCTTCATTCCAGCGTTTGGCAGTAGAGTGGAGGAGATGCGGTCACTTGCACTGATCTCTTTGGATGGAGTAAACATGCACACAGGTACTTTACAGAGGCAGATTACGGAAATAAACCAGGTCCCTGTCCCTGTGCTCTTATCTATTTCTGTTAAGTGCCTGGATTCTCCGTCAGTCTCTCCATAGAGATTATGCTCTCGGTGCCAGCAGACTTGTATCATCTTTTCTCCAAAACAGCTGTGTGCACGTGGCCTTACAGTATTTATTGTCACCCCATAATATGATTGGCTCTGCTTGAACCCTGCTTTATTTGAAGAAAAAAAAAGCTTGTTTTAGTAATTGGGGTACTCATTAATACCTCCCAGTAAAAATGCTAGTTAAGCCACTGCTTGATGTTAAAGGTTATGTATTACTGAGCTGAATAATATGAATGAAGTAAATGAATGTCTCTTATGGTCCCTTTCATGGAGCAGGTCGCCATTGTAGGAGGGAGGTACTTCTCTAGCTAAACAGGCAGACGGGGGTGGGGGGGGGGGGCAATATCTTCCAGTTGACCCCACTCTGCTCTTCTGTGCATGTACAGTCTTGTATCAGCTTCACTGCGCTTCCTCTCATATGATTGTGGGTGCAGGCCCTCCTCACCTCCGTGCCCCTTACCGTACAGCTGTCCCAATATAGGGACAACAGTTCAGATTTTAGTGGACTGCTGCTCCCAACAGTCTGGGAAGTGATTTTTATGAGAGTGGGGTGTAGGTCAGGGATGGCATATGGAAGTGGGGGCTGGGCTAACCCCAACGTGATGTAGTGGACTCTCCTTTTCCATGGAGGTGTACCTGCATTACCCCAAGGAGCATTGTTAAAATGTTGTTGTGAGGCAGTGACTGGCTGCTTAGCAGTCTATCTTCGTAGTAATGCATTGTGTGGATGGGTCACTTTTCAGTGATGTCACTTAACTCAGTCGGCCCTGTTGCACCTATCCTGCTGTCTTGCAATGGACTGGGAAGGTCATATTTTACGTTCTAACAACTGCAGTGGAAAGTCCCCTTAACACCTTCATGTGGACAGTTACAATGCTGATGTCACAATAATATAACTTTTTAGATAAATCACTTGTTACCCATACACACTGGAAGCAGGCATTGTGTAGATTGAACTAACATTTATAAGAATATTATTATTTACTGGGAACCAGTGACATCACAGAGGCCATTATAGAGACCCTTTAGATTTTTCTATTTGGTCCAAGCCTATAGTTTTATTGCTAGACTTTTTCAGGTTTTTTTCTTCTTTTTTACGTGGCCCTGGAAAATTACCATATAATGGCTGTACTAGATAATAGCCAGTTTTATTCATCCATTTCAGAGTATTGCTACATTGTTATACCTAGGACAACCTGCATTATTACTAATTGCTTTACTCATCCCCATCAGACTGGTAAATTCCTATGGCATGCACAGTTGTACATACTTGTACAATTATCATAGTGTAATGTGATTTTAGCGGTACAGTGTCCATCAGCTGTTTATACATATATGCGTGATAACTGGGGACAATGCTAAATATTAGCTGAGCCCCCTATTGCTTGTAGGAGGTGATTAGAAGACATGTGGAAGGGTTAACGCGTCAAAGCCAGCCACAGCTTCCATGCTGCTTGGTTAAGTGGTTTGCATTTTTGGCAATGGATTTTAAAAGCTGATTTGTTTAACGAGATTATAGAAATCTAATTTTGACTGATATAAGGGGAAACCGGCATGACACTATGCAAATGGCAGTAGCCATAGTAAATTGGATGTCGTCAAATTTTTAATTACCTTTCTGTCTGTGATGCAAAGCAGAGCAAACATTTCTGTGAAATGATTTCAGTGTCAATGGACTATTTCCAACAAAGTGCTTTTGATGACTATTTATCAAAGCAAATTGCCTTATTTTTCTATTTTAAGATTATTTATTTATAAATGTCATTTTATTGTACTTCTTAATCATTTGAGCACATTTGTCACCTGACCATAGTAAGAAGCCAGAGTGCTCTTGTTGGTAGCAGGGAATAATAATACTGCTATTATACACAGACTTTCCAAACAGGCAGCTTTTCTACATAGTACAGTGTTTGTGAGCCAGTACCTCTTGTCTGCTCACAGTGGAGACCACTGTTTTGTGGGTGAGCCGTTAGTCATGAAAATGCAGCCTATAAAAGTAGGAGGAGCTCGAGTCCACACCGAGGTACTCGGTCTCCGTGGCGATAGTCCACAAAATGGCCGCCAACACTGTGTGTCTGTGACAAGTACACTTTGAACCACCATATAATAGACTCTATGGAGGTTTCCTGGAAAGCTGCAGGCCACATGTACAGCCCTAAATTAGATTATGCAGTATGGAGTACGACATTGTTTGATGTAGGATCTTTCTGCAACATCAGTCTTTGATCTTGGTTATGTTCAGATTAGCTGCATGATGGATGTAGGAGGGTGGTGGGTGGGATTTTGGCTGATGTCACATTATAGGATTGGATCAGCTTGTGGACTGTCTGGGTTTCATAGCCTGATGAATGTAATTCCATATCTTGGATGTGTCTCTTCTTGAAAATACTGCTAATCTTTGGTGGAATGGGAGTGAGTTTAGTGGGTACGTTTTACGCACTATACCACAATCATGCTTTAGTTACCATGCAATGAGATTTATAAATTAAAGTTGATTCCATTAAAATCCGAGAACCTCATATTTGCTATGTGCAAATGATTTTAATGGGAGGTATGGTATAATGAGACATTAGTGTATGTGTATTCATTCAACCACTCTATTTGCTGAATAGAGCAACACCGCTTCCATGTTTGAGAGATGATTTGTTCAAGTTATAATTGCTATTAAAAGTAGTTATTCAATGGTTAAATGTACTGATTGTAAAACAGTGACCTGATACTTGTGCTGGGAACCCATGTTCCAGTCTCATTGTCAGCTGTTTGTGATTAACAAGTTGCTTTATCTTATGTCCCAGATGCCAAAATTAGATTGTAAGCTAAATAGAGCAGGGAAATTGTGCTTGATGCAGCCTATGTACAGTACAGGGTCATTAAAACCAGACAAGTATATTCCATTGTTCTTAATTCGATCACTGGGGTCCTGTTTGAAGTCGAAGGATAATTTTTTTTTTTTTTGTATGTTACCTATGCCAAGCGAGCAGCATCACAGAACCTTAATTTAAACCTGCCCTCACCATTCCTTTTCAGTGTGACTAATAGGTCACACTGAAAATGGATGATCGTTACTTGTTTTGTGTATAGTGACCACACACACGTTATTTATGTAAGTGGAAAACTTTGTAGAATAAATTTACATTTACCATCTAAACATTGCATTGGTCCACAGTTTCTGATAAGGAATTATGGGTTTATTGATGGCTTTAGTCACTGTTGTTGATGGATGGTGATCTGTCCCAGTGATGTAACAATTACTTAGTTACCATAATCTAAACCTGTATAGTTAATGAAGGCAATCTGTGTATTTATTGGACGTCATTAAATAGCTGATGGTCTAATAAAAATCTGGAATTGTCATTTAGGAAATGAATCTCTTAGTAAATTGGTAGTGGTAGGTACACCAAGCACCCTTTGACCTGCTATTCACCCTCTTGCTGCAGTAGGTGTCAAAGGAGAAAGGAGCAGGCATTCAGCCTCCCACTCCTCTTTGTGTTCCTAGAAGAAGACGGATGGGTGCCAACCTTCACTGAGGCCCCCATGAAAGGCTCCCACCTTTCTCCAAGTCCTGTGATTGATCTGTTGTGTGCATCCCAACAGGGTTTATTCAAGTGCTGAAAACCGCCTCAGTCACTCTCCCTTTTGAGTGATCTACCTCTTTAGATTTGAGACGTCCTAATCTAGCACACGGTAGATAAATTAGAGGACCTTATGTATTTCACAGATGGCATTAGTCCCAAATGAAATGAAAACAAATGTAATATTTTATGCTTAGCTGTTCATTCTCGCAGTTCGGTTCTCTCTCCTTATGTAAACCTTTTGTTTCCTTTCCTAATTGTCGCAACCTCAAATCTGAGCATCTTTTCACCCCCCTCAAAGGTCATCTTTTTCTTTTTTCACTGCTAATAGCTGATTTAATGTTCATATTGTCTCCTCACTGTTTAATACGTTCTGATTCTGCCAAATGGGCTTGTATTTCGTGGTTACCTAATTGTGTATGTTTTCTTTCTGTGAGTGTTAAGAATTTGAGAAGGATGGAACCATTACACATTTCATAACTGAGATGTTGTCTTTTACTCTTAATAATTGAAAAGTAACAAGATAAAACCATGTGAATGTAAATCAAGAAGTCGTCTGTTTGCCCCATGTGTACCCCGTGGCAGGATAATGAAAACAACGTCAATACATACTTTATAGCGACGTATCAGAAGTAATTTGCAAACCAAAGAAAACATCAGTCAGACGAAGGTTTTGGGGTAAAAAATTAAGCTTGCATAATAATTTTGTGGCTCTTAAAGTAGGAGGTTTCTTATGTAATATGAATGGTTGTATGTTATTACTTTAATGTCTTATCTGGTTGGTGCTCTTGAATGTCAGTTGTAACCATTTACTGTAAGGGTGATTTTGTATTTGCTCATGTGATACAGCAGAAGTCCAGTTTGGCATTCTAATTGTATGTCTTGTATATGAAGAATTTGTTTTCAGGAGCAAGAATCTTAAACATGAACTGAAACCCAATACAAACAGAATATAAAATAAATAGTGAACAAGGTGACTCCAATAAACAAATCATTCCACAGAGTTGTAATGATGGTTGGGTGTAGGGGGTGCACAGAGGAAGTGACTGGCCAGATATAGGTGGTTCCAGAACTAAGCCATAGTCTTGTGTAGCCGAATCTGGTCAGACATTAACACACACAGTCATCCTACAGCCATAGTTTTAGTCCGTCATGCTCAACCTATAGCGCCACCTGATCGGTTTGGCTGTATTTCTGTTTGTGGCATGTAGGAAGGCCTTGTCTTACAATCCTGATAAGGAGACAGTGTGGCAATATTCATTATACAGCATTGTCCTTTTAGGTGCCATGTCATAATCTGTGTGTTTTCCATACTTGCATTGCAGGAATATTCAACAGCAACGATGTAGCAGCATCCTTTCCCAGTGCTTTATCTGGCTCCAGTACTCCTGTCTCCAGCTCCCATGTATCGCAGTGTGCTGCTACTCACTCACAACAAGGAGCCTCGTCCCCATTACCCTTCTCCTCTACTGCTCCGGCCAGCACTACCACAACTCAGGTGAGCTGCTGCTATATAACCTATCGGTACCACGTCTGTGTGTGGCGAGACGGTGAGGACCGTACCGTCGGCTCTTTAATAATATAGTCTTCTAGTTCATAACTTGCTAGTATTGGTGAGGGAAACATGCACAATCAACCTTGATTATTTGCATCATCGCCATGATAGACTAGCTATGGCCAGGGACCACGTGGAAGCTGGTGTGCCATCCCAGTGGCAGGAGCCACACTTCTACACATAGCTGTGTATCACTCTGGTCTTGTAAACTAAAGACTTTCATCAGAACGGAAGTAGGGAAAATAGGGTTCTAATGCATTTGATAGACGTGTTTCTGTCTTGTTGCATTGAACACAGGCAGGTTTTGTTTCATGATGGTTGGTTACTTGTGCATGATGGACAGTGGTGGAACTACACCAGTACATATATAGCTCCACCCAGCAAGATTATCCTAGTATATCATTAAACAAATGTTTGATACCTAAAGCTTTGTGACCAGTTCACTTGCTGTGTGACACAGCAGCCTCGTGGGAATGGGAAAATGATTTAGTGTAATGAGAGCTTATTTCAAAAGAAATAAACACATTGAAGGCAGATAAACTAGCAGACCATAACTACAAGACTGATGCAATTCCCACCTCTGGGAGTTGCATCATTTGAGAAAACAGAGAGGAATGAAGGTAGGAATCTGCAGTCAGCTGGGACACATCTCTTTTACTCCAATCGGCTGCTGCCAATCCATATAATTTGGCACAATAAGATCTCATTCTTGCCTTGTCGGCTTTGAAGCTGCTGAAAGTTGAGTATCTGTAAGTTCCAGATTTAGGAAGGAGATGATACGGCTTGTATCAGTCACTAGCATACCCTATGTCTTAGCTAGTGCACATATTACTACTATAATGTGCTAGAGAATCTCTAGCTATTGCAGGGCATTCATTTAGCCAAATAAATGCAGAGTTTTATTGATTATTTTTACTAGCATTTGTGCTTTTTTTTAAATGCTGGAAATTACACTTTTTAGATTGTCGTAGATGACGTAATTTAAAGAGCAACTCCCGTAAAAATAAAAATTACTGTTGGGCATAGATGAGACTTGACTTAATAGCTTTTTTGCATTAGTTTTCATGTATTCCACTAAAGAAAGAGAAGATAGAAAGTTGTACCCCGGTGACAAGTTGAAACTTTCCACTGGGCCAGCGTTGCGTCAGTCTGGCAAGTCCCACTGATTCTCCCACGGCCTAGCTCTCTTCTACTAAGACAAGCCTTTCTCAGACTGATAGCAGTGTTGCGGAAACACCCCCCCCCCCTATTCCCTGTGAACTTCATGAATGGGGAGTTCATTAAGTAGGGAATAGACAACACTGCTGCCGGTTTGAATGGGCCGGGTGCTAGCTGGAGAGAGGGTTGTACTGCATGCCAGGGAATGCCACCAAAACTAAAATATGTTCTCCTTCCAAGTGTCAGTCAACCTGAAGGCATGCAGCTGGTATTAGTATTCACATGATGCAAGATAAGACTAGATAAGGCTGCAAGCTAAGAGGAGGCAGTTACAGAGAGTTTGGTATTGGAGTGTCGGCAGTAGCTGTAGACAACAGCCTGAACATAACACAACCTCAGCTCACAGGGAGAGCAGGTGTGATATTATGCTGACAGTGCTGTGTGTCTACTATGGACTAATGGATATACAAAAAGTACACACTAACGTACCAAAATACACGAGAATTACCATTTTGTCATTTTTTAAAGGTAGCCTTATGACACTGACACAAATTCACTGTAATATGAACATGTGATTAGATACTTACACAATGTTGTATAATTTACCATGTTTCCACACATGCACTCCTATAAATACACACAAACACACACTTGGTACAGACTTGCTGACACGTTATTGCTCATGTACATATACGTAACAGGCGAGACACTTCCAGACAGAAATAGACACAGTTATTTACCTTAGTTTTGACTGTTATTTTCTACACAGCAATAGATCACTTTGTGTACCTGTAAACAAATAAGTAAGGCACCTTATCTGAGAGTAGTTTATTTATTTAAAGGTTTTTTTATGCCCCGTAAAGGTTCACTGGCTTAACTAGTTCTGATTGTTGAAAGCACAGACATACTTCATAATAAATAACATTTAATTTCTGTTTTTGAATGACGCTAGCAAAGAAAAATTCTGGTCTAGGAATAAAATGTTCTTGCATACTGTAGGCGCCATCATGCCCCATTGCTGAGCTGTGGGCCCATAATTTGTATGATTTTACCGGTCATGTTTAATGAATGTCATTATTAGCTACTGTGTACCCCTCCTAAAGTGAGGAGGGGGGTGAGCATATCAAACATATTTACATGATTTAGCTTTAAAACTTTTTGATTTTATGATTATTTTGCACAAAATCGTACATGTAAAGTATGCACAGTAATGTATATGTGGGGTTTTTTATTTCTTTAGCAATTGCTGCAGACTTTTTTTTTTATTGCTGTCTGATACCCTTAGTCAGTCATGATGTAAGTATTTGTATTTTGTCGTTTAAAACAAAATTATGTTTAGCTACTCTGAAAACTCATTTTTGTCCGCTTTTATTTCAATAAAGTTTATTTATTGAAACAATATTTTGGCATGAGCTCCTGCCTCCGGCAAGTACACGGTTTCTCCATGCCAGGCAGGAGATGGTGGGAAAATACAAGAAGTCCCCTCCCCATGTTAATATGGAGATCTTGGTACCTGGTCTGTTTTACCCAGGTTGTTTCTTACTGTATTTGTCCCCAATTGTAAAGCACTATGATGATGGTGACCTGTCGGCCTCATTCATCTCGCACATCCGCGTCACTCTTAGCAGATACAATGTAGTACATTACTTGTTAAAGAAAAAGAACAAGCATAGTGGGTGACCTCATTAAAAAACAAAGAATGAGTGGACGTACTTTCATCTATTCTCCTGGCTCCTGTGTTCTGGTGGGTCCAAGCCCGAGCAGTTCTATTTAACATTTGTAACAGCGTTGTCAAGTCCCCTCTTCCGTGAGCTTCCATTGAGATGAATGGGAACCTCACAGGGGAGGGGATCTGACAACGGTGCTAGGAATTTGAGCAGGAGAGAGGATCTTCTGATTGGTCTGTTACAGCCATCAGGGCACCTCCTGGCTGAGGGAATTAAATCTTTTTCTCTTATGTGTTTCACCGATCTCCACCAAAAATTTAAATTTTAGTACTAGGTGGAGTTCTCCTTTTTAAATAATTGATTTCTACATGAAGTAGATAGGTTTTCTTTAATCCAGACTTAATATTTAGTTACTACAGTGTATTTATCGCAGTAGGCCCTGTACACATACAAAAATCACCTTGAAGTTGTATTTCGGTTTGCGGTGCTAATACTGTAGCTTTGTGCTTTATGAGTCTGCATTTTAGTAAGTCCTATCACAGGAAATGAGGTTCAAAGCCAAGGTTTCAATGTTTTCAGTCCACTTTTTTTTTTTTTTTTTTTTTCTTTTCAAAATAAGTTTTCTTGTCTGATTGAGCTGGTAAAGGAAAAATGTTCTTTTAATCTGCAGATAATGTGTAAGATCTGTCCCATAATTCTATTTGGTGATGTTTATAACTCAGTCCTGGACACCGCATTAAAGGATGAGTCCTTTTTTGTGGATTTTATTTTAAATGTGCAAAATACAGTTGCAAATATATCCCATGTCCTATCTTATCTGTATACTCTGTAGTAGACTATACACTACACCTGCACCTCCCTCCATCTACCATGGTCCAGCTATAAGGAGTTCTCTGTCTACAGCCAAAAGCAATTCATGCTACTCCGTTCAAGCGTAATGGCCAGTTTGTGACACTTCCGGTTTGGGGGTATAGGAGGGGTAAGTGGGAAATACTCTACTAAAGAGTGTATATGGCAAATGGTTGAAGATTGGAAAAACTCATAGGTAACGTTATCTTTTAATTACATCACAGTAATTGTGTTTTTACACACAATATTTGATTTAGGTAAATGTAACTATAATTCAAGCTTGATCAAAAAAGTTAAAGGTTATTAAGAACACCAATTATATTGAATGGGTCACCCCAAATGCACTACATGTTTTCTTAAATAAAAGATCATTTAGAAATATAAATGTAAAAGTTCCTATACATTGGCAGAACTATAGTTCTGTCATCATCATCAGCCTTTTTCTGCAAAGTTGTCTGTGCAAGATTGCCTGTGTCCTGAGACTAATGACAGGAAGTGTGCCGTGTTTAGGAAAATATCTCCCCCTTCGATCAAGACCTTATTTCTGATATACTCTTAGTAGCGCCCTTACATAAGCTGTGTTTTAGTTTAAAGGGCCTTTTATAATGAAAGATGGCCTGACATCGCTGCATAAAACTTTCTTTCAAGTTACGAGACTGCTGAAACTTACTGTAGAAGTCGTACAGGGGACAGTTCTGAATACCGGTGCATAGGATAAGAGCTGTAAGCATGCAGCATTATATACAATAAAAGCAGATATCTGATCTGTTTCCTGTTGGTTTTTCCTGTACACCAGTTTTTACGAATGTCCCTGGATGTGGTACAGTAGCCTCTTTTTGCAAAAATAAAGCATAAGTTAAATGTCAGATGTTTTGTTCAATAGTTATTACTAGATAATGGTAAGGAAATAGTCTTATATTTCTGTGACCGTTTGACCACCAGGGACTTTTCTATAGTATTGGTTTTGTAAAAGTGTATTCTGTGAGCGCATGTGCGTATTATGTCCAGATATGGCAGTTGGCACAGAAATGTGTATAGATGTAAATACATGGTGTAGTCACAATCTCTGACTGCACATTACTGACCATTAACGTGGACTTATCACCTACACATAGTGAAGATGGCTATTTTGTTGCTTGAATCAGCACCTTGTGAATATAACTATATATACATTAGTGAGAGCTGCCATTCTGCAAAGGTAACATACATGATCATCCTTGTAGATTGCTGTAGCACAGTGCCCCTAGTGGCTGAATGGTGTTACAGAATGCTATACTTTATTAGGTAATTACACAGAAAACATGAGTGCTCTCTATACAATGAGAAGAGATCAACAAAATCTGTTTCTTTAATGGTTGTATAGATCATGGGGATGTACATTTTTAAAGTATACTGTAATATGTAAGTAAGAAAACTGCATATTAAGTTTCTACAAACCTCAATTTTTATTGGTGCATATTTTATTTAACTGATGTGTATATTACGCTGCCATGTGATCTCTCATTAATAATAATATTAGTTCAAACACTTATACCTAAGCAACATTTCAGCTATTTGCCAATTCTGTTTTACATTCACGTTGTTATATATAGCTGTTATATGTTCATTTTTCTGGCTCACACGTGCCCATATACACCCCGGCTATCACTGACCAGCGTACAGTCATTCTACTGTAGCCACAGTTCACTGACCAGCTGTAGCCTACATTGTGAAGTCATGTTTCAGTGTAATGTCCTCCCTCACACACCCCTGACAGCCCTTCAGTCTTCCTGACTGACAGAATCCTCGGATCTCTCCAGGGCGGATATCAAGGGAGGTTGCAGCCATTTGAGACCCAAACACTAAGGTTTGAAATACAAATGCTGCATGATTGCATTGGAATTCATCCAGTGCTTTCTGTTTCTGGCTCTCTACTCTCCCAATATGGGAAATTGAAATTGACAGGCACTGAGCGATTTCAGTACAAACCCATTGGGACCAACTTTCCTGCGCGTGTATTTGTTAGCCTGGAATTCGGGCTTCTCTGAGATATTTGCGCTGTCACATGTAGAATTACAACTGCCTGTGTTATGAATCCATTATTTCTGCAAGTATATCACCAGAATACAAGTGTCTTTCACATAGACGCAAATTATACATAGCAACAAAATCCCTTTATATATTTCATTCTTATTGTATAAAACCTGGCTCAGGATTGTGTTTGTTCTAATTGTGATAGTAACACCTTATGGGTCATATTATTATACATACAAGAGACTGAACTCCTTTCCTGAGTTTTCATGTAGGAAGAGGTCATAGGGTGGGGGTAAAAGAGAAAAGAATTTGCAGCTAGGGGGGAAATTCTTAGGTAACATGTGACCCAACAGGAAGAACAAAGGAGTCCCAGTACTAGAGTAATCCTGTATTCCGCCTAATTAAAATCCTTCCAATCTTATTTTAGCCCTTGTCCCAGTGAGATTGGCTTCACATTTAAATCATCATTCAGCCATAGTAAAGTGCAGGCGGTTGCATGGTCGTGTACAGTGCAGCATGCTGAGACAGCTGCATCTTATGTTTCGCTCTTAGCAGTAAATGCTTTTTGCCTGGAAGCTGAAGCTTATTTAGTATGGCTTATCTGGTGCTCCTGTAGCAACCATCAGTCTCCAGGCAACCCAGCCGCATTGACCTCTTCATTGAACTGAATGTAGCAGGACCTCAATTTAGCTGCCTAAAACAATAGTGACGGAGCTGAGTTTGAAGACCATGTTCTATAAAAGGTCTGGTCCTTTTCTTTTCCCCGCTCCCCCTGCTCCATTTATTCCGTTTTGAAGATGTTTAACCTTAAATCAGATGCACTTTTTAATGCCCGAGTTTAGTTTGATTGAGAGATTCTCTCCATTGTTTACTTGCATGCTTTGTTTCACTTTGGTATTGTTTGTACTCCCTAGGTGGGAGTTGGTGTGTGTGTATGTATGTATGTGTATATATATATATATATATATATGTGTGTATATATGTATATATGTATATATATGTATATATGTGTATATATATGTATGTGTGTGTGTATATAATATAACTCTATTTAGTCCAAGTTTAGCCCCCTAGTGGGAAAATATGTAAAGGGTGTAATCTAATTTACATGTTGCCCTATTTTCTAGCCTAACAAATTCCTGCACAACATTTAGCACAGTTGTGCAATAAAATATCCAATAGTAAGACGCTATCACAGGAGAAGCCCATGGTCCGGCGTTATTAATTCATACATGTCCAGTGCTTTTATTGACCATGTGGCTGGACCTTATATTCAGTGGTTGACTTATCAATGTTTGATATGTATTTTTAGTATATAGTATAATGTTTTTAAAGCAATATTTAGCTAAATTTCAGTGCCCCCATGATTTCCCCCCCTCTAAATAGTATGCTGAATGTAGTATTGTATGGGAAATGGCTCCTGCTCCAGATAAATATGTTAAAAGTTCTTTTATGGAGTCATCCCATAATAGTAACAGTGATGGAATGACATTGAACGGAACACAAGCTGTCTGTGGTCTTAAAATTTGGTTTAAGTAGTGTGCCTGTCAGTTCTATTGTCTGCTCTCCACAAATCTCGCTGTTCCTGATGTCATCGAGATGAGTTTAATAGCATGTCAAGTTCTTAATTTTTGACAGTTAATTCCTTGCCAGAACAACACAGTCACTAATGTAAGAAACAATTCAACTACACTTGTCACTGGGTCAGGCCTGTTTTCCCTTTTAATGTGTTTTTGAAATACAAGTACAGGCCACATATTCTATTTATGTATAAACAGGAAACTAAACACAATCTTGCAATGTTTACAAATAACCGTATTAACGCAATCTTCATATACTCCCTGTTTTTGTTACGTTACTTTGCGGAATGTAACAACCCCCCCATTAAGCTTGTGGTTTAACTGCATAATTTGAGATAGATATATATATATATATATATATATATATATAGATAGATAGATAGATAGATAGATAGATATATTTTTTTACCTCCCTCGCAGAATATTTCACTGCAACATAAGTTGTAACATGCCACAGACCTGTCCCTCTATTCTGGAAACTAAACAAATGCCTTAATAATACGCACGCACCTATAACTGGTCTCTTATGCACACGTATTGTCAGGGGTTTATAAACAAAGGATTGCAATACTTACAGCAGTGCAGCTGGGAGTCTGGGCCTTTCTATCTGTTACCAATCCTTAGACCAGTAACTCTCATTTATCACTGTATAGATTCTGCTTTATGTTTCTGCTCCTCTGCTGTGTTTAAGTTTTAAAATCACACACACACACACACACACACACACACACTTTGTTTCGGCTACAATACAAGCATATGGGTAGTGCCCTCTGGCCATCTTGTGATTTGTAAACCTATTTCCTGTTTCCTGACAAAGCATCACGTTTCGCCAGCTATACTATAACATTACATTCCCCCTTACATGACTGCTAGTTTACCTACATCTTCTTTTTTGCTGGTTTGTTGGTCACATTTTAGATATTGGATCCAGTCAGAGATATCCACATGTGAACTGTCCCTCTAGAAAAAGCTCTTTGAGCTGTTGCGTCACTCATCTGTAAATGCCGTGTTTAGAGGGAGGAAACAAGCTTGTCTGTTGTTCTGGTGTGGAAAATTGTTTTGTTTTTTTCCAGCCATCTTTTTGCTTCTTTATGGATGATGCAAATAAAGTACAAAAAAATAAAATAAAAGCATCTACTGCGTGGCACTTTTAGTCTGGTCCTCTTGGCTTTAACGTCTTCTCTCTCTGAGTGAAGTAATGACAGAACAGGAAGCGAATAATCTGCCTGACTCCATCTCATTATGGACAGAATAAAGAATGCAACTGAAAAAATAAGCGCTTTTTATCCAAGGCAACGGATTTTCAGAGAATACTAAGGGGTTTCTGCATGGTTCCTGTGAGGTGTCACATCTGATATTGGGTACAGAAGACAAAAAAAAAAACCAAAAAAAAAAAAAAAACTTCCGATGACTTGTAGCTGATGGAATAAAGTGGATCTGCAGAGGATTGAATGGAGCAGTCTCTTCTGCAATTGTATCCAGCCAATGAACTGTCTCTGCATCAGTGCCACAAAATCTCCTGCTATATATCTATAGTCATAAAATAAGAGGCTTATTGATAATATATAAACTGATTAAAGCAGCCTCAAAGTGGCTTTTTCATACATGGGATGGCACCAGAGACTTCAGTGGTGGAGAGTTCAGTATGGTTTAAGTACAATGAAATCCCACCCCCTTCTTTATGGAAACTCGACTTGTGGGCATTCAGCATTAACCTAAACAATGGCTCTGAATATGTTAAGCCCCTAACAATTAGGGAGCAGTTTGGGGCATTGAATAATGTCGAATGATGCAATTGAACCTGACAGCTTGAACAGTCAGCCCCCTCTTGGGACCTGAAAGTTGTTCACACTTGGCTTCATCTCTCATCACACGCTGAGTATTAAAGCACTACTTGTCGGGAGCTGAGGCAAAAAATCCAGGGGCCTGCTGAAGAAAATATTTTGTGTTGTACAAATTTAACCCCACGGTACCCCTCCCCCCCCCTCCCCATTTTTTACAATTCATCCTGCAGTTCTATACGAAGTTTAAGTGGAAATGTATAGGTCCACGTTCAGCCGTCTTAAATGATCTCCCAGTTAGGTTGACTTTTGGCGTGTTATTTTGCCATTGTCACTAATATCTGTCGTCTTCTCGTTTTATAATACTATCATTTTTGGTAAGATTGATACTTTCACATTTTAGTGGATAACAAAATAAAAAAAACAATTATTGGGCTTTGTATTGTGTATTCTTACACTTGTCAATGGCCAGTGTGAAATGAAGACATTACAGACTAGTATCTGAAATAATATTTCATTACTTGAAGATTCAACCTCATAGTAACTGGAATGGAAAATTAGATGATTTTAGGCATGGTGTACCAAGCATTCTGCAAACCGGGTCCCACTTGTGTTAATACACGGATTAGACGTTAATCATAAAAAATAACATTTATTCTAATATTAAAAGGGGCTCACATCATTCAGTTATGTGCAACAGTTCAGGTACTTTGAGAGAACTTGAGGCAATTGAATGTGTGTGTTTTGTTATTAAATGATCCTTAAGTGATTCCCTTAGTTTTACTAGTGCTTTAATAATATGTACAGTAAAGTAGAACTCCACGTGGTCTGAGTGGGCTCATGGTAAACTGGATTGGATTGAAATGTTTCTTTAAACAACTTGACAAACCCAGTCCGAAACATAGAGGCTTCTTTATTAATTTGTGCAACATGCAGAAATGTGCTGTAGTCCATAGCAATTAATCAAAATCTAGTTGTTTATCTGGTTTAAAAAACAAAACTGTTCCTTTAGGTTACAGGTCATTGCTTTGTGATATTACGTAAGCTCCATGAGTTTTATATAACCAACTTCTACAATAAGACTCCATAAGCAATGATCACAAATCCTATAAAATGTTAGTTATGTGCTGGCACCTGAACTTTGTCTTTTTCATTTTGACACCCAAGAAATCCCAGTAATTACAGCCACAATTGAAATGATTTGTACTTCCTGCCATGGAGTTTGGATGGAGTGTAATACTTGCTGAGCGATTTGTAGAAGTACGTTGCAGAATGTTCCACCCGGAGACATCCATTTTCAGAAGTTGCCCTCCATTGTTAGCAGGCAGTGAAAGCCGACTTCAGCTGCGGAATTTTCCAGCTTGTTGGAATGCTGTGCCCTTAATGTGTATTGACAGGATGATTGCACTTTTTTAATAAATGCTTGCTACGGCCTGTTTTTACTGTGAGTGAAACATGAATCTCCCGCATCACATTTAATCCCTGTGCTGCCATTAGACCCGCAATGCAGAGGTGTTAATAATGCACAACTTAAATATTTATTACTTTTTAGTTCTCTAAGTGTGCTGGAGTTTGCCTGCCACCCTCTCTTTTTTTTTTTCTCTCTCTGCCAGTCTTCATAATATTTAGTTCTGAATTTAGTTTTAGAACCATTCATCCAGTTATTGATTAGTGCATCAAATAAATTGAAGTTGATGGTTTCCATGTGGCACCATTATGTCACCTAAAAACCTTAATTACGTTTTGTCTAGCGTCACTAATTGGTCTTAAAAATGTATGTTTGCAAAGAAGGTTTCTTTAAATGGATTGTACATCCGATAATACCCATCGTAATATCTGGAAGCCGACCCACCACTGACTGTGGCTGCTGTTTCCTCCCCCTACAAGCTCCTCAGCCTCCAGTACAGTGTCAGCCAATCACAGTATAATAAGGAATTGGTGTATTTCATAAAGTGCATCTTGGTGACGGTTGCCAAGGCATCGAGCTGGAGACTGTAGTGTCTGCAGAGGACAGATAGCAGAGACCAGCGCTGGATTGTCAGTGTGTTTTCTATTAGCAATTTGCGTGACATTTTGTTGTTGTGAGCCGGTAAATGATTTACTAGTCAAATATCTGTGTCAGAAGGATATGTTAACCAGTCAGGGAAGATCTGCGTCCTTTATAGAGTTTACTCCCAAACGTTGGTTAACCACACTATAACACAGGTCTGTCGGGTATATAGTTTGTGTTGATGTTATCCAAACATTGGGTCAGCAAAGGAGCAGCGAACTACAGTCAAAAGTAGTGACTCAGAGGAGGGTGATGACTGCGTGCCAGCAGGGACTTTATACCATTCCCTCCATTGTCAAGTGTCAGAACAGTCCCTAGGAATTGGTCAGAGTGACATTAACATGACATGGCAATCAGAGTAAGTGTGTGTTTATAGTGATGCTCTCCGCTTCGTATCCAGCTCCTCTTCCTGATGCGATTAATGCATTTGAATGCAAATTGAGAATCTTCCAATAGGAAAGGTGATGCGACATAAACCTATAGTAAAAAGGATAGTTGTGGTGGGCAACTTTGTCTTTTACAAGGAATATTAAGTGATGTGTGTTTCATGTGATGTCCTCCATGTTGAAGTGGGCGTGGTAGGACACCCTGTAACCAATCATGTCATCTGCATATTCACAGCACCACAATTTATTTCAGAAGATGTGTTCAACTCTTGTGTAGGCCGTGACCCAAAGGCCTGCATGGTGTTGAACAGGAAGACACACACTTAAAGTTAGACAATGGAATGAGCAGCATACCTGAAAGCACAAATTAGTAATATATACTCCTATCAAACTGGTTCATGAAGACTGCTGTCACTTACACCTTTATATTAACTGTAGTTCATGCATCTAACTTCCATGATGCTTTGCATGTTACATTCAGCATGCTGAGTATTAAACACACCAAGGGGTTAATGGTTTCTTTAGGGACCTAAAGGTGGATATTTGTGAAAACTGGGAAGAGGTTTCTAAATTCCAATAGTAAAATAACAGAATGTGGTTGCTATTATTAACAGCACCTTTTATCATCTAGCAGTTTCTTACATCCCCCACTGGGTGTGTCGTGCATATATAAATCAGAAAAAGGAATAAGAAACTATGAACAGAAATGTCTTCTACAAAACTATATACATGGCTATTAATGTACAGAACAGAATGTGCTGCACTATGCACAGACAGAAGCACTTCTAATTGTATCTTCTAGAGCTACATTTGTGTTCTACATTTGTTTGGTTATTATACAGTGTATTTAGTGCATGTTCTGTATGGAAGCACCCAAAGAGGGATTTTCAGGTTAGCCAGTGCCAGATTAAAGTCCTTATGGAAACGCGCTGAACCTCGGCTAGTAATTCATCCCACACTCTGGTGTATTTTAACTAACAGCAAAAAAATGTTTTCCCCAAAAATCCTATTTCTTAAATACATCCATTCATTTCTAGAGCTATACTAAGTCCTGTGTTGAGTTTATAATTTGGCGACACAAAGGGATTTTCAAATTAAATTTCAGTTTGGAAGGTACAATTATATTGCACCGTTCAGGGAATATTTGTCACTTACATCAGTCCCCTACCCCATAGGAGATTACAGTCTAAATTCACACACACACACTCACACACTCACACACTCACACACACACACACACACACACACACACACACACACTCTTTGGCCTGTGGGAGGAAACACTACAGACATATCCCTGTGCCAGGTCTGACCTGGAGTACAACAAACGCAGGGTGCTAGCCTAGCACATGTCAGTGCCGTCTTTATAAATGTAGGTCATTGTTGCACGTTAAGTTCCCTTTCCTTCTCGCTTTGTTGTGTTGTTTTTGAGTTGCCCCTTTCCATACATTGGAAATGTGTCCTGTGATAGTCCTAGGTGCGTCTTGCCCATAAACACTAACCTGTTTCCTCACACCTCTTTATTATTGTTATCTCTGTTATTGCATTGGTGTGAGCACAGCTAGGTTGCCCTTAATTGAACTGGTTTCGTTTTTAAGAATGACTTCTTTACTGTAGTGCACAATTTGTTTCTATTCTTGAAACAGAGCGTGCAGTATGACAGACACAGGAATGTTCTTAGAAAGGGAATGGTGTGTGCAGCCAAGGGAGAGCGTTTTTATTGCAGCGGATTATGCAAGACTTTGGCTGCGTATGTTGGAGGGCTCGTTTTCACGTGTTTGGCACAAGGCCCAGCACAGGCCTTCAGAGCGGTGGTTAGCGACATGAATGAATACAAAGTTTTGAAGAGCTGTTCAGTAAGTAGGGCTGGGAAGCTGCCAAAAACGCAGCTCCTTATTTGGGGTCAGGGCAAAGCGCCTATTCGTGGAGCTGTCTATTGTGTTCAACACATCCTTCTTTTTATGCTCCCCTCCCCTTGAAAAATAAAACGTGGAGCCAGACTCCTAACAGAGAGAGAGAAGAAAAAGGAAGTAATCAAATAGTATGCAGATTTATCTATTTTTTTTTTTTTTTGTAATGACGGCACACAGTGAAGGAAATATGTCGTCATGTGGATTGAACGATGTATCTGAAAGCCGAAACCCTTTGACCTCCACAGCTGGCTTCAGATGTACAAGGCCAATCATTTGTGAGACATCTGTTGTCTACCTGCTCTTATGTTCTAAATGGTTTAATAAGATTAAATAATTAGCAGGATAACCACATGGCCGCCATGCGTCTATGTTCCGCCATTGACTATATACTTTAGGGGTGAATGGAATCCTTCATACTGTGTAATTACTTTAGTTCTTTGGCCATGCCCCAGAATTCCAAGCTGGGAGTGCTCCTCTACAAACGATTTAAGTGTTTTGCATTACATTATGCTTGAAACATATGTTGGTGTATTTAAAACCTCTAGTGAAGTAGGTTATATTTATCCTGGGAGTTACTGTTTCTCTGTTGTTTAATGTATTTTCTTTAACCACATAACTTATTTATTTTACACATCTGGTTATATTTCATAATATTTTATACTGCTAATGTGATGACAAGCATACTGGTATACCACCAACTTAAATGAAATTTGTACAGCGATTTTGAATTTTTAATGGACCCTTCCTCAGATGCCGCTGCCTTGTGTGAATTATCCTGATAGCATTTACAAATATAGATCTAAAAGGCTCTGATCAACTAGGGTGTTTTTTTTGTTTTTTTTCCTTCCTTAGCCACCGTGCTGCCCAAGACTATCACAAAACCAAGTGGTTAGCACTTCTGCCTCACAGCACTGGGGTCATGAGTTCAATTCCCGACCATGGGCTTATCTGTGAGGAAACCCACACAAATCCGTGTTTGTGTGGGATTCCTCCGGGTGCTCCGGTTTCCTCCCACACTCCAAAAACAAACAGGTAGGTTAATTGGCTGCTACCAAATTGTCTGTGTGTGTGTGTTAGGGAATTTAGACTGTAAGCCCCAATAGGGCAGGGACTGATGTGAGTGAGTTCTCTGTACAGCGCTGTGAAATTAGTGGCGCTATATAAATAGATGGTAATAATAATAATGTCTTGTACCACAGAGTGATCATTTGCAGTGACCTCCATAACATGTACCATGGAACATTTAAAATGCAAGTAGCTGTTTTATACCTTGACAGAATCTGACAACATGAAGTATGTTTTTAAAGTTCTGTCACAGCGTTGGAGATTTGACATATAGGGGAGTATTCAATTGTCGGCGGGATTGCTGAAAATCCTGCGGTCCGCGCACGATTACCGATATTACGGTGATCGTGCACGGAAAAACATGTAATACGGTAATTTTGTTTTACACCTTTCGTCAATGAAGCATTTGGTTGCACTATATAATTATGTGTTTTCCATATCTCGGGACGCATTCTGTAATACATATGTGTTGTAGAAACATGTGCGCTTGGGCTTTGTCAAGCTCTCCTGTGTGTGGACAGTTTCCATATAAGATATTCTCTGTCATTAAACTGCATTGTCACCATTTTGTGGGCTGAATCATCATTCACGACACTGAAACTAATAGTCCATTAGGAAGTAACATCACTGAATACTGATGTAACCCACACAATGGCTGCCTCTACTATGTGGAAGGAACAGGTTCCCTTTAATATGTTCTCTTGTCGCTGTAGTGCTTTGCTATTGGTATTTGGGTAAACTTAGAGTAGATTCTATTATCTTTTTTTATTTCTGCAAGTTGAAGAAACGCCCTAGGAGAATACATTTAAGTGGTCTGTCTCCAATTTTCTCCACTTTGTATGACGGCATAAAGATGTAGGGGCACACGTCCTTGTTGAGCTGGTATTCGGTATTCAGGAGAGTGTGTTGTCTTTGCCATCTATTGGCGAACTGTCACATTTCGTATTGTTCCGATGTTAGTGAACCAGCATTGATCGCTCAGCTGACTAACATCATCGCACCAATCTGTGATGAGGCCGCATTGATGGCTGTACTTGTCCCTTGCTATTAAACCTGTATTTTCTGTCTGTTATTCGCATATAATTATTATTGTATAAACCATCCTGCTTTTTATATCCCTTCTCTTCTGTCCAAGAAATGAATAACCTTTCAGAGTGCAGCCTTACTGTCGCTGGGAGATCAGAATAGATCACCTGCTCATGCTAAGTAGCTCCAGGAAGTTTTTCAAAAAGCAAAAATTATTTGTAAAAAATTGCTTTAGATCATTTGATGTTGTGTAGTAGATATGCTAGAAATCTCAGTAAAAATGGCGACCTTTCCGATTTTTTAAAATAAAATGCATTTCTAGATAGGAAATAAAATACCATTTTTTATTTTTTTTTAGAAATACAAAATAATGGTTGTGAATTAGTTTTCAGATCTATGTGACCAAACATCTTTTATACATCCTGGCAGGTAAACTCTCTTCCTGGATCCTCCGTGACCGTAACATCATCTCATCTATGTGGCAGTAGGTTGAATCCCACCTTCTCTGTTGGACCACTTCTAGGGCCTACTGAAAGCAGCCAGCCAGGTAATGACCGCACTGTCTATACTCCTGTGATTATTTGTGTGTGTGGTTATCTGCAAGTGCAGGGTTTATAAATGTCACATAATCATTTGACCAGTGAACAAACATGAATATTAATTCAGAGTGGAAAATCCTGAAAATTTTAACCCTTAGTGAGAGCTTTAATATGGCAATGTAGCCGGGATAAGCTCGTCAGGACAGTGTCCCTGTTTCTGACCGTATTTGTTTACCTGGTTTTGGTCCTACTTCTCCTATGACTGAACTACGTCAAAACTGTCACTTGATGGTTTTAAAATATCTCTACTGCTTGTGCCTAGTATCGCTTGGTCGTAACAGCTGTGGCATAAATATACTATTTTCCATTTAACTTACTTGGCGCTCAGATTGTTACAGGAGTGAAATCCATGTCCTTATGTTTCTCTCCCAAGCTTTAAAATAACTTTTAATGAAAATGAAACAAGCAGCATAGATTCCAGTTGGTCAGTCTGTCTGTAGAAATACAACTGTCTTGTTTATCAGTCACTAAGAGGTACTAGATATTTATGACAAGGATACTGAAAAATACTTAACGAAAGATTAGAAGCAAAGAAAACTTCATTACATTGAATCAAAAGTACAAAAATCTGATTAAATGATTGAGTGAAAACATTGTCAATACATTGTGTTACACTGCTATACCTTCTGTAACTGCACAATGCTGAATATTTTGACCCGGGTTTCTGCTATGGTCAGGAGACGGTGGTGTGTGAGGGGTTTTGTTGACATGTCCTCTGCTAGTCCTGAATGTTTGATGGAGGAGGGTGGGTTTACCAATGTACCAAGAATGGATCAGTCATGTCTTTGCCAGCCAAGGGTCGGAGGTCATTTGGCTCACAATAAAGGGATGATAACCTTGAAAGGGGCCAGCTAGGGATGGCGCTTTTGTTACTAGCTACAGGCAAGTTTTCTCTTCTCCCATACCTTCACTACCGATCGTGTTATTACACAGGCTCGTCCTGTTTCTTTCCCAAGAAGATCCATTTCTAACGCTGGAGACAGTCTGACAAGGGGAAAGCGGTTTAATGTACAATAAGTAGGATGAATGGATATCGCGCTTCCTGGTCTCTCTGCAGCTTGTGATGGGTAAAAACACTGACACATATTTACACGTAGTAAGGGCAGCAGAACAGATGACGATGCATGCATCACTGTACACATGCAGTTGTCTGGCTTTCTTATATAACACAAACCAAGAGACCGCTATGGGGCAAGAGGGGATGTAAAGGTTGGAATTTGTGGTCTTCCACAGACTGGAATGTGTTAAACAGCACAACACGTTGGGATTTGCTGTGATAAGCGTACAGATTAGCTCTTCACAGCTGTGATTCATTACTTTCACTGGAGAAATTCAAAGTGGCAGTGGGAAGGTGAACAGCAACTGGGAACCACACTCCTCTGCTGCACAGAGGAGCTGGAGGGGTGTGTGTGTGTGTGTAGTAGGGGGTGTGTGTGTATGCAGTGTTAATTATACGCAATGACAACAACTTTTTGTTTTGTATACATATAGGGCATATATATTACCATGCAGCTGGTTCCATATATATCTTATGGGATTAACCAAGCGCAGGCTAAATTTTGAGTATTGTCAGCATTCGAGAGCTCGCTCGTCACATGACAACAAGGAAAAGAGAAATTCCGTTTCTGCCTGGAATCCCTACTGCACTTTACATTTACCAGAAGTCACTAATGTGTTTCTTGTCCAATACAGGTTAACGTAGTTTGTCATAAAACAATTTTGGCCATTATTAGAAGATGCCGTCTTTATGAATAAAGTCGTCTAAGAGGTGTAGGGGAAAATGGCTATTGGCAGTAAATCACTGCGTTTTCTGTAATGTTTATGCTGCCTGTACTTGGCCTTTTTTTATTTTCCAGTTGTTTGTAACATTTCGGATGTAGCTTATGTTGAGGAAAGCCAGACCACACATTCCAGCCAGCCTGCTGTGCACTGCATAAAAAGCTTTGTGATGTCAAAGTCCCCAGCTCAGTGGGAGTTGGGAATTATTAATTGCCAACACATATTTTATGTAAAATTAGGTCATTTCACTCTTATTTGAAAATAAATTGCTCTAAATTTTTATATATAATTGTTGTCTTTATTTTTAAAAGAAACATCCAAAATGTGTTACCATATATCTGTTGGTTAATGGAGGTAATGATGCTATCAGGGTTTTCATATAAAATAACCGGACCTGTAAACAGACTGTATTCATTGTGTTATTCGGAGGAGATGTCATAAGCTCTACATTGATGTATCGATGTTTTGTGACCTGTTTTTCAGCAGATCAAGATCTTGGAGACAATGGTCGCAGTCTTGTTGTGAGAGGATCCTCCCCTAGAGGAAGCCTGTCTCCACGGTAAGTATTCTTTCCACAGCATCATACACTCTGAAATGAGGAAGCCTCTTCGCAGAGGTCTGTGATTTTGTTGACATTTGGTAGAATAATACAGCATTCGGAGGTGGTGAAGTGGCTGCTGGGATTCTATGAGCAGAATGAATTTGCTTCTGTATGATATTACACAGTGTGGCTTCCTCTGGGAAATAAGGAGTTGGGATTATCATCTTGTGCTGGCACAGTGTAAAATATTCCTGTTAAACTTGATTTTACGCTTATGTGCTTCATTTTACCAGCAGCCCATGATCTTGGTGCAAAGCTCGTATAAACACGGTCTACCCTTGTGCCCAACGTCCGTAATTATATCAACTTTACCTTAGTACTGATACTTTTGTGCATAGTGGGAATTTGTGACTGTTGGGCTGCGCTTTAATTATACAGCGTTAGTCATTGTGAGGCCAGAAATACAGAATTTTGCTTAGTTTTTCCAATGCAAGATCAGAAGAATCACTCAGGAATGCTTCTGGTGTTATATACACACTTTTAAAGATTGTGAATACGTTTGGGAGTCTGAGGAATCGGCAACATTTCTTTGTACTGCCAGCTTTATCAAACAGGTATTTTATGTGATACATTTGTAATCAGCCAGAAATAAGCAGAGATTCAGTTGCAGATTTTCTCACTGGACCCCTCTCCGATGTTATACACACCTGCAGTTATACCTCGGCATAGGTACCCATTTTTTTCACCCTGGCACCATCTAAAACAAATCATTTGTAAGAGAAAACTGAAACCTGCGTCCCAAAGATGACGCCCAGACTTGTGGTGTCCGGAGCCCAACTGTGCAATGTCTGGATAACATGGACAAAGTGACAGAAATGTATCTGTGTCCCGGCTTAAAAATGTTACTAGTGAAATTCACCTGCCCACCAGAAGAGCAGATGGGCACTGTGGTATAAGCCATATTTGTTGCTCTTAGGTCTAGCATAAGGTCATAATTTAATAAGAAAAAATACACTGTGCATAGAGTACTTTCATATGCTTTTCTTTACAGGTTAAATTGTGTTTCCGTTAGTTCTTCTACATTCTCCAGTGTTTGCATTTGTTAATGTTGGTGGTAACTGTAATATAACCATGTTGAGCTAAGCAAATATAAACCACAATATAATAGTCTGGCCAGAATATTGCACATGTGCTCGTTTTGTATATCTTTACCAAGCACTGGGTTCTAAGTTACATACCACACAGAAGTTATACTTCTTAATAAGTGTTTTTTCATATTAACAAAATCTTTTTTGGATTTTGCATTTATTTTGTTCAGTGTTTTTTTTTTTTACCATATGCTTTGTGGCTATTTAAGTCCCAATGGAAACACTTTGGAGCATTGCTTGGCGCACAGCACTAACCAGGAGAGGTCGGTCTTGAAACTCCTGTTTTTGTTAGTTTCCCAATATGGTAATCTGTGTTATATGAGCGATTGCAATCAACTAATCTTAATTTGTTAGATCAGCTGCCTAAATAAAGTGTACTACACCATGAAGCACACGGGGCTCTTTTCTGCTGTGCAAATAGATGTCCAATGGGATTCTTGTCTTGTATGTGTTTCTGCTACCACGCAGCTTCCTTAGTGGGTGATATTAAAGTAATTTTATCATTTTCCAATGAGCATTGTCTAAGCGATTTGTGTTTCCAAAGCACAAAATGATTTATTTAGCAGGTGCAAAAGTTAGCAGTTCAATACATAATTATAATACAGTACAGCCGATACCAAAGATACATACGTACCGCCGCGATCGCTGCGCACTCTACTGGATCCAGCTAGAACAGTACTTCACTCCAGAGTATTGTGGTCAGAGAATGACTGGCCTAGCTGGATCCAGGGAGCTTGTATATATACACTCTGTGTTACAGAGAGAACAATACAGATGACGTGGCTTGCATCTATAGGTCCAGGCTTCAGGAGGGTCCAGTGTAAACAGGTCATAGGCCAGTTCAAACATCCCCCCTACAAACAAGGGTGAGGGGCAACATTCCAGATGATTCTCCCCCTCAGAAACCAGTTTAAGCTAGTCTATTCACAATACACAGTCAGTAACATTTTAATCATTTATTCCCCAACATCCCTAACTAGAGTGAAATTTGCAATCTCTTCAGTGAATGAACCGGACGACTGCTGATGGATAGGGGATTAAAATGATACTAAACATGACATGTTTCCTGTAACCTGAACCTTAAGTATATCACTAAAGTGTACATATAACCTTAAAATATATATATATATATATATATATATATATATATATATATATATATATATATATATATATATATATATAAAACTATAATCTAAATAGCATCTGCTCATAAATCACTGGGGAATGGAACCATTATAATATGAAATTTATAAATAACTAAATGTGAGAGTGCGAGTGCGTGCGTATTTTACAGTGTGATTGCACCATGCCACGTGTTACGTGGCATACTGATCGCAATCGCATGGTAAAACAGTATTAACCCATATACTTTCGTTCATCCAATTATACGACTTCGACAGTGACAACCAGCACCCACTCGACCACTACAATGTGCATGGCAGAGTACAGTTACCACCTTAAGACTATCACAAACCTTCTGAGCACACGATTGAATCTATAAAACATCTTGTAACAACATGGTGTTTTGTTGGGGGCGTGGGGCGTACACACTGATTCTGATCTGAATGTTACAGTATATTGAGGTGCCTACCTTACTTTCCTCCTTTATGGTAGATTATAGAAGGAAGAAAGCACGTTCCTCGGGATAACCAGGTAGGATTGGTGGGCAGCCAAATCGGACAGTATTTTGAGAAGAGGGCTACCGTTGCAGATACTCCATATTCTTCTAAAATGGCCCAAAGAGAACCAGATTCTGCCTTCTCAAACACTGGTCTGCATTCAGACAGGTTTTGGGGACACATCTTGCAGATAGAAATAGCCCCTCACACTCTTGATAGCGACATAAAAACGCTTTGTAGCTAGTCAAGCAGCCGGTCTGACAGCTCACCGGACACAGGAGACCCAGGATCAGAGCTGGATACACAAGAATGCCTTGGATCTCTGCCTACCAGATCAGACTTTGCCATTTGTCACTAGCGTTGAAACTGCACACTATTGAAGAGATGAGACAAGACCTAAAATGTCTAGGACAAAGAGTGTGAAGAGGGTCTGTTTAATCCCAGACTGTTCTGGGGATGAAGATTCTCTCCCTCAACTTTTTAGCTCCAAACGGTTGTTTTAAAAAATAAATAAATAAATAGAAATTGCTGCCATAAATACTGTATCAGGCCTCTCAAAAGTAACAGGGACCGAGCAGGGCTAAACCTGTAGTAAAAGGAGTCTTTTTAATAATTGGCGAGGTCACGATGAGATGAATCTTTGCCAACTTTTCACACCCACAGGCTCAAGTTAAAGTTAATTGGAGTCCCCTTTGATGATATACAATAGAGACTATGAAGTGGTTTATAGGTGTGGATTATAGATCCATAACAGGTGGGTTTGTGTAAGAGAGGGTTCAACAAATGAACTTTATTAAGCAACATTCTACTCATGTCTTAATATTTGCAATGCAGTGACCTTTGCTGCACTGTAATATGACTGTGCTTTTGCCGTTAAGATGTGTTTCCTAATCATTTAAAGAATAGGCTAAATTTTTTTCATAGTTTACTAGCTCAAGCCTGGAGAGGTTGAGTGTCTTTTGGCCTTGTCTGGTCTTCCTAATTGAAAAGTTATTAAAGTACTTATTACCAACACAAGCTGTGTTAAAATATATAAACAAGTTCCTTATATATGTGTGTGAGGGGGGGGGGGGGGGGGTGGGGGTGTTCTTTGTCTTATTTATTTCTTAATTTTTGTTGCTTATCCCCGTCGCTGCAGTAATTAATCAAATAAATAAGTTGGAGATGGGGCAGGAATTTCTGTGCTTTGAAAATAAGTGGACTCTTTTCAGCAACTTGAGCCGGTTCCCCGTGGTTCTCAATTCTGTCTCCTTGGAAGCGCTCGTCCATCATGGTCCCGGCAATTCATTTGAGGGCCCCAGATTCCTGGTAGCAAGCCTGCGATCATAAGTCAGATTGACTAGCAGTCCCAGGGAGAATACTTTGCATTTGTTTTTCAATATGGGGATTCTCCTGTGAAGGAGCACGGCTGACAGTTGAAAGACTGATCACAGCTTTTTAATCCTGTGTACATTTTTTAGGGAAATTGTATCTTGCTCCGGAGAAAGCTGATTCAGCTGCCCATTAGGTGAAATATTGTGAGAGACACCTGTTCTCAGCGCTTGTGTGTTTTGAATGCAAAAGCTTTATTTTGCATGTATAGTAATGTAAACAGCAGGACAATTACCAGTCCTACGTGTCGGAAAACCAAAGCTCTGTATTCTTTTGAGCAATTAAGAATTTTGTCCCTCTGGAATTGTTTTTAGTTTTTTTTTTTTTTTTTATGGGGGTTTGTGTATGTGTGACTGATGCTTCCTCGATTTAAATTGAATAAAACAAATTGAAATATTTATATTTGCAACATAAATCACAATTGAACAATGCCTTATCAAAATGTAAAGAACATTTGTTTTCACTTGTCAATCATTAACATTTACAGATGTGTATGTAAAAGTTGCCATACATCCAGAGCTTTAGCTATTTGACACTGTGTTTATAGTCTGTATTTGCTGTAGCAGTGAGCAAACTCTTATCACTGTCTCTGGCTGGCGGATTGCAAATAGTCTGTGCACACAAAAGACAGATCTTTCTCTACTGTGACAACTTATCTCAAATATCTTAAGTCCCAGTAAGTTTATCAGACATACAACAAAATAATGTATATGTGTGTGTATATTACTAGTAAACATTATATATATATATATGTATTGCAGCTTATGTTTAGTGCCTGTTTCATAAATGCACAGGCATTGTGTGACAGTGATAGGGACTGCTTGCTAATTCATCTTGCATGTAGAGTCTTTATATAATATCTGTATCAGATTTCACTAGTCCGAGTTCTGGTGGAGTGATTTAAACCATGCCATCTCCTGCAGGTCCCCCCTGAACAGTCTCTCGGCTCGCTATGAACAGTCGGCAAATAATAATCCAGAAAGTGTTCTGGCCGTGGCCACAAGTATAGAGCAGCTCCTGGAGCGGCAGTGGAATGAAGGACAGCAGTTTCTACAGGAACAAGGGACAAATAGTGACAGTAAGTGATGTCTGTGCTAGGAGATCTGAGATATCGGTCTGCTCGGTGCTCATGGTGTCCCGTCCTTTTCATGTCTGACCAATGCAGTCACCTCAAACTCCCCCAGGGTTTATTGCCTTTACTGCTAGTATTTTAGTGATTTGTAGCCATTTTATTATCCGTTTATAGTGGGTAATGTTCAATGTGTATATAATGAGGCACTAAAAGTAAATCATCCTGGATGTAGGTGGCTCAGTGATGTCTTCACTTCCTAGCGGATAGGTAGGGGCCCCGCGGTATGTAGAACAGGTCTGGACCAGGTGTGGTGCACTACATGCCCCGACTTGGAGTTTCACCACGCCCGGTGAGGTTGTCCAGGCCCCGTGTAGAGGAAGAGCCCGCTTTATAGTGTTTAGCACCATGATCTTTTGATCACTAGCTTTACATACGTTGAAGCTATAGACCTTAGGGAAAGAGGAAAAGTGCAGCATACGGTTGTTATATAAACGAGGCAAAGCTTGGAACCACAGAACAATCCAGTGCTTCCTGAAAGTATTTCTTATACAGATGTAGCAAATGGTAGAAGAACGTCAGATTCCAGCACTTCCTGACGGCAGGAGGATGCAGCAGATTGCGCTGCCCTATCCCAGCCCACACCATGGACATCCTATGTGAGCACAGCGCTCAATCACACCATTGTTCTACATAAGACTGCTCCTAGACATGCCTGGCAATATGAAACCTCTAAACCAGCGTTGTCTTTTTAGTCTATTCTGTTACATACCAAAGAATGGGGAGGCTACGCAATATTTCTATTCTTATCTATGTTGGTGCAGTATGATCAGAAACAGCTCTATTTACCGCACTAAGAAAAGAACATTCACACAGAACTTATTTGTATGTGGTGTCAAATGTGAACAAACCTATTTCACTCGCTTATCAAAAATAATTTTATTACAGGATAATTTTATGTGCAGTGTACCCCAAGAGCATGCAATAGATGAATAATAAAAGAGAAAAGGGCTCTTATTGTGGAGGCACTATATGTTTCACAATAAAATGTTAAAAGGGTACTACATATTTAATTTCATAATTAAAAATAAAAAATTAATCACTCCACATCAGTTTGATAAATACGTGGTTCAAAACTTCTTTTAATCTATTTACAGTTTAGAATCAAGAAAATATAAGTGAAAGAATGAAATTAAAATATTTTTCTTTTTTCTTTAATCTTTTTTTCTTCTTGATTTTAAATAGATTTAAATAAAGTTTTGAACCAAGTAGTCATCACTGATGTGTGGTGATTAATTTCTTTTATTTTTAATTATGAAATTAAATACGTAATACCCTTTTAACAATTTATTGTGAAACATATAGTGCCTCCACAATAAAATAAGAGTAGGATAGGCTGAGAGTTGAAGTTCATCAACACTGTGAACAATACAGGTTAACAAAAACCTCTATCAGAAATCGGAATAACTTAATATATATGATATATCTTTATATTTGGTTTTTAGTGGTAAATTTGTTTTAATTGCATCTCAGAGACTATCCAACATTTTTTTTCTACTTCTAAGGGTGGTTGTTTTAATGTAATTGTCAACATAATTTACAGCCAGATATTGCAAACAAGGATGCTATCCCAGACTGCTGTATGGAACATGATGATAAAATAATGCACCACTGTTGTTTATAAGAAAAGAACAATGACCCAAATGCAAACTAGTTCAATATTTTGTAGATCTTAAAGAAGTACAGTCCAGTTATTTCATTGTTTCTTTGTATATTTAGTTTTGAGCAAATGTATGGGGGGGGGGCAGGAGACTTGTTACACAGAAAAAAAGGTGCTATACGCTGTGGATCTCCTTGTACTTGTATCTGATATTAATGGTATCCTGACAAAACGCTAATTATGAGGAAATGCATGCAGGGATAATCCTTTAAACATGATAGCTAGGGGACAGGTTTACTAACGTTATCCTGCATCTCATTTTGGCACACTAAGAGCCCCTTTGTATGCGCCTAGAGAGAGTGGTCAAGTAAACTCCTTGGGAAATAGCCAGATGTGACTGTTCCTGATCCAGATTTATCTTCTGGAATAGAGGTAAAGCAAACAAAGAAAACTTTATTGTACAATTTTCTACAGACAATCCAGGGAGAAGCAGAGTCATTAAAACATAGACATCATATTTACTAAGCCTAGGAGGGCACTCAGGATTCTGTATGGGAGCTTCTGTTGCCAGGGACCTGTCCATAATCCCATCAGTGTTGTGCTCTGTTAGGAATGAAGAAATCTCAGGAACTCCCAACTGCTAGAAAATGTGCACTTTAAGCCACTTTTAGTGTTTGGATAATTAAATAAACAATAATGAATTTGAGGGATGAAAAAAAAAAATCTGTAAATACATTTTGCATATCAATTGTATTTGCTTACATTTGTAATTGATTCCCTTAGCCCAAGCTTATGTTACCTTTGCCAATTGCTGGTTGTTGGAATGAAGGTGACGTTTGCCAGTTCACTCATGGTGCCATGACAGTTTGCCGGGAAAATTTGTCCCCTTCCATCTCATCTTAGACTATCAAGCCTCTTGGCTGGGGAACCTGGTGGTTAACTTCTGTTTAAGAACTCCCTTCTCCTTCCTTGACAGCCATGACCTGCATAGCATGGTACACAGCTATTCTGGCCTGGGGAATAGCTGGATATCATTTCACAGGTTTCCATTTTATCATCAATACGTCCAATTTTGCTGTAGCCTTAATTGTTACAGGTCAAAAAACAAAGTTTTTTGTTGTGATCTAATTTTGTTGATTTTTTTTTTGGTGTGTATATAATCAGTCATTGCTTCGCACACGCTTAAAATGATGCTGTGGGACATTAGCAGTTTGGCCACGCATTTAGGCATACGTTTTACACAAGTCATTTTTTTTATTTGTTCATAATAACAGGACTTGTAAAATATTGGCAAATTAGAACGGTAAACAACTTAATCTGTCTCCAGTTTGCCCTCCACACATGTCCACATTAATCAGATCCTGTCATTTGGCGGTAGTACCAAACCATTGACTAGTTCACTCAGCTGATTACAGTGCGGATCAATAACTGACTGCATTATATGGTACTCAGGTGTCAGAATGTGATCAAACTTGATTGGATTTTTTTTTAAAGAACTTTTTTATTTTTTCAAGAACAATTACAAGTATCTAGGATGATGGCAAATGTGGAAGTAAGTAACTCATCTGTATAGAACAATTACTGATATGACTGTCTTTGGTAAAGCATGCAGAAACAAAGTATAATGTAATGTGTAAGGGTGTGATGTGGGAATGGGGGGGGTTAGGTCAGAACCAGAATCCAAGCAGAAAATTGCATTGGGGAGAAGAGCAGCCCTCACATACAGCAGGTGGCTGTTAGTGTTATTTCTGTGGGCACCTATACATATGAGCTAACCTAAGGTATGGCTACAATAAGAGGTCTGAAGAGACTCAGGACAGGTCTGTTTGGGGTGATGGGCTATTATAAATAAGCCGATTGCACCAGGCTTGGGTGTATATGCAGAGATCTTCTCCATGGCTGCCAGATATCAAATTTTGTTGAAGAGCTGCTGTCGGGAAGGGGCTTCTAGCGTCTGGACGCAGTGAGGATTTGTATGGAAAGTTTATCGGAATGTTTATCTGACCCCTCCAGAGGAGAGCTGAGAAGTAAGGACCACTTAGAAATTGGGAGTTTGGAAATATCATTGATAAGGCTGGCTATGCCGTTCCAAAACCGAGCAATCTTAGGGTAATACATCCAGATGTGGACAAGAGATCCCATCTCACAGCAGCCCCTCCAGCATTGCTCTGGGACAGTTTCATAAATCCTCCTTAACCTAGTAGGAACGAAGTACCACCTGAAGTAAACCTTGTAAGCGTTCTTATTTAAACCCTTGATCTCATCCCTAGTAGAGACCTTTTTCCTTAGACCAAATGTCCTCATCCGGTGGATCGCTCAAGTCTATTTCCCAACTAGTCTTGTGTCTTGGGACGTCGTCTGTTTCACAGTTACCAGAAGATTGTACAAATAATGCCCCACCGAAGGGGATTGTGTGCACATAGAGATTCAGATGGAGTCAGGAGCTAGATATATCGGGTTTGGGAATGGAGTCAACAAAATATTTCACTTGAGAGCATGCAAAGGAGCTGACTGATGGTCAGGTTCCAGGATGTTCTAAACCATCTTATACCTCTTTATAGCCATGATCGGAAACTGGGCAGACATTGACCTGATTATTCCAAAGAGCAGTAGTTCTAAAGTGAAATTTACAGTGGTCCCAAATTTGGCATGTGAAGTCTGTAGCTGGATACGGCTACACCAAAGGGAGCCCAGCTCTGGCTGGGACACCTGCAACTGACGACAAATAGAGAGTTTTGCAGGTTTATCCCTCTTGGGCCTGTTTGTTGGGGAACCAAGTCACAGCTAGACTTAGACGGGTCACCAAGTAATAGAGACGGACATCTAGAAACCCTCTCCCACCATTGGTGGTAGCTCTGCACAGATTACAAAAGCTTATATGTGGGAGTTTGTTCTTCTAAACCAACTGAAGAAACCACCTATGTAGGTGTACCCTATAATTTTTATTTATGTATTCTTTACTTATTGTTTATCATGCAATGAATAACCATATATAAAGCCATTCAGTCTATGTACCCTATACATTTGAGGTGTAGCTGTAGCAGATACCTGACATTGGACGGATTTGTCATTGATTATTACTTATATAGTTGGACTAATGATTTTTTTCCCCCCCTTTTTATGGCATTTTCCTGGTAGCACAATTTTAGTGAATTCCTGTAGTGTATCTAATATCAGGGTTAAATTTGTGTGGGTTTTCTCATCAGTTTAATGAGCATTGAAGTGCTGTTGACATTGTGAAGTTAATTAGTTATAAGCAGGAAACACCAGGGCTCTACGTTCTTGGTCTGTATAACCAATGATGTTTTAGTGTCTGAGGACCTTCATCGCAGTTCAGATCCGGCACCGAAACATTGATTGATTACACCCACATCTGAGAGTGCTGTTATTTCCTGCTTTGTCAGTGCGCATAATGATTACACCCTCATAAAAGGAAGTGAATAAGATTATGTTAACATTCTTCTATGCTATTAGTTCTAGGCATGCTGAAGTCACTACACCAACTGCAAGTAGAGAACCGGCGACTAGAGGAACAGATCAAGAACCTAACTGCCAAAAAAGAGCGTTTGCAGCTCCTAAATGCACAGCTGTCTGTCCCCTTTCCAACAATATCATCCAACCGAAACCCATCTCCACAAGTGCATTCGTACCCATTACAGAATGGTAAGGGCAGCTCTGAACTGTGCGACTTACTCTGTGCACGCTCTGAATTTCATTGGAAACTTTGAAGCTTGTTCTTGTTTAGTGTAAATTTAGGAAGTGTACAGTCCTCACAATCCTGGATATTTTAAACCATTTGGCACTAGTAAAAATTGAGTGATCCCTTTCCTGCTGTTGCTTATTAGAGCTCCCATCATTCCTCATATGCACTCGTAGACAGATAGTCTGTTTTGTTGATAGCGTGTTGTACTGTTGATATAAACACAACCCTGAATAAAATCATTTCACTGCCGTTTCTGATCTGCAGTCATGTTTTTACAGTGTTAAGTTGTCTGACGAGTAAAGAATGAATAAGGTCTGCAAGAGACAAATACAGATTATAAGAAATCATCATAATCATCACCATTTATTTATATAGTGCCACTGATTCCGCAGCGCTGTACAGAGAACTCATTCACATCAGTCCCTGCCCCATTGGAGCTTACAGTCTAAATTCCCTAACGTAGACACGCACACACAGACAGACAGAAAGAGACAGACAAGGGTCAATTTGGATAGCAGCCAAGTAACTGACGAGTATGTTTTTGGAGTGTGGGAGGAAACCGGAGCACCCGGAGGAAACCCACGCAAACACAGGGAGAACATACAAACTCCACACAGATAAGACCATGGTCGGGAATTGAACTCACGACCCCAGCGCTGTGAGGCAGAAGTGCTAACCACTTAGCCACTGTAATAACATTCTGTATAATCTATAGTATAAGGAAGCCCATTCCTAGTATACCCATTAGAAACCACCACATATACTATTAAAGACTTGTTATTATATTATTAAATAATTCAATTTGCAAATAAAATTCAGCAATAAAAACCTGTCTAGTTCACTGGATCCAGCACGATCTGTGTGGTTCTCTCTCCTTTTTTTAAAAAACAAACCAAACAAAAAGCTTTCTCATCTTCTGCCATGTTTCATGACCTACTTACATTACATTTACTGGTTTCATAGTGCAGGAGAATCACAGGTGGAAGCAATGGAGTTGATTGGTAGAGATAAAACACTAAAATAACACTGCAGTACATGAGGCTCCGTAAGGTAAACCTTGTACTACTGAGCATGCTCTGTAGAGTTCTTACAGCGATAAAGCTGCAAAAGGAATATGCTGTTGGGAGCAGGTGGGGGAGGAACTGCAGTGGCAAAAAATATGGTTTACAATAAAATGTTAGTGAGCACTTCTTGCTATCTCACTATTGTCTTTCATATAGTTGTTTTAAATATTTAGTAGAATTAAGTGGTTATAAAGTAACATTTTCTCTCATTTTGCTTTGTTCATTGCCGTGATATCAGTCAACATGTTGTACTGATACGTAAAATAATTATTATAGTTAAATGACCTATTTTAACTGTTACACTCCAATTATTTTTCCATACTGCTGAAGATTATCATATATTTTTTATTTTTATTTTCCCCCCAGTATCTAGCATGGATTCATTGAATCTCGGTAAAAGTCCTCGCCTCGGAAGCTTCCAGACAGAGACCGGTCATCCAGCTACACATCAGGTTTGTCACTGGTTAATTGGACTCGGACAGATCCAAGCCTGGCTCTCGTGTGGAGTAAGGAAGAGGGAAATATTTAAATAAGTCTTAAACACTAGAACATTCTGCATTTCACTGTATACAACAGCAGCAACAAAGGCGTTTTTTTTAAGAATAAAAGTTACTCTTGAAAACAATGATAAAAGTCCAACATCCCCAGATCTACTGCAGTTTGTTACCCATCCTGGATTGCATACTAAGTGGCAGCAGATCTGTGTGAAATGATGAATCATGATAATCATGTCTCGTGCACTAAGTGGAGGCAGCCATTTTATGGGCTGAGCAGATTACTTACTGATCTTATTATTGTCACTAGCTCTTGGTGAATTGATAGATTTCATTCTCTTGAATAATTGATTTAATCCTACAAAATGGCTGTCTGCAATGTTTGTCGCAGGATTTAGTGATGTTGGTGCTTATTTGTTTAGGCCATAAAATGGCTGCCTGCACTGTTTGTAGTGTCAGATGACATATTAAGACACTAGAGCGAGGTAATGTCAGGATACTTGCGTGTATGTTGGGTAACGAGCAGCACCTCATTTTTTTTTTACCTCGCAAGCCCATAGAGAAGACATGTTTGTCACCCCACTAACAGGCTGAGCTATTGACATTGGTTGTAGTAGGTGGAACTAGTTATAAAATGACTGGAAGATTGGATGGGACCTGTATGGATGTGCTTTTTCTGCCCATTTACAATGTGGCAATGTGGATTCAGCAAAGTACTGAGATATCTTGCCTTTTATTATTCACTTGCAGGAACTCGCCTCAAGTAGGCAAAGCACCAGCAGTTCTTCATCACTTTCCACTCCACCCCCTGATAGGCACAGCCCAGCACAGCACGTTCAAGGGGTTCAGAGACTCAATGGTGTGACTATGGGAACCCTTACAAGTGGCATTCAGACAGTCACGCCAGCTCTTCCTGCCATGCCGGGAGTGGGTGCAATAATTGGAGGTTTGCCAGCAAACCAGCTGGCAATTAATGGCATTGTTGGGGCGCTGAATGGAGTCATACAGGCTCCAGCTACGTTGCCTCAGACTACTGCGCTAACTCATGGAACAATGTTGCCTAATGTAACACACCCAATTTCTTCCACATTAACAAACAGGTAAGGCCAAAGCATCGTTATCTGTCTAATACTTTAATATGTAAATCACTCTACAATTATCTGTGTGACTCAATCTCAAATCTCTACCCAGAATCCCTCAGTGCTATAGAGGCAATTAATGGTGGGGGAAAGTTCAGTTTCTTTTTTTTTTCATTTTTCAGAAATATAAATGTATGATTGATGTATAGTAATTATTGTTTCTTGTAAAATGTAATTGCCAGCACTTTACACTTACAATTTACACCACATCATGTGTAATAGTATCCGGAAATCTTCAGTCACCTGGGGAATATCTCGCCTTTATAAACTGAACGAATATTCATGGGAATACTACCTAACAATTCATAAGGAATGCATGACATGACTGAGACACGGGGTGCAAAGTACCTCCGCAATGTCGCTATTTCTGAGGCTGTTTATTGGTTCGGCCCAGACAGTGGCTGCTTTCAATGTATGTAGAAAACATGTATACTTTACATAGAGACAGACTCTGCTACTGTAATAAATGTCTTTTTCTTTGACTACCATGTAATGCTTCGTTTAATGCAGGGGGCAGCCCCTGGCTCCTGGGTTTCATGCGGGGAGCAGGGGAGGCGGCTCCTGGGTGTCATGCAGGGGAGGCGGCTCCTGGGTGTCATGCAGGGGAGGCGGCTCCTGGGTGTCATGCAGGGGAGGCGGCTCCTGGGTGTCATGCAGGGGAGGCGGCTCCTGGGTGTCATGCAGGGGAGGCGGGGCCCTGGGTGTCATGCAGGGGAGGCGGGGCCCTGGGTGTCATGCAGGGGAGGCGGGGCCCTGGGTGTCATGCAGGGGAGGCGGGGCCCTGGGTGTCATGCAGGGGAGGCGGGGCCCTGGGTGTCATGCTGGGAGGCCATTGTCAGGACAGGCAGTAAAGTTTTGTGCATTGGACACAATGGTTAATACAATGTGGTGTTTGTGTTGCAGTGCCTCAGGATTAGGCCTCCTCTCCGACCAGCAGAGGCAGCTTCTTCTTCATCAGCAACACCAGCAGTTCCAGCAGCTCCTGAGCTCTCATCAGCTCACGCCTGTAAGTGTCACAGCAGCCTCTAAATAACCAGGGCTAGGAACATCCCCATATAAGTACATACATTTCAGGGACGTGCTAGGATTAAAAATGTTTTGCACATATTTGGGAAAATGTTTAATTTATGCTTATAAAGCTTCATGATGACTGTAAGAATGCTACAAAGAAACCCACTCCGCACTTGGCGAGTTACAGCTTGTACTCAGTATATAATACACATGGTGAATGTGAGACATTTAGCCGGGCCATAGCAGGGACATGTGACCTAAAAGCTTTTCTTCTTGTGATGACATAACCCGGAGTGAATAAGGGCAACTGTCTGGGCACCACTGAAAAATTCTGTCTACCCAAATAAATGACCTGGTCATATAGAAGAGATGGATTCTGTACCAATGCTCATTATTTTAGGGTCGTCATTTTGTGCAAGTCTGTTTACTTGGACTGTGACAATAGTGATGGTGGGTAGGTCGTTGTTTGTGCTTTAAAATCTATAAGTGAAATATTGTCATAGTCTTTGCATATAATATTATATGATATTTATCTGTGGGTTTTATTTTTATTTTGTGGATAGACTGCAAGAAATACAAATAAACAAAATAATGTTGCTAACATAAGCCAGAGAAGTGCATCAATCAGCAATATACAGCAAACTATTTTTAATCAATGGTTTATTTTTATTTTGTAAGCAAGGGATGAGCAACAAACAGACCATACGGGGCCTCCGAGCTTTATTGTCAGATTTGTAGCTTGTAACACTTGTTTATAATATCTGCTGATATGTTATTACAGATAGGTGTCTTTTCTTTTTATTACGGGTATTAACTTTTTACCTTATTACTGAGGTTATGGGAAATGTGCGGCCTTTTTGAAGGTTAGAGGGCCACACCACGTGGCCCCTGAAATGTGTCAGGTTGCCATTACTGTTCTAAGCTGTACTAAGAAAGTGACTGAATCTGGTTGCATTGGGTGACATCACATTTTTACTCCTTCATAATACATTTCACATACTGGATCAGAGCCCTTATAATACTAAATGGCTATTGGGACAAGGTTTAAGGGCTGTGAAATATAAATTTTGTATATCTTGATTACCTCTGTGTCTTATCTACATAACACTTCAGTATTTTTAGCTATAACTCCCAGTCTACTTCAGGTGAGGGTCATGTGACCATGGCACCTCCGTCATTGCTGCAATGTAAGATGATGCCATAATGGGTAACCAGTGTTATGTGACCCCCTGAGTGTGGGTAGCGTATACAAGACAGCACTGATACCAGCTAATGTCAGACAATTGGTTACAATGGTGTATTCCGTTTACTTTGTTCCCTCTGCCCAGGAGCAGCACCACGCCCTGTTATATCAGCTCATGCAGCAGCAGCACCACCAGCCAGACCTCCAGCAGCTGCAGATGCCCTCTGCAGCTCAGTTACCACTCAACTTGCTGGCCGGAGCACAGACATCCTCGCTCCACTCCGCCACTGCCAACCCGTTCCTGGCCATGCACACCGACAACACCGCTCAGAAAGTTCCAGTAAGTGTTCCCTACATGTTATGTAAATGGAGTGTAGTGGTAACATAGATTAATCTATGTAGTATATACCCCTGTCTTCTGCGCACAACAGAGGCAGCCATGGGCTGAAGATCAAGTCATGAAACCGCAGCCCATCCATTGCCACAAACCATCACTATCACTGACGCAGTGGATTCAGCCCACGTAATGGCTGTCAACCATTCATGAGCATGGATGGCATCCAATCATAATGGGGGCAATGTCCATGAGTAATGGTTCCTAAGCATTGTCTCATGTAGTAGGATAGTGAACCTATAAACTTCATTCTAGTAATGGCTGCCTCCGCTGTGTCTATGTAACATGCGCTTAAAAATTAGTATGTTTTTAAAGAGGACCAGAGTAACAGGTCCGATGTATGGCACGTCTCTTGATGCTCCTTTGTTACCTGTGTATATGTATTGAAAGCACTTTTTGTTTCTCCTTAGAGACTTGGAGATAAAACTGGACCAGTTATGCAGGATAAGAGTTGATGTGTGAGGGGGACGGATCACACATCCACCGGCACTTAGCTCTCTGCAAACATACGTCTTCCTTTCTGTAGCAAAGAAACAATGCAAACGAAGACTAATTGACTTGACAAAATCTTCATTATTATCCTTCCAGCGCTAGATGGACAAGCAACACTTTGCAGTATGTTGTGGCCCACTGGGCCAGAGAGGCTTGAAGTGACGACAGCCTTTCAAGGCTTTAGATATTTATTCGTTTAGACTTTCTTGTTGCTTTGTTGCACTGTCTGTATTAAGTCTTTGAAAGGTAAAAACACTGTTGTCGGTATGGCTGAAGTCCTGGATGTGATCAGTGATTTCTGGCTGCTAGGGGGCGCTTGCTGGTACTTTGGTGCAATTTCTGTCCAGCCATTAAGCTCTCGCCACTGGTCACTTAAAGGTATTAATGAAAAGTAACTGTTGCCCGGCATGTGCCATCAATAGATGGCAGACCGTAGTAAGAGAATGCCGGGGACAGTAGGTTGGCCGTGGGCCATGTTATTCCATAGAAAGTGCCTCTTTATCTAGCTCCCGGAGCGGAGGGTGAGGCAGGACTGCAGGACGCATTCACATTGCACTAGTGGCTCTATCTGTCTTCTACGCCACTAATACTGGCTGTGGTTAATGTTTATTTATTTCTGAACAAAGAGTTATGCAATCGTCTGAATCCCAGACACCCTGTTTTGTGTTAGGTAACTTCACCTTTCTTTTCTAGCAAATGTTGGAACTGCCAGTGACAGAATTGGAAGGATGCATATAAACATATGCAACACAGGAGGTTTTATATTCCTATCTGCTTAATGAGATACTCCCAGGACTGAGAGTTGCTGCATGCAGGGTTCCCCCCACCCATCGTTTGCTCATATCTGCAGAATCCTGGTACTTCCAATGTGTGGAGACCTCTGCTGGTCAGATGCTGTAATAATATCCCAGAGACTCCTGATTGATTAGCTGCAGCTTTGAGGCTCGCAGATCATTATGGAGACTGGCCAGTGCAGATCCTCGCTGAGTACCGGAACCCTGCTGAATGGAGCAAATTGAAGGCGTTGAGGATATGGGGTTGGGGGCAGCTAAAAAATTAAGCTGGAAATTGGAAAACCTCATTTACCTTTTTTACTATTGATTTGAGCTGTCATCCCACAATTAAAACCACATTGGTTTCTTCTACACATCAATAATGGATTGCTTATTTCACTGTATTAGGAAAGCAGAAATGAACATTTCCTAGTTAGCTTCTCATTCTTTCCACAAAGCTAGAGGCAGGGGCGGTCTGTATTAGGAATGTACTGCTGAGTCTGTCCCATCCCTCTTATTTATATCATTGTAGTAACATTAAGGAGAGATGTAGGAGAAAGATGAGGTAAAGGATGTCCGCATGTCCTGAGCAAGTTACTAGCATAATGCATAGGTATTTGTTATATACAATGGAATCGGATGACTGAAGCATCTACAGTAAGTAATGCTTTCCTTATAACGTCTGCTGCCTGTATGCAAAGCTATAGTGAGGACGCAGTTGCTAAAAGGACTGCTGATCTAATGTTTGCATTATTAATGGTAATAGAGAAACAGACCCCACTGTAATTTGACCTCCACTGTGTCTGACTGAGAGAACACGTTTATTCTGTAATGTGTCTACTGCACAGTCCTTACCTCATTCTGTACAGAAGCTTTTGTGGATCTGTTTTGTATTGTTAAAAAGAAAAAAAAAATTCATATGGAAGCAAATAATATTTTGATTTGTAATATTTGTAATCGGCTGATTAAAAACAAAACAAAAAAAACAAACAAATTAAAATTAATTTATTTTTATATTTTCAGGGGAATTTTAAAACCTTGGTAAAAAATGATTTTTGTACATGCTCTTATGTCAAATGCCAGCAGGGGTGGTTTGGTTTTGTACGGTCACCAACTGCTTTAACGAATTTGGTTTGTGCGAATAATACTTGGATGTCAAAATCCAAATCAAATGTACAGAGTTTTCAGAATAAATTTTAATAATGTACACACAGCCTGGCTATGTTACTACAGAACGGCTTGTTTCACAGATTAAACACCGCTGATGTTTCCTCCTGTCTGATTCATTTATTACCAAAGGTCTTCCTATGTTGTTGCACGTGTGTGCCGATAGCTGTGGGGTTAGATGGGAAGCAGAGAGATCAGCTGATACCGTATGGATGTTACGGCTGCAGTAGGCCTGGCTGCAGGTGTATAGAAAACTGAATATACAAACTTTTCATTATACAAACAACCAAAATCCTCTGTAAGAGGTTTCTGTACTACAGAGACTAAAACAACAAGGAAGAGTTCTAAGTGCAGCATTATTATAGTGAACCATCCGTGATTCCCTGTATAGGGTGCACATAAAATGATATGCTGCATACTCATCATCATTGATATTTAAAGTCCTCCTTATTGTGTCCTCTGTGTATTTTTGCAAGGTGCCATGAAAAGTGTGGACTATTTCCCTTCCCCTTTAGCCACAAGTTTAGTGGATTTATTTTGTGAGCTGGGCTTGTTAATCTGCCGCTGTTCAGAATGCTCTAACTCCACTACACACATGGGCTAGGACACACCAGCTTAATTGTTTATCAGTTTCTTTTGGGTTTTTTTATATTTCTGAAACATCGGAAGATAGGAGATTATAATATATAATTTACTCTCAAAACTCAACATTTTACCTCCAAAAAACTACTAACATTTTAAGTAAAAAAAAGTCTAAATTATTTTTTTTTATACTTTGTTATAAAAAAAAAAAAAAAAAGTATAAAAAATATTTTTTTTATTTTTTATAGCAAGGTTCACCCTAAAAAAAAAACAGTTCAAAAATGTTTTGACTATATATTTGTAAGGGTAGAAACACAAACGAACATATACCAGACAAATGGAAGAAGGGTTTGGGTAAGTACAGGTATGCTACACTTGTTTGTGGAACAACTCCGTTTTATTCACTCCACTGAAAGGAAGGTTCACACTGTATAACTGCCCCTCCACAAAATTTAGGTAGTGAAAGAAAAACTACTAAATAGCAAACCAGCTTATTTATTAACTGTAATACTTTTTATAGCCTTTAGTTGTCACTGTTACCAGTGCTGTTTATATGGCTATTTTATATTTTAGTCGCCAGCTAAACTTTTCACTACCGTCATATTTGGCTCAAAAAAAAGTGGCAGCACGAGCAAGCAATAAATAAAATCAAAGTACTATGGATCATAGTGCACAGTTTATTTCACGCAGTATGTTAAATATCCTATTTGATGATACTTCCCTGTCTTCACGTAGCACGCGATTTATACTCTGGAGCAGATGCAAATATTACTTGAGTTCCTGCTTCAGGACGTCAGCATGGAATTTTCAAGTTCCTCGTCACTCAGTAAAACATTCCTTTGTGTGCATAGTAAAACTGGCAGTTAGTGATGTGGCAGGGACATTGATTTTACTTTTTATTAAAGATTCCACAATAACCAGTACTGTTAGTCTTCCCATATGTGCAATGCATTTGAAGGAAGCAGATCAAAGTACACCATATTTTATTTTACAATGTAGAGACCAGGACTTGCCCTAACATTACTAGCACCCTATTAATCATGGGCTTGGCAGGTCACCACTTCCAAGATTACAGAATATAATTTAGCCTGATGGCATCAACATCTGTATATTGAATGTAGGAGAGAGACCGCAAGCTCTGCTGAAAAGCAGAAGCTTTTATTATGGGGGAGTTTTACATCTAAGATCATTAATAATGATCTGTTCCAGGTCTCATCTATTTTGTAATAGTTAAAGTAGAAATAGACGACATTAGGGTGTGTTTGTGAAACTGAATGGATAGGATTGGAACCCAGAGCGACAAAAATACACTTGGAAAATTACACAATCTGGCTTCTTTGTATGGGTTACAGCACTTTTTGCTGGGAGATCTGATATAGTGTGAACATGTCCGGATCATTGAGTTGCAGCTTGGTTTTGAGATTCTTATTAATGCACCAATATGCATGAAAATCTAGAGATGCTCAGGCTCGGTTCCTCGAGAACCGAACTCCGAACTTAGGAGATCCGAGTCCTGAGCCGGCTCCTGCCATTTTTCTTTTCTGCCACTGCTGTCTGCCAATGTGTCCTAGATGTGGTAGGAATTACTGTGTGTTTGTGTCATTGCCCTGTCACTTACCATCCAGCCAGGTCGCTGCAGTCTTTGTTTGAAAGTGTATGAAAATAATATTGTGACCTGTGAGGTGGTCAAAATTAACTGCAAATGACTTGAAATTAGTGTTATTGAGGTTAATAATAATGTAGGAACAAAAATAAGCAAAATTATATGATTTTAGCATATTTTAGGATTTTTACGAAAAAATACAAAACCAAAACACACGAGAGCGGTTTTGCCAAAACACGAAGCTAATCCAGATCCAAAACCAGTTCACGGGGGTCAGTGAGCATCTCTATAAAAAACATTTATTAATTTCTGCACTTGATGCTTTTTGTGAGCTCACATGCACTGCGATAGTTTAATGGATTCCCAAAAATGCACCCTCACCAGAAGAGGAAATGGGGACTTTATCCTAAATATGCTCTTAGGGCCTGGTCACAAAACTTATTGTACCTGTACATGATCTATTCAATTCTGGAATTACTTATAAGGAAAATATTACTGCAATACATGGGAATCATTGAACATGTTTCAGTTAAATACAAACCAGGTTAAAAAAGAAAAGTTGCTCTGTGATCTTGTTCATGATGCACCTCCATAAACAGACCTGAGCTTATAGCATAGGGATCAGTGATTCATGTGACTCTGAGTTTGGCACAGTTTTATTTGCCCCCTTCGTTCCTTAAACAGGGGGCTGGTGCCCTTGCTGCTACTCTCCTGTCTGTGTACAGTAGTAAAGGTTTGTAACCTATTCCATCTCTATTATAGTCTCATAGTAGCAGCTTTTATTAAATGTGTTTTTTTTTTCCTTTAATAAAATAAGCATACTATAAATGTCACTTGACTAATAGCTCAGATTTTAATGCAAGGTTCCAAGTGCCAACTAAAATATATTTCCAGACACCGGCTGATAGTTCGTAAAAAGTGTGGAAGATACAGTGCCAGGGAATGTAAGCAATAAATGAAAAGTAAGTAGAATGAATCCGTGCACAATATATTTTCAGGAGGATAAATTAAACTAAAATTAAAAGTATGATTCTTTTATACAACTGATCCTGATGGTTTATTTTAACAAAGATTCTACACTGGCATCAAGAAGTTGATGAAATCTGAAGCAGTCAGTGCATTTATAGTTCTGTTCTTGTGAAAGCTCCATAACTGGAAAATTTAAATGCAGTCTAACTGGAAACTGTTTCCTTCCTCAGTGGTACCTAATATAGTGGGGAGCATATGTGAGCACAGAGTTCCGTTATCTCGGATAAGTAAATATAGGTTTTATGACCTGACCACACGGCTGACTTAAGGCTTTGGGGGCCCTATGATCTAAAATTAAGGACATAGTGTCAGCATTCACAAACAAATAGAGAAAAACAGTTATTGTTACCCTCATATCTCTCCCATTGCCCCCTCTGTGTCTCTCATTGCCGCCCTCTACGTCTTATTGCAGCCCCTTTCCTATAGCTCTCAATACAGCTCCCTCTCTATGACTCTAAAGCTTCCTCCCCTATCAGATCGATCTCATCATAGCCCCCTCCATATAGCTTTACTTAGAATGTTACCTTTCGTTGTGATCACCGACACCTTTGTGTAATTCTGTGCTGCTCAGACAGGAAGTGAATATACTTCATATCTGACATCTGGATTGTGGGGCTGCCCGATGTCTTCTTGTGACGCTCAAACAACACTCCGAGGAGATTTTGAAGCCCTTTAGCTTCATGCAATGAAAAATGCATCAGTCAAAAAACTGTCATTGGTGCCGATCATTCTTAATATGGCTCTGCCTGACCACCCACCAATTGTCATAGCCACCTTCTGCCACCATGCTATGGCCCCATGTGAGGGAGATCTAAAACAATTGCACTCTAGTAAAAGGCATTTAGTCTTCACAGTTCTATAATAAGAATATTATAAATGAATGCTTGTGTCTCACCAATTCTAAAATAAAACGATTCTTGACTCAACCTTGATGTCCAGCTGCCACACCATCTCTCTCCTCCCTTTGCTTCTAAATTGCTTGAATGGCTTGTCTACAACTGTGTCACTAGCTACCTCTCCAACAACTCCTTCCTCTCTCCTCTCCATCCACAGAAACTGCCCTGACTAAAGTAACAAATGATCTTCTATCTGCCAAATCGAAAGGCCACTACTTCCTGCTTATCCTTTTGGGTCTATCTGCAGCCTTCAACACAGTTCATCACCCTCTCCTGCTTCACACCAATCGCACCATTGGCCTTTCTGACACTGTCCTTTTGGTTCACCTCCATTCTCTCCGCTCTTTCTCTGTTTATGCCTCTAGCTCCTCATCTCTATCTTCCCCACTTTCTGTTTAAGTTCCTCGGGGCCCCTCTTCTCCCCTGCCTTCGCGTCTCCATCTGATCCTATGAGCTACGCCCACAATCCTGGGCACAGGATCATCATGTTTTTGTTCACTTCCCTTCTAATTTCTAAGTGTTTTATAATTCTCTTTAACCTCTATGCACGGTGTACCAGTTCTTAGCCAACTTAATAATTTAATTGCACTTTGTTTTTATTGCCTTTTGCCTTTTTTGTGCTATTCTCTCTATGGCACTGCAGACTTTTGTGGCACCTTATAAATAAAAGATAATATTAAAATGATAAATTGATTTCTACATAATTCAATAAAACGAATGCTAAAATAAAAAAAAATAGGGTTAGAGGGTCTTTAAGAAGAGGTGCTTATACAACTTCTGCCACGGAGACAAAATTTGTCTGTATCTGTTTCAGAGAGTTTTGGGACGGGGGCTCTGCTGTGCACCGATACATTGACGATATTATGATGATTAATTTTTTTTGACCATCTCACAGCATTGGATGGAGCTGGTTTTGTGCAACAGAGTTCCACTGGGTATGAATAAGATACTGAATGATCATCTTAGACATTCACTCTATTGTGTGTGTATTCTTTAGACTCTCAGTAACCTGTAGTTAGGGGTGACCAGTCCCATTTAAAATCCCCAGGCTTAAAACCTGAAAAATGTGGCCTAGATCTAAATTTCTAATTGGGCTCAATTTGCCGCTACACAATTAGGGGCTAGAGTTACTAAACTGCGGGTTTGGAAAAGTGGAGATGTTGCCTATAGCAACCAATCAGATTCTAGCTTTCATTTATTTAGTGCATTCTATAAAATGACAGCTAGAATTTGATTGGTTGCTATAGGCAACATCTCCATTTTTTCAAACCCGCAGTTTAGTAAATATACCCCATAGATTGTAAGCTTGCGAGCAGGGCCTTCTCACCTTTTTGTCTGTTTTACCCAGTTTGTTTATTAGTTTACTATGTTTGTTCCCAATTGTAAAGCGCTACGGAATATGTTGGCGCTATATAAATAAATGATGATGATACCCCTAGGAGTCCCTGCATCTCTGAAAACCTGACATTGAAGTGTTTAAACTCCAATGAATAGCTTTTTTTATAATCTATGAATTAAAGTACATTTGCTGTGCTTCAACAAAATGTCCATTTTTGCTGAGCTCTCCCAACACAATTAAAAATAAATTAAAACAATTTTTTTCCCCAAAATCTTTCTTAAAACAAGCACAGGCAAGAAATGGCGTAGAGTTTGCTCTATTATCATACTTTTGACAGAAAATTGTAGTTGTAATCAATTTCTTTATTATTGATACACAGCTGTCTTATTAAATCAAAACATAATTTTCTTAAGGGTAATCATTTGTGCCAGTCAATTGCCAATTTGGTTGAAAGTTAATGTTGGTGAAAGGTAATTATTTAATAGCTTTAATAAAGTTAACATTTGCCCAAGAAATATCAGGGGGTGTAGGGATTTCTTGTATCGAGACCCCATATATAACTTTTGTAGGGTCTTCAGTGAAGTCCAGTTATAGTTTTTAGACTTGTATTTTTTTCAAGTGTGTTTCTTGCGGGGGTAAGAAGAGATAAAGTGACATCACATCTCTGCACAAAGATGGTCATAGGGAAAACTACATCTACCATCATCCATTGCAGCACTAAACCGTGTCTTTCACATGTGACATCATCACAAAGCGGCCTGCTGCCTGTTCAGAGCAGCTAACATTTTCAATCCTGCCTTCACAGAGCTGACGTCTGCAGAGGAGGTAACACAAAATGTAAAGCCCTCCTGCCTATGGGGCAGACCAGACAGTCCTACGGCTGTAAAGCTGTGTTGGTTACTGAGAGCAACCGAACTACACAGTAAAATGCCACATAGGGCCAGACATCTTCTAAAATAAGTCTCACATGTACCAAGTTATAATTCTTAATATGTATGTTGCTGCCTACTAGATTTGACAGAGAGCCACTTGTTTTTACGGTGGGTATATCCTTTACCAGCTGAATATATACTGCATATTACAGTCATGCATCAATCTGATTTAGCAACTGTGACCTAAAGTTTCACACTCTTCTACCCAACCAAGAATAAAATAATATAATCAAAACAATGTATGTTTTTCTAAATATCAAGCTACAATTCCATAAAGCTTGACGCTATATTTGTCATTTATCCTTATACAGAGAATGCTTAAGAACCCCAGTTCCTTCGTTCCCGCTCATGGTCAGCGCTGAGAGTGATAATATTAAAAGAATGTCATTGGAGAATTGCACAGTTAGAAGCCCTAACAGTGGAACCTAGATTCCAATTTGCAGCTCTTGCAGGAAGTCCCCCTGGGTTGCTATATGTGAACATGATCAAATTCGGAGACTTCAAATAGCTCCTGTTATAGTCTTTCATCAACAGTGAGAGTCCTCACAAAGGTGATGATGAAAGTGATCTTCAAAGGCTGTAACCTAGCAACTCAATGACGACCTACAACTCCTCGCCTGTCAGTCTCCTTCAGCACCTAGGACTCCTTTCCAAAGTCTTCTTCACTCAATGGATCTATAAGTTTGTAATCTGATTTAGTCGCTCTACTGTCACAAACACAAGGACTGTTTGTAGCTGCAAACTCCAAATTACAGTGTATAAGTTGAAAAAAGTTACCTTCCTGTGATTTTAGCTAGGCACATGGCCAATATCTCCAATAACTCAATAATTGACTGGTAGAACAGTCAGACTTTAGTAGATCTGTATTAAAAAGGAAATAAACATTATACTAAAGGAGTGCATCATCAAAATTGTATAATTCAAATCTATATTTACACTTGCCCTTCACGTGCAATACAGTTATTAGCCATTTTGTGCAAATAGGTTTGTTGAAAAAGTCTCAATTTAAGTGAAAATTCAGTGAATAGGATGCTGCTGGAGCGTCGCTCGATGATGCTCCGTGTTGTTAACCCACCTGAAATCTTAGCTTATTTTTGCTTGCAACTCTTAGAGGTGCAAGCAAAAATGAGTGCAGATATCAGTACAATATTAACCAGAAGTGCGCAAAGGAGCACATCGCACGTGGCTACTGCGCCACTTTGTGGTTAATGGAATTCCCCCTTACTATCGTATTGTTACCGCTACAATTGTTTTTTGTGTTTTTTTTGTTGTTTCTTTTGTTTATTTTTAGTGTTGCCTTTTTCCCTCAATATAAAGACTCACGTTTCACTAATCTACAAACATTGGGTACTATCACTTACTTACTGGTAGAGTCAATAGCTGATGTAGACAGGGTCTGTCGAATAGAGATCTGGGATGGGGGGGGGGTTCTTGATGTTTGGCTGCACACGTTTCCAGGTACTGCAGTACCCCAATGTTGCAGATTGTCCTGCGCACCTCTATGGGCTGTGAGCAGAAATCTGCAATGCTATATGGATGTGCAGGCACTTCATGGACATTTGAATTCTTTCCCCCACCCCATATGCCCAGATTCCCCTAGGAATATGGGCATGATAAACAGGGCTGGGGAGATAGGCCTAGAGCTGCAGCGGGTGATACCAAAGTAGAATGAGAACACAAGGAAAGAGGGCCCTGCTTGTGAGAACTTACATCCTAGAGGGAAGGGGGAGACACAAATTGGGTGGCATGGAATGGGGAGTATAGATGGGAGCAAAGGCAGAGGACTTAGGTGGAGGAGGCTGATAGGCTTGAATGAAGATATTTGGCACGTTTGAAGCCTTGGAGATTAGTGTCTAATCTAATAGGGCATGGGAGTGCATTCCACTGGTCAGGAGCAGCAAAGCCGAAATCCTGAAGGCGGTAGTGTGAACAGGTAGTCATTGACGGAGCAGAGGGGGTGGATGGGAGTGTTGGTAAAAATTAGATTTAGGGAGGAGAGGAGTGCCTGAGGGCTTTTTTAGGTGAGGTTGAGGACTTTGAACTTGATTCTGTAGGAGACACGGATCCAGTGTCAGAGGGGGTCATCAGAAGAGGAAGTTACAGTAGTCTAGGTGAGAAATTTTGGTTACTTTAAAGGTGAGAAAGTAGTAGTACCTTCAATGGATAAGGACAAGAGTGGAGAAGACAATGATTTCAGTCTTAGACATATTGAGGTTAAGAAGGCTCTCGGACATCAAGAAAGAGATGGCTGAAAGGCAACTGGAGACATGAGAAAGGAGGGAGGCGGAGGTGTACGGGAAGGGAGTACAGGGAGTAGTGGACAAAGATCAGATCCTTGTGGGACTCTGACAGTTAAGGGAAGAAAGGTTAAGTTGGAGTCAGATGTTAAGACAGAAAAGGAGCGGTTGGTGAGGTAGGAGGTAAACCAGGAGAGGACATTGTTGTGGAGGCCAATGGAATGGAAGCTTTGTAAGAGAAGTGGTTGGTCAACAGTATGAAGGGAGCAGAGTGATCGAGAAGGATAAGAACAGAGATGTGTCCTGTACAGATAGCAGTGAGAAGATTGTTGATGATTGGTGAGGGCAGTTTCTGTGGAATGGAGAATGCAAAAGCCAGATTGAAGTGGGTCAAACTGCGAGTGAGAAAAGAGACAGGAGGTGAGACAGTTTTAAACAATTGACTCAAAAAGCTTGGAAGCAAAGAGGAAGAGGGAGATAGGGCGGCAGAGTCAAAGGACTTTTTTTTTTTTTGAGTGTGGGGAGCCAAGGGCATGTTTGAAGTAGCAGGGGAAGGAGCCAGAGGAGAGGGATTGGTTTATAATGTAGGCAAGGTGGGAGCAGGTCTCGGGAGAGAGTGCAAAGCTGGTAAAAGAGGATTGGGTTGAAGAGCCAGGTGGAGGGGAGATAGAAGGAGAGCAGAGTGCGGCCTTCATCCACAGAGACCAGGGGGAAGGAGAAGAGGGTTGGTTGGCAAGAGGGGGAGCATGCGGTGGGGAAAGGATTTTTGCAGTCTGCTTTCTGCATAGGTACCACTGCTTGTTACTTTACTGATGTCAGCAGGTTTACAATGTACAGTACAAATACCTTTATGTGCCATACAATTCAAACTTTCTATTATCAGCACAAATATGCTGCTGGAGGAACTGCTGGTGTGAGGACACCCTGTCCCATATTTAGTAGACCTGCCCCAATATTACACACTACTGGAAAGAGGTTAATGGCCTAAGCTATTCAGTAACCAGCTTTTGAATTCACCCGTTTGTCTTATTCCCACAGACTCTAATTTAGCTTATCTCAAAACGCTGCGGATTGCAATATAGCGGCCAAATCTCAACTCTCATCTATTATGTAGAATGTAAAATATCTGTTATGTAGATGTGAATAATTGTGCTCTGCAGTATCCAGAATTGCCAGGACATGAGGTCCTGTAATACAGTGATGGGGAGTTAGGTATGTTTGTAGAAAAAGAAATCAACGCATGAATGAGTACAGGAAAAAGATACCTAGCAATTAAACATGAAAATGCACATATGGCTCAGGTATAGCAGCAGATAGGTGTGATAACACCTGTGGCCTCTGATATAGATGCCAGATGTAGAAGAAAGGGAATAGATTCACTGAAGAGGCATTAATGGGGTTGCCAGCTTGTGTCCCTATACATGCAATTTGTCTAGAATTTGCCTTATATACCAGCATGCCTTGTGGCTCCTGGCTGCAGGCAGTTAACACATACTAGACTGGTTTTTTTTACCTTCCGTCCACAAGGTCACGTCCAAGGGGCAACTGCAGGTGACATTATATAGAGATTCACATAACCACTGGCACACACACCCCACTGTGCAATGTCGCAATTTGCATCATTGCGCAGTAGGGGGCAGCACCATGATCACATTATTTGCCCCAACCTGCCCACTGCACAAGGGAGGCTGTCCTACTTAGTGGTAGTCTCCCTGACACTAGGTAAGGCAATTATGGGCTAACAGAGTTGGAGAAAAGGTCTCAGCAAGGCCTTGTGTGCAGCTGGCTATTGGCAAATTTTAGCCTGGGGAAGGGGGGCGAGACTGGCTCAGCCAGGGCCGGTGCTAGCCTCCATGGCGCTCTAGGCATTTTTACAAAATCGGCGCCCCAGCCCCCCCGCGCAACAATCGGCGCCCTCCTCCCTCCTCCCCCCATATTTTCTTACCTCACCACCGCCGCCTCTCTGCTCCGTCTCCTCCCCTCCACTCACTGACACTAGTGAGTGGAGGGGAGGGGACGGAGCAGAGAGGCGGCGGTGGTGAGCAATAGCCTCTTCCCCCCTCCCCGTGCATCTGAATGCTGTGCGGCGGCCGTGACAGGTATGGTCAGCGGTCGCCGCACAGTTTTAAAGTAATTTTCATTCTGGAGGACACCCTCCAGAGCCTGGCGCCCTAGGCAAGTGCCTAACCTTGCCTAATGGGAGCGCCGGGCCTGGGCTCAGCAGCACATAAGGAACATAAAAATGCAGATAGCCCAGTGAGCCTGCCAGGGGTGGACCTAAACTTTATTTTTAGGGGTGGAGATTTAGTATAATTACGCCCCTCCTTTATTCTGATTGACTGGCACCGCCCCCTCTCCCATTTTGATTGCTATCTAGGACACATTTTAAAGGTAGGCTCAGGCCCGGCTCTCCCATTAGGCAAGGTTAGGCACTTGCCTAGGGCGCCGGGCTCTGGAGGGCGCCACAGAATTCTGAAATACTTTAAAACTGTGCGGCGACCGCTGACCATACCTGTCACGGCCGCCGCACAGCATTCAGATGGACGGGGAGGGGAGGAAGAGGCTATTTTGTCACCACCGCCGCCTCTCTGCTCCGTCTCCTCCCCTCCACTTACTAGTGTCAGTGAGTGGAGGGGAGGAGACGGAGCAGAGAGGCGGCGGTGGTGAGACAAGGTAAGGAGGGGGGGCGGCGATTTTTAAAAATGCCTAGGGCGCCGTGGACCCTAGCACCGGCCCTGGGTAGGCTTGTGCTACTGGGGGAGCAATTGCCCCCCATCCCTGGATCCACCACTGGACCCAGCCTAAGGTAGCCCACAATAGAACTGGATAGGGTGTAGATGAACCCTCTGTGCCCAGCCAGCTCCTGATTGTGTGGTGTTTGTGTTTAATGCCTTTCACAAAACATAGGATCAGCCGACCTAACTCCTGACATACTTGGTGCTGCTGTTAACAGTTTAATGCTCTAATTGGCAAGTCCTGAATACTTCAATACTGGTAACACAGGAATGCGAACAATGTGTGCTCTGACCCTAGTCACAGACATTCCAAACATGTTTATCTATTCAAACCCTGAAACTCTGACAATGCTACATGGCTGTACAGCTACAATTAACCAAAAGGACAACACTGGATAGGCAGATTGTGGGGACGGTTGTGAACAAATTCTTTAATAAGGGAGACCTATGAAATATACAGGTTTTGTGGCTAATTTGATCCAGATAAAATATAGAACCTGTGCAAAGACGTCATGAAGTCTGACCCTCAACTGCTTCCACAGAACCTGTGTTAGAAATGTGTGTGCAATTACTACCAATTTGGCCACACATTAATTATGATATTGGGTGAGATCCAGGATCACACCTGGACCACACTGGCCAATAGCATTCCTGATTGATTGCAAATGGACTAACAGAATTCCTACTTGTTTTGGGTCTGCATATACTGCAATATGGAGTCCATTGTCCAATATCTCCGGAGATCCTGCAGCGTGTGCCAAGGTAAGGTCTCTAGTGCTTAATAAAGGAGGAAAATACCACCTACTGGGATAGCACTGCTGATAAACTGTCTGATCACGTGTTTATTTCGTTGGGCAATTTGATTAGTTTGGGATCAAACTTGCCCAAATATCCATGTGTGTGGTGACTTTCCCAATCGGCACACAGGGAGCGTCTTCATCATGTCCTATCCAGTTCCTCATTTATGGCGACCTGCTTGTCAATGCTGAGTTATCTTACTGAGCCACCGATGCAACAATGCCCGTGTGTGCTCAGCTTCAATGTTTCCAAATGAAGTTCATTAAAAAATCTTTTTTCGGTTTACCTTAGCTATTGATCCACTTCAAGTTAATACTGTCTATATTCCAAGAACAGAGTTTGAGATTTGTGTATGGAATACACAGCGTGTTAACTTAGTACTACTTCCAGGAATGCAGTAATAACATGCAAATACAACAAACATTAAGGTGTTACTCTGTTAACCATCTAGCTGCCAGCAGTATCGGCTATTCACTGCCGTAATTAGGATGCTAATTAGGTAAGATGCCTTAGTGCTATTAATTTTGATGGCTGACATCACCTGACTATATTGCTGAGACATGTCTTTAACACCTACAATTGCCTGCAGCATCTCTAGATTCTCAGTTTGCCTGGAAGCTATTGACCATAATGGATACATATGTAAGTAGGAATGATGCTTTTTTTTGTGAGTTTGGACATGTAACCAAGTGCAAATTGGATATACAGATGCACATGTTCATCAACCATGACACCAGCAGAGTGACACCCAGCCATAGCTTAAATCTCAGAGCATCAAAAACGTTTCCTATCACCTATCCACTCCTCTCCCACAAATGTTACTTGTTTCATTTGTTCAGCAATGGCCATGTGAGTTAGCCTGACCACCGTATGACTTGCTGGTGTGTGAATTTCAGGTACAGCACTGAGAAGTATAGCAGCACTTTATATAAGAGACAATACCACCTACTGTCAAACTGAAGGATATTGGCAATGTTTGGTCCTGGCGTTGTCAGCAGTTTATTACACTGAGCAACTGGAGACAGAGATTAAGCTCACATTAATTAATAGTAGACTTTATTACGGTGGGTGGGGAGGTACTCATTATGGGCGTTGAATAACTAGGTTCAGAAAAATGATTTTAATGTTAAGTCCTGCCTCTAATCAGCCAGTGTAATACACTTACAAATTCTCCAGTTGTGAAATATCATCATCATCATCATCATCATTTATATAGCGCCACTAATTCTGCAGCGCTGTACAGAGAACTCATTCACATCAGTCCCTGCCCCATTGGAGCTTACAGTCTAAATTCCTTAATATAGACACAAACTCACAGACAGACAGACAGACAGAGAGACACTAGGGTCAATTTTGATAGCAGCCAATTAACCTACCAGTATGTTTTTGGAGTGTGGGAGGAAACCAGAGCACCCGGAGGAAACCCACGCAAACACAGGGAGAACATACAAACTCCACACAGATAAGGCCATGGTGGGACATGTTGTGGTGCAGCGGCTATGCTGGTGAGGTTACAGGTATTAATCTTCTGTTGAGCCAGTGCAGGCAGTGTAGGAAGTGTGGGACTGTGTGTTTAAAGCAGGAAGTGATGAGCATTCAGTGGTGGCCCTTGATAAACCAAATTGGATGATATAATTAATAACAGGCACATTGCTCATGAACTTAGAGCCTTTGGCATTTCTTTCTAGAACCAACAACTAAGGCCAACAAGTCCTGTTCTTTACAGGCTTACAAGTACCTGCAGCTGAAAACGGTTATCCTTGTATATCATAGTATGAAATATAATTGCTGTTGTGCTGAACAAACTCCAGGTGTACTCAACTCAAAAATGCATCTGTGTTGTCCAAGCAGCAGATATGAAAGGCCTGTCAGGATTCGCTACCAGATGACTATGTGAAAACTAAATGCAGCAGTTGTAAATTATCTGGGGAACCAAAAGGAGCCTCTGTGGAGGTCAACAGGCCTTTTAGTTGGTTTGAAGATGAAACAAGACAGACTTGTGTTGAGTTCTCTAATATGTATTGTCATAGAAGATCTCCTAATGCTATGAGAAACTGAAGCCGTTGGGAGAGAGGGGACAGATCTTTTTCAGTTGAAGATGTAGATGATTTGGAGACCTTATGCATGTATACTGCTAATTCATTTAAGACCCTACCAGTGAGAGATCTCTTCTCAACCATTCACAAATTGCAATGTATGGTACTATAAGTATCCCAGAGTGGCTGAATCAGTTCTAATCTTGAGATGTACACAATGTTTTTCAGTAGCCTCCAGCAGAGCTACAACTAGACATTCAACTTGGGGCAAGACAGAGCACTGACACCAGAAGATCCTTTTACAAGTTCTGGTGTCTATAGAATGTTGGGGTCCTGTTTGAAAAAGAGAGAGTTACTATTCACCTCCTGGAAAGTTGAGCAGTGAGTGAACAATCTCGGCCTCCCTCCTCCTCAACCAGCCGGACATTAAATCTGTAGCTTTTTTTAAATTTAATAAACAAGCCTCATTCCACCAAATCAACCCCAGCATTTAATGAATAGCATTCCCGTTTAATTAATAGACCTATTTACTTCTAAGCAGCCCCAACATTAAATTAATAGCATTTCCATTTAATATAAAGGCATTTTTACCCCATCAGCCCCACAATCAAATTAATGGCTTACAAATTTCCTCCACTTTTAATAGATTATTACTAATAAACACATCACCGCCTTTTTGAATACATAGTGCTTATTTATTTTTGATAATTTCTTATTATGTTTTTATTGTATTAATGTAGCATATATTTATGTACTGCAAAGAAATCCCCCTACCCTTCTCTCCAACCCCCCTTTCCTTCTCTCCAGAAATCTCCCCTGTTCTTTCTGGCCCCCTTTCCCCCCTTTTTCTTTCAAGCTACGTCTCCCCCTTCTTTTTTTTACTAAAAAAAGGAAAATATTTATAAATGTAATTTCTATTGGGATTCTATTACATCGTCCTTATCTGTAATTTACCCTATTACAAAATCATCATGATCAGCAGCTATTTTTATAGCGCCACTAAATCCGCAGCACTGTACAGAGAACTCACTCACATCAGTCCCTGCCCCATTGGAGCTTACAGTCTAAATTCCCTAATATACACATACACACTAGGGTCAATTTAATAGTAGCCAAGTAACCTACTAGTATGTTTTTGGTGTGTGGGAGGAAAACCACACAAACACAGGGAGAACATACAAACTTCACACAGATAACGCCATGATCGGGAATCAAACTCATGACCACAGGCAGAAGTTTTAACCACTAAGCCACCGTGCTGCCCATAATCCATTAAGCTGAGGAGACGGTTATATACTGGAAACAATGGAGCATATACAAGGCATATTGAAAACGATATTAGGTACCAGTTTACCATTAGATCTATTTATTATCTATTAGCAACAACACTTAAACTGAGGTCCCCAGAACCACGATTAATAAATCATGCACTAACAGGAGACAGATATTTGATTTTATTATGCTGGTTCTGAGTTAAACTATGCATTTAATATAAAACAGACTTCTGTGATCCATAATACTATGCAGATTTATGAGATGTCTTGGGAGCAATGTAAAATTATATATGCTGAGGTGTGGTCTTTTTTTTTTTTTTTTTTTTGCTAATTATATAGAGATACTATGTGATTATTATTTTTTTTCAACAGTTTTGTCAACTGTATTTATTGTTAATAATAATCTAATTTGTTTCCCATTTTATTTGTGTTGATGTTGTAGACGAGGTCTGGCCAACCCGTGCCTCTCCAGGTGTTGTGAAACTACATGCCCCAGCATGCTTTGCCAGTAGATAGCCAGCCCGATAGCTGGCAGGGCATGCTGGGACTTGTAGTTTCCCAAACCTCCTGTGTGTTTGCAGATGACTCAAAATTTTGTTTACAAGTGGACCTGTATAAATTGGGCCCCAACATGGCAAAGGAGATATAATGTGGATTAATGAAAAGTTAGGGAAGTAGAACTATGCATGTGAATCTGTCACAGAGAAAGATCTAGGTATAGTTGCACTCAGGGCCAGATTAACCATAGGGCTAACTGGGCTACAGCCCAGGGGCCTCGGGCATCCAGGGGGCCCTTGAAAGTGCTCAGCAGCATTATTGATCGGTCGGGGCCGCCCCCGGCGCGATCAGTGCTGCTGAGCACTTTCACTACGGTCCTTCTCCGATGCGCTGTAGTCTCCTTACTGAGATCTCGTGAGTCTCACTCTCACGAGATCTCCTCAGTAAAGAGCGTACAGCGCGCCAGGGAAGGAGGTAAGGGCTTTGGGGGCGGCTCGGATCACAAGGGAGGGAGGGAGGGGGGCGGCTCGGGTCACGAGGGGGGCCCTCATGGGGGAATGGAGGCCCCCTTAGCCCAGGGGCCTCCATTCCCTTAATCCGGCCCTGGTTGCACTAGATTAGCATGCATCTATATTGAATATGATCTTGATGGGTGTTCAAAGTGACAGAGAAGAATGAATCATTTTCCTCCTTTATTAAGCACTGGTGAGGCCTCACCTAGTATATGCAGAAAAATGATGTCTTGCAACTGGAATGAGTGCATGAAAGGGTAACTAAATCAAGAAGAGGTATGTCCACTCTTAGTTACAAGGAAAGACTGTTTGAACTAGGTTTATTGGTCCATGAAGAAAATTCTGTGACAACCAGTTTATGTTCCCCACAGAGGACATGAGGTTACCCCCTGCAGCTGGAAGGAAAGATTCATTCTCCAGCTGTGAAAAGGGCTGTTTACCGTGAAACCGTGGAATGCATTTCCACTAGAGCTGGAATTGGAGTATTCTGTAGCTAGATTCAAGAAAGGACAATTTATTAACAAATCATAACATAGAAGGCTATTGATAGTGCCAATACAAATGATAGTATGTTGATGCATGGAATTGTCAGATTGTATGTAATCATTTTTTTTTTTTCAAGCCAAAATACACTTTTATAGAGATTTTTTTTTTTTTGCATCAAGGATGAACTCCGTGGACATAAGTCATTTTTTTTTTCAACCTAATCAAGTAACTTACAAAAATTATATGAAAATAAGTTATTAAAAATATTGAGGTTTCAACCCATAAACAGGGTCCGTTAATTAGATGTTAAAGGAATGACTGATTAATGAGATGAGACAAGATGAGGAGTGAAAGGGTTAGTTACACATATGTTTACACTTCCATTAATTATTATACAACTGAAAGAAAGGATGTCTATTTAAAAGTATTAGTACAAGAAACAGCTCTTTGAACTGCTTGCTGTAATATCACCCTTGACTCCCAGTGACAAGCTAGTGTCATAGGAAAATTACCAGAGAAATTATTCCTAATTAAAAGTACACAGCAATGTTTGTGATTCTACGTGTTCTCATAAGATTGATGGGAGTTAAGAGAACATTCTATAATCCCATAAATATTGGTATCCTGGGATAAATTTATGATGTACTGGGCATGTAATACATATGTAAACAAAGGCTTATAAAACTACGGCTTACTTTCAGACATCGCTGTGTTTGAAGGCTCCAAAATAAATATATATTGCTATATTTTTATATTATGCTTTTATATAATAAAAGTATCCTGCCGATGACTTACAAAAATTGACTGCTGGGGATATATTTACTAAACTGTGGGTTTGAAAAAGTGGAGATGTTGCCTATAGCAATCAGATTCCAGTTATCATTTATTTAGTGCATTCTACAAAATGACAGTTGGAATCTGATTGGTTGCTATAGGCAACATCTCCACTTTTCAAACATGCAGTTTAGTAAATATATTCCCTGGTGTTTTTCCATTACAGGAGGTCTCTCACGTACCTGTGACAACGGCTTTGCAGACATCTGTCATTTCACTTGAAGATGGATCTAACTTTTATGATGCTATGGACTGTAAAGATAGCTAAAGTGTTCAAGGTGGTTTAGGCCAGGCACTATATCCTGCATGATATGATGGCAGCTTGTTGCCGGGTGGACTGTTAACAATGGGCACTTCTAGTAACCGGGGAACCATTGCACTCAACCCGAGGTAGGACTTGTTCTTCCAAAGGAAAAATGTTAAGCTAAAATATTTAATTTTCCAGTTTGGCTTTTTCTTTCCTTCTGACTCCTTTGATATCCATGGTTTTAAAATATTAAGGAGAGGGGATTCATCTGCACCTAACTGCTAACTGGTGGACCTGCAGGATATGTAAGACAACCTAGTAAGACTCTCAAACCCAGATTCATACAGCAGGAGAGCTAGTGAGCCAAGACCCAGTTCTGAAGGAATATGGCACTAAATAGAACATATTAACTAATTTTCACATATATTTCGGTTAAATTCCTAATACGTAAGACCACTTGACAAAGGGAATTCATCAAGAATATTCTGAATTCCAAGCGCTTTCCATTAAGGAAGTCTTTCTGAAATATCCTGATAATAAACTAAGGTTCCCACCTGAAGCCTTTCCCAAGCTACACACAGAATTCCACAGACGTCAGGTGGTGGTCTTACCTGCATTCACTGCAAGTGAGGCAGTCAGTGATTGCAGATAATCATTTACATTTATTACCATTTCAGGAACAGCAGGTTTTCCAAAGCGTGCATTTACTCCATAGCTCACTGGATTATGGAGGCTATTTTTGAAACCTACCAGATGGCAAAGGAGGAAACTCCAGAGTTCATTAAATCACAGTCTACGAGTGGATTCTTGTGCTGATAAAGCAGATGCTTTTAGGAAGTCGGCTGTGTAGAGAAACCTTCGCCTACAGAAACTAATGTTTAGAGTTCCAGGTGATAGAAGCGGCAGCTCTGGGAAATAAAGTGGCTTCTGTGGTGTAGGGCTCGGAGAGTCACTGAGAAGTCCATCCATTTGGGTTATAGTGCGGGTGGTCACAAAAAGCCTAAGAAAGCTCCACTATATTTAATGAAGAGCCTTGTTATAAAAGAAAGCGTGAACATTTAAAGCGTTATTTACATACATCTCAGAAGAATGTTTAGAGTGAATCTTTGTTCTTTAAAAACCACTTCCCCCAGAACCAGAGTAAAGAACCAACAAAACAAAATGTATCTTCGACTCTAAATAACATGCAAGGAAGTTCTTAACGCTCAGTGATACCTGGCATAGAGGGTGGCCATAATGCGGTGTGCAACTTTACATGCAACATTAGCACTATAAGTCACATTACATGGCTTGACGTGAGGTCTTGGTATGCAAATGCAATTTATGGGCACCTAGAAAGACAAGAGAAGCTGGGGTCACCTGATTAGATCAAGCTATAACATAACTTTAAGATAAAGGTAATTAAAATAAATAAATAAATAGGGACATTTCTAAAACTAATTTGAGTGAATGAATTTTCAATAATGACACTGAGTACAATACCTACAAAGCAGAATGTGTTATCTCTGTACATGAAAAGCAAAATAAAACCCATTGTATTGTTTATGGTGCAACATTTTCCAAAAGAAAGCAGTGTCTGTAACATAAACCGTGCTATTAAGGCACTTATCTTATACTAGGTGAGGCCAAGTGCAAGGTGCTAGTTCAGGGATATTGTCAGCATAGCGTTCCTAGAGCATTTTTGCCCACTGAATGGTTTTTCCAGTTTCTGTGTGACCATTATAAATGATTAGAGTACTGGATAATTAACACATGCAAAAGCCTGTTACCAGATACTCCTTGGAACCACAGTTACAAACAAAAAAAAAAAGTTATTATATGATTGGAGAGTAAACATGGAGTGTGGGAGAACAAATTTGCAGAGAGAAAGAATACTGTCAATATCAATAACGTAAATCCCAAGTGGAATCATGACAAATGTGAAGAGTCCTCTCTTGCAGAAAATGCAGTCCTGGGAGTAAATTTATCAAAGCTGCAGGTTTGAAAAAGTGGAGATGTTACCTATTGCAACCAATCAGATTCTAGTTATCATTTATTACATTCTACATAACGACAGCTAGGATCGGATTGGTTGCTATAGGCAACATCTCCACTTTTTCAAACCTGCAGTTTGATAAATTTTAACCACTGATGTCAGAACCGTGTGTTCTGCTCAAAATGACTGAAGAAAAAATAAATAAATGCATAACTCCCAGGGTTACAAGATGTAATACAGAAAACTAGGAGGAGACAGAATCCTACAATTTTTTTTTTTTTAAATTTAATTCCAGACATCACTGAGTATTGCTAGTATGAGGCATGGCACATATCTATTTTATATGGATATATTTACTACATTACAAAGACATTGCTTTAAAAAAATAAATAAAAAAATGCATGCAAAATGCATCCTTAATTGTTATTTTTATAATAATTTATTACATTGGCATGTACGTTACAATATTTTCTTTTGCAAGCTTACTTTTTTTTCTAGTTAGTTCTTAACCTGGGGAAGTTTTTTGGGTCTCTATATACAGATATATCACCAAGCAACACACATACACAGGAATTTAATTCCCTGGGTTATTCTTTAGAACAATGCTGGTGGTGCTTAATTACCGTTAGTACTGGAGAACGTTTGCAGCATAGTTAAATTACATTTATTTATTTCTAATTTGGAGAACTTGAGGGGACTAGTGTAGAAAGTTATTTATGTGCCAATCCGTGATCCTACAGTTTGCAGACTTTTGATGCATGAATGAAAGACAAAGTTTAACACAATTATGTACGTGCCTCTTACATGGTTTGTTCTGAAATCTGGTTTGTGAAAGATATTCAAATATAATAAATATATTTAAATAGGTAACAAACAACATGTAATGAGCCAGCAACAAACATCGAGAACTCACAATATACACTCAGTGGCTACTTTATTAGGTACATCTTTCCAGTACTGGATATGACCCCTCCCTCCTTTGACCCCAGAACAGCCTGAATTATTTGTGGGATGGATACAACAAGGTTCTGGAAACATTCCTTAGAGATCCTGGTCCATGGTGACGAGAGCATCACGCAGTTGCTGCAGATTTGTCGGCTGCACCTTCATGTTGTGACTCTCCTGTTCCACCGCATCACAAATGTGCTCTATTGAATGGAGATCTGGTGACTGTGGAGGCTGTTGGACTACACTGAACTCATTGTCATATTAGTGGAAGCAGCGTAGAGGACGTGTGCTCTGTGACATGGTGCATTATCCTGCTGGAAGAAGCCATTAGAAGTTGGGCAGGCTGGCAATATAGAGATGGTCAGCACCAATGCTCAGGTAGGCTGTGGCATTTAAACAATGCTCAGTTGGTATTAAGTGGCCTAATGTATGACAACAAGATATCCCCCATCACCATTACACCATCAGACTCCACAGATTAAAGCTCTTTACATCACATTCTGACCCTTCCATCTGAATGTCACAGCAGAAATTGCGATTTGTCAGGTCAGGCAACGTTTTTCCAATCTTCAACTGTCCAGTTTTAATGAGCCTGTGACCAATGTAACCAGAGTTTCCTAGCTGACAGGAGTGGGACCTGGTGTATCTTCTTGGAGCAAACGGGGTGTCCACCTCTCCTGCCAGACCTTCTACACAAAGGCCCAATTCTTCATCCCAAGGTAGGACTATCTTTGACGGAATGGAGATTGAACAGTCATAGCACAGAAATAAAGAAATCTCAGAAAAGGTGATTGACACATTTCTACAAGCACAAAAACCCCAACAATTCTTCAGTGGTCTATTATAAAATTTGGTAGTAGTTCATCATGTGGTGTGAGCCAGCTAATCCATCTTCAGATACTATTATGTATTTTCTTGATTTTCTTCAGGATGACCTTAGCAAAGGTCTTGCCCTATCAATTCTAAAGGTGCAGGTGTCTGCACTCAGTGTCTTGCTAGATATTAAGTTGGTTTCAAAAGGAAGCCGTAAAGAAAATCTGTCCTCATATGAAGTCCTTTGTGGTACCATGGGATTTCAATTTAGTTTCCCTAAGGTGGCTTACACTAAAGGTTGTATTCAAAGTGGCAATTTCTTCTACCTAAAATTCAAGAGCTTCAAGCTTTGTTGTGCAAAGAACCCTTTCTGAATGCCTACACAGATGGATTAGCCCATAGTACTACCCTATCTTTCTTACTTAAACTGGTGTTCACTTTTCATATTAATCAATAAATCATATTGTCATCCTTTTATTCACAATCAGCTGGTGATAAAAAAAACGACAGAGATTGGATTGAGCCAGAGCTATCTGTGTGTACTTATTTAGAACAGGATTTAGAAACCCAAAACAACTCTTTGTGATGCCGACAGGACCCTATACAGGGTGTGGCCCATCCCAAACAAACCATCTAGAGATGGATCAAAGAAGTCATTACAGAAGCCTACAAGAGTACCAGACAAAAAAGATCATTGAACAGTGGCGACTTCTTACACACATAGGGCTCAGACCACAACAGTGGATCTCTGCACAGCAGATGGATGGTCATCTATTCCTACCTTTAACAGACATTATCTATCAGATGCAATGTCATCTACTGAAGCACATTCTCCACATGGCTACTTATAAAATAGTCTTATTATGCAGCATAAATTGCTGATCTACTGTTTATTGTCCTATTACAATTTCTTGGGTATATTCCATTATAACGGCTGACACAGAGGATGAAGTGATGATTATCGATGCTCCCAGTATTCCCACGCATGTTGTTTCGATAGGTTTATGTATTTTTGGAACAACCTGGGAAGTCACACAATGCCAACGGGGAAGAGGAAGCACTGCACTATATAGTACCTGAGGGCATTTCTGTTCTCCTGTCTGTACCCAAGGTTAGAAGGGGACTAACCCATTGTAATGGCTGCCAGAGTATCCTGAAGGAAAGGAATTATCGATAAGTAGAATTTGCTGCTTTCTATCCATGTGGATAATACTGACAACAGAGGCCATAACATCAGGAAACGGAAGACAAAGAAAGAAAAAGTTTATATTCACTGTCTAAAACCGAATTGTCTATCTGTAATGAAAAGTGATGGTATTCATTTCTAGATACCATGACAAATTGGTGGGACTTACCAGAAAAGGTCTATAGCACTTTTTACTACTATGACTAGCTGAAGTACCTGGCGTTGCCCGTGTTTAAATTATGTTATCAATAAGTTGGATGTAACTGTCAACATTTTAAAAATTAGCAGCTCTTCCAACACACCCATTAGGTGGCTGCCCAGTGTCGTTTTTGTTTTTATATTTAATGTTATCCAAATCCATCCAGTGGAAGGCCCAGAACTCCCCAGGTCAAAGTTCCGCCCAACATACACCAACGTGAGGTCTGATTGGGACCCCAACCCCCTTAAAACCTGGACAGTATCCAACTGGACCACCTTGCATTGGTTTCATCCCAATCAGTGCAGGGGTTTCCGTATGCAAACAAACCAAATCCATCCAGTAGAGGGCCCAGAACAGGCTCCCCAGGTCAAAGTTCTGGTCCGCATACACCAACGGGAGGTCCGATCGGGACCTTAACCCCTTAATATGTTTTCTGGGATCCAATGTTAGAAGTCTTTTTATATTTTCGTACAAATCTATCCAGTGGAAGGCTTAGAACAGACTCCACGGTTCAAAGTTCTGGCTAGTGTACACCAACGGGAGGTCCAACCGGGTCCCTAAACCCCTCAAAATCTGGCTGGGATCCCACTGGACCACATCGCATTGGTTTCATCTGAATCAGTGCAGGGGTGTCGAAGATATTCGCCTACAAACTATAAATATATTTATATAATTTCTTTTGTCTACCTACGGTTCCAAGAAGCTAATTACAAAGTTATGAAATGGAGGTTTTGTTTTTTACTCTTCTTTAATATAGATCTGTTTTTGTTAAATATAGGCTAAAACTAAAAATAAAACATCCCCAGTTTGCCCAGAAGGGGGATGGCTAATAGGCACACTCAGTATGTTAATTTGTCACTGAGAAGTGCTCTGTGTCTCTCCAGTCTTCCTTTCCCCTAGAATGTGAATAACCTCTCTGTCATCTCAGAGGTGATAGTTAACAGTTATGTATCTATATATATAAAGGAGATTTTGTACGAGAACCCAATTGTCATATGACCATAAATCATCTAAAGTTATACTAGGGAAAACTTCCATCTTTGTAAGTGTTTATAATCTTTTCAATGGTTTCACTATATTTTGACTACAAATAACCCGTATGCAACAGTCCAGCAGTCTGAAAGTAACTAGACTAGTAACATATTTGCTAATTAATGGAGTGTGTAATTAATTTCTATGTGGCGGGCTCTATTTGAGCTGGAAACACTAGCTAAGCAAGCTCACAGGACATTCCAGTGTATGTACAATACATGGGGTAGTGTTACTTAAGAGCTCAGCACACAATCTGGAATGCTGTAGGAATGCAGAGGCAATATAAAAACCTACAGACTTAAAAATGCACAATAGGATAAAGAATAATGCTAAATAATAAACCTAGCTAATGTATATCTCACATATGACACCATAAATTCCCTAGTTGGTGAAGCAGATGTGGTAAGTTACTTAACTAAAACTATTCATAAAAATAAGTGACAGTTTATATGTGTGTACTTACAGTTAACATGCCCCCATAAATAATCATTTTCTCACTAAATAGTAATTTAAAGGGAACTAAAAGCATTTTTCATGGATACACCACCAATCCAACTGGAAGCCACCATTCCAGTGGGTTCATTGTATCCTATAGGGAGCAATGCTTGGACAACAGGAAAGCACAGTGGACATTGGTAGTTTAATTTTGGTAACAGCAGTGGTCCCAGAGAAAGGTCTGTCCCATTAAAATCACTGAAGTGATCACTGAAGTTAGAGGGGAAAAAAAAAAAGTAAAAGTCCTCATATGGACATTTAAGCCAATTATTCCAGAAATACTTAAAGTGCACTTTTTTAACCCATGTTCTCCTTTCTTTACTTGCTGTCCTCACTAATGCCAGTGGCATGTTATGCAAATGAGTTGTGGAATTTTGGTTCCTGACACAATAGCTTTGAGGAGAGCAGTAAAAACAGCCTTTGAAAAACTTACTGTCCGTATCTTTGCGACACCAAGGAGAAGTCTGTGAATTTATCATATTCTTTCAGTGCTAAGGTAGTTTTCTCTTCCACATTATCTTGAAGTATGTGCAAATAAAAGTGTTCATTTTGTGAAAGTCACAGTAAAACAGTACAGACATTAACACTATATGTTAATATTCGTTTAAAATCTGTTTGTATCAGAAACCAGAATGGAGTTCATAAGAAAAAGATAAAAACATTTATGGTATAAAAATATTTTTCTTTAATTCTTAAGCACATGAAGATGGCAATTTTGTTTTAATACATGTAATTAATTCTAAGGCACGTGACTGTTGGAGAATACTGAGGTCCAAGTTACTGCTTGCGCTTCCACATTGCCCGTGCCGGTCGGCCTCAGCTTTTCGCCTGCCTCCGCTTCTGCACCAGTTCCACTAGCATCTTATACCTACATATACAGTCTTCCTGCAGGGGAAACACAAAACAACAGCATTACAGCATATAGTAATCATTATTCAAACATGATAATGTCTATTCTATAAAGCAAAAGCTACACGAACACATACAGCCTGTATGAAAAAAAAGAGTACATGTGATTTTAGATATTAAAAAACAATCATCATCTAGTCCTCACAAAGTCCTAAAATGTAATACATTTAACCTCCTGTGACAAATATATCATAACAAAGTTTACTTAATACAAGAAGCAGCCATCATGATCATCCATATGCCAAGGAGGAAAACATCTGCAATGATAGCAGAGAAACTATTGTCGTTGCTCATCAGTCTGGAAATGTTATAAGGCCATATCAAACTGGTTGTAATCCATCATTATATAGTGTAAAAAGTAATTACAGCTGCCAACCTTACTAGGAGTGGGCATCCCAGCACATTCATCCAATCATCAGGCTGTCTGATGACTGAGAAATCTCAAAAACCCTAAAAGCTACACCGTTCATGACTCCACAATCAGAAAGACTGACCAAGTATGTCTTTCATGGAAAGGTAGCCAGGAGAAAGCCTTTTTAGAGTGGAATGGTTTGGTCTTTGTGCACAACGTCATGTAATGTGAAAAGTCAACACATTGTATCATGACAAGAGCTTCCTACCAACCGTCAAGCATGGTCGTGGAGGGGTGATGATTTGGGGCGGTTTTGCAGCCACAGGACCTTTAACACCTTACAATCATTGAGTCCACTTTGTAATGAGTAATCTTGAGGAAAGTGTGAGGGCATCTGTCTGACAACTAACTGACACTGGACTATACAACAGGACAATGAACATATCTACTAGTGAATGTCTAAGAAATGGAAAGTATCAAGGTTTTTAAATGGCCAAGTCATTAGCCACTTAAATGTTGTGGTGGAACCTTACAAGAGCTGTGCATAAACAACTGCCCACAAACATCTATGTAACTAAAACAGCATTGTAAGAATGCCTCAAATAAAATGTAAGAGACTGAAACGCTGTTAGGACACACGACCACCAGGATGAACTTTTACAACAGATTAGGGTAGAGGACTTCACCTCTAGCAGCTGCCTTTCTCGTAGAGCCTTTTATGCTCACAGGTACTCAGATGCCCCCACAGATCTTAAGCTCATAGTAGTAAAAGCTCATCAATGGTGGTCGTGGGGCAAATGGAACCGCAGTCGCTAGCCCAGACTGGAGCGGGTGATCAGTAGCAGGCAGAGGTCAGAGGTCCGTAGCAAAACAGCGAAGACCAGCATACAGGCCAAAAGGTCAGGGTCACAGGAAAAAAGGCAAAGTTCAGGGTACAAGCAAAGGTCACAACGGAAAATCAGGCAGACAGGAATCCAATAGCAGGTCAACAACAGCACAAGCCCGGAAACGCTATAACCGGCAGGGAGGTCCAGTCCTCCCTGCCTTAAAAACCTAGAGCAGCCAATGGGAACTAAGCAACCCAGCCTAACTTAATCAGCTACAGGAGGCTGATAATAAATTATTCACCAACACGCACGCGCCTGGCTAATCTCACCGCCGGGGCGCGGCGTTTGACAGCGCGGCATCCAACCGTTTGTCTTGGCAACGGTCGGACCGGAAACCGGGACACCGGGCCCAGAGGAAAGACAGCTGCGGCTATGGACACCGCTGCGACTTGTGACAAACGCAAGCAGAAAATGATCACTTCAAATTATTGCAGCTAAAGGTAGTTCTACAAGCGTCTGAATCCTGTGGTCTACTTACTTTAGCAAACACGGCTTCTTCTCTTCAGCCTATTGTCAGTTGAATATATAATGACAAAGTAAAATCTGTGGTGTTACTTGAGTTTGGCTCATACTTGCCTACTTTTTGGAGCCCCCTCCCTTTTCAGAGGCGGCCCAGGGGAGCGGGACAATGTGATCTGCGTGATGATGCAACTAAATGCAAATTGTGTCAAGGCCCCGCACACTCATAAGACAGTGAAGCAGGATGCGGGAGAAAGACCTATCCCGGCCGTTCCAGGGCCGTTGGCAGCCATGTTTTGAACTAAATTAAATTTTAGGATTTGTTGAGAACTGGATAATATATATCATGATATGTAAAAAAAACCAACGATTTGAAATGGTTGTACTTAACCATTTCTCTGCCAACAGCCTTAAATGTTTAATATGTGGTAACTGGTTAGGTTGCGCTTATTTCCCCTCCCATGTGATATCAGAAGTGTTTATTTAGCTGCATCTGTTTGTAACCAATGTGTCTTACTGTTATCTGCAGCCATCTAGTTTACTGTACTGTGGACACCACTAATTCTCCTGCTACTGGAGGGGCATCCTCTTAAAACCTCCAGTGTCTGTGATTCTTAATAAGCACTTGTGGGCAGCGCTGTCACCTGTTTTAGTTCTCACAAAGACAGTCTGGGTCTGCTGGTATCAAAGACATGGAAAACAGGACAGAAAAACGATGCAGCGCTGACTGAGAATTGTCATTGCTCGAATAATTAAACGGTTCACTAAAAGGTCAAAGCATCTGCTGACAATGCAGAGAGAACAGGACAGAATACAAACCAGTCTCACTACTCTAAAGCCTAACCACTACCCTGTCCAGAGCGGTTGGCCCCACACAAACAGATCTGGGTAACCAATTTGATTTGTTGTTTTTAGGTGGTTGCAAAATTCAATTTGATCAGATGGAATATAAAATCAGGTTAACCTCTATTGGTGGGTAAGGATAGCATTACATATAGTATATAGTTGTTCAGCTCAATTGGTGCGATCTGTGCAATATAGTCATCCCCATTGAACAAATCTGAACAACTGGATTGAAACGTGTGTAACCAAGTAACAGGAGAACTCTGCTGTGGTGTGAGCAGTCTTGTCTGCACCCGTGCAAAGGCATAGTGCAGAAAGGAGAGAGCACAAGTCAGTAACAGGGCTCTAAATGCTGTTACCTGTCTACTCACACCCCCCCCCCCCCCTCCATCCGTGAGCCCCTTAATAGCTGCACGGTCTGCACCTATGGTTCTTATGCCCTTGACTGTAAGGAGAATTGTGCCTGAAGAATTATGTGCACAGCACTGCATACACCTATACACTAAATATTGATAACTATTAAATAAATAAAGCTGCTGTGTGACCGGTCCTGGCTACTGACTACTAGCACACCGCTGGGAGTATAAGCGGATACAAGCTCACAGCTCAGAGCAGAAAGACGAAGATAAAGGAAAAGTGACAATAGGAAACAGCACAGCGTGAGAGGAGCACAAAGGAAGAACCAGATAAACAAATGTAATTAATAGGCAGGTTAGGCAAAAACAAATTATAAAACCTACTAGTAGATTATTCTAAACCCTCAATTACAGTGTGCGGTTTTTACATGTTAAGAAAAATGCGACCAAGACAACATTTTAAAGGCTATACACCTGAGTCAGCGCGATCGTATTGGATAGAAGCCGTCTGATGTTCTATAGACAAAGGACCCTATGGGACGGTCTACACATGAGACTGACAGTCTGATAATAAGTAGTTATAGAGTTTATTATACCCTGACTGTGTAAGAATAGGCATTGAAGCAAAGGAAGAATACTGAATGATTAACACCAGGTGATCTAGAAATTTAGATCTCCAGCAAATGAGGGGATTTGAAATAGAGGTGACAGTCTGTGCTACTAAGGAGAGGAGGATATCAGACTATACAGTAGCTTCATTACTCTATTCCAGATTCAACTATAACAGGCACACACATCTTTCAATATATTTTATATAGTCTATGACATTATATTTATTTAATAAATGTCCGTCATCTTAATTATCAATTGATGTTACTTTCAATTGCTTCTTAAAAGTAGTCTATAATCGGGACAGTTGCACACTCCTTAATGATCCAGCAGATGCTAGAGCTTGTGTGCTGTGGCCTTTAACCTCATCCGACTGCCATTAGTGTTGGATGTGCATGCTGGTAACCATGGCCACAGTTATTATAGAAGAGTCCCCCCCCCCCCTGAAATAAATAGAGGGCAGTATTAGAAAGGAGTATGTCAATCTAACAAACCTCCATACACACAGCAAACATGCACGGCGCCGGTGAAAAGGGACAATCCTCTTTAGGAGTGCACTGTATAAGCCTTAATCAGAAGTGGAGGTAGAACGCAGTATACAATTGTACTCCAGATCAAAAGACTTTTGCTGTAAACCCTTTCAGGGTGGCCTCTTCGTGGGCACCAAAGGTTTTGTTTTAACTTGAATGTGGCCTATGAGTAATAAAAGAACTCTCCTGCAAAAAGGAATCTCAGATTAGTTATTAGGGAGTAACTAATCTACAAACACACAGACATTTCCACCAGTATCATTAACCCAAAACATTTTCTCTACAGATGTTAAAAATAAAAATTGGGATAGTTGAGCCATTTTGCCTGCACATGAGTTGAGAACGCGGATTATGAATAATGTTTAGGTCTAACCCTGTGCAGTATAAACCTGAACGACTTGGAGTAATCAATATCTATAAAACACAACGTAAGAAGTGTTATTACCAAACAGAATAAGGCATCAGATATCGATCAGTTGACATATGTTAATTATTACCTATTCTGTTTAATGGATACAGTTCTGTAGATGGAGAGGTTACACTGGTCACGCTATTTAATTCTACTGCCACATTTTGGACACTTACTATGCAGCATTGTGTGCAGGGCTGAAAGCCACACAAGGCCCTTATTGCTGCAGCTGGGTCAGATAAAGCATTAATACTTCAAGATTTTATATTAATTTTAGACAATATTTACTAAACATACAAGGCACTATAAAGCACTATGTAACAAAGAAAAAAAATATATAAAGCTATAGGACCTGGCAATGACTCCGTTTTAATCATGTAAATAACTGTGTCATGCTCTAGGGGTATATTTACTAAACTGTGTGTTTGAAAAAGTGGAGATGTTGCCTATAGCAACCAATCAGATTCTAGTTATGATTTATTTAGTACATTGTACAAAATGACAGCTAGAATCTGATTGGTTGCTATAGGCAACATCTCCACTTTTCAAACCTGCAGATTAATAAATACACCCCTTGAGTTTATGTAGATATAAGACAATGTGGTAAAAAGTTATGAAAAAGTATGAAAGTACCGCATTATGGTCGATATCTACTATAGGTGGAAAGATACCCTAATCACTGCCTTATGGGGGAAACGGATACTGAGATTTCATATTAACAAGTAGAAATTATTATTTTTTTTACGCCAATATTACTAGAAGTTCAGTAATGTTATATTCACCTTAGATTTCCCAGGCACACATTTGGCTATTTTATCCCAGCGTTCCGCCGTTCCTTTTGGATATTGCTGTAGTGCCAATTCCAGAAGCTTCTGCTGGTTCTGAGTCCATAGTTCTTCTAATCCGCGACTTCGCTCTTTCTTCCTGCTCTCATCCTCACTGTCCCCAAGTATTTCAGTCTCCTGCTCTGTATCAAAGTCTCTCTGCCGCCTGCCCCTGATCTTTTCCTCCGCTTCTTCTTTTATCGACAGGGCTGTGTCTATTGTTTTTGTACTCTTCCTTTTGCGGGCTCGTGCCGCTGCCGTGGGGGCCTCGTTCTGACAAGCGGAGATGTCGCGTTCCTCATAATCGGGCTCATCCTCCTCCCGCTGAGTGATTATGCTGTCAGGTAAAGTCACACTCGTCTTCGCAGTACACTTTAAGTCAGAAAATCTAATGGTACCTAAAAAGAATAAGAATATCTTTAATATCTATAAACCAACAGATGGGTTTTATAAACTTACATGATTAGCAGAATCCTTTATTTCTGCTCATTAGATGAATAGGTGTCATACACAAGGCCAGCACTGTTATTATTTAAACAATGTGAGACTGTTGGGAGACAGTGAATTTTCACCAAGGTCGTCCCAAGTGGTTATTTATAAACATTAACAGTCAGAGGTATCTACTATGAGACATTTATAAACTCCCATTAAATATGGTGGAATCCTGAGAAAGGATATACTTACCTAGTTTTGCAATACAACGGTTTAATGACCATAAAATAAATCAAAATACCTTTCATAAAAACTCCAAACTACTAAACAATCAGACACTACAAAATGCAAAGAACTGGACATCAAAATCATAAAAGTCGAAAAAAATCCCTCTGGTCATGAAAGGTTAAAGACATTTTCCGCATCTTAATGTCCTCGTACAATCGCGGTGCAGTCACTTAAACAGCACCAAACAGAAGGCAGGAAAGAAACGAGAGCATAAAATTGCACACTTAAAATATTGGGGTGTAAGGCCTCGTGATACTATGGATTAGTTATTGTCTTAATTCATTTCAAAGGTGCCCATACAAACTGCAATTTCATAGGTCAAAAGTTTTAAACTGCAGCAATTGATACATCCCGGAATCTATCAGATGTTGATCAGGACCGGGGTAAAAACAGGGCCGCACAGCAGCTGTGATCTGACCTTGTATGTGACCATGTCCGACAGCACTAATTGTGCCCTATCGGATCACACATCAAGTTGTATACAGATCCAAGTGCTTGCTGCGCAGTCTGGCACCTTAACTCACCAGAGGATTGGTCTTGTTCCACATAACATATGCAATTAGTGGTGATCTAACAATAAATGTATGAACACTTATTTATATAGCTCCAGCAGACTCTGCAGCAGTTTACAATTGGGAACAAACAGCAATAAACCAAGACTGGGTAATAACAGCCAGATAAAGAGGTAAGAGGACACTGCAGTCTATAGGGAAAGTAATCTTGCAGGCTATAGATGTTTCCTGTTCCCCGTGTGTTGGTATAGATCTGGATTAACTTCGTTTTTTGGTTTTGGCAAAACCGCCCTCGCGTGTTTTGGTTCCTTTTTTTTTAAATTCCTATTTTTTTTTGCTAAAATCACATAATTTGGCTCTTTTTCTGTTCCTACATTATTATTAACCTCAATAACATTAATTTCCAGTCAATTTTTGTCAAGTGGCAAGAACACTGCTACCCGTTTCTGTGTGAACAATGGGGCTGGATCTCCTGGGGAGGGAGGTACTTACGGAATCCAAAACCCGCGAGATCCGACAACACAACAATGATGTTTTGCCTCGATTCAGATCCAAGGACGCGCGAAAGTACCAAGCTGGCTCGCGAGCCTACTCGGATCCCCTAAGTTGGGGTTGGTTCGATTTTCAGAAAACTGAGCCCGAGCATCTCTATTGTAGGCAGGGAGTTATTATCTCTCTGGTTGTATTACCCACTATTGTTATTATTGCAATTGTTCCCAATTGTAAAGTGCTACATAATTTGTTAGCGGTATATAAATAAATGATGATGATGATGATGATAGGAAAATAGACGTTTGACACATGAGGTTAAGGCAGTGGATTCCAAACTTTTTCAGCTCAAGGCACCCTTAGAGTCTCCATAATTTTTTCAAGGCACCCCTAAGCCAAAATAATTACCAAGTATTCCCCCGCCTTGCTTACCACTGGCCCTGGCCGAGGCACCCCTGTGAGATGACCGAGGCACCCCTGTGAGATGACCGAGGCACCCCTGTGAGATGACCGAGGCACCCCTGTGAGATGACCGAGGCACCCCTGTGAGATGACCGAGGCACCCCTGTGAGATGACCGAGGCACCCCAGGCACACAGTTTGGGAACCACTGTGTTAAGGGCTAGGTGCTGCAGCCACACAGTGACATTACAAATAGTTTTTGATTGTCTGACTTAATAAATGAGAGTTAATTCACCTGATATTTGTACTTAAAATATCTACTGTAAGCTGCATGAACATGGTAGTGTCCCATGGAATAAACCACAGCTAAATAAGATGTCCTTAACAGGTGCAAAATAAAGTTTTTAAAGAAGGGGTAATTGTGATGGGGAAGACAGTATCACTGCAAGGATAATGACAATCTGCAATACAGTTAATGTGTGTACTATCCATCCGTTTATTTTCTGAATTATATGGTAATGATTTTAATGCCTTTTTTTTTTATTCAAGACTTTGATGCAATTCATTTTACCAACATAAACCCTAAAAAACACACACCTGAAGCATGGGAAACTAAATCCTTTGCCTGTTTTGCTTTTGCTGTTACCTGCAAAATAGAAATAAACAGTAAAAAACAAATTGGATGAATTCACATACACATATGGTTAAATAGACTGGATATACATTATATTTTTTTTAAAAAATACACACAGGCTATTGACAAATTATTAGATAATTTGTAAACCTGATTTCACTCCACCTCCTGGTTTACTAAACTGCGGGTTTGAAAAAGTGGAGATGTTGCCTATAGCAACCAATCAGATTCTAGCTGTCATTTATTTAGTACATTCTACAAAATGACAGCTAGAATCTGATTGGTTGCTATAGGCAACATCTCCTAATCTCCACTCTAGGGCCACACTCGCGCCTGTTGTCTGAGCTCTGCCCTTTCCCACTCAAGAAAGCGCTCATGGGCAGGGCCCTCCTTAGCCTTTGGTTTTCTGTTTGAACTTGTCTACCAAGTATTTCCCTGTTTTACACCCTGTTCTCACTGTCAGACACTGCAAGCACAATTGAGCCACACAAATAAATAATAGCAGTAATTATTCAGTTTTCGTTGCATTAGCCTCTAAAAATAAAATTATTATTATTTTTTTTTAACTTAAAAGGTTTTTATTAAGTTTTTAGTAAAAGAATATGTAACAAACATGGCAGTTGCAACAGAGTAGAGTGCATAATGTAGATCCAATAAATCAGTCAGAACTGCCCATAAACAATCAAAAAAGAAACAACAAACAATAACACAGGAAACATTTAAAAAGAATCTGCAGCACTAAGAGTGATGTCACATGTGCATTTTTCATGCTAGAGCTTTTGCAGTTTCAGAAGAGCAAATGCCTAATTTTCATAGACTATTTATTGCAGCTAGAAAAAAGTAGGGCATCTAAAATTCAGTTTATATTTGTGACAGGGTCAGCGTTGGAACACGTGTCCAAAATGCCGTCAGTCTCATGTGACAGCTGCTAGGATTACTCATAGAAATGATTTCCATTTACAACAATTAGTTGCTTTTCACACCACATGTAAAGTTCAGCTTCTGTGTGACGAAAACAGGGAGATTCTATTCAGCACGATGTGTCTCCGAAACAGCCCAAGGACACATTGGCGCGATATTGAGAATGGAATCTCCGCTCATTATTCCTCGCGTCCAATAGAGATGCGTAGAAAAATGAGCAGAGATTCCTTGTCATAATGGGCGGAAATGTGCGCATCCGAACATCAAGGTGTTGTTCAGTGGCACCTCGCTCCTAATTTAATTTCCCTCTAAAAGTTAACAGTTCTCTACACTATAGCAACAAAAAAAATAAAAAAATAGTTGTAACTGTGGCTTCAAGTTGTAATGTATTCAAATGATAGATCTCAATAGTAAGCGCTCCCCCAAAGTACAAACTACAGCTTTGGGCTCACCAAGAACATGCAGTGTTCCACAGATCATAGCCAGCAATGGTCTCTCTTACCCTAAAAAAACAAGTCACCTTACATAAATAAGCTAATATTGCCATTCATATGTATTGTATTTACATGTTATGTAGTCGAGTGCACGTTTATATGCTACTTCGGGGTGAGTAGAAGCTGACTGCATCATTCTTCAATAGGATTACGGACAGGATGTAAGCTGCGTAAAGGAAAATATACACCCCCCACAATCACAAGATGTATTTTTAGCTTGGTGCTCATTTATGGAGCATTCACCATGTGGTAACCACAGCTAAGAGCACTGGGGGACACAGACGTGCATCTTGTCCAGTATGTATGACTGTGTAATGTGGTGTCACATGGCCACGTTACACTCAGGGCCGGATTAACCCGAGGTCTAACTGGGCTATAGCCCAGGGGCCTCGGGCATTCAGGGGGCCCTTAAAAACTCCTCAGCAGCATTATTGATCGGTCGGGGGCGGGGGCGCCCCCGGCCCGATCGATGCTGCTGAGTACTGTCAGTGCAGTCCTCCGTCCCGGCGCGCTGTAGTCTGCTTACTGAGGATATCTCGCGAGAGTTCATGAACTCTCGCGAGATCTCCTCAGTAAGGAGCTTACAGCGCGCCGGGACGGAGGACTGCACTGACAGGTAAGTGCTTGGGGGGGTCCTCGCGGGGGGTGGGGGGCGGCGGACGGCTCACATTGGGGGCCTCGCGGGGAATGGAGGGCCCCTTAGCCCAGGGGCCTCCATTCCCTTAATCCGGCCCTGGTTACACTGAATGCCAGTCACAAGTGATACTATTCTAGATGCAAACAAACCACCCGGGTGCTAGGACTGCTTGAGCAGATGTGATGAAGAACCCTTGAAGGTAAGTATAAACAGGATTTTTAATTTCTGTCATACTCCTTAAGTTTTCAGTGGAGGTATAAATTAAGCTCCTAAAAAATTACATTTATGAGAATGATACGAGAACATCTATTATATAAATCAACTTGTATTTTAGGTATACTATGCTTTTTACTACAGGATAACTTGCTTCTTTGTTAGAAGTGAGAATACTGCTATGGAATCCTATGAGGAATATATGTGAGCAACTGCAATATAATGTTAATAGGTCCAAGATTAATCAGAAAAGCACCGAATACAAGAACCTGTGTGTCTACATTAGAACTAGCAGACTGCATTTCACAGACACGGGAAGCTGTATCTTATGACCCTAGCAAAGAAAAATCTGCTTTATGGTCCTGCACATGGAATGTGATAAGATGACATTTAGTTGGAACTGTGGATTTAGATCCATGTATCCTATTAGAATCGAAGACATTGTGATATCAAAAACACAATAGGACACGATGGAACCACATTCAGCAACACATTGCACCAAAGAACACATTCACTTAATGATGTCCAGTAAGTGGGATTTGTTTATTTAAAACTTATAGATGAAACAAAGAAAATAAACAAAGCAAAAAACAGTATTGCTACTGATAAGATTATTATACATGAATGTGCAGAAGATCTAAGCTTCTATGTAGAGGGGAAACATTATGTCCTATTTAATAAAATTGCACTACAAGTAGACAAATGTCATAGCCCATTGCAACCAGATTATAAACTTATTTTCCTGCTGCAGTTCAGCAAACATCTGATTAGTTGCTATGGGTTACAACACACTAGTGCAGAGTACCACTTATGGCCTGTGTCTGGTAAGAATAATATTACAAGGCACTTTATGCAATCAGAGCTTTGGTGGAAAAAACATGGAACAATACAGCCCACAGATATGAAAAGTATTCAGCCACATCTACGCATCATCCACTCGGTTCCTCCGTAAACAAATGACTGAACCACCTACAAAACACTAATTCACAGAGAAACACAAAACAAGAAATAAGTCCGCTTACACGCCAGGAAAGCCTCTAAGACACTACTGTAACACAAGATGAAGCTATTGTTTAGAACAGCTGTAACAGAAAAAGCAACAACTTTACAGCAGTGTATAAAACAGCTTCGCGGAGGAGCAGGAGGTAAAATTTCTTTGAATTGTTCAGATGCTGCAGGGTTTTAGCTTTCCTTAAATTAACTTCTACTATTTCTCTTTGGAGACAGGAGGGACAGTTTATCTAGTGGAGCATTCTGCTCACATGGCAAGGTAGCCCGGTAATTAAGAAAGTCGCCTTTAATCTATCCACCTGTCTGTTGTTTTCCTGCCTACCTGAGCCCTTTTCCAGGCAGCCGGCAAATCCCCTATCAGTCTGCTATCGCAACCTGAATGCTAGAGATTAGTAACCACAGGGAGACGCAGAATCGGTTTACATCCTCTCAGGCTAGAGAGCCGTACTACTTCACAAGTATGAAATTCGAGAATTTGTGGCCTTTAATTTAAAAAACCTGTAGCTAATAATCACATTATGGCCTGTTTTGCATGCCAGACAGTTTGTGTTTCCTGTTATTTTAACAATTTAAGTGGCCTTTGTGGTTACAAAAATCATCTGGTGAAAGCTATAAATTAACATTGTAAACATTTTAACCGTGCTAAGAGTGTGTGTGGCCACGGTAAGATCATATAATGATACACATATTGTTCCTTCCATCAATGTCACTGTAATAACAGAACAGAAGTAACATTTGTGCATTTAAAAATAAATAGAAGAGGCAACACAGTTCTAGTTTCCCCAGATTAAAGCATTGTCTGCACACAGTGGAGGCAGCCATATTGTGGTCAGAGCCAATGACCACGTTAGTGTGCCTCATGTCTTACTGATGTCACTAATATATAAAGGGTTTCAAGACCTCACATCTATTTACCCAGACGTCTTTTCTCCAAGAAACCAGCACAGATCTGCAGGGAATGACAGAAAAGCTGTAAATATAGGACTTTTAGAAGACCCACAACATCTACTCATGTGGCAAAGTGTTTAAGGCATTTCGCTTTGAGCTGTGTATGTAAACAGACATCACATGAGGGGGAAAACTGGGTGGATTGTTCTTAAAGGACGGGAATGAGTTCTAAGCCTGGGGCTACACATTGAGCTCGGAAAATGGGTCAGGGAACAGATGTGAATTGGCTGACGGGGAGACTGGGCTACAGGTAACCGGGTCACCAAGCAGGAACTATGATTTCAACAAACGCAATCTGGTTTCTCTTCATAATCAAGGAAACAAACCCAATTAACCCTTTCCTGCAGACAGGACAATTATGCTCATTAGCCTCCCGAGTGACGTGAAATGATTTTAAGGAACAATAGGGCTGTATAAATATGCAAATATACCATTTTAGGTGGATTTTTTTTTTTTTTAAGTTGGAAAGTAAATTTGGTGCAAAAAAAAAACCTGTGCAAAGCGTGTAAATAATAGTATCTGTACACTTATTAGAAAGCTGTAATGGCATACAGGTGAATAACAGGACACTGCCCAATGAAAGAGAGAAAGTTGCTACAAAACATGGTTATAAGATAGTTCTGTCAAATAAAAAAAAATGTTTGTAATAGGAGATCTGTGAAATGATTAAACTAAACACATCTGGTAACAGATCGTTGCTGGATTGTGTTGGGAAAGGTTGCATTAAATTTATGGCATGAACTGGTGTAGTATAAAACCGATCAACACTAAGAATATTTTAGGAGAACTATTCACATGTCATGTTTCTTAAATACAAAAATAGGTAAAGGGATATTTTATAAAATGTCACACTATTTATTTCTAACATATCTGTAATAAAAAATAACTTTTTGTCGAGAGATACTCTATCTGCCAATTCCACGCCACTGATTAAAAACAGTTACTGCAAATATAAATGGCATTGTTTTTCTGTGATCAGGTTACAGTAGCCTAAACCTCTAAGCACCAAAATCCCCTGTACAGCTGATCAGTTACAGCTGTTAATTGTAGAGCAGGGGACGTGCACACATCTGCTTCTTGCTTACTTAGTTAATGGTTCACTTCCAGAACCTAAAAGGATTGTGGTCTCTTTGAAAAGACAATGTCAGGCTCTATTCTGAGCCTGCCTTTTACACTGCCTGTCTTGTTCTGGTTTGTCACTTGCTGTACAATGCAAATCTGAGTGAACTCACATCTGCCACTGATCGACCCAATTCGTTTGCAATTTTCTCCCATCGACTAGGGGTGCCCCCAGGGAACTTAACCATACTTCTTGTCAGCTGGCTGAGGTCCTCCTCTGTCCATTCAGGTGCCTGAGTGAGAAAACAATGCAAAGTTTACTACTTCTAGTAGTATATCAGAAATATTAGCGATAGAGATGCAAAATAAATAAATAAATAAATAATAAAATCAATAATAAATGATCTTAGCAAAAAAAAACAAAAAAAAAAAAACACAAAAAACAAAATGTAAAAAAACGACATCTTGAGAAATAAAAGTACAAATTGTTTAAATAATAACATACAATTGACATCAGTAGACAGTAAAGCAGGGTCTGTTACTTAAAAATGACAGTCACACTTCAGAGGATGTAATAATATTATGTGTAAACATATTTGTATGCTTGTATATTTAGATCTTTCTATTTGTCACAGTTAGGGACATTTATGAACCAGATAATGCTAAAACAATACAGAACCCATACACCATATTAAAAAGCATAACCTTTACAGATAAATACCTCATCTAATCACCTTTTCCGATAATGAACAGACATGCATCAAGCACTTTCATTACCGAGCCATCAGCACAGAACAACAGTCAGAGGTGAGTGACCCCAGGGACTATCTCCAAAGCTACAGCAAAGCTTCTCCCTGACACTAATCCTCCCTGTCATTCTCCCACTGTGCTCTAACTACACTGACATCCGCCTGCCGCACTGCAAGCTTAACGGGGCCCTTCCTGACTTCTTTCACTGTCTCCCCTAATCAATGGTTCAAGCGTGCTCTTTTCACCATATCCAAATGGCAGCTTCACTCATAATCAAAGAGCACTGCCCCTGTTAAAGGGCTTCCCGAAAGGCTGTACCATTTGCATTCATTTGCAAAGCAAACTACTTTTATTCACTTTGTTCTGCTATCAGCAATGTTCCCTGAAGCAGATAAATTAGCATAAATACAACCTGCCACTTAAGAGTCAGTAAATAATGGCCAATAGCAGGCAGGATTGTATCAATCATTCTGTTTTGTGCCCACGTGATCCTTTGTTCGTTTAATTTTGAAAACCTCAAATATATTCACGGTTGTTGGGCTGCTCGCATTGTACGCATGCAAATTTATGCATGCACCGAAATATAACACGACCAGTACCCATTATAGGTTCCACTTTTAACAAACTCCAAGCTGCATTAAATCCAAAACCATAGTATATATATATATTTTTTTTACAGCTTGAAATAAAAGTAATTCTGGCACTTTTCATCTAAAAAAATGATTCATCAGAAAAATGACTGATCAGTAAATTAAAAGGTCTAAAAAGTGTACTCAGTTGTTTAAATTTGCGATTTGGGGTTGAACGATTATAAATCGCTCTGACAAAACAAAAAGTTACAATTTTCACTCTTCTACCAAGAGGAGAAGAAAGCAGCCAATTAGAATGCAGCACGGTTTAAAAATCAAAATCTTCCAAATAAACTCCAAGTAAAATATATAAAGGTGAGAATTCTATACAGCTTGCAACAAAACTATACAACGGCAAAATCCTGGGCATGTCTGACTTTATACAGTTGGCTGGTAAGGCATGCTGGTACTTCTAGTTCTCAGCAATGATGTATAAGCAACTACAAATAGAGATGTAAGTTTTGATTTTTTTGGGCTCAACAGGTGCAAGTGCAGATTTTAAGCCTCATCACATATCTGAGGTCCTATCCATATTATGGATAGGACCACAGGCTGCCACCAGGTAGACTGTAATCAGCTCATTTATTGTACAAAATGTCAAATAGAATGATATGGCATTTATTCATGGGATTTATAATACAGATTACAATGCAAGAGACAGTGTGCTTCTGCTATGGAGAAAAAAAGGGGGGTGCTGATGCAACGGTTTAATTAACTATATTCTGCCACTCAGATAACCAATGATAAAAAGTAAAGAGTGACCTTTTTGCCAACAAAACATATATAAAATAAAAAAACATCCGGTTTATATACAATTTTACATAGCTTATAACGAGTATGCAGCAAAATATTTAAAATACAGTACATAAGAACGTTTCAAACAGGTTTTCACAACAATTGTGCTGAAAGATTGCATGAAACCAGGCAACAGAAACAGTCATGATTACTTGTGGACACTGAACATATGCACACTACACTCTTCACAACCCCCCCCCCCCCCCCCCACACCCCGCTTTAAAATAAGCAAAACAAAAAAACAAACCAGAAAGCTTTAGTGTAAATGCCTCCATCAGTAATTAGCTGTATCTTTAAATAAACCACTGATCTGACTACCACTAGGGTGGCTCTAGTATGACTGTATTAATATTGAGCCAATTGTAGCTGTAATTCAAATGAAGGCATATGCATACTGCTTTGTCACTAGGAAACGTGCGTCCAATATTACAGAAACATTGGGAAAAGAATGAATCTGTGCAGCAGTGTTAACAGAGGACACCACATGGTGAGTGGGCAGCTGTCCTGGCTTCACCAGCATTCAGGTTCTGCAGCACAAACAGTCCAGCTCTTCGTCTGAATAGTAAATGAAAGTTCAGAGAAGCTTGGGTACCAAAGAATAAAAATTCATATCATGTCCCTGATGCAGGGGTGAAGAAAACAAAAACAAACGTAATGGACACAGTTAAAAGGAAGGAAGGAACATGGCTGGAGAAGCAATTTAAAAATCAGCGATGTTTAATTGCCATCTGTTCCAGCACCACCACTGCCAGCATAATGCCTGCAAAAATAAAATTATATATCTAGATATAAAGATATATATATATATATATATATATATATATATATATATATATATATATATATATATATATATATATATATATAAAAAGCTGACTGACAATGTTTTGTTTAATATAGTAGTCCATTCTGTTAAACGGAACCCACAATCAGTTAATTGGAATTGTACGTGTATTTTTTTTTTTAGTAAGGTTTAAACTTTTTTTTCTATATATTTTTAGAATATCTAAAAATAAATAAATGTTATTTTTAGAAGACCTTGGGGTAAATGTATTAATGTCCGAATTCTTCAACTCCGGCGTGTTCAGCGTCTTCGGCGATTAAATTTAAAGCGGCGCTGCCTTGTGAAGGGAAACTTCCCTTTACAATGCAGCGCCGCTTTAAATTTAATCACCGAAGACGCTGAACACGCCGGAGTTGAAGAATCCGGACATTAATACATTTACCCCCTTGTGTGTTACCTCTTTTTTTAGGTATTTTGCATTATTTCTCTGGGCAGACAGAGGAGCAATTTATTTAGACTTTTAGGGGCATATTCAATTGTTTAGTTCCCCCTGCGGCGTTAAAACGATTGCCGGTATTACGGTAATAGTAAGCTGGATTTCAGCTTGAGGCTCAGGGAGCTGCGAGCTGAAATCCAGCGAGAAAAGTACCGTAATACTGGTATTTACGCACACTATTACCGTAATGACAGTAATATTGCGCGCGCCACAAGATTTTTGGCTATAACGCCAACAATTGAGTATGCCCCATAAAATAAATAAGAATAATATTTATAATTTACAAGATTTAAATTCTACAAGTCCCATGTGAAAAAGAAACACTATATAAAATTGAATTACTTTGAAGACGCCGTGCAATCCACATTCATGGGGCTACAAGTGATAAGTAGAAAGTATTCAGTATGCTGTGTATACAGTATGCTGAGCAGCCGTATCACTTCTGCCATAACCGGGGCCTGTAGAAAGTGACTTACATTACAATAGAGGAGATCTGCACTCTTCAGAACGCAGTTCGGAACATGCCCGATAATGATCTTAATGATTTCAATAGGATCATTATTGGGCATTGCATTCGTTTTCAGGCCTTAAGCTGCGTACACACTACAGGATTTTCATTCAATTATCGTGCCCACCACATGTCCGTCTGGTATAAGATATAGTATTATTATGTACGCTCAATAATGTTTTATAAATTTCCTAAAAATCACAATCAACAATGTTGGGCAAATGTGGAAGTGTGTACGCACTCACGAGTGTAGGCGGATCTCTATAGAGTGTACAGAGTCACGACCTTTTCAGCAGATGGTAATGACAGATGTAGATCACAGATCTGAAGGTAAATAGTGTAGGTGTGTACACATAAATCTACATGCTCTTCGGGACTTTCAGTCCTTGGTAAAATCACATCTGCAGTAATTTCCTATAGTCTGTACCCAACTTTACACCACGGTAACGGGCCAATATTCTAAGCTCAGCTGCAATATTGCAGTGTGTACAGCCAGCATTATGTTTTCTGAGGGCTACATTGTTACAGTGTAACATTCTAAATTAACAAATCGTACAAGTATATTTTGCTTTACTAAAATTCCTTTACAGCTGAGAACTCATGGCTATACAGCTGTGAAAGTATACAGTGGGTTGGTAAGGGATGCTTGGACTTGTAGTTTTAACATTTCTAAAAAAAAGCCCTGCAAAAAATTTGCCTTATTTTGCATTTGGCCTCAACATCTTTCATGTTTTGCTGATGGAATTTGGCCTTAGGTGTTCCCAGTACTACCCCAACCACATTACACAGAAGTATGAATTGGCCATTGTGGTCCCAGCTCTATTCACAAACTATACATTCAAATTCACAATTACAGTGACAAACTTTGCAAATAGTGAAGCTCAATTATGAACAACAACAATGTACATTACTTGTATGGTGGTCAAGACAAAATGAGGGGACGAGACAAAAGTTAGAGATGATATTGGTTACAAAAGGAACGGTAAGTACTCAAATATGTTTATTTACGACCTTATTTGTGGAAGACACTAAAATATGTAGGGTTATTAACACAGGAGGATAGTGTCTTTCTACAGAGGGATTTAGACAAATTGGGAAGTTGGGTAGGAACGTGGCAGATGAAGTTTGACATAGATCCATGCAGGGTTATACAGTAAACTTAGCCCATCATAGCAAATAAGCTACTAAACATTACAATTGGACCACTCTGAGATGGAAATTAATTTTGGAATACAAGATACAGATGTAGTTTAAAAGCTATACTAATCATTTGTCAGACCACATTTTAAATAGGACATAGGAGAACTTGAGAGAGTTCAGAGGTGTGTAACTTTGAAGAAGTTAGAACACAAAGAATGGTCATTCAAATCGGGCATGTTTACAAAAGGACAAACAAGATGCATTTGAGGCGTAAAATTAATTGTATAAAATATATACAATGTCAACACAGATTTGTTTAATTAACTTTTTATACCCAATAATTAAATGTATTTTAAAAAGTGTATTGGATGCTTGGTACAGTAAATTATATCTCCAGCTATAATGATTTGAATGCATTAAATTGGGTAATTGACCAGGGGAATTAACTGGATTCCCATTCATAGGGGTCGGGAAGTATTTTTTATTTCCAAGGTGAGGGGAAGCCGACAACTACGTCACATGGATTTTGTTTTGCTTTCCTCTTGATCAACACAGCAAGAACTTTTAATAGGTTGAACTTAATGGACTTTTGTCTTGTTTCAACCTTGCAACACACATTTGCTTGAGCAATTTATGTATTACGCGCTAAAACAAAAAAAAATGAGCGCTCTAAAAATATTATCGTTAATACGGTAATATGCGCGTAAATACCGTTAATACGGTAGTTTACTCGCTGAATTTCATCCTGCAGCTCAGGGAGCTGCGAGATGAAATTTAGCGAGTAATTTTTGTTTTAGCGCGTTAACGGCAACAATTGAATACCCCCCATAGTTTAATATTCTGGATGTAATAATAACTCATAGTTCAATATGTAGTACAACTTCTAATGGTTTGACGCAGTTATCTGCCAATGCTGGACAACATATCACTGTGTAACATACAGTGTGTGTGTGTGTGTGTGTGTGTGTGTGTGTGTCACAGATGTAATAACATTGTGGCATTTATTTCAATTCAAATGTGCATTAAAAGGAATTAAATAACCTTCTGCTGCATATTAGACGATATCTCAGCATTCTGCTTATATGGTCACAGAACTTGTTGGTTAGCTTACAGTAGCGGGTGAAAATACTCATATTATTCAACCATAACCCAAAAGGTGTAAAATGTTAAACTATAAGTTCTCTATGTAATCACTCAGATTAGATTCCCTGATTTGTGGTCAGATTTCAACACATTGTAAGGCATAGTTTCTTAGCGCTCTACGTAAGTATACCAATGGGCCGTATTTGGGGGGATTCCCTATATGAGAATATGCAGAACTGGTATTACTGGTCCTGACGAATAGGTTAAAAGCAACTTCCAATCTAATATGTTTATAACATTCCATCACCATCTGGACCTTAATCTGCATACTGGCCCTTACAGTAGTCTGTATTATGTGTATGTCAGGACTTTATTGATATCTGAGGCAGATATTGTATATTTTAAATTGCTTTTACTGCTCTCTCTCGAACACCTACCTGTCCCATCATTACTTGCACCAGTGCCTGGAGTTTCCGTGTTCAGCCAGAGACATCATACAGGCGTCAGTACAGTCAAACTAAAAGGGGATGGCAGACAATAGTTCCTGTTGGCCTGGAGGTATTGAAGACTTGTCGGAGCTTAAGTGCTGGGAGCTGTTAATAGCAATGTGCCCTCCAGAGACTAGGTGAAATAGAGGGATGATGCAGCCAGGAAATAAAATTTAGGACATACCCATACATTATGCTTTTCTATTTTGAACGAAACGCCAAGAACATGCCCTGTTGGTATTATATAAGTTTGTGAAACTATGGTGGTGGTATTGTTTTTTGGGGACGGCTGAATAAACATAAAAGCAATCTGCACTTCTAAGCGCGACAGTTAAATACAACACTTTGCACTTTCTAACTTGCTGAAAACGTAATATGACCATAATGGGCCTGAATAATTAAAGTAAGGTTTTTTGTTTTAAAAAAAATAATAAAATTCTCCGGGACAAACCAAGTTAGAATGCAAGGGGTGCATATTAGTTAATTATTCTGCAAATAAAGAAAATACTAATTGCTTTCTTCCTGTAGCACACAAATACTTGAAAGCTTTATTTTTACACTGAAATATAAAGTTGATCTAGGACATGCCCTACCCCAATGATAAATTTGTCCCCTCCAATGCAACATGGTTTTGCTAAGGTGCAAAGTTACTCCTCTTTTTTTTTTTTTTTTTTGCTTTACTTTCCTTAATGAATCAGACCCAATATGTTCATTAAGCCACATAGTTAAGTGTATTATTCTACATGAAAACCTGTCCTAAGTGGCTCTCATGGCTAAGAATCTTGCATTCATCTTTCCCTAGTGAATGCACAGAAATTAGGGGTTGCACCCAGTTTAGATGATTTTCCTACACTGGGTGAACCTCTCTTTATAGAGATTAACTAACAAAGTAGATAATTGCAGCAACATTTCAATAGATGTATTATTCTGAACATTTACAACAAATATATTATGGTGATGCTATTATACGAGACAGCAAACTAAGCTGTGCAACAAAGTGGTTTATAATCTAGGGTACTTCAGCAAGCAGTGTATTTGTAGGGAAGGGTGACTTGTGGCTTATGGTATATGAAGGAAGACATTAATTGGTGGACGTGAGACCAATTAGGTCAGCAAAGTAACGACTGGTCAATGTGAATCAAGAAACTGTATTGGAGGGGGGCGGGCTAGCCACAAACTGGTTTATCAGATTTTGTGATGAGCCATTTTGCAGAGTAAAACATTATATTCATAAGTGTTCACCCAATAGATTCATTATAACATAACTGAGGCTTGAAGGGGTGCAGCCATATTGAGGACAGAAACAATATTCATGAGAATATTGGCTGTTATTAGGGATCACAAGGGTAAACTGTTAATGGTGCCTCTTGTAATCCCGTTACCCAACACGGTTTAAATATTTGGAATCTTCGCAATGGTGTAAGTACATTTATTTCCCCTTATAAGTTCTTCATTATAGGCTACTCATGTTTATTTGTGGTGAAATTAGACTGGGCTGTATACTTCCACCAGATTGAGAGAAAAAATATGTCTAGCAATGAATTTTACAGATATAACCACCACTTTTGGTGGTATCAGACTCTCTATTAACAAGGTGTTTCCAGCCCCATAGCCTAGTAAGCATTTTTACAACTTTCCCCTGAATTCCCACCAATATCTGGAGTAACGGAGGTCCCAGGATAACAGGGGTTATGGTAAAGATGTCTGCAAGCAAACAATCCATTGGTGACCAGCGCCTTTTAAGTGTCCCTCCATTCCATATCCTTAACAGGTAACAGGTGGGGATGTCTAAGGCAAATGCTAAACAAAGACTCTAGGCTGGATCCTATTCAATGGATTCCAGTCCTCAGTATGGGCAGGTAAGCTGGAGGGAGTTACTTGAGCCTGGGAACTGGCAGATGCACCTGAGCTTGATACAGTGATTGACCTCCTGACAGGGGGGGGGGGGGGGCTTTCAAAAATGGACGTGTTAACCTTTCTGCAACCAAAGTGATGTTAATAATTCAGACCTGTCGCCATCGTACCAGCAGATGCAAACAAACCCACTGCGCAAAACGTGGCAGGAGTCCATTAAGGAAGTGCTTCTAATAAATATAATGTTCCACGACCTAGGCAGCTGTATGTGTTCCTGGCTGAAGCCACCTATTAGCATCACACAACCACTGGGCTAAGGCCTGGGATCCAACATCTGCAGAGAAAACTTCTGCCCTGAAACACTGCCGATAAGTCTCTTGGGTGACCGAGAGTCAGACCATGACGGCAGTCATGGTTTTATTATATTTGGAAGCATCCTTCATCTCCAGACTGGAATAAGCAACTTGTGGATCCTCATTTAACAAGGTGGCAAGGCAGACAGGTCAAAAAAACCTAGGCCAGGGCTGAGCTGTGGTGACTCTCTTGAAGGAAAGAGTCAGGATCACCGCTTACTGTCATTTTAGGTATAAGGGCAGTAACAGGGCATCTGGGAAGCCACAATCAATGAGCGGTTTCTGCACAAAGTTGTCAGATCTCCTCCTATTGTGCAGTCTGTTCCTGCTGAAACAGTACCAGCAGGGCTGTGTCCTCTGAATTGCATGTTCCATTTGGGACTGCTGGAGTTCTTGGACTGCCCATGATGATCTCCATAAGAGCGTCCTGCCACTAGGACTAGACTCGAGCCCACTTCTGACACACATATATAGTGTGCAGTGGCGAGTTAATAACGGGACAGGCAAATCTTGTGTCTTCAGTCAGTGGTGCAAGTAACTTTCAACAGCGGCAGGTGCACAGCAATCAAGACACAGCAAAATAAGGGGGAACTAGCACTAGGTGATGAGTCTGGGTGTTAAGATGTAGTTAGCAGCACTAAGCCTGGCAGAGGTTTCACAGAGTTGTCAAGTCAGGACACTCTTGATCTCCTGCAGACCAACTGCAGACTAGGCTGTAATGTCTTATAATAGACAGAACGTCACCCAGTGTTCTGGTGAAATTTGAAGACAAATCAATTTTGTTGGGCGTTTAACATGAATGCTTTATGCAAGTGAAACAGTCTTCCAAAGAACTACTTTGTCAAACTCAAAGTATGTGTGCTTGAGGATAATAGATTTGCTCTATCTTTACAATCATTAAGCATGATCTCATTCATATACATATCAATGAATCTCTAATTTCTACTAAACTGTGTTCCTGAGGTTTAAAGCCTGTCGCTTCCAAATACGCAACCGTCCTTTTCTCTCTCAGGATGCCACCAAAACTATCATCCATGCACTCATCATCTCCCGCCTTGATTATTGTAACCTCCTCCTCACTGCCTCCCCCACTCCCGTCTCTCCCCCTCCGCTCTATACTCAATGCGTCCGCAAGACTCATCTTCCTCGCCTTACACTGGCTTCTCTTCCCCTACAGAATCCTTTTCAAACTCCTCACCACCACTTACAAGGCTCTCTCCAACTCTACTGCCACTTATATCTCTAGCCTCCTCTCTATTCTCACTCCTGCACTCGGCCAATGACCGCCGCCTCTCCTCCACCCTTGTCACCTCTTCCCACTCCAGAATCCAAGACTTTTCCCGTGCAGCCACCCTTCTCTGGAACGACCTCCCTCGTTCCATCCGTCTCTCTCCTACTCTGTGCTCCTTCAAACGTGCACTCAAAACTCACCTCTTCCTCAATGCCTACCAACCATCTACTTAACCCCCATCTCCTCCCTTTGCTCGTCCTCCCTTCTCTCCTCTTGCCTCAACTGGCTCCTCTTGTGCCTGGTCTGTTTACCCTCCCTTAGGATGTAAGCTCGTATGAGCAGGGCCCCCTCCCCTCCTGTCTCCCTACCTGTTCTTCCGCTCCGTCTTTACTGCATATGACTAGCCGGAGTTTCTGAAGTATTGGTACTTTTTGTTCATTGTTCTGTATGGTTTCACCCTGTATAGTCCACTGTTAGTACTGTGTGCGGCGCTGCAGATACTTTGTGGCGCCTAACAAATAAATGATAATAATAATAATAATAATTTAAGGCACATTTAATTCACAAATGCTGTACAGCTTTTTTTTTCTCCACCAACAGACAGAGCACATAATCTGCCCGGATGCTGGCACGACACAGATCACTGATCCCTATGAGAAATAGAAAGTGTGTGCATGGGTTTCTATACACAATGCAGGAGTGACATGTATGTAGAAAGGACATGTCCCAGTTCTGTGTCTCTACATCAATCCCATGTTGTGTAAGGGCAGCCCTTTATCTCATCGGTAAAGTTGATTCCTAGTGTGGTGGACTCTCCCGTTTACTGGAAGAAACTCAGGAGATAAGCATCAGCCTCTCCAGTTTCTTTATGCAATGTATAAAATTAAAAAAATATATTGTTTGGTGTGTAGACATTTTACAATAAAGAAGCTGCTATCTTGAAGGCCACTGTGCCCAGCTGCTGGTAAGACAGGACACACAAACATCTGTGTACAATGATTGCCATGCTTTATCAAATAGTTTTCTTTAGGGAGTTCCAAGGCCACTAAATCCTTCAGATTTCAACACCTAATTCCTGTGACACACTTTGAAGGTTTTGTTCAAAGACTGTTTGATCTGGACTGTCTCCAGTTCACAATCATTAACCATTTACTTATCACTCACCAGGACATATCACTCACCAGGACAGACAGCAAGACTTGGGAAGGTTTAGAGCTCCTTCAGTGTACTTTGCCGTTACGTAATAGTACACTGTAATATTTACTTTCATTTAATTTCAAGAAAGTGCATTAAACTGATTAAAAGGTCTAAAGCAAGTTGGTTTTTAACTTCTGAGCCAAACATTTTATGAGATGTTCTGCTATTTCTTGAAATTCTTGACATTTGTCAGAGTAATCCTCTCTCTGAAGCTCTATATACATTTAATGTGCTTTGTGCCGAGGTAAGTGAGGGAGGCATATGCTTAAACAGAAAAAAAAAGCAGAAGTCGAGAGATTCACCCCTCAAATTTAGAAACAGCAATATAAGCTTTATTAGAACTTAATATAAAAATAAGTAACCACTTTGATTTTGTCAGTTATATAGTGCTTACATATACTGCAGCCTATACAGCGAATATTTAATCATTCATATTAGTCCATTTCTAAGTGGAGCGAACAATCCAAATTTCCTACCATATGTACACACACACACAGATAATTATGTTTGTTCACAAGCCAATTAACCTACTTGTATGTATGTATCTGGGTTTTCTCTGGGTGCTCTAGTTTCCTTCCACACAAACAGGGGCAGAATATACAAATGTCACACAGAATATATTGGTAGCGTTACCATAAAGAAGAAGCGCAAAGCACTGGTAGAAGTTAAGAAATTAATGCTGAGTAAGATGTTAGATGTTTATCAGCTTTTGCTACATAGATCACTCAACTCTCAATATCAAATAGCACCAAATCCACTCATGTTTTTTTTTTTTTAAAAAATAGTTGATATTTACTTTGTCTCATACAAATCAGCCATTTCAAAGCCCCAAAATCCAAACACAATGGGAAATGAAGCTGAAAGTAGTGGCCAAATGACACCATTTTTTCCCCTTCTTCTACAGATCGAAGGCAGTCTTAAGTGTTCAAAGACACAGGGGTCCAAGCCATCTTAACAGGGCTATTAACGATCATATTGACTAAAGGAAAGTATAGATCTCACCCATAAGTCATGCATTAATACTTTAATGACTCAGTCCCAATGAAAGGATAGTCCTCCAATATCTGTAATGGTACTGTGATATGGAGTGCCAGACCTGGTAAATAACCCGCAATCAAAGGTTCCAGTCCATATGACTGAGCTCTGGGAGCTGTAATTAGCCTTTGTGTAATCGCCACTTGTGCAGGTCCATCAAGCAAGAAATAGGGCACGAGGTCCGCTCTGGATTTAGTATAAAAGGCCAATTAAATGAGAACCATCTCTTGGGTAAAATTATATTTATACATTCTTATTTAGAAAGCGCTGTAATCTGAGGGGGTCATGACATGCATCAAACTCTATACAAAGACATGAAACAGGGGTAGAGATGGCTCTGTCCAACTGAGCTTACAATCTAAGAGGTGTGGGGAACACATGGTTATATATTTTATATACACACACATATATATATATATATATATATATATATATATATATATATATATATATATATATATATATATATATATATATATATATATATAGTACCTAGTACAGAATTAATTATGTGTTTGGCTATACATTATATGCTGATCCAGTCATCTGCATATTCCAATTGTGGGAACTCAGCTATACAGTTGAATAGAGCGTATATGTCCTGAGTTTCTGATGGTAATAGATTTCAACATTTATATAGTGCCTGCAACTTCCGTAGCGCTTCACAATTGGGATGTGACATTAGTCTAAAAGGAAATTTAATTTAACTCTCTGCATGCTTTCCTTAGTGCTATGTGGACAGTCTGGAGCACATGGTAAGCAAAATACATGACTTAGTGTAAACAACAGCCCAAAGACCTATTATATAAATTGACATAAATGTAACAGGTTTTTCACAATCAGATTACCTTATGGACTTATACATGTCCTCCTGTAACCAGGACCAGCCCACTAATTTTGTGTAAATTAGGCGCCTGCTAAAGATTGGCACCAGCAGCAGTGAGAGGGGGAAGGGAGCGAATACTAATTACCGGGCCCCGGGTATGTCAGGGGGCCCAGGCCCACACTGCAGACCAGAAATGTATTTTTATTTTTTTCATTCACCTGGGTGGCGAGGGTGGGGCTAATCTGGAGAGGGGCGGAGCTAATCATCCCATTAGTTCACTGACACGGCCCTGTCAGTGAACTAATGGGAGACAGGCAGCCAGGCAAAAAATCAAATTGCTGCCAGGCTATATTAGTTATAGATATATGCTTGTCGGCTGTAAACATGATGCATCTGAACCTATTTAGTTTTACTAGAAAACATGGTTAAAAAAAAATACATATGTATGTCTGAACTTCCTTTCCTCACAACTACATCCTATACATTGTAAGATTGCAGGGACATCCATCTGTTTGTTAATACCCAGTCTTGTTTGATTACTATTTTAGTTCCAAATTGTAAAGCACTGTGGAATGTGCTGGCCCTCTATTAGTAAATGTTAATATACATCTTTATATTCACCTAGCATACCTTTACTGTGATCCACACTCACAAATATAGACTATTTTCAAAGGGGAAGTGAGTGTGTTGGTGGCACCTAATCTAATTACTATGGCATCTAACCAACTGGGAGAATCATCTGAATAACATACTCCCTTTCCTTTGAAGAATTATCCAGGCAGTCTGTGAATAAACCCTTATATTAGGCTTTGGGTGCGTCAGAGAAAACAATGTACGACAATACAAGCATGGAATATACTCTAACAGAGCAGCAGAGCAGAAACTAATACCTTGAACAAATGTGAAAAATACATGAGGCTTATAGCAGTAGTTTAAAAAGTAATATAATAAATGAACAGAGAAATTGCTCCCATTTAAATGTGTATATTTAAAAGCCACTGAAACAATGAAAGGGGATAAGAAGAGTATAGTTTTAAGCTACTCCCTGGGGTCACCATGCCCAGTGGACCCAGGTGTACCACCACCAGATTATCAATGAAGAAACTACCGAGCAGGCGTGCCAAACATTAGATCGCCTTTAAACCCTCTCTTCATTCACGTACCAGAAAAAGTGCTCCGTGTACACCTGCAAACCAGGCAACTTCCCTATAACTGCACCCTCTCCGTCCTGTTAAATACAATTGCAATATCTTTCTGCAAAGCCAAATTATTTTTTGTTTTGCCAGTCAACCCATGATAGATACTTCTGGTCATGCCCCCATCTGAAGTACAAAAATGGTGTTCTGCAGTTTGATATTTAATACCCTTGGTATGGCATCAGTTAAACAGGACATTGTTTTTTTTTTTTTTATATAATGCCGAACTCCATGGGAAACAAAAAAAACAAAAACAAAAAACCCTGCAAGAGATGCCAGAAACTGACTCCCCTTAGTTACTATAGGCCAATCACAAGCAGTTTTCCACACTAAGCACAACGTGATTGGCTGGTGGTAAGAGGAATCCCAGGGACTCCCCTGCTTTCACATTGCAAGAGATTGATAGAATTTCTATTGATGGGGGGGGGGGGGGGAGGGGGAGGGGGGTAAAGAATGCTGAGGAGCTTCATCCAGGTCACTGGAGTTTCTACAACTAGTGCACAATTCCATTGGAAGGGGCCACACACACACACACACACACACACACCGTTCTTGACTGACTCTAGCCTACTAACTGATGATGAATTTGCCTCCATTACCACAAGATAAATACATAATAAAAGAAATCATGCAGACAATGCTACAGTACTGTTTACACAGCTATGTGCCAGATGTAATGCACACACAAGTGGACGGTAGCCCGGGCTACTTACAGAAAGTATCCACCAACATTTTTCCCTACCACAATCTAGTTACAGTGTGCCAGCATTCTAAGGCCCCAAAATGACACTTCTACTCCGAGGTGAAGTAGACTCTGATGATCCCTTACGCTGGTTACATACTACGGGGTTTTCACCTGATTATCAAGCCGATCAAAAGATAAACGACCGTGGAGCCAGATATTGCATTAGTATGTACACTCCCATGATCATGTTTTATCGTACCAAAGCACATCGTATCGTTTAAATTTTATAAACGGATGAAAAGTCACTGTCAACGATGGAACAATGTCGGGCAAATGTGGAAGTGTGTATGCAGTCACAAGCAGCAGTGTAGGCAGATCTCTGTAGAGTGTGCAGAGTCACTATCTTTTCAGCAGATGGTTATGACAGATGAAGAGCACAGATCTGAAGGTAAATCGTGTATACACATGAATCGTCATGGTGATCGGGACTTTCAGTCATTGGTAAAATCGTTAAAGATATCGCATCTGCAGTAATTTTCTGTAGTGTGTACCCAGCTTTTGTCTTGGAGCAAGAGGTGTCTACATAAACCCTGCTACCTTAATAAACTGTATGAGGTGCTATGCTACAGTGACTGAATATATAACACATACAAAGCGTACATAGATTAGAAATAGTAAATCCCTTGTTTTAGCCTACATGTAGGGTGATGACTTGAGGTGTGCTCCTGACCCTTTGTGTCACCGCATAAAACTCAAGATACTTTACAGGAATAGTGTAGGATGAAAAACAGCGACACCGCAACGCAGTTCTCCATTTCAAAGAATGAGCTCATTAATGATTGTAAATAGTTCAATAGGAATTGGCAAGTTTGATCCTTGATGTTTGAAACATGCTCATTTCAATCATTCTACCTGTTGACTGAGCTGTACCATTTTAAGGTGCCTAGACAAGGAGATAGCTGGGACAAGTGGGTCCTACTAACATATATAGATACATGCTTTCAACGCTCCATGTGGATTTCAAACTTTAAATGTATTACGTAAACAGAGACGACAAAAATTGAATTCTGCCATTTACAAAAATGTGAATGTTAAACAGAGAACATAGAGGAATTTGACATAATCAGATAATGATTGATGGGATACAGAGGTAAGCTTGTATACGGTAGAGATGATGCTGGAAGATCAAGGGGACAATTGGTAACGTGAGCTTGACAAAAGGGCTAATCTTTTTAAAATGGTGAAAAAGAAGAGTAGGTTAGGGGGTCACAACAATGTTGAAATTAAAGGAAGATGAGTGATATGCAAAAGGCCCCTTGTTTAACGTTCTCATAGGAATGAGAATAATTAAGTTATATTGGAAATCACTGCAAGACATAAAATACAGATACAAAGTTATTACAAGTTGTATAAAGCACTATTTTTTCTTATTTTATGCAGGTAAAAGAAATGCAAAAACTGAACAGCAATTTTCTGAATAATGACAGTGATTTTAGTGGAAATACCAGAACCCACAGCGACATGTCTGCTCGGGCTAGCGGTCTATATTCAAAAAAATAAATAAAAAACAGCACATTCATTCACTGGCCTATAATCAGATATTTAAAAAATAAATCTATTTAGTTTTATATGCTTGAAACCGTTGTGAAATAAGGCCCTGGCGTACCCAATGCTTTAAGCTGGCCACACACTGGACTGCCAATTTGGACAAAGATCCTGCTGTTTGGTGCTTGGGCCCAGGATAATTTCCAGCATCGCTGGGGCCTCTAAGTGTGGTTGGGAAAAAAAAATGCATTTACAGGGCAACATAGATCATCTGCGAATCATATTTACCAGCATGCCCAATAGTAATCCAATTGACTTTGAACGGATTATTATCCTCATCAAGCACTATGGTCATTTTGGGGCCACACATGTGGCGATATCACAGCAAGTCTTCCCAATATTAGGTGCTAGCTAACTCATGGCACTTACAAGAATACTTTTCAGCCAATTGAGATTAAGTAGCTTTGGTAAAACAGCAGTTAAACAGGGCATCGCTGGGTTAATACAAGACCCAGCTCCAGGGTTTCCATCATGCACACATAGGTTTAGAGTTGCAAGTATAAATAAAAAAGTTACAAATATCTGCAGGCCACTGCATATATTTGTATAATATACTATTGAATAATAATGTGCCGGTATTATGAACATTTCTGCTAGAATTGCAATCTTTAGTGGAGTTCTTTGTTTGCAGTACAAAATAAGAAGGCAACTGCAAATAAAGACGGCCACTTCATTACTTGTGTAGTACCAGCACTTCCAAGATTCAAGCAAAAGGTCTGAGAAATCGCTTAACATGAAATAAATGCAAAAAGATACTACTGAGATATTTAATCAAATGTACATTCCCATCACATAATAAAAGGCACACGACATTGGCAACATTTATTACCTTTGATGCTATTTCAAAATTGCCAGATAGCCAGAAGATTCCAGCATACAACCACTGCCTGGCAGTACAAGAGTCACATCATCATTATTGTTACTGTACAGGAATGTCGTCTGCTTGGTTAATACAGAGTGTTCCTTTAGGTTAGGGAACAGGGGTAAATTACCCCAAATTGGGTAAAAATTAAATTCCTGGGGGTAGTGCTGCCAATTCACATGCTGTCATTGGATTGTAGACCCCTTTAAATGTGAAATTGCTGTTGTACCAGAAGAGCCTCAAGGGTTGGCAGAGGCACTTCTTGAGCTTCGATGCAATAATGAATCACGTATTACATTTGAAAACAAAGCAGATCTGTCATATATTTAAATGTCAACAGCTGCTGAGGCATTCAAAATTGCACATGAGGAGGCAGTCAAAAAGTTGCTGCCTTTTGCAACAACCTACCTTTGCAAACAAGGATTTTCCACTCTAACGAACATAAAAACAAAGCAGAGAAATCGATTGGACGCTGAAGACTGTATCCAAATTGCTCTGACATCAAATTTCCCCAATATTGATGCTCTAGTATCAAAAATGAAGCAACATCATTTCTCCAAAACCTGAAGTTTTGAAGTTGAAGCTTTTAAAGAAATTTTGAATAGATTCAATAAAATTTTGAATTCCATTAATTAATAATATATGATTTCCTTCCTTTCAAATCAAGGGGGCAACGTCGGCGTATCTAAATATATTTTGGGGTAAAAGGTAAAAAAAATTCCCTGACCCCTGCTTTAGGTGGTAGCATTCATGGTGATACTTTACTAATAATGCTTCAATATCCTACACCCAAACCTGCCAACTGTCTATAATTTCAAGGGACAGTTGTAGGTTTTACAGATGTTGCCCTGCAAATGGCCCTATTCTTCAATATTGGTCTTATGCAAAGTACAATTGTGTATCCATGTATTCAGGATATTGTATACAATACTCACTATCATTATTCTGCAATCCCTGGAAATGTGTTTTTATTGAATAGGAGAATTTAAACTATTATAAGCAAGATTACCACTCCTGGCATAATGGGGATTTGAACTACATGTGATGTTTCGATCCACCTGCCCAGTAGCAAAATTATTTAAAAAATACATTTGAGCGGTCAATGCAATCCTACCTGAACGCTACAGAAAGCGAATTACATTAAACTTCCACTCCATGACTGCTACAAATGCACTAAAGAGTCTCAGGTTTCAGTGTGGAAACAAAGATTAAGCAGACACAAGCCATAAAAAATAGGAGGGGAAAAAAAATACAATTGGCATGGTAACCTGTCCTACCACAAAATGAGATGAGCTCATGGTTAAAGTGATCCATGCAATTAAGGAACCAAGCTCTTTCCTAGGGGAATAATAGAAATGTCTTAGCATAAGCTTTAATACGGCTATCAGTGCAGAAGTGTCCCTCAACTCTCCTTGATTACAGAGAAGCCAGCATTTAGGATTAAAAGTAGCAGGTTATTAAAACTGAAGAAAGTCTGCAGTGTTTGAACAAAATAATATTCCCAATTACCATGACCCATGAAATTCACTTAAGAATTTGAAAATATTTCCACCAAAGACTCATTTTAAAAGCAGAGTAAAAAGAAATGGATTGTTAAAAAAGTGCCTTAACGGCACACCTCCCAACTGGCCCAATTCCAGCAGGACAGTCCCGGATTTAGGGCTCGGTCAAGTTTGTTCAGCAGCTGGGATTGGCTGGGGTAAGAGAGATAACTAATGGGCAGCCTATAACTGCAGCCCTCTGAGGGCATGGCCACACCCCGTTCCGCTCCCAGGGACTTGCATGTTTGGAGGTATGGATTTGCATAGATGCACCTAAATATCCAAGTGTAAGGGATTTTGGGGAGCAGAAGTTTGCACCAGGGAATGGGATGGGATGGGTTGGATATAATATTCCTTGCCAAGTACAGAGTAGGTGCCGCGATGCACCAAGTTTGCAGAGCAGTGCAAAAAATTACTTCATTTTATTAAGATGAGATAAAAAGTGAATAGGGTCCCATTGATTGTAAGCCTGCGAGCAGGGCCTTCTCACCTCTTTGTCTGTTTTACCCAGTTTGTTTATTAGTTTACTATGTTTGTCCCCAATTGTAAAGCGCTACGGAATATGTTGGCGCAATATAAATAAATAAATGATGATGATAGGGTGCCAAGAGGCAATCCTTGCATTGTGAACGAGTGCGTAGATATTTTACTCTGCCAGCTCACAGCTAATTTAAATTCAAAGACTGGGGATTTATATCATACCTATAACATTACAAATATGGCTCCATCCTGTTGCACTTTGCGGGAGAAGAGCATCCCTAGGCAGACTGTGCAACATATAAACTTCAAATCACAAAAAAGTGTCACATGTAATAAGACTGACAACAGTGCTGCCATCACTTCACGGTCATCATTAATGTAAACCATAAATGAGGCTAAACTGTGCCACCTTTGGAGAAAACTTCAATTCAGTGAAAGAGATTGTCTGACGGTGGAGGGATGTTGGATATGACAGTCATACTTTTACACAGTGCCCTCGTCACTGTCCCGCCTGCCCATGAACTACATCTAGCTCTTAGTGGCGCCTCTCGGCAGGGTAGACTAGAGATGCACCATGAAGTGCACCAAGATGATCATCTAGAAGTGCTGGTGCAAAACCAAGACGTTTTAGAGCGTGCATTAAGCGCATGTCATTAATGAGGTCCAGGGACTACTGTTACATTATTTAATTAAACCGTTATTGTTCATATTATTTTTAGAAGAAACGTTACTAATCAAGGTTACATTTTCAGACATATTTCAGTGCGTTAAGAACAGACCTCGTCATTTCTGAGATAAAAAGGACAACACACACATGTCTACAAGTGATTTCAAGAACTACATCAAGATAAATTGTAGGTTTGCTACTTAAGCTGCTCTACTGGAAATGTTATGTCAACATTATTACCAGCTATTTAAATGTGTAAGTAAAACCTAAAGTAGTTAGTTAAGTAGTGGAGAGTCTTTTCTTGAAACCCCTACCAAATCTATTTAGTAAAAAACAATCATTAAAAGATATTGCTGCCATATTTCTGTGAAAGTCCATGTCATGTGCTGCCTGAGAATTGGCATGCAGAGTGGATGTGGCTAGTCTGAAAATGGGACAGGTCATATCAGTGGGACCCGCGACATTTACAAAATGCAATTAACGCATGCAACTATAACACTGGTGCTAATAATGCACTTGCTCTAAGCCACGTCAGGCCTGCTACAGGACACATGCATTGTGTCAGTGGAGTTTACATGTACAGGAATATTCAGATTCTGACGTATATCTCTTCTGTAACTCAGCGCAGTCAGTGGGCAGGACTATAGACCTGATACAAAGCTGTTGTGAAGAGATGGGCGAGAAACACAAGAGCATTTAACTAGCCTACTGAGAATCTATTGTACACATCTCGGTGGGTCCTTTTCATATATTTTACTTTTTGTCATAAGTTAACATTTCTTTTTTCATTTAGACATGCAGAATTCTGCATTTCTGGTGCCTGGTTTATCTGGAAGCCCATGTGCATAGACCAGTGTTGGCTAACCTGTGACACTCCAGGTGTTGTGAAACTACGAGTCCCAGCATACCCTTCCAGCAATAAGCTGCTATATGTTGGCAAAGCATGCTGGGACTTGTAGTTTCACAACACCTGGAGTGTCACAGGTTAGCCAACACTGGCACAGACCATGCGTATTTGTAGCCTGTGTAATAGTCATCTATGATTCCAATAGGCACCACCGTCCCCTCTTCACACCAGCACTCATTTTGCTTTTACATGAGGTGAATGGATGCATATGACACTGAAGTTCACTCAACTATAATATGAAAACCATCTATAAAGTGAGCAATTCATCTGTGATTTCCCAGTATACAGTTTCACAGTGACAGATGTAGCGAGCAGAGAGACTTAGGGGGGTATTCAATTGTCAGCGTTAACGCTGAAAACCGAGCGCTCAAAAAATATTACCGTTTATACAGTAATATTGCGCTCGAAAACCGTTAATACGGGAGTTTACTCGCGGAATTTCAGCTCGCCGCTCAGGGAGCGGCGAGCTGAAATTCCGCGAGTAATTACCATATTAACAGTAAGATTTTTTGAGCGCTCGTTTGTTAGTGTTAACGCTAACACTTGAATACCCCCCTTAGACTCTTCTAATAACATATAATTATACAATATTCACTTCATCTGAAATGACAATTGGATTATCTCACAAGTAAATTATGTTTACAAGTAATGAATGTATGTGTAGTATTAGGGCTGTTAAGTCTACTTTTTAAGAAAAATAAAAACAGTATACTCCAACTAAAATGCCTAACAAACATTTACTGAAAAAAATAACAAATAAAAACTACTTCTACTGTAATATAATGAAGATTAATAACAAAACACAAACAGTAAATCATAAAAAGATAAAGCATAGGACGAAAGAAGAATTAAAAGTTTAGCACTTTATCTCTAAGGTATAGAAATAAAAGGATGGACTGGTCAGGTAAAACCTGGGCTGATTTGTCAGTCTATCACAATTCTTTTGTTCAGTACCTCTCATGTCATACCCTTTATTGGCAAGGTGGTTGTATTTTTGGCTATACCCCATTCCGCCCCCCACACACAATGTCGTCTGTTTATCTTCTATAGAATTATAATTAAAGTCTGAAGTTTAATAAGGACTGCCACAATAAAAATGGGATGTTCCCTGTTTATATAATTTAGTGGCTTGTACATGCCCTTATGCAACTTCTACTAATGAAAGCTTCCGTTCTTGTGTAATTAACACAAATAGCTAGAAAACAAGAGTTGCTTATTTGTGTTGTCCATGGGTACGACACAGCTCTGCTGTGCTCCTTGAATTGAAAAGAATTGTATCCAGAGAGCAGCATGAAGTACACTGCTAAAAACCACAAATGGCTTTTATATGGACGACTTCTTATATCTTTATAATTTACAGTATATTATCTTTTATACAATTCTAGAACAGATAGTACCGTAAAAATATAGGATTCCAGCCATACAATAGTAGATGTAACAAAAGATGTTGGTGCAGAAAGTATCATAAGTCATGGCTAGGTCTTAATATCTTATCACACAGAATTATAGAGAAGCTAAGTTTGTATATGTATATTGTTTAATATTAACCATTTTCTGACAATGTATTGTCTAGAAGTTCCAGGTTTAAAAATAAAAATATCCTTTCTATAAAGCTTGTCAAATCTATCTATGTGTTCTAGTTAAGATTTCTAAAAGCAGAAGTACAACATATTTTTCACAGCCACACATCTGAAAATAACCCTTTATCAATGTGTTTTGGAAGAAAGTAATCAAGACACAAGTAATAACAGACAAGGATAAACCTCCCAATCAAACAGAAATGTCAATTCCTCGACAGAAGACCCGTAAATAACGACGATATAAAAAGATTATATAATGTAACAAATTGAAAATTGCCCATTGTTAGGCCCCGTGACTTGTCCAATCCATCTACCTGTATCGCTCGATGAGACAGATCGCTTGAGCAGTCTCTATACGCGATTACTGCTTTTGGCACAACATACCTAAACAGTGCACTGAAATGCAAGTTTGGAAAGAAAAGGTTTTGTTTTGGGCTGAAATGCTTTGGTAAAAATTGCTCTAAGTTAGGTCTCTTGCTCTTTTCTCCAATAGAAAAACCGCTTAATGCTTTAAGTGATTAAAAGAACTGTTTGGTAACAGGAAGACATCCAAAGTAAAAGATTAAAAGCACACTGGGTAATGCGATAGGACAGCACTGAATATAAAGAGATGTGAAGCAGGAAACAGATTGCCGTATTTACATCCTGTGAAGTCAAACACAAGCAACTGCATTAGTTTACAGTGAATTCTGCTGATGGATAGAAAGATCTAAACAGAATCTCATCTTTCAGCTCTCAGGCAGTCTCACATCCTCAACACATCACATAAGAAAATATACACATACAAAAGACTCTAAAGAACGAACTACACAAAACAAAAAATACAAAATGCCCTAGTATGGGAAACTCGGCCAACTGTATTTTCCGAGATAACATGACCAGATCAAAGGACAGAAATGTGTGTAGATTGCAAGCTGCGGGTGAATTCGTGTCTAGCCCATACAGCAGGTAAACACTGGCGTCCCTCCAGCTGTTCTAGAACCTGTATTTTAGTCATATAGAAACTGCTTGTTTACCAAACGAATAGACCATGACCTTTAACCTTTCTTCCGTTACTCGATATATCATTATTATATACAGACCCATAGATAAAAATCTGTGGACTAACCTATATTCTGCAGTTATTTTGGGAAGCGTTTCATTGGTCGAATGTATGTGATTGTATCTTGTGCATGCAAAGAAAGCCACAATACAACCTGTCACAATGCGAGACTCTTGTGGGTTAGACAACCATCATTCAATGGCGTTATCTTCACGCCACTTTCTGATCAGACCCTGTAATCAGCCGTGTGGTCGTGGGACGTTATCTGATATCTCCATGTCTAGAATCTTACTTTCTGTTATTTAAAGTGTCATTCAGCTTTTTACCTACATTATATGTAGAACATCTGCAGATTTTGCTGTTGACTGGGGAAGAATGACTCAGAATGAAGTGACAAAAAGGGATGTAGTAAATGTGACCATAGAGGAGATTATAGAGAACATACTATACTATCCTGATGCCATCCCTGCAATGCCACCGACCACTTCACCCCGAAAAAAATGAACTAAAAACTAAAACTGCAGTTTCATTTATAAAGTTGAAATTAATGTGAGTGTTAAATTCAGCTGCCAACTAATACATAAAATGCTAACATGACAAAAACTGACAGCAAGGATTGTTGACTTGTTAATCCCAACAAAGTTTATCAGTCATTAAAATGCCAACTTTAAACATTGGCAGTATAGTGTAATTGCTTGGCACCAATCATTGGTGTCCTATTATAAAAGACATTTTTCAATAATAGTACCTAAAGGGTTACTGAAGCAGGAGGTAATACATGCAAAACGCGTTTAGGACTTTTAGGTAATTCTAGTGGAACACGTAAGGGAAGCATGGGTGTCATCAGCATAATTTCAGTGTATACAATGTCCATTCTACAGTACAAATGTAGACTTCCATGCCTCAGAGGCTGACAAGCGAATACCCTCTCTTAGCATGCTGTTCTTTCTTCACGTAAGATGTAAATGTATGTTACTTGTGTTTTATTACAAATTATCTGTGATACTTTTCATTTGATGCATTGAGCAGAACTCTATTCATTAATTGAACGGAGCCCTGAAGTGCGGATTGCCAGTTCTGTTGCAGTTCAACACATACATAGGTGTTCACTCTCTATGCCAAGATCCAAATCGTCAATGGAACCACAAACACTATATATTTAATAACACTAGAAACGTTTAAATACCTAGCCTGATTAGTTGTTTGGGAAAGTGCTTTCAATGTCACGGCACTGTGACCAGGCTTTAGGCATGAGACATACAGGGGGGTATTCAATTGGCAGCGTTACTATTAAAAGTAACGCGGCCTGCGCATTATTACAGTTATTACGGTATTAGTGCACATAATTACCGTTATTACGGTAGTTCTAACGCCGGCTTTTGGCTCGCAGCTCCCTGAGCTGCAAGCAGAAAGCCGGGGTAAAACTACCGTAATAACGGTAATAGTTTTAGCGCGGCGGTACTTCGGGGGGGAATTGAATACCCCCCCCCTAGTCTTTAGAAGAGGACTGAACAGAAATTTTGATAGAAGAAAAAAAATGTATATATTGTATTTAAAAGAGAAAAAAAAATACTATAGAGGCCTAAGTAGGCAGTGGGTTTAACTGACAAAGATGAGTCTCTATGTGGCTTAAATCCCACAAAAGATAGACACTCTTTAAAACACATTTCCCATCTTCAAACCCAATTAATTAAATTTTACTAAACAAGCAGTTAGAGGCTCCCTCCCCCTTCATGAAGATTTTTCTCTCTCTTTGGGGTTAAATGTGCAAATATGACCCCTATCCTATCTGTAATTGATCTCTACATACTCTTGTGTAGACTGTTTATGGTTGGCCACCTCCCCCTGTTGTCTCGTTCAGGTCCTCAGATTTTAATGGAGTAGTATGGAAATCTAAGAACTTCAGGACAAGAGAGTGCTACACGCAATCTACTACATAGTGTATAAAAAAATATTACAGATTGAGTCACTGTGCAAATATTACTCCTATCTGTAATATTTTTTTTTATACACTATGTAGTAGATTGCGTATAGCCTTTAAGCACAGCCGGACATCACAATGGTGTCCGTAGGCTCATTGTGGGAAATTCCCCTTCTAGTCACCATAAATATCTCCCAATGAAAAAATAATGAACCAATTAAAAAAAAAACAAATAATTTCATTAAAGTTCACAGAATGCTCCTATAACAATACACTACACCTATTACTCTGCCACAATACGCTCACTCTAGCTGTACTATTTCATTTACATTCTGAAACAATTTGCTTGGTCAGTCACTCCCTCTCCCACCACATATTACCTACAAAAAACTGACCCTTGCTCACAGCCGTCTTACCAAAGACCACGCGACAATTAAATATTTCTTTATTTTTTAGGTACAGGTTAAGGGGGCAACACCATATATTTTACAGGCTATATATTAATATGTGGCGCTGAAAAACACCCATATTTGCAGACCCTATGATAAATACGCCCCTTAGTGCTGAAAAGATTGAATCTACACAATAAAAAACAAAGTCTTGTACCTTCTTTTTTAGTGTTCGATTCTGGTTTTCCAGCCAGTCATCCATTTGTTCTTCAATTTCCTCAATGCTGACGCCTTGATCATATGATGGGACGTAAGCACCAGAATTAAATTCAATTGAAGAATAGACAGGAAATTCAGTTTTCGGCTTTTTCACTTTTGGTTTCTTCTCTTCTGCAAGTCATTTAAACACATGTTACAAATTGGAGACCATAAAGAAAAAGAAATAATAATAAAAAAATATATCACTTGCATTTTGGAAGCATATAACACTGCACAAGGTAATGAGAGGAAATGTGTGCTCTATACTGTGTTCCAAAATTGCACCTTTATTCATTGAGCATTAAGCACATGTGGAAACTGACCAATAGAAAACCATTTGATTAATGCACATCTTAAGTACATATAAACGTATTAATAAGGGTATGTTTTATATATCTTTATATCTATATACATCTCTATCTCTATATATCTATCTCTATAGCTATAACTGTGAAAGTTTTAGACAGGTGTGGTTTTATTAATTAACAAAATGCAAAGTGAATGAACAGAAGAGAACTCTGAATCAAATAAATATTTGGTGTGACCACCCTTTGCCTTCAAAACAACTTCAATTCTTTTAGGTACACTTGCACAAAGTCAGGGATTTTGTAGGATTACAGACGGGATTATAGTCAGGTGTATAATTAATGATACCAAACAGGTGATAATGATCATCATTTTCATATGTAGGTTGAAACACAGTCATTAACTGAAACAGAAACAGTTGTGTAGGAGGCTTAAAACTGGGTGAGGAACAGCCAAACTCTGCTGCAAAGGTGAGGTTGTGGAAGACTGTTTCATGTCACAGGTCAGACACCATGGCAAGACTGAGCACAGCACCAAGACACAAGGTAGTTATACTGCATCACCAAGGTCTCTCCCAGGCAAAGATTTCAAAGCAGACTGGGGTTTCAAGATGTGCTGTTCAAGCTCTTTTGAAGAAGCACAAAGAAACAGGCAACGTTGAGGACCGTAGACGCAGTGGTCGGCCAAGGAAACTTAGTGCATCAGATAAAAGACACATTATGGTTACTTCCCTTCGAAATCAGAAGATATCCAGCAGTGCAATCAGATTAGAAAATGGGTGCACCTGGGTCCCACTGTTTTTTTCCACCTACTATTTGGAGAAGTATGACCAGAAGTGGTCTTCATGGAAGAATTGTGGCCAAAAAGCCATACCTTTTGACGTGGAAACAAGGCCAAGCGACTCAACGAAACATAACTGGGGTGCAGAAAAATGGCAGCAGGTGCTCTGGACTGAGGAGCCAAAATTTGAAATATATGGCTTTAACAGAATGCAGTTTGTTCACCGAAGGGCTGGAGCGCGGTACAATAATGTGTCTGCAGGCAACAGTGAAGCATGGTGGAGGTTCCTTGCATGTTGGGGCTGCATTTCAGCAAATGGAGATGGGGATTTGGTCAGGATTATGGTGTCCTCAATGCTGAGAAATACATGCAGGTACTTCTCTATAATGAAACAACATCAGGGAGGCGTCTGGCTGTATGTTTCGGGTCCTTGTCCTGCTGCAGAATAAATTTGGAGCCAATCAATGTCATGAAGAACTATATTCAGCGCAAAGAAGAACAAGGAGTCCTGGTATGGCCCCCACAGAGTCCTGATCTCAGCATCATCGTGTCTGTCTGGGATTACATGGAGACATAAGGATTTGAGCAACCCTACATCCACAGAAGACCTGTGGTTAGTTGTACAGGTTGGAACAAACTCCCTGCAGCCTGTTTCCAGTGGGAAAAAATAATGTTTCATTATAAACACCCTTTTAAATTGCCATATATACGCACATTCCATCCACATGGATCTGTAATTGCATATATTGGAAGCTCAGTGATCACTAATCACTGAAATTCCACTGAACCTTTGAAGAAGTTGCCAAGTGTAGGTGATGAAACGCACCAGGACTCCTTATTTATGAATCTTATATTCCGACGATGACTGTCAGCAATTCCTCCTTTATCAATTTGGATACTGAAGGCGGAAACCAGCATATTCCACCAAAAATGAGGTGGAATATGCTGGACGAGTGAACTAAACTTGTATTGCTAAGTCATACCGCCCTGCAGTACTATTTGTATGGAGGTTTGACTTACAGTCAACATTTGAATCAGGTGTACACCCTTTGAACAGAACAAGAGCTATGCTGGCATAGATACCTTAGTTGGGAATTATATGTAATTAATGACAGCTCTCCACTCATATTACAATATTTGCATCCAGAATATATTCAGATGACCACTGGGGGTCTGAACTGGAGTTCTGCTATATTTTGAGGACTATACCTGATCGATGTTAGGATATGTGATTTTTTTTATTTTTTATTATTAGTTAGGTTTTTATAGGTCCTTATGAAGTAAATTAAATGTATGGTGTTTTATGAATCTTTTTGCTGCTGAATAAATTTGTTTTTTTTATTTTTATTTTAGCGATCTACCAGCTACATTGACTTTTCTATATACTGTATATTCCTTGTTTTCATACAATGTGATTTAGCACATAATCTTGATAAAGGTCTTAGAATCAGACTCAAACATTTATCGTCATTAATACATTAGAGGTTTGTTTTCTTTTTCAGAACTGTACCAAAAAGTATAGTTAAAGTCTTACTATGACTATGTTACAGTGCCTTCTTCTGTTCATGCTTCAACAACAAGAGCATTTCTTACATGACAAGTCTGTTCTCATCCACATGATCTATGGGGGATTATTTGTTTTAAAGTGGCACTAATGGGAAAAAAATGTAAATTCTTACAAAACCCAAGCAACAGGAATCTCTCCACACAAAAGTAAGTGATAAATGGCCAAGGTCAACACATACGTTATTCTCTTTGTACCTTTACAATGCAGTGTAGGGCATGGGGTTAAGTACAGTATAGACTTCTATTGTTGGCCTACTAGTGTGTCCTCACCCTATTCTTTATTGACTTTTACTGATTAGGGCAAAACAAGGAGCATTGCGCTATACACAACTTTGTGCAGTGTCTATTTGATAAAAAAAAGTGTGATATACATACAGGAAATTGAGATGTTCTACTGTACGCTACTGCGAACAGAAATCAGTGATTTAGGAAGTGGGATGAATTTACATGAAATATGGCAGCAAGTACTGAGCAACTACTCTACGGTTTAGTTCTGCTTCATTACAAGATAAATATAAGCAATAACATAAACATACTTATTAGGGATTCCAGCTCGGCTTGGGCCTCAGCTTCCTCCTTTTCTTTAATTTTCTTATCATTGTACTCTGCGTAAACCTGCTTGATATCCTGTATAAACAAGGGAATAATGCAAGATCGATATTTGAGACTTTCTCCCCACTTTCAGAGACCCTTATTTTTATGTATTTGCTTTGCGGATCAAACATTTTCCAACATTTAAAATGACAGTGGAAAGCAATGTATCAAACCATTTCTGAATCCACAGCATAGTAAGAAGCAGCTGTCTGTGAAATCTCACAGGCTTCACTAAAATAAGCAAAGTATTAGCCGCGATAATCTTTGAGATAAAATAAATTCAATAAAAGAAATTAAATTACTAAGAGTGGAGTTCCTACAAACGGCGTTTTTAAGGATAGCAGTCGCTTATACAAAACAGAGGCCTACCAATTCACTAGGACGTACTGGCATTACTGAAACATGAAGTGCTTCACTCAAAATTAAAGGCTAGATTTACTAAACTGCGGGATTGAAAAAGTGGAGATGTTACCTATAGCAGCCAATCAGATTCTTGTTATTTATTTAGAACATTCTACAAAATGACAGCTAGAATCTGATTGGTTGCTATAGGCAACATCTCCACTTGTTCAAACCCGCAGTTTAGTAAATATACCGCTAAGTGTCCAATTCCTAGTGAATTTCCTCACTCACATTTCCTCAGGCTCCATTCCTGGCTCACTTCTCTCTGTACACTTCTTCCCTTGGTGACTTCATCAGTTCTGTCAGCCTCCAATACCATCTTTATGCTAATGACACCCAGATCTACCTTCCTCCACTGACCTCTCCCGCTCCCTCCCATCTCCAGCCATCTTTCTGTTATTTCTTGGATGTCCCTGCTCATCCTGAAAACTGAACTCATCATATTCCCACCCTCCTGAGTCCCTTCACCTCGTCACTTCATTAGTACATCCAATGACAACATTACCCTTTCTTAACCTCGACTCCGAACTCTCTTTCACTGCCGACATTCAATCTCTCTCCCAATCATGCCACTTCCACCTTCAAAACATCTCCATCTTCCACCCCGACGGCATCTCTAGCCCAGACTACTGCAACCTCCTCTCTGGCCTCCCTTTACCCTGCCATTCAATGCCTTGTGTTATTTGCACAACAAGCATTTGCCTCCTTCCTCTCTGCCAGTCTCTACACTGGCTACCTTTCCCTAGAGGGTACAGTTCAAACTCCTTACAGTTACATTTAGAGCCCTCATCCAATACTCTCGCCCTATATGTCCAACCTCATCTTCCTCTACATTCCCTACCTAACAACCTCCTCCTCAATCATTATCACTTCTCACTCTCACCTTCAAAACTACAGTCTTGCTGCTCCCCACCTCTGAAACACACTTCCTCTCCAGCAAAGCTCTCCACTTCTCTCCAAGGCTTCAAAAGAGCTCTCAAAACCAATTTCTTCATCAAAGCCTACCTGCTTAGCCCCTAAACCCCCCCCCCCCCCCCCCCATTTTCCTTCCCCATTCTCACCCTGGTGGTCTGCCCCTCCCCTCAAGACTATAAGCTCTCATGAGCTGGGAACTTTTCCCTCCCTAAATACCTAGTCACTAGAATAGCCTGCGCATCTTCTCTCCGTTCCACAATCAGAGGCTCTAACCCTGTTTGCCATGTCCATTCTCCTAGGCACAGGATCAGTTTGCACCGATTTGCTCCCTATTTAGTCCCCCTCTTTTCCTATCCCTCTCCTTAAGAGGGGCATAGGTAGAATATTAGTTCAGATCCCAAAATGCTTGAATTTGCTGTGTGTAAACAACAGGTCCACTAATCTACAGCTGGCAGATGTTGACCCTACTGATATATATAGAACAACCTGTAACTCTCCAGCTGCTGCACTATACATTCCACATGCAATGTGGTAAACAGCTGGAGTCTCCCGGGTTCCCTAAGCCTGATATAGGCACAGCAAACTCAGAATGCAAAGAATGTCTGTCTACAGAGAGCGAAGGTCACAAGGAAAAAAGTAGAAGACCACATACAGTAGTAAATCCCACCACCATTTAAATGTACCTTATTTTAAAATTATTTAACACTATTGCTGTAGTCTCTGTGTTAGTCCCAGATGCCGACTGTATCTAATCTAACTTTTGAAATGAAAATCCCAGTTCTAGGCCTTAGAGCATGCTGAGCGTTGTAGTTCAACAACCGTCAGAGCTACAAGTTTACATATTAAATATGATGAATGGTAAGAAGAGTTTCAGCGCTATAGGAGTCATAAGGTCAACATAATCATTACCCATTGAGAACCTGATTCCATCATATTACCCAACACTGTATTCTACAGCTCTACAATCTATCATGTGATTTAAGTTAGACTCACTAAATTATCAGTTTCTGCACCAAGGATACAACCACTAAAAAGACAACTGTTAACATGTGTTGCACTTTAAAAGCACTAGTTCTGCTGAGAATTAAATGTGTTAAAGAATGAAGAAATACTATCTAGAGAGACTAAACAATACGTTTTAAAGTGCATGCAATCATCAACACAGAAAAAGTAAGAACTAGGTAAGAACAGCTTGTCTAGTCTTCAGAACATGCACACACTGAGACACTAAATGATGAAAGGCTAGGTAGCAGCCTTTTGGTAACAAAAAGCAGATATTCAATAACACAGTTGAAAGCAAACATTTGCTTTTAAATAAAAAAAACACAAAAAAACAGTACTTACCTGGAATAGCTGAGGCAGCGATCTGACTGTGAGATAAAACCAGATTCCCAGCTTGAAAGGAAGTAAATCCCGCCACTGTGGTTTTTCAAGGACCCTTTAATAGAAGGGACAGGCTCGTCACACAATAAAGAACGTATATTCAGTATTGCATAGCAAATGGCGGAAACATATACAGACTATATCCGACATTCTTTACACATTTACAATTAGGACAACTTTTTAGCTCATTTAGTTGAGAAGAATTGAAAACATCCTCTTGAATCCACAATTTGGACATTCCAATAAAATAAGGGCATTAAAATTAAAAGATAAAAGGTTGCAATGCGCCACTATTTATCTCCAAGAGTCATCATGAGGACGGTTAGACTGTTCTGTGCCAAAACAATTTGTTGTAGAGCAGGTACTCAATGTTTCTTTGCCGGGGGCCACAAGTGACAGTGTGCCAGCGTCCCGGGACCACAAGTGTCAGTGTGCCAGCGTTTTAAGAGCCCAAAAGAGAACATTCCCTATAGAATATATTGCATAGATGACTTAACAGACCCCAAAAACAAATTCCCCCAATTGGGGTTCTGATTGTTAAGTTGTGCAGGACTAGAAGAATCAAAGTATTTTTTTCTCTTATTTTTGCACATTTTTCCCTATATAAAAAAAGGTTATAAAATAAAAATGATATTCATTCTATCCTGCTATGTAAAGTAAGCCACACCTGACTTGACAGAAAATATAAAACGAACTTGGATAAATTAAAAAAGTAATTACAATTCCCAGTGAATCCAGTGCAACTCCAAAACGCAAGTCTTGGTCTGATGAGGGAGGGGTAAAAACCCTGTAGTCATTAGGTAGTTAATGTGGGTCCCCAGGTCAAGCTGTTAAGAACCCCCAGGAAACTTCAATGTGATATATTTCTTCTTTTGAACAATGTCAGGCAATAGTAGCAGGTTCTTTATAATGTCACCGTGGGTAACAAAGTATTTAAAGACTTTTATATTCAAGAAACCAGCATAATATGCAGTCCGAGTCATAGTACCACATGATATGGTTAGTCTTACAAGCAGCTGCAAGTGGAAGGAACACATTGTCCTGTTAAATGAATATTGTAATTTTTTTTTTGCAATTGAGTTGTCTTTAAACATGTCTCCTATTATTCTATTGTATTGTAAGAAAACGTACAGACATTTCCATATAAATCATTATATTTTCTTTATCCAGATCATCATCAGTTATTTATATAGCGCCACTTATTCCGCAGCGCTGTACAGAGAACTCACTCACATCAGATCCTGCCCCATTGGAGCTTACAGTCTAAACTTCCTAACACACAAACACAGAGAGAGAGAGAGAGACGAAGGTCAATTTAATAGCAGCCAATTAACCTACTAGTATGTTTTTGATGTGTGGGAGGAAACCACACAAACACGGGGAGAACATACAGACTCCACACAGATAGATTACAGTTTATTTTATTGTGACATGAGCTAATCTGTGAGTAGTGTTGTCATAGGACTCAGCCAGGTAGGATACTTTTCCCACAACTCACCCAGAATGTGGTTCCATACCCGTAAATATGGGTTCTTCAAACAAATAGCTGCATCCATTGTGCATAGGAAACAAGTGCCCTTTAATGGCAACAGGGAAATTTGTCTCATGCGCTTAAGGAATGTTTAAGTAAAATGCAGAAAAATAAACATCTATAATGGTATATTTCACTTCATTAACCCATCTGCTACATTGATGACCATGGAAATATAGATGGTAATATTGATGAATAAAATGTTATAAATTTTCTTCTGCTGTGTTAAGTACTTAACCTACTGTAACTCTGCACACACATTTGTGTCTTCCATATTCCAGATTATCAACCTGGAAAGAGCATTCTGGGCATTTGTAAAATGCATACACTGGATTACAGATCACTAAGGGGATAACACCATCCACTTATAATTTTTAATAGACTAGAAGCCTCGCACAGTATTTGCAATCATTATATAAAGTACAGGGTCCACCACTCAGAGAGGACACCAGCCAGCCAGATATCCATTTCAGTGGCATGAACAGAAGCTTTGGCACTTTTATTCAAGTGTTTAATAGCACTCTAAATAAAAGACCTCTACTACAGTGGTGAGGAATACAGGGATTATGTTCATAGGTGTATTTGAATGATGTATATGTCAAAACAGCAGTAATGAACGTGTACATATTTACAGAGCGTGATTAGTTGATAAAACCAGTGTCGCTTTCAGGTCCAGACAATTACTGATAATTTTAGACATTTTCTGGCCTGAAGGGTTAAAAATCCAGAAAGTGAAACCATAATTTTAAGGTTGCTTAAAAAAATTTTATATATTGAAAATATATGGCACTGTGTGCAGTGGTTAGCATTGCTGCCTTACAGTTCTGGGGCCCACGGGTTAGATTTGGACCATGGAGTTTGTATTTTCTCCTCGTGTTGCAAGGGTTTTCTCCAGGTGTTCCCTTTTCTCCTCCACAGTCCATAAACATAATGGTAGGTTAATAGGCTGCTGACAAAAATAAACCCTAGAGTGTGTGTATAACAGTTTTTAGACTGTAATCTTCAATGGGGCAGGGACTGATGGGAATGATTAAATATTTTCTGTACAGCGCTGTGTGAAACATAGATAATATATAAATAACTGGTAATAATAAAACACACGACGAGAGGAGGTAACGGATAAATGTGATAGAATAGCACCTGTAATTAACAGAGATGTAAGTGATTTGTAAGGTATGGTTGTATTTTGAGCTGGGGTATGTACAGATTTTAATAGGTGGCAATAAACAACCTGTAGCCAATCAGACCATCAGAAAAGTCACAACAAAATGGCTGCAAATTCTGCATGCCATTTATTTATTTTTTTATTAGCTGGCACAAATAAATAAAAACAAATTAGTAAAATGTAATCTTAAGGGCAAGAAATAAAATATATATTTTTTTTGCAATTTTACACTATATTATTGGTGTCTTCAGAGTTTTATTACCATACAGTAAATAAGCAGCAACAAAATGTCAATGTGTTTTGGAATTTAAGCAAATTAGCTGATGGCGAGGGTTGTGGACAGTGTCAAACTTAATGCAGACATGTAAAAGTAAACAACCTATGTAATACAACAAAATATAACATGTTTATTTATATAGATTATGTATTAAGCAGTTTAATGTGCAGGTTGACAGGTCCAAATAGTGACACCATTACCCGGCAATCACAATTTTGACAAGTGTGTTGACCAATTACACCAAAATAGACTGTAGCATATTGTCAGAGTAGGGACATAGTACTAATTCCCACACAGCTCACTGCGTATTAAATGTAAACAATACTTCTGCTGTATGTGTCTCATAAGTTAAGTTCATTAGTAAATAGGTACTTTGGGGCGTCACGTTTGAACTTCACATGGATACAAATATTATCACAATGTCAATGTTTAACTGGATCCATCATTCACAGACATTGGTGCAATTTAGCACTCTCTAAAACTGGCACCATTATTCAAAATATGTATAAGGAGCACTTATTGATATAACCAAAAGTACCTACAACCCAACGGTACCAAATGGCTTTAAAAATAAAGAAAAATCAATGCTTAAATAACTAGTTTGGAAAGCTGAACAAACAAGTCAATGTCTTAAAAAAACATTAATGTCATCAACAGTTCAGTGGAGCATTACTCACTGATGTCACCAGAATAGAAAACAGGCAGGACTGCCTCTGATCTCCTCTTTCCATTGATCCAGTTCCTGCCCCTGCTGGGTGAACTATTTAAAAATGCTTTAATTCTCTCTAAAAGTCAATAGGAAAAATGGTTTTATCTTTCAGGACACTGAATGCCATTACCCACCATGCTTTACATCTGCTAAAACACAGCCTCTACGTCAGCTACGTTTTACAGGGCGGATGGAAGAGATACAGAAGTCCATCCAATTGACCCTTTGCTAAATCCCCTTTGTGATAATTCAACTCAGAAAATCCATGCCAAGTTTAAACTTTTACTGAAGCAAATTAGGTAAATGGAATGGATTATACAGAGTATGAATTTCCCATTGAGCACATAATTCAAATGAACAGTATAAACCAAAGCAGCAGACAAGGACTTCAAGATAAGATAACAACCGGCACTGAAACTTTCTTTTCAAACAATATTTTTCAGATAGCTCCTGCTATGTCATTTGCTGAAGATACACTTTTTGTTCAGGTAAATACAATATGAATTAAAAAACGAAAACACACATATGATATACACCATACTAGACACAACACATTCCGTTCATTTATTGCTTGGCCTGTAGCATGCAGACTTCAGGTGTACTGAAATATTTCACCAATACCGCCTTCATAGTGCCGCCCCGGGATATTGCCGGGGGACAAGTCTCCCAGACAGGCAAATTCCCGGGTTGACACTGCTCCCGGGCAGACTCGGGTCTGGTAAATGAATAAAAAAGTCCTCTTAATTCCTCCACACTGAAATTATGCATTTAAAAGAGGCAATAGCGGATCCTATGCCTGTATAATGTAATCTAGGCGTAGGCTCCGCTATTGCCGCTTTAAATGCCTAATTTTCTCCCTGGCCAGTAGGAATGACATAATTTCTTCATGTAACCTGCCGGACAGTCAGCGTGGAGGAAATAGTAATAAGTGGACTTTTTTATTCTTTTTTTTTTTTTTTTTACACTAGTCGGTGAGACCCAGGTTGAAAAACTCGGGTTTCACCGTTCACAGTGTGGGCGAATTAGACCGGGGTCTTTTGGTGGGGTAATTCCTGGGTCTAATTCCCGGATCAGCAGACCCGGGAATTTGACCTGGAGTCATTCATACCGCAGTCTCGACCCAGGATGCCGTGACGAGCCCTGGCAAAAACCAAGGTCAAGGCTGCGGTACGAAAGGGGTATAAACTCTCTATAAACCATAAACTGTTTCTATAGTTCATCAGTCTCCAACCTCCCTATTGATGAAGATTATAAAATAGATATCTGAGTGACTTCAGAAAATCAGTAAAATATAAATAGAGAATCTAGATGCAGTTTATGAAGTACTTCCAACACTAAGTAAGTGAAAGAAAAAAGGTGACTAGTAAATAAATTATTAGATCGGTAGCAACACAAGAAAGTCTACAACGGGGGGTAGCCATTATGACCTTGACATTATTCATACCAAATGGTTATTGAAATTTCCTGCCACATGTTAAAGTGATCTGCATATAATCATCATCATTTATATAGCGCCACTAATTCCGTAACGCTGCACAGAGAACGCACTCACATCAGTCCCTGTTACAATAGAGCTTACGGTCTAAATTCCCTAACACACACACACATACTAGGGACATTTTGGGATAGCAGCCAATTAAGCTACTAGTATGTTTTTGGATTGTGGGAGGAAACCGGAGCACCCGGAGTAAACCCACGCAAACACAGGGAGAACATACAAGAATATACTGTAAATATATATGTGCACTCTTCCCAATAAATAATTGTGCTTATAGAACTGTTACTTAAAGTCATCAAAGAAAACTCAAAGACAACTTTAAATGTGAGCCTTTGTGTATAGAGTGTGTGTGTGAGCCTGTGTGTATAGCGAGTGTGTGTGTGAGCCTGTGTGTATAGCGAGTGTGTGTGAGCCTGTGTGTATATAAAGTGTTTGTGAGCCTGTGTGTATAGCGAGTACTTACAAAAAGTTTTCTAAGTGTGAAAATAGTATGTTCATGTAGTTGTGCACAGGAGCTCTCAATTTTAATTCTAGTCCAAAACATGGCAGCAAGTACTGTATCTCAAATATTTCTAATATTAAATGGGAATTAGATTGCACCACTCCTGGTCATTAAGCTGGTGCTGCAGACAAGGGGGTCACCTTAACCTAAATAAGAAGTAAGGCAGCAAATGCTGCTACTTTCAGCATACAATGTGTCAGCTGAATCACACTCACATGCACAGCACAATCAAGAGCCTGCTGTCTGCTCTAACACACAAGCCCATGCTGATTAATATATCTTCCATGATAAAGAGTGAAATGTTAGTTCCGCAGCGACACTGTATGTAACCCAGGATTATTAGAGATGGCACATATGAGAAAAATGGTTTCTAAGATCTGCAACAATATGTGTGTATGGACATGGATTCTGAAATTTGTTATTGGTCAGAACTTAATTTACTACATGTTCGAGTCAGAAGCAAGACTCCCATTTCAATTTTTCATCAAAGATGTACTTTGAATACACTGAGACTCCTCGCATAAATGGCTTGGTGACAAGGCTGATTTAGACCAATCAGAATAGACTGACATGTCAGCTGATCAAGACAGCTACAAACCTGCAAAATGTAGAAGGCACTGCTGAAAAAAACCCAAAACCCAAAAACCCAAAACACCACAAAAACAACAAAACCAACAAAAACATCAACAACTACCATACACTAATTATGTCTTACCGAATACAAAAATGTACAGTGATTTTAATGCCTCCTCATAGCAATCTACAAATAGTCACAGGGAGTATAGTGATCAACTAATGATCTACTGGTCTCCTTGTTTTGTTACCCTAAACAGACTGTATTCCAATAGTAGAATGTGGCTGAATTTGATACGTCCCGATAATTGCAAGTTTTAGGACAAGTGGTTTGGAGGTCTTGTATTCTCTAAAAGCTTCCCCCTGTTATCAGACTGCCCGATGTCCTTTCTCCAAAACTCATTAAGCAGCCAAATGCACCTGCAGGTAATAACGCATTGACCAGAAGCGGTGCAGGCATATTTCTGGTAAGAGCGGAAAAGCCTTCAACACAGATCGTGGTCTTACCGCTCATTTTTTTCCAGTAAACTAGATTTCACTTCTTCCAACGACTTGCCCCCAGCTTTCTTTTTCTTTTCTTTTTTTTTTTTGCTGAGAAGCTCATCCTGAAAAAGCAAAAATATTAATAGGATCTCATCTTTTAATGGCATCTGGTTACATGAAGCCTCTTTTCAATCACTCAATGTACAAATAGGCAGGAAATAGAATTAGGCCCTCATCTCCACTGCAGTTCACATAACAGAAAACTATTCTACTTATGCATGTAAATGTAGCTGTATAAAAGGACACACGTTATATATAAATGCATACAAAGCACACAATACTGTTTATATACATATCAGGACTATGAGCTACTATTTGTTAAAGTAATTTGCATAAACAAATGAAAGGGGAGCAATGCCTACGTCACAGGGGTAGGCCAGCATTTCAGGACTTCATAGCAAATCTAGACAAAACCTTTGAAGTCAATATTAACATGTAGAAAGAATGAGGATAAAATATAGATTGGTGTTGCACACTATTCAGAAAACAGGCATATGGCATCCACCAGATTTTCGATTATTTTTTTTGTTTAAACAAATCTTTCAATAATTTTGGTTTTGCAATGTGAACCTTTTACCTTAGTACAGAGGTGCTCAGACCCAGCACTGAAGAGCTACTAACAGGTCACATTGTCAAGATTTCTGTCTGTCAGCAACTGCTGACTTAATTACTGACCTAGGAAAGTAGATGAACTCACCTGCGCATGATTAAAGAAATCCTGAAAACATGAACTGTTAGTAGCTCTTGAATACGGAGTTTGGACACCTCTGCCTTAGTGTATGTTGTCTCTTGGATTTTCACCCCCCATTCTTTCAAAATTTTTCATAGACCACTCTCCACAAATGGAATTTTGATTCCAACAGTGATACCACAAGTTACCTAGGCTGCTACTCCAAAATTACATATGGAGTATTGACAATTAGAATATTAAACTATGTATCCCAAACTCAAGTAAAGTAGCAATTGAAAACACTGCAAAGCCAGAAAACAGACATAATTTGGTATCATTTTAGTTTCTTTTAAACACTGCTTGTTGGAGATTAATGTACTGCAAGACTTTCTATATTGTTATTGCAGAATGTTTAATAACTTTATTTTGCAGATAAACATGGAACAATGAATGTCTTTTAATCAAAGAGGACATCCCTTAATCAGGTAATGAAATAAAACCACCACCACCAGTATATCCTGATGAGCGATGGCTTGAAAGAAAGGTACATTACATTACAGAACATTGTTAATGATCGCTCCCGTTAATGTAATAAAACAGAGTGACAGCTAGAAATAATGATTTCTCTTTAATTCCCATTTCCTATGAATACTCACCAGCTGCTTCTCCAGGTAGATGGACCAGACCACAGCATAATGGCCCACTGTGAAAATAATGAACAGGAGCAATGCTAGCTCTGCATTGCTCATCTTTCTCACCCGCCTGTAATAGAACACAGGCTGTCGCCAATCCGGGAGGCCATTAACAAGGATATCATCGTACCTAAAACAAAAGCATTGGCAGCTTTCAGTCTACAGCCAAGAAATCAACATCAATATAAGAATGAAGAAAAATAAGAGTATTTTATTAAGCAATGACAAAAACAATTGCTACAAAATGTATTTATTTAGCAGATCATTGCAATGCCATAGAGTAAAGTATTTATACATTACAATGATTACACAGGTCGCAAATCTATTTTACGATGGTTTACAAGTACTAAAAATGTATTTAGTGGAAGTATTTTTGATTTATAGGTACTCTAATCTTGAACGGATTTTCTTAATAGTGCCTATTACAGGGAATGTATGTGCAAAACAATTTTACAATAGCTTTCTGTACAGGCTATGAGCAAACCGTGCACATTGTATGCGCTGGTACTTGGAACCTAATGACTTGTCTCAATGCTTTTTACGTCAATATCCAATCCCACGGAAACCAATGTGTAAGTGACAGTATTACTGACAAATGGCATCTAGGAGGAGAGAAGTGTCATCCAATCAGCAGCACTCTTGATACAAGGTGTAGAAATGATGAAATCCAAAATTCTCCTCTGGCAGAAGTGACAATTAGAAGGGCTACTGGTGGGGTAAAAAGTCCTGTGCCCAGACCTTTCTGCTAGGAAGGCGGAGGGATGTTTTATTCTATAACTTCAGGGTGGAGTTCTTTAACTGCCAAACACTCTGAATATATATTGTAACAGCACGGGGTGTTTAAAGAAGTGTAAATTATAATATATATTTTCAATATATATATATATATATATATATATATATATATATATATATATATATATATATATATATATATATATATATATATATATATATATATATATAGATATTTTTTTTTTTAAACAAGAAATAAATATTGTTTCTCTTTGAGGATTTCTAACCCTTCAGGCCAGTAAAGACCTGCAATTATCAGTAATTGTCCAAACCTGAAAGAAACACTGTCCAGACATGCATTCATGGATATATAGAAGAGAAGGCTACTGGGTACCTTGGCTTGCAAAAAAGGAACTGACAATATATTTTCTTTTTGCCTTATTCCCAGTTATGTGCAGCGGTGACACCATTTTATGGACTAAATCAGAGCTCAGGAGAAAGCAGCCTATAAGATTACTAGGAGTGAATGGCTCAAGCCTCAACTGATGTCAGTAGTTCCTATAGAATGGATTGGTAGCATAGCTTCACGTCAGAGACAATAGTTCCAAGTATAGCACTAGTCTCATAAGTATTTATTCAGCCCACACAAAATGGCTGCCTCCACTGTAACACTAACAAAAAATGTCAGGTGTTTATGTTTTGTTATTTTTAATTAAGCATTTTCCACCTCTTTTGGCACATATGCCTGTCATCTACCGGTTATCTGCATATAGTATAACAGAGCTCTAGTACAAAGACGGCATGTACAGGGTGGGAAAAAATTGTGATTTTACATTTTTTCAACTTTTCATTACATCTTATTCCTTCCTAGACATTTATTCCTTAATAGATATCTGACCATATACCTCCTAACACTTATACAGTTGGGGCCAATTTAATTCTGCCGCGAATAGCGCGGCGTTAACAGTATTACCGTTAATACGGTAATTTTAGCTTGGATTTCATTTCGCAGCTCAGTGAACAGCGAGTAAAAATCCACCGTATTAAGGGTAATTATGCGCAGTTTTACCGTATTAACGGTAAGACTGCTAAGGCCGCGTTATTCTCGGCAGAATTGAATAGGCCCCTTAATATCTTATATTTGTATACAGTGGCCAAGTAACTCAAATCTCTCTAAATGTTAAGTACACCCTTTCTACAAATATATTATTTACGAATATTGCAAACGGTTATTTTGAGTTATATTTGAGACACAGAAGTACCCTTTGAACTTGTCTGAGGTGCCGCATGTACCACAGACTGAGAAACACAGGTACAAACAAATCCTTATATGATGTGTTAGACACCCCTGTGTTTTAAGTGATCTGGCAAATCTTTTTTAAAGCCTTGAATGCTATCATGATACTATTTTCGCAAAAATGAATTAAACTACTTATTCCAAAAAACCAACGACAGCAGAAAAACTCAGAGCATTACAGTTCTAAGCTGTGAATTCTCAGTTGTATTCCACAAGAGATGACCAGTAATTTATCCATTCTATAGTGGGTACAACATTTAAAATACAATAAAAAAAAAAAAAATACAACCTGTTAACCTTAAATTCAGCTGCAGCCTTTAGGGATTCAGATCACACTCTGCCAAGAATTAAAATCAGCTTTGAAAGGCCTAATTTGGAGCAACACATTGACCAAAATATTTTAATTAAAAATATTCCAAGTTAGTGGCAAGCCTAATTACTGGAATAGAAACAGGGCCTATATTGTCATGCAGGTCACTGGGACTCTGTAGTAGGTTTTTCTCAAGTAAATTGACCAATCCAGGAATAATAGCACAGCTGCTAAACTGCCAGTCTTGACATGTAAATCAATTTAAAACCAACAAATGCAGTTGCTACTTCCATACTTATTATTAAATTGATACCTAGTGTTATTTGGAGAGAGAGAACGAGAGAAAGAGAGAGTGGAAAAAACCAGCCTGATATTTATGTATTTAAATTGTAAATGTATTTAAGGCCGAATTGAAAAATAATTACTAGTTGGAAGATAAACAAAGAGAAAAATGATAAACACCATCTGATAAAAAGGAAGTTATTTTACAAAACACATTTATGTAGTGGGCCCCGGTTTTGTTAAAAATGAGTTTCTGGCAGTGCAGGGGTTAAGGCGGTATACATTTAATGCATTAGATGCTTAAGAGAGCACTTTACTGAACAATGTGTACAGCTCTGAGCAAAAGTCTCCAAGGATTAATCCTTACAATCAATTCCACATTGATTTTACTATCAATGAACATCATGGCTCGCACAACTGTCCATTTTTAAAAGAAGATCGCTTCCATTAAAACCCACTTTTTTTTTTGTATAGAGGTTGGTAAAAGCTAGTAGGAGAACATAGCAATGCAAGGAACAAAATGACAAGATACGGTACAGCCACTAATAAGACAATTTAATGGACTGAGCTATAACCAGAAAAAAAAAGTGACAATATGGAGCTTCGGAGCACTTGACGGTGGCAGTGTTGTATATTTATATCTGGATGAGTATTGTTATAACATAGAAGCTCAGTTCTTCTTAATTTCCATCAAATGAACCACAATTGTGAAACTTTGTCTTACACATAAAGACATCCTTAGTTGAAACGAACAGGGAAATAAAACCAAAACATACACACAAGACAGGGAAGCAAAACCCCGTTGCACGTGAACCATGGTGAATTAGTGAACGGCCAAACAATTTATTACATAAATATTAAGCGGTCTTTCTGCAGCTGTCTCTTTTCAGATGTAGATTATTCAAGATCCACAAACCTGTGAGTAGATTTTATTTGGCTGATGTATGTGAAAGCCAGCTGATGTTTAAACCATTTGTTTTTAAATAAATATTGCATGCACATGGATGCTAAGCTGAGCAAGGTTTTTAACACAGGAAGCAGAGCAAGGCAGAATTCTTTGCATTGTTAACGAACATGTGGAGTGGTGGGAAGAAAAAAAAAAAAAAAAAAGGAGGCGGCAGAGTGTGTGTGTGTGTGTTTTGTAATGAGTCCTTACTGCAATACACTGCACAGCTTTACAGAAGCTTTCACTGCACGTGAATGTGAAAGGTCGCCTCCGAACCACAACCATCACATCCGAGCAGACCGGGGTGGTCAAAAATATGGAAAATGACAAGTTTAACACAAACATAGCACCAATGATCAGCTTATAACATTAGCTAACACATCACACACTAGTGTGCAGCTCTCTTACTAATAGTAAACAGCTAGAACAGTTTCCATGGCCAAATTATGGATAGTGCTGATATAAATGTGTAATGTGTTTACTGATTGATGCGTTACACTGCCCACCAATCAGTAAAGCTTTTAAATACTTTAAGCTGTCTATAACAGATTGTAAATTTACCAATAGTTACATGGAGGGAACATTTTGCCCAACTAATTATTCATTAAAAATATAAGCACCAAATCGTTGCTTGTTTTTTTTTTTTTAAACCAAATTAGTAAAAATTATATTTATTAACATTCCTATTGTGTCTCTGTGTTGTGTAACATTCATTATAAAGCAAGACAAATAAACTGCATCTAATCTGTATCTTCAGACAGCAGAATTTCTTATATCGATATTTATGAAGAGCCAAAACTTTTTATACAAACCATCTTTTATAATGCTTTCCTTTTCAAAAACAGTTTTTTTTATTGTTTTTTTTCTTACAATTCTGTGCGATTAGGACAGATTTGGGGTATTTATAAAGCTTTGTAATAAATGCTACAACCATCATTAGACTCACCAATGTTTGGTATAAATTATCAATCTAGCCAGGCAATTGTGCAATGTATTATAGATGTAATAACACAACATGACCAAAGCCAATATATGTCCTTCCTAATTAATTGGTTCCCTAATTGAAACATGCCACATAATCCTGCTGGATCATGCTGGAAAAGGTAACACAGCTGGAAACAGTTCAATGAGACAGTCTAACAAACAAGAATAATACTAACAAAGAATATATCTTTACAAGTCAACACCATATACCATAGCAATGTACATAGTCAGTAAAACATATGTGGGTTTTTGTGAATCGAGGTCCTACAATGAGACAGAATAGGGCAGTTGTTTGAGTCAAAATTTGGGCAGAAGTAAACGGTAGGGAACCCATTTTACTATGCACACTTATGCCACTATTTTCTGAATCAGTGCTTTCTCCCTTAGCGATTTGTTCCAATACTGAATGACACTAATAGCTGGGAGAAAACACAATGCAATCATTAATGTAGTTGTAATGTGTAAGGAATGAGAAGTACGTCATGTTATGTAGTAGAAAGTGGCCCATGATTTTTTTTTATTTTTTTTTTAAAGAAAAACCATATGATACCCATAGGGCAAAGTCGAAGTCAATACTTGTCACCCTATGCCGCCATTAGGATGGCTTATGTATCAAACACTTATGGCTAGCCATTCCCACTAATCCTGTTAATCCAAACACACCAGGGGTCTGTATGCTAGGGAAATAAAACTTAAATGTCAGGAGAAAATCAGGGTATGTGGAAGCCCCAGGTTAGGACCACTTCAAGTATTATGCAATGTAGATATAGTCCAAAAGTATGAGAGCAGCAATGCATTAGGCTAGTTCTTAACCTAGGAGTCGCCTTTTGCAAAAAATAAATATGTATAATATATATATATACACACATATAATTCTCTGGCACGACCTCCCTCGTTCCATCCGTCTCTCTCCTACTCTGTGCTCCTTCAAACGTGCACTCAAAACTCACCTCTTCCTCAATGCCTACCAACCATCTACTTAACCCCCATCTCCTCCCTTTGCTCGTCCTCTCTTCTCTCCTCTTGCCTCAACTGGCTCCTCTTGTGCCTGGTCTGTTTACCCTCCCTTAGGATGTAAGCTCGTATGAGCAGGGCCCCCTCCCCTCCTGTCTCCATACCTGTTCTTCTGCTCCGTCTTTACTGCATATGACTAGCCGGAGTTTCTGAAGTATTGGTACTTTTTGTTCATTGTTCTGTATGGTTTCACCCTGTATAGTCTACTGTTAGTACTGTGTGCGGCGCTGCGGATACCTTGTGGCGCTTAACAAATAAATGATAATAATAATAATAATAATAATAATAATAATAATATATATATCTATCTCATAAGCTCTAGTTTAGTACTGTACATTATGAAAATAAAAGTTCAACCAATGTCTGCAATGCTAATTCAGGTATTCAGAACTTTAATGGGTCCTGCATAAAGTGTTAAGAATTAGGAAGTTCCAGCATGAACAGGAGGGAGATGACCACAAAACACAGAGGTGCTGTATTAAAATACATTGCGGCCATAGTTCCGATGAGAGATTAATAACCTGTGCGTTGGGACGCAATAAAAGTTCTACATATAATTTACAGCGCATCCCATGATTCTCCTTTCCAAACGCCCGCACACTACTAAAAAATGTATCAGATTTATATTTGTTTGTAAATGTACAACGTTTCTAACATTTATAATTTAATACAATTAATATATCCGAAGCCAACAGTAAAGTAATTAAAGACAATATGTTATTAATTGCCCCGAGGCCAAAAAAAGGGAAAAGAACTTCAGGCCTATTTCAGAACAGGTGACAATGTTCATAATTCCAGAGATGACGTTAACACTCCAAGTGGCAAATTGACCAGAAACATATTGTATACCTATGTGCTATGAGCTGTATCAATAAAATGAACGCTCAATTTCCCTTTCTATTATTCCGGACAGGTTTCATTAACCCTGCAAAAAGAAATCTGATTTTTTTTGCATTCAGGAACTCTGTGTGTCATAAGATATAATGTCTTGTCTGAGGGGTTGTACAAAACCAATTGCAAACAATTAAGGAACAAATGAAAATATAATTACACAATTTAAGTATTTATTTTAAATACAATACACTAGTAGTAATACAAGAAACAGGCATGTTCATTCTTTAATTAAAGTTCCCCCAGTTGCATTTTGCAAACCCTTTCTAAGGAGAAAATGGTTATGATAGGTGGAAAATGTGAAATGTTTCTATGCAGTTAAAACCGCATAAAAATAAGAATCTTTACAATGAATTACTGATAGGAAAGTTCCTACAAATAAAACAGCATTTGTATAACTATGAAAAAAAAAAATCCACTTTACAGATTTTTTTTTTTAAAAAACTCAGCGATTGCAATAATGACAATATGTATTAATATTCATCATTTAATTACAATTATTTTGTAACAAAAATACATTCCAACTAAATCAATGTGACTAGTATATATCACTAATTCCATCACCATTCTTAAAACAAACTACAACATCCTTCCTATATATAATAAAGTAACAATATGCTAATATATTGTATTTGAAATGCAAATGTTAGCCACATCTGTGAGTCTTACTATCTCAATAGATGTTTTATGCCATAAAAGTCTACCTCATTCACTCAAAAGGTCCAATTCTTTTTATTTAAATCCAGTTTCCTCTTTGCAAAAAAAGGTTAACTAGCAAAACCTTAGCAGAAATGGTTTAGATATTTATATATTTATTTTATCTCAATTACCAAACGGGCCTAAAAGATTAAGTGTTTATGGGGGATTACTACTTGCCTCCAGCAAAATCAAGGCACGGGGCCAAAAAAAAGTCGGTGTACAATAAGACAAGAACGAGTGGATGAAGTAGCATGTTCAAATAAAATCAAGCAGACCCTACAACTCAAAACTGATATCACTGTAAGAAAACGTACCCACTCCCGACCCCCGAAATATGAGGCGACATAGCGATACGTGCAGAGGGGTCCCATCCCTGCTCGCTGGCTACTAGAAGATTTCAACCTCACCATGAAGCCAAACAAAATGATGAACAGGATAATTTTACAATACTTTAAACTGATGGGAATGTTTAGTATGCTGGCAGTGGAAATATTTTTTTTTTTTTTTTTTTTTTACATTTTAGGTATGGATCTACCACAAACATTTTAAAGACATTAAGTCACACAAGGGTTTTTTGTAAGTTATGTAGCCCTGCAAAATGATGGATTGCACTTTGCAGGGATGAAAAATGTGAGAGCCGAGTGTAGAACGTGCCTTTGTACTGCAAGGTAACACTGACTGGACCAGCAGAGAGATAAAGATCTGCAGCTTGGCAGGATATAAAACACACACTTCAACTCATTCTCCCTTTTGGGTTGTACAGTGGTTTTGTGCCAGGTGTCTGGGCCAAAAAGTGTGTCTAATGAAGTGGCTGAGATGAGTAAATAAGAAATTAATGTTAGCAAACAGCTGATAGTAATGCAGTACTGGGAGCCTACCAGGAATTTGGTTTGTTGCCGATGCAAGTGTGCCTGTGGCAATGTTATAAGCCTGAAACTCCCATCATATCCGTAAGTGCCAATCTGACGTGTGCTCTGTGCAACAAAAACTTTAAAATAAAAGGCATGTTCAGACCTAACCTCCGGTTCTGCCTCTAACACCTATTATCTACAGTAGGATAAGGCTCGGTTATTCAAAACACAATCTCCAAATAACCAGTCTTATTTCTACCATGATGAAGGTTGGCTGGTTAATATGAAACCATGACATCACTGATGAAACAAGAGAATTTAAAATAATACACACTAACAAATAAACATGCTATGTACACTATAAACAGAATATCTAATGAACTGCTCAGAATAACACAATTTGTAAAACAATATTAGATTGCAAGATGGTTATTATAAATAGTGACAAAACTCTAACACGCCCCCAAGTTCAAAATGTAAAAAACAAACAAATGAATTTAAATGCGATTGTGGATTTTACTTGACAACAGTTTTCAACAAGAATAATACAGAATGTGTCCTTACCTTGCTCTCCGTTCTTCATCTTTTAATACTTCATAGATTGCTACCAACTACGAGAAAATAACGTGATCAGTGTTGCAAAACAATTATTACAATGATTTATTGTGATTCTTTATTGTCGCTGCAGAACTGTCTTTTATATTATTCATAGCCTGGCACAAAACACACAAAAAAATAATTAAAAGTGAATTTTAGTTGAAACTAATAAAGTCAGGCAATCTTTAATATACCGTAGAAAGATCAATGAGAGTTCTACCACTTCAAGTAAAAGGATATTAATTAAAATTCATTATTGTGATTTGTAACCCAACATAAATCTCTACAAAATAAGACTATTTGCTTGTACAGAAAAACTGGAGAGAAATGAAAAAAAAATAGAAAAGTATTTCAAGCATAGAAATATGTTTCTTAGATAGATAGATTAATGACTTACTTGTCTGAACTGCGTTTCTGCGTTTTCCTCCTTGTTCTTGTCTGGGTGTAGAGTTAAGGAGAGCTTGCGATAGGCTTTTCTGATGTCAGCAGATGTAGCATCCTGCAAACAAGGAGCGGTGGGAGGGAGATGAGGATACACAAAGCAAACTTTTGTAAAGAAGCTGAAATTCCCAGAACCTCGTTAAGATGTAGAGATAGCCAACCAACCAAGGCACCGAAGGCAATGTAATTTGAGACATCAGCAAACCAGCTAGAGAGTGACCCACATGAATGGACAAATTATTCAGCCTAACTTCACTTTCTTCCCAACTGCCCCATGAATATCATATCTTCCCCCCTTTGTAAAGCAATCCTCTGAGCTCCCAAATATTAACTTGCAAATCTTTACAAGATTTAGAAACATCTTAGGACTGCACAGACTAAACAAAGCAACTTATGGAGGAGAATATTACACATTATTTCAGCCTCACAGGCACAAATAGCTGAAGTTTACTTTTTAAAATGCACGAGGTAGATTCCGCAAACTTAATTTATTGTAGAAACTACAAATTCAAATTATAAATGATGCAAGTCGTATAATTAATTAAAATTGCTGCCGTTTCTGACAATTTTTTTTTAAAAAAGTATGAATGTAGATTTATATAGGGGGCCTGATTCATTAAGGAAGGTAAGGCAAATATGAGTACGTTTTTTTTGGGCAAAACCATGTTACAATTCAAGGGGTGCAAATTATTTTTTCATGTTTGCACATAAGTTAAATACTGTGTTTTCCATATAGAACACAAATACTTGATAGCTTTATTTTTACACTGAAATTTAAAGTTGATCTAGGACATGTCCTACCCAAACTAGAAATCTGTCTCCACATTTTAAATTTACCTCCCCCTCCAATGCAACATGGTTATGTCAAGGTGCAAAGTTACTCTTTTTTTTTTTTTGCTTTACTTTCCTTAATGAATCAGGCCCAGGATGTCCACTAAGTACCTTTAAAAAGACAGAACTGTCGTAGATTTTGTACAACAGTTTTTGAGTTCCAAAACATGTCTATTTAAATGTGAAAGGTGTATAAAAATCACCTGCCAGCACTTTGTGTTTCTAGATCTTAGATTATTTGCTTTTAAAATAAATTTGGTCCTAGTTAATGGGGGGGGGAGGGGAGGGGGTAACAAATGCTACCTCTGCCCTGGTTTACTGGGTGTAATTACAATTCTGTTGTTTTAACTTCAGAACAACCAGACTTGCACGGGTCATTAAAATATCCAGGGGATCCAGTGTTGGGCTCCATGCCTTAATAGGCCCATGAGCATACTTCATACTAGAACCTGGAAGTTACCCTATACATGAAAATAGATTATAAAATATGTCTACATTATAGACCATCTTTTATTGTAATAATAGATTATGTTTTCGAATTTACATTGGTAAATGGTGAAAACTGTACTGGTGGGACCTGCACAGCCCAGTCTGATGGTGGCACAACAGTCTCTCTGAGCATAATTCACAATGTAAAAAAAGACGTTTTCATGATTCATCAGAAAAGAACGAAATGGAAACTAGTAAAATCATGAAATAACTGCTGAAGCGATGTCAAACTAGTTTCAGAATGGACATTTACACTTCAATTAATATTGCAAGTCAACGATTTTAAATAAGTCATGTAAAAAATAAAATAACCCCTTCTCAAATGATTAAAAAGCCAAATAAAGCTTTATGCAACAAACACAAATAACAAAACTATTACAAAATTAAATGTTAAAAATACGTTTAGAAATAAATTCATAATGCTGCTTGAGTGATATGCATGAATTATATAATTACAGAATGCATTGAGGTCATACACATCTGGTTCTATACCTGTCAAAATAATAAAATTACAGTGCATAAGAAAGGATTACTATTATTACTATTACTGGGCTTGTTGTTTTACAGAAATCTGATTAGTTTTCCTGTTCTATATCAATCTTGGCTTACACTAAGTGGCCATCTACTTGTACTTAACACTGAATATTAGTGTTCAGTGTTAAATGAACACTAGTCACTTTACCGATTGCCGTCTATCAGCAAAGTTGTTGACAATCCTAAAATAATGTAACAACAACTGGGCAACGTGTAAAATAGAAAATGAATATGATGTTATCAAGTGTTCAGAGTATTCCACTATAATTTCAGGATCCACGTTATTAGAGTTAATAATGAGCACAAACATATTAGTGACATTTTCCAACCCCAAAAAATGTAATGCTACAAAAGAAATATATTTTAAAAGGCTCACAGAGTGGACATCATCATCTATTTATTTATATAGCCTTCACTAATTCCGCAGCACTGTACAGAGAACTCATTCACATCAGTCCCTGCCCCATTGGAGCTTACAGTCTAAATTAACTAACAACCTCTCTCGTTCTGTTTGTGTGTGTGTATAAGGGCAATTTAATAGCAGCCAATTAACCTACCAGTATGTATTTGGAGTGTGGGAGGAAAACGGAGCAAACCCACGCAAACACGGGGAGAACATACAAACTCCACACAGATAAGGCCAGGGTCGGGAATCGAACTCATGACCCCAGTGCTGTAAGGCAGAAGTGCTAACCACTAAGCCACCGTGCAGATAGGTCTTGAGGTATAAATATATTGTGTCACTTGATGAAGAAGAGTTACTAAGCCACAAAGCTAACAATCAAGGATAGCAACCAACTCACAGGCGGATTTAACACGGTTATAAATTAATTTTTACGTTTTTTTTTTCCAGTAACGCTTGCAAAGCACACCATCACTCTGTAGATTGTAAGAACAGTCAAAACAGTCATTTAGGTGTGCAAAGCACAATTTACAATTCACCACCAACAAATCAGTCGTCTTGTATATATGGACAGATAGAATGTTACGGTTCTATGTAATTGAATGTGTCGCCCATCTTCAATGTATTGGATTGTAGGTGTTCTCTTTAATATTACTGGGAAAAAATTGCTTTAGCTTTAGGATTTCCTTCTGTATTTTTCAGCCATGTAGTTATATCACCAGTCAGTGCTGTACATTTTTTCTGCCCTCACACATAACATAGGTGTGCGGAGCTCCCTTTATTGGATAGGATTATGTCTAGAAACTAGGCCTGTGTCCTAATCAGGATTCTGTCTCCGATGGAGTGTTCACACCTATCTGCATTAATACGTTTTTCAGATGCGAATACCCATAAACAGCATTAAAACTAGTACAAACTGACTTATTATTGTATTATCTGTACAGCGCTGCAGAATCAGTGGCGCTATATAAATAAATGATGAGGAGTCTGTCAAACTCAAGACAAAGGGCCTGAGCCATTAAGGAGAGCAAGGCAAGAAAAATGTTTTACTCCCCCAACGTTGTTTCTACTTGATTGTCTATTAGTAAATGAATTTAACAACAAGAATAGGATAAAAAAAAATAAAGAAAAACTGAATGGGTCTGTGTCATTAAGGAAAGGCAAAAAAAAAAAAAAGGAGTAAATGTTCTCTGGGACAAACCAAGTTACAATGCGAGGGGTGCAAATTAGTTTATTATTTTGCATGTAAGGAAAATACTGGCTGTTTTTACATGTAGCACACAAATACTTGGCAGCTTTCATTTTAAACTGAAATTTAAAAAGTCAATATAGGACATACCCTACCCCAACTATAAATCAGTCCCCACATTTTAAATTTACCTCCCCCTAAATGCAACATGGTTTTGCCCAGGTGCAAAATTGCTCCTGTCTGCTGCTTTGCTCTCCTTAATGAATCAGGCCCAAAGAGTGTCCCAACTGAAGAGGGCAGGACTCCAAAGTTCCTCATCACAACACAGTGAATACAACTCTTCCAATTACTTCTATAGACAAAAATGGGAGCTGTAGATAATATTCAAAAATAGTGTTATATCTGCACTGCAGCTCTCAATACAGGAGTCTGATAGCTGCAGGATATATAACAATACATAAAGAAAAAATAGACAGCACTGTATACAGATATAGTATCTCAAATTTATTAAAAATTACATATAAAGATCTTAGTACAATGATCATCTAAAACCAAACTGTACAGAACGGTGTCATTTTTAATAAATTTGATATACTATATCTGTATACGGCGCTATTTGTTCTTCCTTACAAATACTGTTGGGAGAATTTTCCTGCTATGAAAAAGATGGGACAGGGATATTTTTTTTTATTTTTTTTTAAATCAGACACAATGATCAACACCATGATCAGCGGGCAAAGTTCCCCAACACCAGGATTAAAAGGCAAAGCCTATTTCCACTAGAATTAGATGAGGACTATTATAGAATGAAGAAAGCTTTGACTAAGTAGTATAACCTCACCGCAGGAGCAGACCAATATAAATGTGGTAATCTGTAATATGGACCTACTGACGGCTATTCTGATGTTGTGCGTCGTTCGAGAACCATCTTTCAACAAAGGATTAATAGGCTATCCGTTATATACCTTGTGGACCTGATGAGAGACCCAATTCTACACACCCAGATCTAATATAGATGTGCCAGTCTGTTTAGCACCACAAGCCTAAAACAGCAGACCTGGCTGCTCAATCTGCAGATTATAGGATGCCAGAATCCATAAAACTGCTTTACATAGCTGGGAGTTATTCAATCCTGGAGGTAATCCTCTCTTCTCCACCTGTCAGACTCACATGGAGTCCTAAACCAGCCCCTCCTGGGGATGGAGTTAAAACGGGAGCACGTGTATACTCGCCAGTGTTTTGTATTCAACAAGTGGGCCACGTTAGTGTCTCATGTCCGGACAATAAAAAAAACGCAGTCTCGGACTCATCTTCTGCAGTCTTATTATACAGATAACGTACAGTCTGTTACCCTGAACAACAGTATAACTGTTTGAGAGGACTGCTGCATCCAGAGCAGTTGAACTCAGGAAATTATTCCAGTGAAAACCCTGAACAACAATAAATGACAGAAAGGTAGCTAAATGGTAACCTACAAGTTTAGGAAACAGTTATTAGGGTAGCTCATGGGATCCTGCTAGCTGGGCATTTAGGGGTGCAGAAAACTAAAGTCTGTTAGCATCACATGAGTACAGACATGACAATTAATGCAAGAGCGACATAACTGGCTAACAAGCTGTGGATATCAGTAACGCCACATTAATATGACAATATTCTAATGTGATTAATTTAGAAGCCGTTCTCAGAGTGGAGGTTTATAAAAGTTGGCCACACCAAGCACATGAGGAAACAATATAGTCTGACAGTAATAGACTAACCGGTACCCAGAAGTAGTGCTAGCCCATTCTCTGTACAAATATATAAACTTGCCAATGTCCTGCCCAATACCTCTCTCAGCGCAGAAAAATGTTACAATAAACTGTAGTATATCTAATCATCCAGATATACTATACAGCCTTGGGATGTTGGGACAGTCTCCCTACACGCTGCTTGTAGCAAGCTAAGTTTGAAATGGATTTGAGCGCTTATCCTAATTTTTTTTACATTAAACTGTAAACTACAAAGTTACTCTAGTTACTTTGGTTCCGCAGAATCCCAAGGTTCCACCAAGGAATGGCAGAGGTTCCGCAAGACAGAAATGTGTAATTGTGTAAAATATTTACTGGCGTGCCTAAATTTGTGTGTGTATATATATATATATATATATATATATATATATATATATATATATATATTAAAATTTGTGTGGTGACATGCAACACTAACCCTTCTGTGCACGGACAAGTCATCCTGCTGCACACCAGAAGATTCTTATTACCAAGACTGATGACTCCTCACCAATCACCGCCCGGAAAGTTCTATGCCTCACTTAGCTTTCATCTTTCCATAGAAGCAGATGACAACACCTCACAACAGACAATTTAATGCTGGTCTTTTATGTTATTTTGTACATACTACTCATATATATATTTTTTGGGGTTAAGGTAGCAGAAACTTGTAGCCCAGCTTTGGAGGGGGTGGCATATGTACAGATAGGGGTCCATTGGTAAGTTCTATAGCTTTTAAGGGTTCTGTGTCCTAAAATAGATTGAGAACCACTACTCTAGATGGTGGCGGAATATGATAAAAGGCTACCTGTATACGGCCATACTGCAGACTGTCGGAAGAGAGGGAAGCTAACTTTGTTAGTAGACACTTCAGATACAATGCATGCATCCTCAATGGGCCCTAAGAGCCAGCTGAGGGGTGTAAGGCCCAGCTATTTGAAGTGATTAATCCATATAAGGACACTGTCACAAGGAAGCCAGAAAGGAACCTCTGTCTGCATGTGAACACTGGGAACTACCTGCCTCTTAGACAATCAGCTTACAGCTTCTCCTTAGGTGCGAGGGCAGGTACAAAAAGATGACTTGAGGAAATGAGCTTTGTGCAATTCAAAAATGCAATAGAGCATGGACCAGAGGGCTCGTTTCTATAGACTAAAGAAAATAAAATGAACAACGATTCATACCGAATGCTCAAGATAGATGAGCTGAGTCCACTATGTAACCATTATGAACATGAGTGGAGGATATTACCAAACCCCAAGGACAGTGGACACTCTGGAAAATTCAGCTTCATTGCTCTTTTGGGATTGTATGATCATAAGGAAATGCCCTATTATTTTCCAGAGGTTGGCCGATCCCCGTTAGAGGGTAAAGGTCTGTATTGGTTTACAGGTGCTAGACAGAAGCAAATCTGGAAAGTTTCACACGAAAGACGTGCAGTTCGATGATACAGAGTCGGTGGGTGGAACACAGACCAGGACCAGGGAAGGTCATACAACAAATAGGTACCCAATTATAATAGAGCATACTGCCTCATAGGTCTGATAAAGCAAATACTTCCCCTAATAGTTCAATGAAATGTGAGAAATAGATTTTTTTCCCTTGAAAGCAGCTGTGTGCTCCACACTGATGCTTCCACTTAGGGACTGTGAGCAGTTCTTAGCTAGGTGAACCAAACAGGAAAACACTACTCCTATTGTATATCTACGCAGAAGACTGCTACCAAGGGAAGTAGCCCAAGGCACAGTAGAAAGAAGCACCCAGCAGATACCAGGACCCTGCAGAATTTGCACAACGTCACAATAATTACATATCATAAACTTCTTTTCTGATTAAACAGAGTGGCTGGAGATCATGGGAAATTGCTTGTGTGCCAAACTCTTCAGCAATATGAAGAGCATGGTAATGCAGATGGGCTGTTCCACCAGGAGAAGATGTGGATGAGAAATAACCAGAATGCCAAGCTCCCTTGAACCATTTAAAAAAGGGAGGCGTTATGGATCGAGCCATGGAAGTGTTAAGTGGCGCAGCACTTCAGCTGATGGACTCAAAAATTGCAGAGGTTAAATAAACAATTAATGACATTGTTCTTACAATGTATTTGGTAGAATGGACTTCATCATGCGTGCATCCAGGATTAAGTTAACCTAAAAGAGACATAATGCCCAATTCTGGCAACAGACCTGGTCCTTTAGCATGTTTTGTTGTGTTTATGGTTTCCTAAAGTCATACATGTGTAAATCCCAGATACACGTCAGCACATGGTTTACAATATCATACAATCCAAATAACCTCAAATTTCTTCTGTCCTGAAGAATTCAGATATTCTCTCCACATGCTGTCACAAGCAGGAGCCAATGCAGAGTCAGGTAAAACCACACGGCAGGGAATGATGACATGTGCACCCAATAGCCATACACCAAGGTACAGTCAGGCACACAGATTTATTGCCAGTCAATGCCAGCACTAGTTTTCTTAGCCAAGATATTTTTTAAAAAGAAAAGTATAAGTGATTTTGCAGATGTAGTATTCTTGGAAGGAAAATAGTACAATTTTCTAAATATTTCTTTTGAGAACATTTATTAACTTCTGCAAATTTACATTTTTTGCTCAAATTACAGCTTAAAGGAACTTGCAGACACAGGAAGGTGATCAAATATTAGAGACATTGTGAAGGCTGAGAAAGCAAAATATTGAATATTGCATTAATGAGCATTATTGATTTTATAATTCGATAACAAGGGAGCCTGTTATTTGACTAATACTAAAATAAATCAGATATGGATTATATTAAGATACCTACACAGTATCTTAACTTAATTAATATGTTCACAAAGCTACCAGTGCAGTAATTCAGAGAGTAAGGGAGGCATAGTGTGTGGCTCTCAAGCCTCGTTCACACCTATCCCTTGCCCATGTCAAACCTCATTATAAAATAGTATGGATGGTTTCATATAAGCTCATTCCCACCAAGGTATGCTAAGAGATTAACACTGATTTTTAGAACGTGACATTACTTATTTCTGATGCGTTATTGTATGCTACTAGTGCTGGACCAATATGAAATATCATCATCATCACCATTTATTTATATAGCGCCACTAATTCCGCAGCGCTGAACTCACAGAGAACTCACTCACATCAGTCCCTGCCCCATTGGAGCTTACAGTCTATATTCCCTAACACACACACACACAGACAGACAGACTCGGGTCAATTTAATAGCAACCAATTAACCTACTAGTATGTTTTTGGAGTGTGGGAGGAAACTGGAGCACCCGGAGGAAACCCACAAACTCCATACAGATAAGGCCATGGTTGGGAATTGAATTCATGAAGCCGTGAACCGTGCTGCCCATAGCATGTAGCTCTTCAGACTTCCATTGTTCAATAGATTGCAGGCAGGGCCCTCTTACCTCTGCATTACCCAGTATTGTTTTATTACTGTTTGTTCCCAACTGTAAAGCGCTACGGAATTTGCTAGCACTATATAAATAAATGTTGATAATGAAACAATGCATCCAACGAACTGGAGTAAAGCGTGTGTCAGTTTTCATAGGTTTTTACTCATTTTCCCCGGACATGTGTTAACAAGCCCTTAAGACTGATTTCTGGCCTCAATGTCCGTTTGAAATTCAGAATGCGCTATAAGCGGTTCCAAATTGACAACTCCATTATAGCAGAAACCGCTGTGGTGTGGTTAACGGAACTTACTATCTAATGCAGTTTAATCAATTATATTTCAGATTGGTCAACAGGATGAAATACCTTGATACTAAATATTTACGCTGTATTGCTTTATCGCCCATGAAATGTGAATAGTTAAGTAAAATCAGAAATAACAATACCAATTATCCACAATACAATGGATCATACACGGATTCCAAAAATATGAGACCTGTTACAAATTAAATATTGTACTACACTGCTTACATTTTTAAGAAAAAATCTGGAGAGAGGTCCAGAATTTTTTTTATATATATATATATATATATATATATATATATATATATATATATATATATATATATATATATATATATATATATAAATCTACTATATAAATGCCTAGTATATATATATATATATATATATATATATATATATATATATATATATATATATATATATAAATGCCTAGTGTATATATAAATGCCTAGTGTGTATATATATATATATATATATATATATAAATGCCTAGTGTGTGTGTGTATATATATATATATATATATATATATATATATATATATATATATATATATATATATATATATATATATACATATATACACATATATATATTCATATATATATACATACACACACACACACACACACACTAGGCATTTATATAGTAGATAGATATATATATATATATATATATATATATATAGATATATATATATTCTGAAAGAGCATTTTTTCTGACCAAAAAAATGCTAAAATTAATTTTGATAGTGTGACAAATGAAAAACTAAAATTCAAGCTAGTTTTGAGAAAGAAAAAAAAAACGCAAAAAATAAAACTACAAATGAATAATTATTTACATGTCCGACTTTTAACTACACAGGTGCATTACATTCTATTTAAAAAAAAAAAAATCATCAAGAAGCAATTGGAAAATGTATGTTCAAAAGAAATGCTAAACATTACAAACGCCATTATAGGCGATAGAGAACAGGTAGCATATTATCTTAAAGATTATCATAAATCAAGATTTTTTTTTCTTTTGTAATTATTTATAACGTGACCAAAACCACGTGAAGAGTGCAATATCCAGCACTGAATGCTTTGCACACACACACACGCTTGGTGTGTAACAGACAATAAGGTATACAAGGTTTGGAAGTGCTGAAGCTCCATCTAGAGGCTCTTATTTTAAAATAATCACCCAGCTGAAATGCTAAGAGGATCACATGGAAAATACGAACCGGAATGAATTTACATGGAACACATTCTTTCGCTTTTATAGAAGTGTATTTTAGAATATGCAACAAAACAATTTATAACAGAGCATTTATAACAATAAGCACTGTAAATAATCATTTAAGAAACAGTTGAATAAGAGCACACAAGTAAAATACAATAATGTGACTAATTTTATAGGAGACTGATCATAGTAGACAGTAAGGGGTAACTTTATCAAACCTTCTTAAAAGGAGAACCAGAGGTGTTGCCCATAGCAACCAAGCAGATTCTATAATTTATTTAGCATAGTTGCTATGGGCAACACCTACACATTGTAGACAGTTTGAAGCACTCCATTTGCAGTAGGCTTGAGACACAAGGTGGAAACGTGCAAAGTGAAAAATAAAAAACATCTCTGCAAATTGGTGCACATTGTTACAAAACAATATTTGAATTGCGTGTTGTTTATCAGACTTTTGTAAAAAAACAAAACAAAAAACAGGGTAGGACGTGCACCATGTGACGATAACGAATTAATCTTAAATATATAGTCCTATCACATATTAAACCAAAAATGACTTACAAATAACTCAAAAAACAAAGAGGTAGGCAATGGGCAGCAGGGGATGCTGGGAGATGGAGCAACATATTGCCTGAATAAACAAAATACATTTCAAGTAAAACGTAAAGGATTCCTAAATAAAAGCCAGTAATCATTTACATAAGAGCAGACAGACAGTCAGCATTATATACAGGAAAGAAGAAATATTTCAAAAGACAATAATGGAATTTCCCCACTGGAAAGCTTAGTATTTTCCAAATGTGTTTTCACATTGTATTGAAGCTACAAGAGCTATACTGATAGTGAAATGGTATCACATATTGAGGTTTTTTTTTACACACACGTGTGAGGTAGATATAGATTAAATATATATATATATATATATATATATATATATATATATATATATATATATATATATATATATATATATATATATATCTATATAAAAAAAAACATTTTGTGGTGGTCAAAGATAACTACAAGTTGGCTAGATGTGGTGAAAACAGATGTGAAACACATACAGTAGCAAGAGATAAAATTAGATAATGTATGTGATATCTAACAGATACATATTTACACCAGGAAGCTCTGAGGAAATCATGCAAAGCTGATACCGATTAACAAGCCCCCACAAACTGGTGCATTCATGGCATCTAACCCCAAGGACAGAAAGTAAAACAGGGTGTTTGGTGAAAGAAAGGTGTAAAGAAGGACAAGGGTAGGTCCTTAGAGTAATTACAGGAACCAAGCCAGTGAAAGTGTTGCAGATAGAAGGTACATTAGGTTTAATGGGTGCTGCCTGCAGCAATTTATCAGAAATGGTTCTCAAGTGTTCACAGCCAGCACATGATGCACTCATGTCAGGACACCACAAAAGATGACCCTTTACAAATTCAAAAGACAAAATGCAGATTTAAGAGTATGAACATGGCTTGTTCCATAATGTTAATGGATCGGTCTGTTAAGATGAGTTAATAAATGACACAGCTACCTACATCCATTCTGCAGACTGCACAGCGCAGACAGACGGTGTTTACATGTACTGGAGACACAGCTAGGAAATGTGCCTTCAGGTTATTAGTTAAGTCATTTGCCCTCCATCAGATCAAATGAATTACAGATTAACCTGTCAAGGAAGAAAAACAAAAAGAATAATACGACAAGTAAGTGCGATATCTCTGGCATGGAACTATCCTAGTTTTGCTTAGTGAACTAAATAGCTAATTTCTTAAGGGAGTCAGGTAATGTCCTGTTAGGAGCTGAGAGGGAGACATTTTCCTGCTCAAAAAACAGCTTTTATTTCATATATTCTTCTGTTTAACACACAAAAATATTTTTTAGAGCAACTATCATCACTTTTATGAAAAAATAATTTAAGGCAAAAGGGCACACAGTATCATTCATTATAGGCAGCACTAAACTCTAATCTCACAGTAGTTTCAGAACGCCAAAGAGTTAAGTTGCATAATATTATGCAATATTCTACAACACAATATCCTCAAAACAAACGGTCCACAATTACCAAGTACAGAATCTTACCACAGATGGGCGACTAGTCACCTACACACAAAGCAGCAGCCATTTTCTGGACTGGACCAATATTAGGCATAATAATCCACTAGGATTTAGTGGCATCACTGAGGCACTGAGTGCCTCATGCCTCTGTGAGGTCCCTAGTTAGATTTATTCTCATGAATGCAGATTTAGCCCACAAAATGGCTGCTTCCACTGTGAGGAAATGACAGGTATACTTTAAAGAGACTATATTACACCAGTTGAAGATTCATCATCATCTATTTATATAGCGACACTAATTCCGCAGTGCTGTTCAGAGAATTCATTCACCTCAGTCCCTGCCCCATTGGGGCTTACAATCTAAATCTCCTAACATACACACACACAGACAGAGAGACTAAGGGCAATTTAATAGTAGCCAATTAACCTACTAGTATGTTTTTAGAGGGTGGGAGGAAACCCACGCAAACACAGGGAGAACATACAAACTCCACACAGATAAGGCCATGGTCGGGAATCGAACTCATGACCCCAGTGCTGTGAGGCAGAAGTGCTAACCACTAAGTCACTGTTCAATTCACACACCCCATTGTAAATTTCTGCAGCTAATTTTCACTTTTGGAAAATGACAAAATGATGGAGTGACAGATTACGCCCCCCCACCGGAGTTTTCTTTCGGGGATACGGAGCAAATCTGGGAGGACAGAAAGGCAAGTAGACACTGCATTTCTACATGCACATTTTACAGATCAATGCTGTTCAATGTCAGGTTCACTAGTGGATCTTATGGCTGCCGGAATCTAAGTTTTAGTTACCAAAATTGCAAAAATCAAAAACAAAACTCCCAGGGGTTATTCACTGCCTCAAACTGAGGACTTGCATGGAAGTTGGTTTATCTCATGCTACCTGTAGTCAACCAGCTCGTGATTACAGAAAGTCATAACACTAGCTACAAGGAAGAAAGCGAAAAAGTAAAGTAGAGTAGAGTTCAATTAAACAGAATCAGACGGAATTTCAAAGGAATATTTGTAAATCTAGAAGAACAAGGAGCTGGGGGGAGGGGGGGGGGAATAGGGAAATTTGCCAATACTCATTAATTTTTTTCATAGCAAATAGAGATTCTGTAAATGGTATAATTTAATTATATATATATTTATAAAGTGATGTCAGTGTACTTGATCATCAGAAAGGTGAGTGTTTGAAGGTATAGGTATGCACCAAGAAGATGAATAAGACAGGAATCTTCTTTAAGTCTCAGCTACACTCGGATAATGTCTAGTGTCTCTGTGTGGTATTAGTTGTACAAGCAAATGAGGCAAGGGGGTAAAGGGAAGGGAACAAAATGTATTGATCTGAATTAAAGGGCAATTATAACAAGCAGCAGTTTGCTCATCGCTTCAAGAACAAAGTGAATTGGAGGCAGCAAAGAAACAAAAAAGAAGTTATTATTGTTTGTTTTATGCATAAAATGTGACATTGGCACATGCATCACCTTGTAATTGACATTACAAGCCTAAAAACCTCTGATTTAAAAATGTGTTATATGCCGAAACTATTCGGCAGGATTACAGCATGAGGACAGAAGACCACACCAAGAGGAGAGGACGTCCGTTCTATAAACTGATTTCTTCAGTTCACTTATTTATTTGCACTTCTCGATTTTACTTTTTTGTCTATAAATGAATTTGTGACATTGATCATATAGATGAATTGTACTTCTCAATATACGAGAGCACATGGAGTAATTATGGATTAGACAGAATCTGGGAAGGATAAATTATGTGAAAATGATATCCTAAATATATGAAGGATTTACAACAACAAAAAACAAACAAAAGTTCAGATTTAAAAACCACTTTTAAATGCATTCAGTGTAAGTATACCATCTATAAATATCGGACAACTGCATGAGAAGACTGTCCCATTTTCAATACCTCCTCTTACCTGGCATTCACCTCACTCATCTAACCGCGCTTCAACCCGTCCTGAACTCCATGACAAGACTCATCTTCCTCTTTCGTCGCTCCACATACGCTCCATCACTCTGTAAATCCTACACTGGTTCCCCATACCTCAGTCCTCATCACCAAATACACTCCCTCACTCCTTGTTTCATCTACACCTCTGATAAGCACCTCACTTTGCCCTTGCCAATATCCACATAAGGGATTCCCTACCACAACCTGATCAGACTATCCCCCAGCCAAAGTAACTCTCAGAAAACCTCTTTATTTGATTTTAACCTACTCCCAACTGTAACTCACACCAGTACCCCTCGTAACTGACCCCACTCTGAGCCACACCTGCTCATGTCAGCTGTGCCCTTTCCCACTGCTGTTTTAACGTCTCTATTTTTTGTTTCTACCTTTGTATGTCCCTGTTTTATGTCTGGCACTGTGGTGTTTCGTGGCACCTTACAAATCAATATCATAGGAAATTTAGACTGTAAGCTCCAATGGGTCAGGGGCTGATGTGAACGAGTTCTCTGTACAGCGCTGCGGAATTAGTGGCGCTATACAAATAAATGGTGAAGATGATGATGAAACACCGCAAATGTCTTTCTGCAATGTCAGATTCAAATTGTTTTGCGTGTAAAGCAATCATTTGTGTTTTAATGAACGATTTGATTAAAAATGATCGGATGACTAAAAATGCAATTGACATGTGAGTCAATTTCATACGGATGTAATTGTATAGAAATGCAACTGTATGGTAAGAAAATAACCTAAATAAATTACTGCACGAGAGGTCAGTTTAAAGCTGTCCACACAGTAAGATACTAGTAAATCAATTTATTTAATTTGACTATACGTAACAAGCAATGTACAGCTATCAGAATCCAATCTATTTAGGCCTGTTTCAGCAGGATGGAAAATTAGGTGCACTGAGGACGCTCATTAGGCAACCCAATTCTATTAAATCACTTTAATCTGATTAAATCTGTGCAATGTGTCTCTCCACGTGTTGCCTAATTGTATAACGATCCAATCGGATTGCATTGTTCCACTACTGCCATATTCTGTCACCTGCATTGTTTGTCAGCGAATAGAAAGCAACACACCAGAGGCTGATTTACAACCGAATGTCTTTTATTTAAATGATTAAACTGTAAAAATTAAGACTTTTCTGCAAATGGTAAACAAAGGATACAACCATGTCCTCCTAAGGCATTGTTTAAATATAAGTATATGAATTCTGTAGAGTTGTGAAGATAGTGTTACTTCATGTGATAGGTGCATCCTAATCGTGCAAGTCATATAAAATGTGTAATCCGACAAATATAAAATTAAATAGATAAACCCATGTTTACTATACGGCTATGATTTGTCTGCTCCAAAATCAGGTCACATTGTTGTTGGCCCCTTGGAAATGCATTAACACTAAATCTCAAGAGCCATTAACCCTGGAATGTGCCTACACTGAAAAACCCAGAGTGTTAAAGAAACCAGAACAAAATGCTTGTCATTATTAACTTGTACAAAGCATCAGATGCATTATGCAAAATAAATCTGACATGCAAATGTAAACGTTCTCATTCTAAAAGCATATAAAACATGCCAATCAGCCAACATCCATCTTTCAGTGTTACACAATTATGCTACTTGTTAATATCACTTAAGTAAATAGAAAGGTCAGCATTTACCAATGTCTGCATAGTACAGTCCTTAACAGCTAGTCAATTTAGATGTTCTAACAAACATGGGATGTCAGGATGCATGATGAAAACACCTTTCTACACCCCATTTAAAGTTGTCTAGGTAAGATCATGAACATTGTGCATGGTCATCGGCAGGGCCATCTTAACAACATTATGGGCCCCCGGGCAAAGCAGTGCACCGGGGCCCCTAGATATAGATATAGAGATGTATACAGATACAGATATAGATAGAGATAGATAGATGTATTTGCTCAGTGACCCTTGTAGGTTTTTTTTTCAGGTTTTTTTCTTTTGCAGGATTATTTATTCTCATTAAGAGCCCTGCCTATGGGGCCCCCTTGCCCGTGGGGCCCCCGGGCAGCTGTCCATCATGCCCAATGGAAAAGATGGCCCTGGTCATCGGACATTTATCACTGCAGCAAAGGAGGCTCCAAATGATTACATCAAAACACTGGAAAATCAAAGTACGTCTATGATCAAATAAACCATGGTGTTTGTGCTAAAACTCAGAGACATGCGCACTGTGTCTAAACAACAGAGTGGTTTGTATCGAGAATAGGTGTGGTGCGGCATAGGGTATTTTTGGGAGCATTAATTTGCCTTCCAGACACATTGCAGAGACAAGTGGCTATCTACTGACACACTCACCCCTCTGCGGATGCCCAGTGTGCATGTTGTACAATGCATAATCCACTACCTGAACTTGTGTCCCGATTGGCTCTGATACAGGGATAACTTTCAGCAATATGGGTGCATATGTTGCCTTGTTATATTTGCCAAACAGTAATAAAGAAATTATCGTTAGCAACTACTGACACCCAAAAGTTATGAACAATTTGCAAAAAACAGCTATGTTGGAAGAATGTATCTATTCATAAACTAACTAGTTGTTCCAAACTCATATTTGTTCTCCAATTGCAAAAAGAAGCACACAACTAGTTTACAATAAACCACTAATTCCTCCATTTAGATTGTAAGGTCTCTAGTGGGCAAGGTCATCAATGGCTAACTTTTCCCTATGCTAATACTTTTAATAAGTACTCCAGGATGCTGTAACGGTCTATGGAATTTTGCCACTAAATAAATAGAATAATGAAAATGTCAATATTATTGGTATATTATTTACTGTACAACAAATGTTTATTTCTCCTCCTAAACTTAAATATTCAGCTTCTTTCAACATTGAGAAATAGTGTAAGAGCAGTGGTATGTATGATCAGTTGTTCATACATATAGAATATGCTGCAGTATACATAGGACATAAAATACTTCTTTGATAAGAAAAGAGAGCAGCAACTAGGTAGAACACAGCCCCCCGGAGCACCCTTGTGCTTCCTGTATATTCCTCTAGCTGCCTGGCATGGGTACTTCCGGCTGATGTAAACCAGAACTCACTCTGCCACTGTTCTTCTGTCTGACCCTTCAGTGCCCTGCTAGACAGATAGGAGAGAAATCTGGAAAAGGAACAGGAGCAGAGTAAGGAAATTGGAGAGTTCAAAGTATTAAAGAGCTTTAGATAAGAGAGAATTTGGAGACAAGAAAGGGAGGATAGAACAGTGTGGATACAAGTGCAGATAAATACAGTGAGGAGGAAGGAGAGGAATGGTTTGGGAGATGCAGGATGTACTTGTGATGTCTGTTGAGTTATGTCTCAAGCAAACCACCATGAAAACTAAATTTGCTGTAAGTGCCCCTGTCATCTACACATTATACAGATGCCTGAAAAAATATAACATGTAACCATTATATAGTTCTTTTTTATTCACCTACGTACATTCCTGCTTAACACAGATAGGCAAGATATTCTTGCATTTTTTATTCTGTTTTATTATTTTTAAAGTAACGCAAATTAAGTTAATGCAAATTACATGTTAAACATGTAAAGCTGAGTACACAGTATAGTAATTTCACACAATTATTGTGCAGATCACACGACCGTTTGGCTAGATATTAGTGTGTACACTCCGACGATCGTGTTTTATTGTACCAAAGCACATCGGATCATTTGATTTGGTTTTATAAACTTCCTAAAAATCACGATCCATGATGGAACAATGTCAAGCAGGTTGTAGACTCACAGCCAACAGTGTTGGCAGATGGTTAAGATAGAAGATCACAGATCTGATGGTAAATCATGTAGGTGTGTACGCATGAATCTGCAAGATCATCTTGACTTTCATTTGTTTAGAAAATAGTTACAGAAATAGCATCTGCGGTAATTTTCTGTAGTGTAGCTTAAGATGAGGGTCAATAGCCTAAGCCAAAGGTACCGCGAAAATAAGTCAATAGCCTAAGCCAAAGGTACCGCGAAAACTTATGACATGTTCATATACACGAGTATTGATGAGACTGAACAGCCGTGTGTGTGACATCACAAAACTTAGGAAATGCCAGCTTGCAGCACACTAGCTAATGATAACATCAGATTAGTGACAAACCTTTCAGCCCACACCAACAACTATTTTAAACAGTGGCAGAAAGTTAAAGCAGCAGAAAGTACAAGAGGAATGGACAGTCATGCAAATTTCAAGGAAAGTCTGTTGAAAACCATTTAAAAGATTCCAAATGAGAAGATTTGTGTTACTGCAACCCTCAGCAGAGGCTGGGTGATTAACATTTTGCAACCTTCGATCATCATTTACTTATATAGCGCCACCAATTCCGCAGCGCTGTACATTTGTCATTCACATCAGTCCCTGCTTACAGTCTAAATTCCAAACACATACACACAAACCTACACAAACACAGGGAGAACATACAAACTCCACACAGATAAGGCCATAGTCAGGAATTGAACTCATGACCCCAGTGCTGTGAGGCACAACTGCTAACTACTAAAGCTGGGTACACACTACACAGTTTTCATCCAATAATCGGCTAAATCAGCCAACATACGACCTCTCGTTCAAAAGTCGGGTCAGTGTGTGCAGTGACACGATGGTCAAAAGTCTGCCCAAATGGACGATTGTCGCCTCAATTGGTTGATCGTACCGTTTAATATTTTCGTTCCAATCTCGTTTCCGCTGCGTAGTGTGTATAAACCTCCGACCGATCCACAACAGTGAGTATGAAATTACAGTCATTGCTCACGACAACATGGCTGTAAAAAGTCGCTAAAGGGACGTCCGCTCTTCCCTTTATCGTCTTAAACAAGGCTAGTGTGTATGCAGTCCATGGACCGAGCGATCGGAACATCGATCGCATGTAAAATCACTCAGCATAAAAAGTTGGTCGAAATTTCTGTAGTGTGTACCTAGCTTAAGCCACTGTGCTGCCCATACCTATTGTTCCTTGCACAGGGATTTGAAGTCCTTGTACACAGGGGCATTCTTTTGAAGTGTTTAAAACACATTTTTTAAGAAAAAAAAAAAAAATTACAAAAGAAAGTGTACAAAATGCAATAATGAAAGTCAAAAGCGAGTCAACGTCTTAAAAAAAAACCAAAACAATTTAGAAGACATCAGATATATTACAATAGATAAATAATGATCAAGGTACTAATTATAAAAAAAAATGTATATTAGTACAAGAAAGCATAAATACAGAAATTAAAATAAAACCAATGCATAAACAATAATGATACATTTCTCACACAAATAATATACTTTCTGAATTCATAAAGAACTTCATGTCCCTAAATATGGCTTCCAAAACGTAATGCTAGCCAGTTAGTTTATAAAATTAAATGTAAACACATCAGATTAAATAGTGAGATAGAGGGCACATATTAATCGGGGGGGGGGGGGGGGGAAAAAAAAAAAAAAAAAAAAAAAAGAGTAAAAAAATGAAAACCTTTTAGAGATACACAGATCAATAAGCTATTATAATTTGTTAGTACTAGAGATATATAACATCCGATATAGCGCTAATCACATCATCCTCCGGAATAGTACCTATCTCCCATAAACATTCTTTGAGAAACCAGTAAGTTGGTACAATAATATGCTGGTAGGATAGATGTGAAATATATTGTAGCAATGATCGTAGCATAGAGTGCTCACCACTCCCCTTGTTCCGCACTCTGAAAACAATATTCCCAGTAATATAAATTAGGAACTGGTCTCACTATGTCCAACACAGCGGTTGGGTAGTCCAACAGAATCACATGACAGGTCTCTGAAGAAATCACCTCGTGTGAAGAAACGCAAATTCCAATGGATTCTACCTAATCAGTCGTTCTCTACTGGTACTTTCCCTTCCATCTCCAAACTTGTGTAATGCATATATTTTAAAAGCAATATATGTATTACACATTTATAATATGAAGACCAACAAAAATTGAGACAATTATAGAGTTCAAAATCAAGTAGCAGCAACTCTTTTTGACCTTAAACAAATATCTATCTATACCTATTTATTGTAAGAAGGGCCCTCTTACTTCTCTGTTAAGACCCATTCTTGTTTTATTTATGTGTTTATTTCCAATTGTAAAGCAGGTATGTTAGAGATAATATCATTTATTTTTATTATTTATATAATATTATCATAATCTCCCAATTTCTCACTGCAATATAGAAGTCCAAACGGGCAGGGAAGCTGTACTAATAAAATACTGTGAACGGCTCTGCTTAAACGGTGTAAATGATAATATATATATTTTTATTTAACACACACACACACACACACACTCTACAAAGTAACATCTGCTATAACATCTGTAAGAAGTGATACCTGTTAATAATTGTAAAACATACAATAATACCGCTTTCATACTGCCGCCCCGGCAATATCCCGGGTTTTTGCCGGGGCTCGGATAGTTCCAGCTCAGAAACACCATTCATACTGCACCTCGGACCCGGGAATTTCCCGGGTTGACCCCATTCATACTGCACAAGTCTGTGCCCTGGCAATTTGTGGGAGTCATCACCAGAGCAGTTTTCATTGGCTGAAAAATGGTGATGTCATTGAAAGGTGACTGTTTTTTTGACGCATAAAGATGATGCAAAAGTGGGTGGCGATTGTTTACCTCCAGAGACAGGCAGACAGCCAATCAGCTTGTTTTCTGTGCAACTCGGGTTGAAAAACCCGGGTTGCACCATTCATAGTGCAGGCAACCCGGGTCCGACCCGGGAATTACCCCTCGATAAATCCCAGGTTGATTTTTGACTTGTACCATTCATACTGCACCAAGACCCGTGTTGTTTGAGCTCGCCCCGGCAAAAACCCGGGATTTTGGTGCAGTATGAATGGGGTATGAATGGGGTATAAGTGACTGTAGCAGTAGAAAGCCAATGCAAAGAAAATAGAGTAACAGACTCTAGGATGAGTGAATTTGAGATTGTCCATAAACACTGATATTTACGTGCAAATCTCTGAGATTTCCTTTGCATGTTAACATAAATGTACATATTGGTAGGTACACAGAAGATATGAAGGAGAAAATGAGGCATAGCTTTAACTTAAAGATTAATAAGAGGTTGGTTATGATATGAGGCGTATGGTGGCCACACTTTGTGGAAAGATGAGAAGTTTCTCAGGATGCTTGTTATGTGCGCCATTTGGTATATGTGCCACACATGACCGCTAACAGGTGGGAGGTTGAGGATTCTTCCATGAGGCCATGATTTGGTATGATGCTGCACTCATATGTCTGAGCAACCTGGAGGCGTTTTTTTTTAAGAAATTCTGGGATAGGCAGGGGATGCAGAACATGTTTAGGATTGTGCGGGATCTACAAACGTAAAATGGTGGCTATGGAAAATATTTCCTTCCAAAATGGTTGACGTTTAGGGCAGCTTTACCAGACATGCAAGACAGACCCTGGCTAACCTTAATTCCTCCAGATGTCTGAAACGCCCAGGAAAATACCATGAAGCCTAGTTTGGATATAATACCACCTGTAGAGCAACTTACAGACTCCCTCTTTGATGCGAACGTTAATGGAGGACTTTGCAACCCCCTCATATATGTCAGTCCACTCCTCTAGAGATTCACCAAATTCAGCCTCCCACTTCATTTGGTATAAATCCATTTCACCATTCGAGATAGGGCATTATATAGCATGAAAATAAAACCTCTGGAGGAGCGCCCTGATTGGCCAACGTTTTCAACTACGGAGGTTGGTCTGCCCATTAAGAGAGTGGAAGAAGTGTCCAGCCTGCAGGTACTGGTGGAATGGTCCTTTTGGCTACCTGGTCCCAGCCGTGGTAAATATACAGTGCAGTCAAAATAAAGGTGATATATATATATATATATATATAGTTATTAGTATTTGAAAGGAAAAAATAAGTTACGCTGGTTACCTGAAAGACACATGAAGTCTTCCATTTTTCATTAGGGATTAGAAGCAAACTCATGTTAATGATTTACAGTTTGCCAAGTGTTCTGCGTTTACCATGGCAACTAGTCACATGACATGATGTGTGACAAATGACTGAATCATACTAAGATCAGGATAAACTGCAGAAATCAAATGTTTCCAGGAGGGAGACACTTTGATTGCAGTAGCAACCATCTGAATATCATACACAGATTGATTTGGCAAAAGGAGTTATAATAAGACCTCCCAGGAAAAAAAGTTTCATGTGTTAAAAAGGTACAAGACTTGCAGTTTACAAAAAATAAAAAACAATAAAAAATGACTCCTTTAGAACACCCACATGTAATTTAAGAACTAACATTTCTACATTTTTTTTTTTTTTTTTAAGTAACAAGCCCCAAAATAACAATGTGATCTAGAATCCTGTTATCTGGAAAGGAAAACTAAATAGTAAGTTAATGATGCTCTTCAGTGATTTTGACAGATGCACACTAAGGGGTAAATTCATCAAGCTGCGTTTTTACAGCGTGTTTGAAAAGTGGAGCTGTTGCCGATAGCAACCAGATTCTAGCTGTCATTTTGTAGGATGTACTAAATTAATGACAGCTAGAATGTGATTGGTTGCTTTAGGCTCCACTTTGTCAAACCTGCCGGAAAGTTGCAGCTTGATAAATTTACCCCTAAAGGTACAGTGTTGGGGAACAAATGGGTCAGGTAAACCGAAATCCACATTCCACACAATAAATCCTATACATGTATGTGTAATGTAATTTGCAAAGCTTTAATATATTAAAAAAAAAAGGAAGGAGCAGAAATACATACCGTCTACACTGCTATGTTGTCAACTAGTCTATTTCAAATGTTAAATGTTACCAGCCCTTAGCAACACATAGCTTACAGATGCAATTTAGGCAGCTGTCAGAGAGTAGCTCCCAGCTGACAAAACATATCAATGATGCAGCTCATGCAGGTGCTCTATAAGTTGACTGGTTATAAAGTTGCCAATGTGCAGAGGGTGTATGTTGGTGCAATTAGTACTTAAGACTATTTCTAAAAGAATCCTCTATATCACTCAATTATGCCAATCTATACAATCATTTAAAATCACACTGCACTAATAGAAAGCTATTTCTGTAAGGGTACAAAACAACGGGGGTGTGAATTATGTATTTACAGTGTTCTCCCTAGGACCTATTTACCTATAATAAGCACTACAGCCAGCAGTGTGTGCTCGACCACTGATCACACAGCCCATTACAGGAATAGGTTGAGGTGACAGGCAAAATTAATTCATTAAAAAAAAATAAGTGTGTTCAAGCCAGTAAGCGGACAATAACCGCAAGAGTCTTTATAAATAAGTGTTGGCAATAACCTCCAACATTTTATTATTATTATGATCTATTAGACTGCCCTCACCCAGCTACTTCTTAATGCCACCCAGCCGTCATAATTTTCTGAGAACACTGTATTTATATCCATTTTTAACATATGTAAACAGATGTGACACTAGAAATCCCCAAAGTGAGGTCATAACAATTTGCATTTCATTTTCCTGAGCTCTACACGTTTCCTTTCAGCAACATTTTCTGCGTTTCGACGCATTTGAAGACTACAATCATCTCTACATTAGTAAAAATGAGTCAGTCTCATATTTCAAGCAAGGTGACAGGTGTTAACTTTTAAACTAATAAAGGTGCATTAGGATTGTCATTGTCTGTAGCATTGATATAATGTTTTATGAAGCATTTGTTCTAAAATTGCTGGTGTAATCCATAAGATCACTTGATTATAAGTTATCATTGAAAATAATGTTTTAATATATAGTTTTATATATTTTAATAAATTTGTAAGTGAAACAACCTTGGGAACTTTGTTAAAAAAATGTTTGTCATTGGCACGTCCTGATTGAATATACATCTTGTACCTAGGTTGTCGAAGAACACTCAGTGCTTTCCTATATTTTGGCATTTTATAGTTTTTATTGTGAATTGGCAATCCCACTTTTGGGAAGCAGCGAGTGTATATAGACACACACACACATTCCAATGACACATTTGATCTAGTGCGCCTATAGATCTTTTTCCTTATAAATTATTAAAAACGCACATGAAATGATGAAAAATTTAAACAAAACAAGAGTCAACAGCCATAGCATTTTGAAATTTTAACACTGCCATTTAAAGTATTAAGAGCGCCGCACAATGTATTTGTTAACACTAACGTTACAGTAGAAACTGCATGACAAACTTCTTAAAAAGGATCACTAATGCGCAAGTTAGTTTTCATGCATTTATTCCCATGGCATATTTGTGAATGAGCCCTATACGTCAGCAAAAGTATTAGTCGCACTCCTGCCAGTGGGGGTGTTAATAGACCAAACTTACAATCAGTAGATGTACAGGGGAAATATTGCAGCATCACTACTAACTTCTCATTTTATATTGACAATCACACATGGTCCTTAATATTGATCTTGCACATTACAATAGGACATGATGAGAATGCAAACATTAATAACAAGAATATCCCTTGCAACCAATATAAAAGTGACAACCAAGCAGAGTACCAGTTTCATGGAACAACTATCACAATCACAGGATCTCTGGTACATCTGTGGGTCACTTGTCTCTATCTACATAAGTGATGAGTTTATGGGACACATCAATGTAACCTTATAGTACATTTTGCTAATGAACACAGCTGCACCTAGGAGCCCACATATTTGGTCAGCCCCCCATCACCCCTAGGCTGTCATCATTCTAAAAGGCTCCATTTACCTGCTCCACCCCCAGGAACTGGTAGAAGTTTTGCTGGATCTCCTCCACCAAGTCAAAAAGCTCCAAATCCCCGTTGTCCCAGGCCCCTGCCAGCTGCGTGCAGCACAGAAGCAGCAGAGGCGGGAGGAGACGACCACCGGACCCCCACATGCTGGAGCAGGCTGGGGATAGAGAAGGAGGGAGGCCCTGAAGCCGCTATGACTTATCCCCCTCCTCCTTACAGCAGACGTGGCTGCCAGGCCTCGCTCACACCGCTCGCTGCTGCCTGGGCTGCAGCACATCAGCGTGGGAGGCGGGAGCGGTGACGTCACGTCTCCTAGGCAACGGCAGAGACTTAGTCAGGGCCTACAAGGCCGTGCGCTATACAAAGGTCCTCTCCGAGCCATGGTGTGTGATTGCTACAGCGCGCCGTGGTGGTCATAGTGCGCCCCTACTGGTGGTGTGTGGAGAGTGCAAGACAAAGGAAGTACAGGGAACAGCACGATGCATTTCCTCTAGGGGTGATGATGATTCATCGTGTTACGTTATTACAGTGACCATAATGGTGACTAGACTCTCAGTGCTGTGTGCTGACAGACACAGAACGTTTCTCTTTTACATTAATATCGAGAGTTCATTTATTAGATCTGATGTTTTCACACAGAATAATGTACTTCAAATATATTCTAAAATAATGGGGTTTCACCTGCAAAGAATAAAACAGTCAGAGCTGAATTAAGGCGTTCAGAGGTCCTGGGTACTTAAAATAGTGGTCTAAAATTTATAAAATGGGGGCCTATTAGTTTATTCATTTACGGTCACAGTGGCACACGCAGGGGGGGGGGGGTTTCTGGGTCTCCAGAAACCCCCCCCCCCCCCCCCCCCCTCCGCTATCTAAGTGGCCACCATAGTGGGACTGTCCTATACAGCAGCCACGGCGCTGTCAAAGAAGCATCCGTGGCGGTGCTGTATTGTATACAGCACTGCCGCGGACGCTTCTTTGACAGCGCCGCGGCTGCTGTATAGGACAGCGCTGCCAAAACGGAGCCCGCGCATGCGCAGCAGCTCTCGCGTGGTTTTTGGTTTTTTTTGTCAGGGGGGAAAACCCTGCCAAAAAACCCTGACACATTTAAGCTATGTGCACATTTTTTAACAGTGCATCATCGCAGATATTGTAGATAATCTGCTGCTTTGCATTTTTTTTTTTAAATCCAAAGTAGTCTCATAGATGTCTATGGGGACTGCTGTCTACCGCAATTTAATAAGTTCCAAAAAAAACAATTGCATATAGCCAGAGCCGTAACTTAGAATCCTAGCGCCTGGGGCGAGAGTAACAAATTTCGCCCCCCCCTAGCCCTCAATTTTAACCAAATTAACCTAAAATATTCCTAAACTGCGCCCCCCCCCTTCAGCGTTGCGCCCTGGGCAGCCGCCCCTATCGCACAGCCCTAGTTACGGCTCTGCATATAGCTAATGTACGCCAGTTCAGGCCGTATGTGTTATTTTTCAGCTCTGCTCCAAAGAGAAGAACTGAAACCGCGCATGTTTGGAGGGATCATTTGATCCCTCGCTGTCACATGACGCATGTCTTACTGTAAGTGCTGTTTGTGCGCATACCCAAGGTTTTCAGTCCACGCATGCACACACTGAGTTTGAAGGACTCCTTGGATCGCGCTTGTTTTCAGATGAGAAGAGGGAGTGTAAAAGTTAAATTTTCTACTTTGCAGGAACAGCAGTTTTTTTGTGACTGCTGTTCCTGTTGAAGATTTTTAATAAATATGCACAATGTTTCAATCCTTATCTTTGCTATGAGAATTGAAATAAATCGTGCATAAAATGTGGTGTTACATAAATACAGGCTATAATGTCATTATTCACAAGAGAGAAACACAAGCAGGTGGTAAATATTAGAGACAGATAGACCAATTCCATCATAAAAGGAATATTTATTTAACACGTATCCAAATATAAAAGTGCCCATGTGAAATGTGCACCAATAGTGAATATTACTTATATACTGTAAAGCATGCTCTTCACAGCCATTTTATGTGCAATTATACTAGATGATGAATTATGCCATTTAGACTATGTAAAGAATTCCAGTTTCCCAGCCATTTCTCATCTTTAACCCATTGTGATTGATAGAGTACTCCTAAAGTTGGTACCATCTGACCCCAATCCTAACATTTACCATCATTGTACCATGTGGATCTTTCTCAAGATCCTTTAGTGCCCCAGAAACCACACGGATAGAGACACAACACATAGGGCACCAAATCTAAATCATGTTATTTCCATTGGTAAGCAATACAAAATTACTTGTGTAATTAGGGGGCCCGGTGCATATGTCCCCTGTGCCTCCCTCCTCTCACTCTGGCTCTGCATTTACTACAATTTAAACAGATACACAGTGGCTGTTCACAATTTCCAGTTGCTCATTACATTCAATTGGTCTGGGCTGTTGTAAGAAATGTGCAGATTTTTTCCTCTTCACTCAGGCATTTATATAGTCGCCCATTGTCCCTATTTTCTCGGAACTGTCCCAGATTTAAATGAACGATTTGTTCCCTAAAAATTTCTCTCTCTGCGCAACATATTGCTTTCTTTTTTTGCACGTTGACTGCAATTACTTTATTCTCCGGGCATTTAAGAACTCCGGAAGAGGAGTGTTAAGAATGCAAACATTTTAGTTATCATCAAATTTAGTACACTTGTCAGAAGACATTGTACGTGATGTGTTTAGATGCTTCTATTCAGCAACTAAGTAACCTGTAAATTATTTTAAAAGGTTAGCAACTATGTGGCTCATGTACTGTTGGACTTTCGCATTTTATTTGCCTAAAATATGCACAAACTGGTACAATTTCTGTACTGTGTATGTGGGGCTACTTTGGAGAAAGTGGGAGGTCTGAGTGGCATGTGATGGAATTTTGAAGGAAGTGAAGGGTACATGGGATAAGTAATGTTGGCATGGCAAAGTCTATTTTGTGCTGTTTTTTTTCAGTCTTGGAAAAAAACACATATGTGGCCCCTGAAATATTTCGGGTTGCCCATCACTGAGCTAGCAACTTTTGATTAGTGGATTGAGTGCTCCAGCTATTTAAATTGTTGACCCCTCCAACTACTTAAATCATTAATGTGACTGCTATATTATATAAAGCCATGGTCGTCTATGGGAAAGAAGATTTCCATTTGATTTCTATAGAGAAAAACAACAGGTGTTTGTATTTCATTGAGTTGAGTTTGTGTTTTGCATATGTGTTTATTTCATTATTTTTATATGGAACATGGGATTTTCACATTTATTATAAACTGTCAAAACACTATTCTCTCCTAGGTATTTTATTTTTGTTTTTTATTGACAGTCTGGGATTGGTGCTTTGCGCCCCAAGTGCAAAAAAAAGGTGCTACAACTACAGTCTCTCTTCCAAAGAGAAAGGGCCCCTCTATTCCCAACCCTCAAAACCAGAAGGTCGCTTAGGGGGCAAGGGTCTTGAGAGGCTTCTTCACTGCAAGGCTCGGGGGTTCCTTTACCATGGGTTTCACCAAAACTTCACCGAGGATCCGGAAACTTGCCCATCCCCGAAAGGCAGGGCATTGAAGGTTTTCAGGAGGGTGGGACCTCAGGGACACAACGCCTTGCTTATCGTGGAATTGCAGAGCCCATAAGGGCCTAACATACCCCCTAGATCCTGTGAAAAAAAACACAAAATTGAAAGTGACAAACAAGGCCTGAAATAAATACTGCGGTGTGTGGGTATTGCCCCATCCTAATGACTGGGGCATAAAGAGGTGATTGCAGAAAAAGAAAAGTGGAAAAAATGTACTAAAGTGCCTTAAAAATCATGTGATGTTGGATCATCAATTATTCTCTGGCAATCCCTGGTCACCACTCCGGGGTCTCATTATCCCGGGCTTTCTCCACAACACCGGCTTCTTAGCCAGTGGTCCAAGGTAGCCTGTGTAATTCAGAGGGGCCCAGTTCACCCCCTGATAAGAACTGATACTGCACTGGATCCTAGCCAGAGCACTGAGAAGCAAATTCTCTCTTATTATTCTCTCTTGTGTTCATACCTCTTAATTGTCCCGATTTCAGCATGACAGCCCCGAATTTAGGGCTCTGTCCCGCTGTCCTGACGGGGGCATGTTTGTCCCACGAGTGGGAATCTTGGGGGAAGAGAGATAGCTAATGTGCAGCCTAGCTGTCTGGAGGCATGACCACACTCCCATCAAGAAATGACCACACCCCCTGTCTTGTGCCCGCGGACTTGCATGATGGGTGGCATGTGTGTATATGACACTTCATTACATTATTATATTGTGCACAACCAGTGTAATGCGACTTTAGCTACTAAGACTGTCAAGTCACATCTCTGTGCTATCGTGGAGAGTAAGTATACACACTTGTTGCTTCTGATGTAATCCTGGTGCATATGATAGCGGTGTACAGCTGGACAAACCTTGAGATACGTCCAATTGAATATATCTACGTAAATGCACTTTTTCCTGCATGCATCTTCTCCTACTTACGTCCGGGGCAAAGCTGAGTGGACACCTTTATACAGTGAGATATTACTCTGTCTCTGGTCTTCACATTGATTTGCACATTGCAATAACCTTAGTTGAATTTGTTAAAGATGCCTTTAACTTGCAAAAATTAACTCAGCACAGGTGATTGTAGTTAGAAAACAAGTGTGAACAGCGAATAAACAATAAAGGTGCTCACGGCTCTGACCCCATCCGCCCTATGGGTCTAGCACTTAAAATGAAGATTAACGCCTTCTCTGTAACTTTGGCTATCAGGAAGATTTGTTTTTAAAACACATAACCTAAGTTTAACTAACCTATCCCAATAATAAGCTGTTCTTTAATAATGGATTTTCACAAACCAGGCATAGAATGCTCTGTTTGATTTGATAGGGCCTTCTTAAAAAACTATTTGTTATCTCCCACCAAGCTCACATAATAATACACTGATTCTTTTTCCAATTAACTTAACATTTTTAAGCATTGTTGAGTAATCTAATGCCCACCTTCATATAACACAATTCAATTGAATAAATTCTGTAATTCATGACTCGGGCCCCATCTACCCTTGGGTACTTGCATGGAAAATTTTGAGGCACAAGAATGGTTAGACCCTAGCACCCATTAGGGCTCTAGCACTGAATCTCTAGAGTTGTGTTCTGGGTCTGGTGCTATCTGAGGTGCTATTTTACCAAACAGGTTAGTTTTTAAGTTAAATTTAAGTTAAAAATAATTTTTTGGTAACAAGGTAAGTATAGATATGTTAATATAGTGTGTGATTGGGTGGTCTTTTAATAAATATGGTATAAGAGAAGGGGGGCTATGTTAATACAGTGTGTAAGTGCGATTGGGGGGGGGGGCTTTTAATATATATAGTGTGTGAGGGGGATTCTTAATATACTGTGTGAGGAATGGAAGGGGGGGTTTTAATATAATGTGGGTGGCAGGTAGACTATTAAATTACTAGTGGTGTATAGGTGGGGCTAATTATTTAATGAATTCTATTTTATTTGTGGGGTGATGGTGGGGCTATTTATTGGTGGGCCTATTAATTTAAGATGGGGCGTCGGGACCATAAATGTAATGCTGCGGTATTTTGGGGGCTATTAATTGAATGTGGTGCTGAGTTTGGGGAGGGGGGCTATTTGTTAAATGTATATGCTATTAATTTAATTTCAGAGCTGGTTTGAGGAAAATACACATACAGGGCAGATACAATGGGCTCACACACATACAGGGACAGGCAATGGGCGAACACACATACAGGGACAGGCAATGGGCGAACACACATACAGGGAAAGACACAGTGGGCGCACACACTTACAGGGACAGACACAGTGGACGCACACAGATAAAGGGACAGACACAGTGGGAGCACACACATACAGGGACAGAGGCAATGGGCGCACACACATACAGGGACAGATACAGTGGGCGCACACCAGGCACGGGCTGGCAAGTTTAAGCCCGAGGGGCGCACAGGCGGCCGCATCACGTGACACGCGATGCGACCGTGTAATTGAAGACACGGCCGCATCGCATGTCATGTGATGCGGCCGAAGAAAATAAGTTAGTATTACTGCATCGGAGAGGGGGGGGGGGCCCGGCCCTAACAGTGGTTGGACTGGGCGGCCCGGGGGGCCTCTGCCCCCCTGCCCCCAACCCAGCCTGCCCCTGTCGCACACACATACAGGGACAGACACAGTGGGCGCACACACATACAGGGACAGACACACTGGCAGCACACACATACAGGGACAGACACACTGGGGGCACACACATACAGGGACAGACACAGTGGCAGCACACACATACAGGGACAGACACAGTGGGCGCACACACATACAGGGACAGACACAGTGGGCGCACACACACACAGGGACAGACACACTGGCAGCACACACATACAGGGACAGACACACTGGGGGCACACACACACAGGGACAGACACAGTGGGCGCACACATACAGGGACAGACACACTGGGGGCACACACCTACAGGGACAGACACCGTGGGTGCACACACATACAGGGACAGACACAGTGGGTGTGCACACACAGGGACAGACACACTGGGCGCACACACATACACGAACATACACAGTGGGCGCACACACATACAGGGACAGACACAGTGGGCGCACACACATACAGGGACAGACACAGTGGGCGCACACACATACAGGGACAGACACAGTGGGCGCACACACATACAGGGACAGACACAGTGGGCGCACACACATACAGGGACAGACACAGTGGGCGCACACACACATACAGGGACAGACACAATGGGCGCACACATATACAGGGATACACACAATGAATGCACACACATACAGGGACAGACACAATGAACACACACGATACAGAGACACAGAGACAGACACAGTGGGCGCACACACATACAGGGACAGACACAGTGGGCACACACACATACAGGGACAGACACAGTGAGCGCACACACACATACAGGGACAGACACAGTGGACGCACACATATACAGGGACAGACACAGTGGGCGCGCACACGCAGGGACAGACACACTGGGCGCACACACATACACGGACATTCACACTGGGCACACACACATACAGGGACAGACACAGTAGGCGCACACACATACAGGGAGAAGACACAGTGGGCGCACACACATACAGGGACAGACACAGTGGGCGCACACACATACAGGGACAGACACAGTGGGCGCACACACATACAGGGACAGACACAGTGGGCGCACACACATACAGGGACAGACACAGTGGGCGCACACACACATACAGGGACAGACACAGTGGGCGCACACACACATACAGGGACAGACACAGTGGACGCACACACATACAGGGACAGATACACTGACAGCACAGACATACAAGGACAGACACACTGGGCGCACACACATACAGGGACAGACACAGTGGGCGCACACATATACAGGGACAGACACAGTGGGCGCACACACACAGGGACAGACACACTGGGCGCACACACATACACGGACATACACAGTAGGCACACACACATACAGGGACAGACACAGTAGGCGCACACACATACAGGGACAGACACAGTGGGCGCACACACATACAGGGACAGACACAGTGGGTGCACACACATACAGGGACAGACACAATGGGCGCACACATATACAGGGATACACACAATGAATGCACACACATACAGGGACAGACACAATGAACACACACAATACAGAGACACAGAGACAGACACAGTGGGCGCACACACATACAGGGACAGATACACTGACAGCACACACATACAAGGACAGACACAGTGGGTGCCCACACATACAGGGACAGACACAGTGGGCGCACACACATACAGGGACAGACACAGTGGGCGCACACATACAGGGACAGACACAGTGGGCGTGCACACACAGGGACAGACACACTGGGCGCACACACATACACGGACAAACACAATGGGCACACACACATACAGGACAGACACAGTAGGCGCACACACACATACAGGGACAGACACAGTGTGCACACACATACAGGGACAGACACAGTGTGCACACACACATACAGGAACAGACACACAGGGCGCACACACGTACAGGGACAGACACAGTGGGCGCACACACATACAGGGACAGACACGGAGCACACAGATACAAGGACAGACACAGTGGACGCACACACATACAGGGACAGCTACAGTGGGTACACACACATACTGGGCCCCACCTACCATTTTTTTGGCCCCACCTACATGAGGCCAGTTTCAGACTTTTTTACAGGGCCACATTAAGTTCCAAATCCGCCCCTGATGACATTAACATAGGACTAGGATATGGTCATAATGAATACTATTGTATATTAGATACCTCTCAAAACATAAAGAATAAGAGCAGATCAAGAAATTGAAGGCAATACTGCTTTGTGTAAATAATAAGATTCAAGGACATTCCCATGCACAAATATTTCCAGTAAAAACTGTAAACTCTGGGGCTGTGGCTGCAAATTAGGATTAGTTATATGTGTCCTTCTAAATGTGTGGGAAAGGTGTTATATGTTAGTGATCCAAAGTGTAAAGGTTTAATAATATTTTAAAATTAGTTTTATGTATTTACCTTAGTTTGTGTATACTTTGTTTATACTTGGCCTTGATAAAGCAAGTTTCAGTGAAACATGCGTTGGAGTGCATGCTGAATGTCTATGGCTGAAATAGAATAATAATTTAAGAGGCTACCTGCTATCCAGATTAGATGCAGTAATAGAATACGGTATAGTTAGACAGTTAATATGCACATTCATCCTGACTGATTAGCTCATGTACCCTGACAGCTATTTGGAGACTGACTTTGCAAGAAGTATAGTCAACATCAGACATGTCTGTTTAATAATATAAGAGTGCGAAATAAGGTAAATCTGTCTAATTTAAAACACATGTAGGATTTAGAATAACTCCATAAGCAATTAATCAAACAGATAATATGCAATTCCTCATCTATTTTGCAGAAAGCAATGAATTACATTGTAATAAGTAAAGCTGATACAAGGTATTCACAACTATTACTTAACATCATCTGCATTGTAGAAATGTTCACACTTGTACTATTTCTATAATAATGTGGAATCAAGATTAAAACACTATCGGAATGCATTAATTGCTCCTCTATAACAATAACATAAATTTGCATACAACTGAAACCTATCTATTATTTTTGAAAATTATAATAAGGTTAAGAATTTTTTTTACCTTTTAAAAAAAACACATTGATTAGGACAAATAATGTTAAAATCATTGTGACATTTAAAGTTGACACTCAGAGAGCAGTTGTCTTTTTATTTTCACTTCTCACTTGATACACATTTTATTTTAATATTACGCTGGCCCTAATATTTGTAATGACTTTTAAATAATATTTTGCCTTTTAATCTAGAGAAAGTACTTGGTTGTAGATCTGCTATATTACAGGCCTGGTCAACCTGTGCCTCTCCACTAAATAGCCAGCCGGCAGCTGTCAGGGTATAGTGGGACTTGTAATTTCACAACACCTGGAGAGCCACAAGTTGGCCAGGTCTGCTATATTATAGGATTAGCTGTTAGTACACTACTAACACTAATTCTTGTTCTTTCTCTCTATGAAAATTTTACAGCACATGTATATGTATGCATCTTTGTTTGCATATGTACATTTTAATTCTTGTATTATACTAGAAATGAGCCACATTTTAACAACTATTTAGCACAATATTCATATTTATTCTACATTTGGCTGCAGAATGTGTCATGTTTTGCCAGGGGAATTTAGCCTTAATTGTTCCCAGTACTACTCCAACCACAGTACACAGCAAAATGAATTGACTGTCGTCATCCCAGCTGTATTCAAAGACTTTACTCTATTCATCTCTAGGTTTTTACAGTTGTCTGTCCTTGTGAGGATATGTCAGAGTTACTTTACTAGGGCTCTCTTGTTCTCTCAGGGCAGTCCTTGTTGCTTGGTGCTGAAAAACACTGAATTATATATTAAATATGTTTTTCTTGAAGGCAGATTCCACTAAGATATTAGTGGGTATAAGTTTAGTAACTTTTATGGTATTTGGCAATGAGTAATGGAGCAGGGTTGAATACATTGCATGGAGGAGCAGGCAGTGGGTACCAGAGCGAGGGGAATGGGGAGAACATAGGAAGAACATAGGAAGCAGATCCTAAAGTGTGGCATGTATGGGACAGAGATGGGCAGAGTGCAGGAAATAGAGAGAAAGAAAAAAGGGCACACACAATGGGGCTCAGACAGCAAATATTGGAGAAGCGGGGGAATAGAGTTGGGCATGGAGGAGCAGATAAAGTGCATGTGGAACCAGAGAACATACGCTATAATAGGAAGTGCAGTAAACAGTAGGTTATGGAGAAGACACAGAGCACCGGAAAGTGAGAACCAGAACAGAAGGGAATGGAAAGGACACGTGAAGACTACAGTAAATACCACATTTCCAGGTGCACTTTCCCAAATAGAAATCAAATCTTCAAACACAGAAAAATTCCAAATGAATAAAGGCAGTCCCGATGCCCACACACTTTCACAAGCACTTAAGTCATTAATTAGACTAAATCAAGAATAATTTTAGGAGTAAAATGGAACAGTTAGTTAATAAAAAGTGTTGTTACACAGTAGAGGAGTTTGAACTTTCTTTTTTTTTTAACTTAAAATTTTATTGAACAAACATGAGGGATAATCAGGATTAAAGACGTAATAAAAAAAAGCATAGTCACAACAGTATGTAAAAAACAAGAGCCGCATACAGGACAAAATGGCAGTAGATATATACAAACTGAAGGAGTCAAATGCAATATATTAGGACAGTGGTTTCCAAACTTTTGCAGTGCACGGCACCCTTAGAGTCTCCATAATTTTTTCAAGGCACCTCCAAATTAATTACCGAGCAGTCCCGTTTTATAAATAGTTGGGTCAAAATAACGTAATAAGTATTTAGGTCAGGACAGAAATACTTAATAAGTTGTTTGCAAAAATAATACACATAAATCCAAGGGAAAATAATATTTTTATATATTCTTTTCAAATATATTTCTGTCAAAGAATAATTTACAGCTAATATTAAGAGGAATAAGATCAAACAAAATAAAACAACAACATGTACAAAAATCATCACACTGTGCCCATTCACGATCACACTGTGACCTCCTTCATCCTCACACTCTGTTCCACCTTCATCCACACACTCTGTGCCCTTCTTCATCCGCACACTCTGTGTCCCCTTCTTCCTCACTCTGCCCCTCTTCATCCTCACTCTGCCCCTCTTCATCCTCACTCTGCCCCTCTTCATCCTCACTCTGCCCCTCTTCATCCTCACTCTGCCCCTCTTCATCCTCACTCTGCCCCTCTTCATCCTCACTTTGCCCCCTCCTTCAATCTTATGCCCCTCCATTGCTGTTTCCTATCACCATTTCCCCTCCCCTTTCTTTACTTACAATACTTGGCCTTCATACTTCTATCTTTTCTTCTGTTTTCTTACCAATCGGGCGGCCCCTGGGACCCAGCATCCTCCTCTCTCCTGTCGCTTCTCACTGAATATGTCGGGCGTGATGACGTCATGCCCAACATTCAGTGAGAAGCAAGGAGGGAGGAGAATGCTGGGTCCCGGGTGCCGCCCGATTGGTAAAAAATTTGTTTTCTATTTCCTTGTCTCAGTGGCACCCCTGAGAGCCGTGGCGCACACTTTGGGAACCACTGTATTAGGAGGATAAAGCACAGAGGGGAAGGACAGGGGGTGGGGGGGGGGGGGGGGGGGCGGTTGACAGCTGTAAAAATAAAGCAGAAGAGATTGAACTTTTAATACAACATTTACACTATTATACAGTGCTCCTTCTCATCTACTTTGCAGAGGCATCTCCCAAGAGTGTAGACATAGGTTCTTGGTGGAGCATCTAGACACAGAGGTGCAAAACTAAGAACTTTTTCTCTGCACGTCCATTGTGTTTCCTAAATGAGTTCCACCGTGTGTGCATGTAGCATATGCTTTTCAGGCTAAGTTACCCTTAGTCATAGCGGAATACAATTTAAACATAGATTCTTTTTATTGACTACAAATCAGGTGTGGCATTTAAAGCCATTAACTTAAAACAAAGTCAAAGCATTATAATACACAAGAATACAAAAGAGTACCTAACAAAACATTATATTGGTGCATCAATAACCGTCCTAAACCATAATCTGAAAATGGACAAAATGTATAAGAAAAAATGAAACCTAAAAGCTAAAATCATTGATAATTTAGGGCTAGTGGTTTGAAATTGTGCAGCAGGAATATACAGAACATTTAGTGTTTCATCAATGTATGCAAAATGGACCTGATTCATGTACAAACGCAACTTGCACTGGAACGTGAGCGTAGTTCCGACCGTATTCAAATCCAAGTGTATCTCAACATAAATTTCAATTTAATCTGGGTGTAAGTACACTTTGCCTAAACAGTACTTGTCATATGTAGTCACACAAAATAGACTGCAGTATAAGAACACGTATAAGAACATGCGTAAGTACTATAAAAGGTCAGAATTAACAAAAAAAAAGTTAACATACAATAAAAGAACTCATAGCAGTATAATTATTCCTAGAAATATCTATTTTCACTTGCTTTTTTTTACATTAATTACATAAAGGTGATTTCAATGCATAATGTACATACAATTCGCTTTAAACGTCTATCTTAGTTGAATACAGTTGTTCTGTGATAGCCAGTAGCACTCATACGTGTACTTTTTTGTGCAAACCTCATTTATTAGTTTTCAAAACAGAATAAAACATACCACAATGACACACAGTATATAGAGAATAGAGGATTCAGAGCACAAGAGAAAGGTGTTGTTAAGGTAACTAATATAGAATTATTATTATTATTATTATGATTAATTTTTATTTATAGGGCGCCACTAGGTGTCCGTGGCGCCGTACAGGGACAAACAAAATTATAATACAAGGTGAGACAGCACAGTACAGTAAACAATAATCACAGTAACTCAATGAGCTCAACGCTAGGGTAGGGGGAGGGGAGAGTCCGCATATGACGGAGCCCAGAAGGGAGGGCACGGGTGACAGGGAAACTCCCAGAGGGAGAGGAGGGAGCGAGAGGGGAAGGGGGGGGGAGGGGGAGAGGGTCTTCGAGGAGGAGGGCTGATAGCTGGAGAGCAGAGTTAAAAGTGGTGGAGACAGGAGGAGAGATGACTCTGCTCAAAGGAGCGTACAATCTAGAATACATTGTTAACTATATCTTGTAAGATTCACAAAATAACCAGGTAAAAGAAGTAAACAGGGGGAAGGAAGAGTTTACAGGAAGACAAAGAGAGGGGTAAGTGGGGGAGTAGTAATAATGAAGCTTGACGTATGTGGGGGGAAGGGGGGTTAGGGGTTATGGAATAGAAGCTATTAGATCATAGCCAATTCACGTGGGTGACTTTTCTATGGAACAAACATGATGGTCAGGTTTAATTCCATTGAACAGCAAGAAGAGAGCAAGGAAACACGGGATACGTAGAGCGCTGTCCACTGTGGGCCTGATTCATTAAGGAACTTAGGCAAGGCTTTGAGTACATTTTCTTACTTAAGTTTTCTGGAAAAAACCATTTTGCAATGCAAGAGGTGCAAATTAGTTTATTATTTTGCACATAAGTTAAATACTGGCTGTTTTGTCATGTAGCACACAAATATCAACTTTAACTTTCAGTGTACAAATAAGCTATCAAGTATTCGTGTGCTACATGAAAGAACAGATAGTATTTAACTTATATCCAAAGTAATAAACTAATTTCCCTCCCTTGCATTGTAACATGGTTTTGCCCAGAAAACTTAAGTAAGAAAACTTACTCAAATTCTTGCCTAAGTTCCTTAATGAATCAAGCCCTGTTAGAGTAAATTGTGGTATGTCTCATATCCCGATTCATTGTTGAACTTTATTCAACTCTACAGGTGGGCAGGAAGAGGTAGGAACTGTAATGTGCAGAGTCTAAATCTTGAAATGTAGACATTAAAAGAGTCATAGTTATCGCCTGCTACAGAAGTGATATCATCCATATCCATAAAGAAATACATTTTGGAGAACCAATTGGATATGGCAGGAGGAGAGTAGGATCACTAATGGGTGAGCATCACTGCTTTAACGGCGTTAACAGGGATTTTTTATATTTGGAGACTGGTATCTTTCACCAATTCAAGAGTCAAAACTGCGAATCTTCGACTACATCTGCGTCTGAACACCCTTACTGTTCATGGCCTACCTTAGTTTACCCCTTCCTTCCCATGTTCTGCCATTCAAGTTGTAGGCAGTCGTAAGTGTCATTTGCATTAGGACACGAATTGAATGCAATTGCATTCATTGGAGTAATGTCCATTTCTGGCCCTCCACAGAGCTATTTCATGCAAGATACACTACGCAAACGAATGGATGTCCAAACACGGTGGTAGGATGGTGGTGTTACCTTCAGAGTTGGGGAGGTCAGTGGTGAAATCCATGGAAACATGAGTCCTTGGCATCTGTTGAATGTTCAGGAGTATCAGGAGCCTGGAGGACAAGGTCTATGACACTTTGGTGTATGCTCAATTGGACAAAGGAGGCAACATCCCTCCTTACAATCTCCCATCAGAATTCCTGGAGGGCCAAACCGATTGTCTTTCGAGATGTGGAGATTCCTTGCCAATCATGCCCTATTGCAGGTCCTCCAACTGGCAGCCAGGAGGAATTAACCTTCTGCCTTCAGGTGCATTGGGCACCTTGGTGAGTGCTGCTTTCTTTGCCTGGATTCTGTCAGGCTTTGTCCCCTGTGTTCTTCCATCTGCACAGGGATGGCCGCCTTCTTCCTGGTTGGGTGCAGAGTCTGGTTGCTTGGCAACCAGACACATGAATTCTGGCTGCCGGCCAGCCCCTGGTGCGCATGCAGGTCCTGTCTGGCCACTCCCAGAATAAAGCTTGGATGTATAATGACCTCTCCCTTCATGTTGGATTGTTCAAGAGAGATCTGCTGGATCCAGGCCGTTATGTTATGATAAAGTTTAACCACGAAACTTAGGAATAGCGTTACTGTACCTGCCAATTAAATCAATTCAACCGCTGAATAGACTGCAGGTTCTTGTGGTCAGCAAGAATCTGATTCTCTCCACAGGGTGCTTCCACTCTGCGAGGGCAATTTTATAGATCGCCTTATATGAGGTAAAGTTCTTTAAAAAAAGGTGCAGGGATGAAGGATGTCCTAGTCTGGGAAAGCAAAAATGAGGACAACATCCAGGTAGATGAGGACTGATGTCTGCATTAGGTCCCTAAAGGGGGAATTCACATATGCTTGGAAGAAGGCTGGGGCATTGCACAGGCTAAACAGCATGACCCACCATTTGTAGTTGCCACCCTTTGTGATGAAGGCCGTATTCCATTTGTCTGCCTCCCGTATATGTCTAATTTTATATGCTCCTCGAAAGTCCTGTTTGGTGAAGACCATGGCCTGATGGAGCCTCTCGAAGAGGACAGAGATCACATGCAGAGGGTGTAAATTCTTGATAGTGATTTCCTTGAGTGCCCGATAGCTGCAGGGTCTTAGAGAACAATTTATCTTTGCCACAAAAAACAACCCTGCATTGGCTGAGGACCTGGACTCTGTGATGTAACCTCACTCCAAGTTCTCCTGTATGTAGATGGTCATAATCCTTGTATTTCCTGCCCCCTGATGCCAGGCCGAAGGCTGATTGGGTGGTGGTATCTCTGTCTGCACTTTGTCAAAGACCCTGCTGAAATTATGGTACTCCTCAGGCAGTCTTTCTGGTCTGGAAATATCATCATTATCTTAATTTTCTTTAGGGCCTGAATCAAGTTCAGACATACAACCGTTTGTGTAGCATAGCATATGTTGTGTGATTTCACATTGTAATACAAAGCATATTTCCACCCATATTCAAATTGTGACATATCTTAAGAAGCTCTTTGATTTGAATACAGGCAGATTTATGCAAAAGTTGCATACTCTTTTAAATACATAAATTACGTCCAATTTGTATTCCAACTTGATTCAGGCCCTAAGAGTAGTAGTGCATACCATTTGCTGCTTTTTCTGGTTGTAGGCATGTGGTCTTGCAGTACTTGTCCCACTACTGTATCTTTTTAGCTCTCCAATCTTTAACCACAAGTAATCCATGATGATCGGGCTTTTTAGGGTATGGTCAGTACTGAATGAGATCAACTCTCAGTGACTGGAATCAACACACATCAACACCCAGTTAGTCTCAAGGGTTACTGATGCTGGTGTTAAAGGTTGTTTATCCACAGCTTCTACGACCAGTGGCCTGACCTTTAGAACCAAGGTGCTGAGCTGAAAGCAAACGGCAATGTCCCTCCAGGGACAGGCAATTGAGCTTGTATTTAATGGAATCCACCCATCCTCTCTGAAGAGAGTCAAGCAGATATTCATCATTCTATTCTGTCTCTACTACGAGAGTCCGGAATTGAATGGTGTACTGGGCAACTGATTGACCACTTTCCTTCGATCTGACCATTCTTGTGGAGGTATTGGTGGAGCAATGTCGCACTGCAGACTCACTTTCCAGGCTCCAGCGATGCTCTCCTCGATCGTGACCATTTTTTAAAGTGGGCACGTGGCACTTTCATTCCCAAAGTCACGTGACCACACCCAAAGGCATTTAAAAAAAAATAATTGCTAAACTATTTAAACTTGCTAAGAACACTGCAGCAGAGTCAGAGCAAAAGGTTTTCTCACTAGCATCTGGCTGATTTCTGATTCTTGGCTTTGAAATTTTTCTGGCAATTTTTTGTTTGTGACTATTCTTAGGGGCCAATTCAATTTGTCCGCGTTATTCTAGAAATAACGTGGCCTGCGCTCTATTACCGTTAGTACGGTAAAAGTGTTTAGCCATGTTTGAATCAGTCTTAGTAAACACAACAAATAGTTTCCTCCTCCACCACCACATATAAAATGAGGCTGGTACAAACTGTGTAAGTAGTTATACCTGAGAATCAGCTTGCATTTACATATCAAATGCTGTGAGCCAAGTTCCTGTGAAAGGTTGACTCCACCCAAGAGGAAGATTTTATATTCTGAATCACAGGGTTTGCAACACTCTCTTTTCTTCTGCCTCATACTAGGAGCAGACAGCTGAACATGATGGAAATTATAAGCTGAATGACATGGAGTGTAGTTTGTGTGTGTGTGTGTGAGCCAGTCTGGAAGGCCATTTATATTAGAATATGTATGAGATTATAATTTGTTGAAGGGGAGATAGTTTGTGATGCAATTTATGTTAGAGTATGGCTGAAATTAGAGTTTTTTCTAATTTGTATCTTATCTTGAGGTAGACAAAATGGAGGACGACCTTTACTAGCCTTCCCCAGAGCCCACCCTCCACACACACACACACACACACACACACACACACACACACACACCACACACAATACATACTTAAACACACACCTTTAATACAATAGGCACTGTTTCATACTACACCCTCACACATCACAATACCAGCTTATACATACACCCTTACACACAACAGCTGACACACACCTCCAATAACTTACATATTTAATAAATAGGCAATGAATATAATGCATTGTATTAACATCTATGCTGATGATTATTTAAAATCTAATCATTTTAACTTATTCTTTACCCACCAACCGGTCAAAAATATGTGGTGTTATTTGATCTGTTAATTAAATCTGGTCCATCACAACTTCTTTTTGTGCTCACTTTAAGGAAATGTATTGAAACACCTGTTTGAAAGCTAAGCGTTGTCATAAAAGCTCTTAGTTAAAATTCTGAAAAATTTATTTTTACGAATAAAGAACCATAGCCTACATACTGATTATTCAAAGGAAACATAATTTATAATTAATTGACTTTTAAAGAAGTAATATTTCTGCGAGGATCCACCACAATACCAGTTAGAGACAACAGGTGGCAGTGCACCATTAACAATGACAACTGCAAATTCTTTTACATTGCAATCTCTGCTAAACGTCATATCAATTAGGACTATGAGACCACACCTGTATGCAGCATTTATGATGTCTTCACTCCTGCAAATTCTTACATGAACAAAGTTGGAATTTTGTTTCTCTGCTGGTGCTTCAAGAGTTCTGGTTTGTCTGTTTTTCAACATCGGCTTCATCCCAAACGATTGTATCTTCTCCACCTTGTTGCTTTGTCCCTCACAACCCTCTCACTCTCAGGACTAAGCGGCTTGTTTGGTTGTGGTGTGTCTCTGATAGCTACCCCAGCCACGTGGTCTCTCATGGGAGTAACCAGCACTATTACTATGTCTCTTTTGTCCAATATAAATGACATGACTGATAAGGTAATAAGGGATTCCTTGTTAAGGATACGTGTTAATACAATCCACCCTAATCATAACCTAAACTTTGTATGCAGCTATAATACACATTTTAAACAAATTGAATCTTTGATCAATAAAAAATGGAATATTGTAAAGATGGACCTCATGTTGTAGTTTTATATATGCATGGACCTCTAGTCTAAAAAATAAGCTTTTCCCATAATGTCCATCAAAGTGGTAAATGTAAAAGGTATACTTTTACTTCCTATAACAATGGTTATATTTTCTACATTAAAGGTGTTATATCCAACTTCTCTATTTAGTGTATCTTCTTTATTGTACATGTGGATTGCAAAATGTGATGATTATATCACTTAAATAACATGTTTACAAACACTAGCAACACAATAAAAATCAGCAATACTTCACATGCTATATACAGACATTTTTCTGATCCATAATGCTGACATATCCCAAATGGTGTGGTAATAATATAATCCCTATAGATAATTGTTGGGGTGATAAAGTGGCTCTTTTATATATACACAAAACATATTGGATTCATTCTTTAAATACATTTTTATCCACAGGGTGTTAGTGACTCTTTTTATTTTAATGTAGTTTTAAAATGTTAATTCATTATTATAGAATTTTGTATTTTATATGGTAATATATGATATAATTGACTTTATTTCTTTTTTTTATATTAATTTATGATTTAGCATTTTTATGAATTTGTTATGGTTTTGTAACAGTATACTCTTATAGTATAATTTGTAGTAATTGATAGAACCATTATCTATTATTCATTGCATCTTATGTAATTATGCTAATTAAATAAATTGTACTTCATGTATGGTTTTTATAAGACATCAGTTGTACAGACTTAGTAGAGAGTGTCTCACAATCGCCTGTAGAGGGAGATTCCTCCAAAACACTTAGCAGTGAGGACATTGGAATCAGGTTAGTCTGCTTCATGTATTGAATACTTTCAATCCACTAATGTTGTAAGTACAACTTTATTTGTGTGAATAAAATTGCTAACAGCACTTGATCTATAGGTGACTTTACATTTCAGCACTCACCATCCTGAATTAATTAATTAATCTTATGAATGAGTCAGTGGGTACTGGAGTTGGAAATGCAGCTGAATTTATTCATTACACAGAACCTTTTCACTGGGCACCTTCCCCATCCCTATTCATGGAGTCTCTGTCCATTGGATCCAACCATTTAATCTCATCTTTAATTATCTCATAATAATCTGGATTGGGACAGCACGTTGGCTTAGTGGGTAGCACTTCTGCCTCACAGCACTGGGGTCATGAGTTTGGTTCCCAACAATGGCCTGATCTGTGTTGAGTTTGTATGTTCTTCCTGTGTTTTGCATGGGTTTCCTCCGGGTGCTCCTGTTTCCTTCCACACTCTAAAAACATACTGGTAAATTAATTGGCTGTTATCAAATGGACCGTAGTATCTCTCTCTTTGTCTGTGTGTGTGTAGGTTAGGGAATTTAGACTGTAAGCTCCAACGGGGGAGGAAATAATATAAGTTCTCTGTACAGCGCAGCAAAATTAGTGGTGCTATATAAATAGCTAATGATAATGGATCAAATTTTTCTAGAAATGATTGTAATAAAAGTTTCAATTGTATCTGATAGCCAGTATGATTCATACAATTCCTCTTAATTCTAAAAAAATTACTTTTCGGAACGCCTCTACACAATTAAATTTTATGTCCACTCTCTGTGCTAAGATTTTTGTGTTTACTTCTTTGAACTGTGTAGCGGAAAATAAACATTCTTAATAATCAAATCCAAGAAACTACTGAAGGCTAACTAGCAGTATTTGTGGAGTTTACATTAAAATAATTATTAAGATAGTTATAAATGAGTCCAATTCCACAGATGTACCTTTTCATATAATATCCCCATTTGAAAAGATACACCTAAGGAAACCATGGAACACAGAACTAACTGACTAGAGAAAAAAAACGAACAAAAATATAGAAGAGCGCTGGTTATGGTGAAATGTTATTAATTCTCATATATATATATATATATAAGCAAATCATGCAATAAAAAATATATTCCTGATTATGGCAAATTCAAAAAGCAGTAATTGATAAATCCCAACTCCTCAGCACCAATACTTTGCTGGTTACAGTTAAGTAGTAACCCTTATATATGCAAATACAGATGGCCACAGAAATTTCATACATAATTCCTAAAAGTTCTGAAACAATTACTTGTCCAAAGAATCAAGACAACAGAGTCCCTTAATAAATTATGTGGTTAGAATGCATTGTCCAAAAACAATTCCACTTAGCAATCCAAAAATATTCCAAATATCAGTAGGACTGTTCAGTCAGTATTTGAATAAGTGTTCACAACTGGTATTTAGGATGAAAAAATCCCATTGAAATATATGACATAGTCCATCAAATTTAGGCGACAGTTCAAAGCCAAGAAAAATCTCACTGTAAGCAGATGTAATAAATGTCATACCTTAATTCAGATGTAGTGCTCCAAACTTTGTGCAGTCCACATAGGCATTGGAAAGGCCAAAAAATCCACTTTGTTGTTTATATACAAGGAGCTGAGTATTTCAGTTAGTTGCCACTGATATCCCTGACGCATTTCTCCGCCTCTAAAGGGGGCGGTTTCATCAGAGGTAAATACAGAGGCAATACAGAAGCCCTTAAATACCATTCAGTGTGTTGTATAAACCAATCATCTCCCATTTCTTTTAAGCTTAATAAAACCTTCTCATTCACTAATAACTGTAACCACCACCTATTGTCATGAACTTACCTGTTCCCCGCTCCGCTGCACTGTTGGCGATGTCTGGCAGCTGTGTCCTCTCTGGCGGTTCAGCGCTTTCCTCTGATCGCGCCCCCGCACCTCCGGGTTCTCCCAGCGGCAGGGCATGTGACTCCTGGGCGGGGAATTCAAAACTCTATATCTACTCTACTCTGACACGCTATCTGTGTCAGAGCAATGTGTTTCCTGTTCCTGGCTACCTCTCCCTGTGTTCCTGCTCCCTGTGTGCTCCTGCATTCTCTCAGACTCCTGTGTACCGACCTGGCTGCGTTCTGACTATCCTTTGGCTTATCCCTGGCACCGTGTATTGGACTGATTCCCTGTGTACCGACTCGGCTGTGTTTCTGGCTATTCTCTGGACTCCTCCCTGGCTCCGCATATTGGATCATCTCCTGTGAACCGACCCGGCTGTGTATCTGACCATCCTTGGACTCATCACCAGTACTAGGCATACGACAGATACCGTGCACCAAACCAGCGTCCGCTCCAGTCGACCAGACCCTGGATTTCACGGTTAGTGTGCTTAATTACTTGCACTATCCTGTCATATTTTCCGCTGTCTATCCATCACTTAGTACCTTTTCCTTACGTCAGTAGGATAACCTGGGGGCCGCGACCTGCGGTTCTTCGGCAGCAAAACCCATCCTACCTTGCGGTGGTTCTTGGTGAAGACCGGAAGGCCGTTAGACTCCGTGCCCTAGGTAAGCCTGCAAAAATACTGACTAAGGTTCCTAAACCGTAACACCTATATCTCTTTATATGATGGTACAAAATACACAAGCATTTATCTACTTTGCTTATCAATTGCAAATATAATAAGATAAGACTCTTCTATAAAGACGTAACTGATCCAAACATAAACAAAAGACATGTGATCCAGCTTCTATCACATGACGTTTCAGTCTATCTGGCATATCCTTAACTGAGTCTTGTGTTATCATCACATGATTGCATCTACGATCTCACACTTTGAAAGACAATAAGTGGGACACACCCACAAAGGTGTCTAAGACACATGATTTAAATAACCAATCAAATGGTCAGAATATCCTAGCTGGCATTAATCTATTATGGAAAACATTTGAGAAGATTCAGTGTATAATACATAAGAATTCAAAAACACATAAATAAACAAAAGAAAAAATACAGTTGATTCCGCAAATTAATGGGTGACATAATGATTAAATAACTATCAGCATTGAGCTTAGTTATAAAGAGTAGGACCGATAAATAACATAAACTGACTAATTTGTCAGTCACCTAAACTAATAACCAATAAATCTAAATAAACCAATAAAGTTCTAAAATATGCTAACTCCATTGGAATACATAGACCTCCAATCTATTATAGATATATAACAAAAATATACTACTAATAATAATAATGTTAATATTAAATACGAAAATACAAAATAATATAAAATAAATAATAATACAAATACATAAAAAAATATATGAAATAAAAAAAAAATGGATGTAAAAATTAAGACAACAAGATTTGCAACATTGACTTCCAAACTAAAAATCATATATTGTTAAACTCAATAGTATCATTCAAACCTTGAGACATAAGGGTTTTTAATCTGAATATCCAATATACCTCTTGTTTGCACAGGAGATTGAAGTAATCCCCCCCTCTATTTGTCATTTGGACCTGCTCAATAGCTCTGACTCTTATGTACCTTAACGAACCAATTCCACAATTGTTAACATGATAGGGCAAACTGTGGGTTTTAACTCAAAATATTTCTACGATGTTCTAAAAAACGTAAATACAATGGTTGTCCGCCCTATGTATTGAACACCACTGCCGCAATTAATTAAATAGACTACATAACTAGACCTACAGTCTATAGTATTTTTAATACAGAATTTCTCTCCGGTTATGAATGATGTAAATTCACTCGCTTTGTGTTCAACAAAGCCACAAGTAAGACAGCGCGTTTTCCCACATTTATAAAAACCATTAGGGTGTGTATTGAGCCAGCATTCAGGATTCCTAACTATATTGCCATTTCATGATATTTTGTTATCTTGCTTGTCCCTAAAAAAACTTGGAGCTAACAATTCCTTGAGATTCTTTGCCCGCCTGATTACAACATTCTTCCCTCTATTTATATTGGGGCATATGAATTCATCTAATTCCAATATTGCTGAATTTTTATTGATTATATGCCTAATTTTATTTGCATCTGAGTTGAATTTAGTGACAAACACCAATGATTTGTCACTATTTTCTATACTTCTTATCTTCTTCCTATTTTGCACCATAAGAGTACCTCGATCCAACCCTCTAACTACTTCCAAGGAGCAATCTAATAGCCCTTTTGGGTAACCCTGCAATAAGAATGATTCATAAAGAGTTTTCACCTGTCTGTCAAATCACTGTAATTTGTACAGTTCCTCCTAATGCAGAGAAACTATCCCTTTGGGAAGTTTTTCTTCCATCCTTTCTCATGATTACTTTTATAATTCAAATAATTGAAACTATCTACCTCCTTAGTATAAGTTTCTGTACGTATTTTCTTTTCCCTCACCGCAGTGCAATATCCAAAAAGGTGATTTTTACCGCATTGTGTTAACTGGTAAACCTAATCCCAAATTCAGTATTATTCAAGTGAGACAAAAAGTGCGAAACAGAAATCTCATCACCATCCCAAATAATAAATAAATCATCAATATATCTGCCATAGAGAACCAGGCTCGCCCCACAGTCAGAGTCCCAGATGTAAAGGTCTTCGAACATACCCATGTAAAGGTTGGCATAACTTGGGGTGAACCTGGTTCCCATGGCAGTCCCTTGTATTTGTGCAAAAAATTGTGAATCAAAAATAAAATAAGTGTGCTCTAAAATGAACTTGATCCCACCTATGGAAAATTAAAGTGTTTTAATCGGTTTAAAAATAAATACACTTGTCTGTGACCCATAGTTGGTTAGTGCACTTTTAAACAAAAGGTAATAGAACGAAAATGCACTCAAAGTAAATTTGAGTAAAATTTATTGAAAAGCCCCAATCAGGGAAATGAGATAAGAAGGATTCAAAGACGTTTCAAAGATTTCAAAGATGGTGCCTGTCACAGCAATACCCAACTTGGGTTGCATGAAATGTGCGTGTTGAAGGGTTAATTGAAACAAAACCTGGTCTGACTAAAAATGACTAAAATCCTCCAAATTATATCTGACACTCAGTATTATTCACCCAGTTCTGTCACCACTAAGGTTTGGATTAAGAGTTGACACTCTTTATGAAGTCTTCAGCTACTCCCTGCCCTCACAGCCTAATTTACTCAGATTTACTGTAAAATAAAAAACAATTATCTGTCTTAAATTGGGTCAGCCCATGTCAAGTGACTCAATGAAAATTACCTTATAATTTTCTTTTACTCTCTGCACACAATAAAATGTTTTATCTCATGTACTTTTTGATTAATAAAGTATTGAAAAAGTCATAAATCCACAGAATTTATCATTTGTGAGCATACAAAAACCTAGTAATTGGGATAGCAATCAAGTGACTGTCTTAATGTTTTTGTTAAGATAGTAGAAATATGCAGATTACTGTTGAGCTATAAAAGAGTGTGTTTTCAATGTTAGGGGTTGTTCACAAAAAGTGTCGATAGAATCTTTAGTACTTTTTGTAAATGTTTCAAATCAGCACTGTCAACGAACACACAATGGGGGGGAATCCAATTGGCTGTGTGGTGCCACCGAATATTGACTTAATGTCTGGCTGCCCACTTTGTGGACCTATACGGTAGCAAATTTCCGCTCATTTTCTTCTTGCATCCCTATGGGACGCAAGGGAAAATGAGCAGGGATTTGAAAAAATCTACGCCATGATGTGTCTTTGCAGATTATTTCAAAGACACATTGCGGCACCTCGTGTCTAATTCAATTCCCTCCAATGTTTGTACATAAAACATTCTATAATCTTCTCTTCCAAGTTGTTCATCAGCTGTTTCTTTAACTGATCAGTACTTTGACAGTTATTGCATTTATCTAAAAGGCATACTTCATAATCACTCAGATTTGATATATCATCTAAGATAATATTGTTGAACTTTACTCTATGTATCATTCATTTTACATTCTGATGAGTGGTACACACACAAACAGAATATATAGCAATTTGACCTGCTAAGACACTGCACATTAAGTACATTATAGACAAATATGTGAAAGTTATTGCAGGTTGCAGTAAACAAAAATTACTAAAAAGATAAGACAACATTGAGATCCTACCTTTAAAATTGGTATAAACATAAAGGAATAAACACAAGTTTTTTGAAAATGTTGTCATATGCATAATGAATATGTGACTTTGCAGTATTAATTCCTAATTTGTTTTATTTTATTTGTTTTATTGAAATATCTCAATCCTGGTGAGAAAATTAGGTTTTTGCATATTCACAATGGCAAAAATCTGCAGATTGTTGGCTTTTTCAAACACTTATAAATCAAAAACAACATGAGATTAACAAAAAACTAATTCAAGATCTATAGTCAGCTTTGATGGTCCATTAACTATACTGAGTGAAATAACAATTGGGAAACCTATGGTAAAAAATGTATTTAATATTGGAACAGATGATGTGGAGTCACAGTTTATGAAAAAAAAACAAGCTTATCTGATACGTGAATTCATTAAAAACACAAAAAGAGAACATTATTTAGTGCAGTTTAATATGGCAAAGAAAGTCACAAAGTTTATAGCGTAAAAGGAAAACAAATTGACACACATAAAATATAAATGCAAAACAGTTTCTTAATATAAACAGTACTAAAAACAGAAACAGATAACTCAGACTCCCATACTTTTCAAGCAATCTGCTCTCCGGGGGAAGGTTAGAAAAGGGACAGATTCTCAGCAGCAGACTGACCCCAAAGAACTGACAGTTTTTAACATCATCTATTCCAATGTTGGCTAACCTGAGACACTCCAGGTGTTGCAACACTACAAGTCCCAGCAAGCTTTGCCAATATATGGCAGCTTATTGCTGGAAGGGTATGCTGGGACTTGTAGTTTTACAACACCTGGAGTGTCACAGGTTAGCCAACATTGATCTACTCCTCTCTTTCTTGTGACATCAGGCAGGAGGTTTGCTGGTTTGTTGATGTGTTTTATGACTGGTTTTATTGCCCTTTCTGTTCAAACACACATATATTACTGAATATTATAACTGGGATATATCTCCTCAGGAACATAACAGAGGTATAATATTAAACCAATAAATTAAAGGGTTTTCCACACATAAGAATATCAAATATCATTATGCAATATGGATTCTTTAGGAAGGCCATCAGAGCAACTTAGTTTGTAACAGTATACTCTGGCCATGACCTCTGAAGGACAAGGTGAACCCTCCGCTCGGGATTTGTTACTCCACTTGGCTCAAAAGGTTGAACAACACGATGCAGAACAGGCCAGGCTTCTTCAATGTATTCAAGGTATTGCCTCCCGCCTGGACTCTCTTCAGGCCTCCTTACTGGCTGCTCAATCAGCTGTCATCGCCTCGTCTGGAGCCAGTCCTCCTGTTTCCTCTCCGACGGCTGTTGCATCATCCTTCTTGCGGCTGCTGACACCAGAGAAATTTGATGGGGACCCTAAGAGATGTCGGGGATTTCTGAACCAATGTTCTATTCATCTCGAAAGTAACTCCGGAGCCTTCTCTTCTGAACATTCCAAGGTGGCTTTCTTTATTTCTCTTCTCTAAGGACAAGCCCTGGCATGGGCCTCACCTTTGTGGGAATGGGAAGATCCCCTCCTACTGAATATCTCTTCCTTAATAACATCTTTCCTGAAAATATTTGACAAGCCAGGTTGGGTTTCTTCTGCAGCCTCTAGCCTCCATTCCCTACGCCAAGGTTCCCAAACTGTTGGTCAATATGCGGTTCAATTTTGCACACTGGCTTCCGAGCTGAAGTGGAACGATGATGCACATGTGGCAACATTCTGGCAGGGCCTTTCGGATCGCATTAAGGATGAATTGGTATCCTGTGAATTTCCAGCAGATCTTGATTCCCTCATTTCCCTATGCAATAGGGTAGATCTTCGCTTCCTGGAACGTACCCAAGAGAGATCCTCTGCCAGACGCTTTGTTTCTCACCTTGCTCCTCAGTTTCAGAATCCGAACCCTGACCCTCCGGACGAGCTCATGCAGGTAGGACATTCTCGGTTGTCCCCTGAAGAGAGAGAAAGAAGACTAAAACAGAATCTTTGTCTCTACTGTGGAGAGGCTGGTCATTTGCTAGTCTCCTGTCCTAAACGGCCGGGAAACGCTCCCTCCAAGTCGATGACAGGGAGTCTGTTCTAGGAGTAAGACTTTACACTCCTTATTCCACCTCTAAACCAGATTTTTTGTTGACCATCTCGCTGGACACTCCTAGTGGCCTCTTAGTGACCTCTGCCTTCGTGGATTCCGGCACTGCTGGAAATTTCATCTCTGCCACCTTGACATCACAACTCCAAATCTCAACCCGAGACTTGCCTCAGTCGTTATTCCTTATTGCCGTGGATGGAAATGTTGTTATTAACGATTCCATTTCCAAGGTTACATCTCCTGTTTGGCTGACTGTAGAGGTCTTGCATTCAGAATGAATCAAATTTTTGGTTTTACCTCAGTCCATTAATTCTGTCATCCTGGGTCTTCCATGGCTCAGACTACATGTACCTCAATTCAATTGGAGTTCAGCACAAGTCACTTTCTGGGGCACTCAATGTTTCAAGAAATATCTGCTCACAGTTAAACCCAAGAGACAGAACATTTCTGCTACATCTTGCTCTCCTCTCACCTGGAGCACCCTGCTTCCTATACCTCCTTTCAAGAGATGTTTTCTCAAAAGCAGCTTCTGAAATTCTTCCCCCACATCATCCGTGGGACTGCCCAATTGACTTGCAGCCTGGTAAGCCCATTCCCATGAGTAGGATCTATCCTCTTTTGCTACCGGAAGAACAGGCAATGTCTCAGTACATCACCGAAAGTTTACAGCGTGGCTTCATCAGAAAATCCTCTTCTCCTGCAGGAGCAGGATTTTTCTTCGTTAAGAAGAAAAATTGAACCTTGCACCCCTTCATCGATTATCGGCAGATAATGCCATTACGGTAAAAAACAGTTATCCTCTCCCCCTCATTTCTAAGCTATTTGATCGAATCAGTGGCTCGAGAATCTTCTCTAAACTTGATCTACTAGGCACTTACAATTTAATCTGGATTTGTGAGGGGGACGAATGGGAGACTGCCTTCAGTGCTCAAGATGGGCACTATGAGTATCTCGTCATGCCCTTCGGGCTTTGCAATGCTCCAGCTGTGTTCCACTCGTTTGTTAACAAGATCTTCCGAGACCTTCTGGACGATAAATAGATTTTTTCCCCTGATCTCGTCACCCACCATTCTCATGTAAGAGAAGTTCTGTCCCGGTTATGTCAAAACAAACTTTTTTGTAAGCTTGAAAAATTCCTTTCCTGGGCTACTTAGTCTCTGGCTCTGGTTTGCAGATGGATCCAGAGAAGGTTTCTGCTATCACCAATTGGCCTCAACCACTGAGTCTAAAAGCTGTTCAACGTTTTATTGGTTTCACCAATTATTATAGACAATTCATTAATCAGTTCTTCACGCTTATTGCTCCCATCACAGCCTCACCTAGAGATCATCGAATCCTAAGGTATGTTCCCCAGAGGCAATCTCAGCATTTTCTTCCTTGAAAGAAGCCTTTTTGTCTGCACGTGTCCTAACCCAACTGGACCAAGGGAAACCATTTTTCTTAGAGGTGGACGCCTTCTAAGTCGGGGTTGGAGATGTCCTTTCCCAAAAATCTTCCTCTTGTACCCTTCGTCCTTGTGGGTTCTTTTTTTAAAAAATTCTCCACCTCTGAACGCAATTATGGGATTGGAGATAAAGAATCAATTCAGCTTTGGAAGAATGGCGCCACCTCCTCGAAGGAGCCCTGCACCCGGTTGCTGTCTTTACGGACCACAAAAATTGAATCTATCTCCGGGACGCTCGCTGCCTAAATCCCCGTCAGATGAGGTGGTCTTCTTTCTTTGCTCGCTTCAACCTGAATTCTCTTTTTCTCGGTCATTTGACGAATCTGATGTGGCACCCTCAGCTGAACCTCCTCACATTCTCGATCCTTCCAGCATAATTGCTGTGACCAGTGCCAGGACTCCTCCAGTTGGATGTTCCTATCTGGAACCTCACCTTCGCCTCAAAGCCCTCCACTGGGCCCATGCTACTGAATTTGCTGGTCACGCCGAGTTCAAAAAATCCTTCTCTCTCTTATCCCGACGCTATTGGTGGCCCACCCTCAGGATTGATCTTAAAGAGTTCATAGACTCTTGTGATATATGTGCCCAAAAACAAGATTCCTAGGCTCCCTCCCTCTGGGTTACTTCTGTCTCTACCTGTTCCTGAGCGTCCTTGGGCAAGTCTTTCCATGGACTTCATTGCCGATTTGCCTCCTAGTTAGGGTTTCAATACTATTTGGGTGATTGTCGACAGGTTTTTGAAGATGACCCATTTCGTACCATTAAAGGGGTTTTCCATCTGCATAAGTTTTTATAAAAGAGGTGTTGCGGCTTCATGGTTGTCCACAGGAGATTATATCGGACGGTGGGGTACAATTTATATCACATTTTTGGAGAGCCTTCTGTAAAGATCTAGGAGTTGACCTAAAGTTTTCCTCGGGGTATCACCCTCACACCAATGGCCAGATGGAACGTGTAAACCAGGATCTTGAACTATTTCTCGGCTGTTTTTCCTCCGGTAGGGATGATCTTAATTTATGAGAGGGGAGCTGCTATACTTGAGATTTATGGAATGCTGCAAATTGCATAGGACAAACACATGCTACTAAGGGTAATCTGTAGTATACAACTTGTCACTTCATTTTTACAGAGGATTGGTCTTATATTGTTCATTTATACGGTCTTTGCCAGCATCCTTTTTATTTGTCACATGTGCCCTAAGATGAAATGTGACTTTCATCCCTGTGTATAGGATGCATATTTGTTTCTGAGACAATTCTTACAAAATAATGTAACATCACTACAGGGATTTTGTTTGTTGTCTTCTGGATCAGCATAGATAAATATTTTAAAAAGTTGATCATGAACTGACAAGTATAAAGAATGGTCAAGCTGAACAGAGGAAGAGCTGAAATCAGTTATAAACTCGGTCAAGCACTGATTTAAGCAGAACATTGAGAAATTTTATAAGCACAAAAAGTTGTGGAGCATACAGTGTAATCATTTGGTCTACAAAATTTTGAGATATGCAAACGGGGCAGTGTGTGGCTGCCCAATGTGAATTGTAGGAAGTAGACAACATGAGTAGGGGATTAGTTGAAATTAATGAATGGGTGGTTTACTTAGATTCATTTAAATTGGTGTGATTATTTAATGTGGACTAGAAAGGATTTTGGTGCTTAGAAAGTGTCAATAAATTTTGTTGTGAGGAATTCCACGTGTTAGAATGAGTGTTTTCCTGGAGCCCATCGTCTCTTAACTGCATCAGAATGTAAGTCAAGATCTTTAATCTATTAATTTCCTTTACAACATTATTAACAACTTAACTTCACAGATTAGAAAGTACAACTGCAAATATCTTAAAGACTAAAGAGGTGTCATCTGCTTAAAACCATCAAAATCCTTGGTTCAGAAATTGAAAGGCATCTCTAATTAGTGTTATATATAAAGCATTATTCAGCTGCTTGTTCAAACTTAGACAGTGACGGTCTTGCACATGTATAAAATTTTAGGAAGTAATGTACTATTAGGCCTATTTTATATAGTAGAACAGAAAAAAACATGGAGTAATGTTTTAGGATATTGCCAATATCATATTGCAGTACTTTCATATAACAGTTTGTGTAGAAATAAAAAATATGGTTTATAGGATATTTGTAGAACATGACTGACTTGAAATGTCTGTGATACAGCCAAAACATAAAACATTGCAGTAAACGTTTAATTTTCCTTCAAATATGTGTGGATGACTAGACTGTGAAGCCACCATTGCTGACAAGTATTATACAACCATTTAACATGTCAAAAATTGATCAGAGTGATGGAGGCAAGAGCCATGAAACCAGTTACAAAAAGATGCAGAAAAATCAAACTGAGAAAATCGATTTAAACTAACATAAAACCAAATAGCCATCCCATTTTTTACTTGTGAACTCTTGTTCCTTAGCAGGTAGCCTTTTCGTTCTTATAAATGTATTAAGCAATCATTAAACCCTCCTTGACAGCAAACTGTGTTAGAAATAATGTTTCTTTTCTACCAAAGTACTTGCAGAAAAAAAAAACTACCCACTTTGTTAACAGGGCTATCTTTCATAATGGGTCCTTACCTTTCCAAGTGAAGTAAGTTTACAAATTATTAACTCAGGCCGGTAACCTTCTATAGAAAAGTTAGCTAAAGGAAACTGTCACCTACACATTAAACATGTGAACATACAAACATATTTACACTTACTGTGTATGGTGCAGTGTATAGGTTCTACAGTGGTGCTAGGCAGTTTGTGAACCTTATGGAATTTTTGGCATTTCTAATAAATGTGACCTTAAATGAGTACAGGTCTTCATCTAAGTCAGAAAAATAGCGAAAACCCAATAAATTAAATAATACACAAAAAGGTATTAAATTACACACAAAAGAATATACTTTTTCATTCATTTATTGATGAAAATGAAAAAAAAAACAACTTTTTGGGCAGAAAAAATATGCAAACTTATGCTTTCAGTAACTAGTGTGACCCCCTTGACCAGCAATGACTTAAATAATACTTTTACAGTAATTGATGATCAATAATGCACTTTGGCCCTGACCAACTACAGAAAGTCAGGAGTGTGTTCAGGAATAGCCGAGGTCAAAAGCACCTGGCCAAGGTGTTGGAATATAGGAATCAGGAATCAGGAATAGCAATGATCCAGCAATGATCCAGAGCTGCATAACAATGATCCACCCAAGTCGGATTGCCAGGGGTGAGTATTTATAGGTTAAGCGTCACCAGCATTACAAATTTACAGCTTAGTGAGGTAGCTCAGCTGCTTCTAGGGAACATGATCCCCATAGCAGCCACTGGTGGGGAAAATGCAGAACTGCACCAATCAAGACTTACAGCAGCAATGAGTCAGACCATAACAAGTGGCTTCCTCCTTTCGATCCTCTAATGCTCAATATTCTTGCTCACTATTTGCATTATGGTGGACTAATAAACACTGACATTAGCCAGTGAAAGAGAGTCCTGCAGATCCTTTAATGTTTCCCTGGGGTTGTTTGTGATCTCCAGGAATATTATATATTGTTGGTTGACCACTCCTGAGCGGAATAACAATAGTATTGAATTTTCTCCATGTATACATTATCTGCCTGATATTGTGAAGCTCAAAGTGTTTAGAAATCTTTTTGTAACTTTTTCCAGCCTGATGAGCATCGACAACTCTTTTTCCAAGGTCCTCAGAACTGTCCTTTGATCAAGGCATGGTATGTGTAATAGTGACGACTGAGGTTTATGGTTTTTTAAACAAGGCAGTGCCACCCAAACTCACAACTGATTGTCATCCCATTGATTGACACTTCTGGCGTATTCCTTAACTGAACTGATAATCCTAGAGGTTTGCATACTGTTTCCAATTAAGAAATTTAATGTTGGATCACTCTTAACAATAAATTAATGAAAAAGTATATCCTTTTGAATACTATTTGATTTATTTGGTTCTTTTTATATATTTTTATGACTTAGATAAAGATCTGAACATATTTAAGGTCACATTTATGCAGAAATTCAGGAGATTCTAAAAGGTTCACAAAGCTTCTAGCAAAACTGTATATTCAACTTTATGTCATGTCTCTGTGTCCATGTCTGCAAATAAGGAGCCATCTTTTTAAATTTTGGTATAACATAATTAATGAGTGGTTACAAAATATTCTGAACATGCACTAGAAAGCTAAGTAGTATTGTGTATTTATTCTTGAACATGTTTTAAAAGTATTTACATAAGCTTATAGTCTAAATAATTACTAATTTACATACATTAGGCATTCTAATAAAAGTGTAACAAATTAAATCATGAAACATTACTTTGTATTTCTTAATTATTCTGTATAATTGCTTAATATTTAAATATGAAAACAAAACTGTAATTGTGTCTCCCTGTTGTCCCCCCTGCACCAGCTATCTTTAAGGGATCAGACATGCAATTTTGTCTTTAACCACTGCTCTTGGTTCTGTTACCCCGGTAATCATCATCAAGCTTCGTTGCTCCCTGCCTCAACCGTGGTACTCCAAACTTACCCGCTATCTTCAAAAATACTTCCGTAGTGCAGAACTTCCTTCACATTTAATTCATACTCGCTTCTTACAGTTCCACCGTATCATTCTCAAAACAATCCTTCTTTAAGTCTCTAATCTCCTCCCAGTCCTCCAACTGCCGTCACCTTTTTGCCATCTTCAACTCCCTCTTCTCCCCTCCCCCACTCTCACTCTCCTCATCGTGCTCTGCTATAGACTTTGCTACTCACTACACCTCCAAAACTGTGTCAATACGTCATAACATCTCCTCCAATCAGTCCCTTTTTGCCCCTCCCTCTCTCCCCTTCCTACCTACTTTGTCCCTCCTCCCACTCAAATCAGACTTGAACCCCTACAATCTATCTGGCACACAGCGGCTAGATTGATTTTCCTTGCAAACCGTTCTTCATCTGCTGAGCCACTCTGTCAGTCTCTACATTGGTTGCCTGTATTTCAACGAATCCAATATAAACTTCTTCTACTAACATACAAGGTCGTCAACAAAACTGCACCAACATACATCTCCTCACTTGTCTCAAAATATCTACCAACTTGACACCTCCTGTCACGGGCACTAGGAGTCTTTACCCAGGGATCACCAGGTGGTAAGCTTACCAGAGCAATGTAGATGGTAATAGTGTACTCTGGTAGCAGGGTGATCACGGAACAGGCAATAGTAGATGATGAGATGCTCAGGAAAGTCTATGACTAGCAGCACTGGTAATATGGAGGTAATAATACACGAGGAACTGTATGGACAAGGGCAAGTGGAGGTAGTCAGTGGTCTGCGTTAGCAAGTTGTACCACTGCTATAGTGAGGAGGAATGTCCAACAGAAACGGGGAGGTGATGAGAGTCAGCGGTCTGCGGATAGCAAGTGGTACCGCTGTCTGAGTGAAGGAATGGAATCCAAGTGGAGGTATCCGGGAAGTCAGTGGTCTGCGGTAGCAAGTTGTACCACTGCTATGTGAGAGGAATGGAACAGGTGATACCGGAACAGGAATCAGTGGTCTGCCTTCAGCAAGTTGTACCACTGAAAATATATGTGAGGAGGTGTACGGGGAGAGACTGCAACACAGGATGTACACGGGCACATTAAACACGATCCACAGTAATATGCACAATATATATAAATGACTGAACAGGTCTGCAAATGTAGGAAGTCTCTGAAGTAATCCAGCACAAGGTAACACAGTCAATGATGGCAACAGACTCAGCGGATTGCAGACTCCAGAGGAGAACCAACACAGTCCAGCAAGATATGCAATACACCAGCACAGTCAATGAGAAGTATGCATACCGTGGTTCAGAAGGCAGTCAGATAGGAGTGCAGTGATACCTGGGCGGCAGGAGGCCGACAGGATGAGAAGTCCCTGGATGTAAGAGGCAGGAGTCTAGTAGGTGCAGCGCACAGGTAAGTAGACCAACAGGGACACGAATCCACAGGAATCAGTAAAACATGGAACTGGACTCATGGAGGACCCAGGAGAATGGAGATGATCTAGCAGAGGAGTAGCTGATGAGATACGAATCCAATGCTGACAGGAGGGTAGCGACCAGGGGAAACAGGAAGGCGTGGAGAGCGGATCAGCAGTAGATGGACGATAGGACTGGCAGCGGCAGCAGGACTCTGCGGACCCACGGGAGAGATGAGATGAGGCTGACGTGCACAGGAGCAGCGGATAGGAATCAGCTAGCAGTCACGATGATGAACACAGGCGAGTTGCCAGCTGGAGGCTGTAGTGCACGGAGGCAGCGGATAGGAATCAGCTCACGGTCACGATGATGAACACAGGCGAGTTGCCAGCTGGAGGCTGTAGTGCACGGAGGCAGCGGATAGGAATCAGCTCACAGTCACGATGATGAACACAGGCGAGTTGCCAGCTGGAGGCTGTAGTGCACGGAGGCAGCGGATAGGAATCAGCTCACAGTCACTATGATGAACACAGGCGAGTTGCAAGCTGGAGACTGCAGTGCACGGAGGCAGCGGCTAGGAATCAGCTCACAGACTTGATGATGAACAGGTGAGTGGATAAGGAGAGAAGGCTGTAGTGCACGGAGGCAGCGGATAGGAATCAGCAAACAGTCACTATGGAATATAATAGCGTTGAAGTGGTATAGGAGACTGTAGTGCACGGAGGCAGCGGATAGGAATCAGCAAACAGTCACAATGGAATATAATAGCGTTGAAGTGGTATAGGAGACTGTAGTGCACGGAGGCAGCGGATAGGAATCAGCAAACAGTCACAATGGAATATAATAGCGTTGAAGTGGTATAGAAGACTGTAGTGCACGGAGGCAGCGGATAGGAATCAGCAAACAGTCACGATGATACAGTTGATGGTAGAAGTGGTATGGGAACCACAGTAGTAGAAGTGGTTTGGAAACCACAGAGGTAGAAGTGGTTTGGAAACCACAGGAATCAGCAGCGCTGAATACACGAGGAAACACAGGAACACCTTCAGAGGCTCATGGGGAATGAGACTCCAAGATCAGGCAACGTGGTGTTGACCACAGGTGCTTAATATAGGGAGTGTTGCCTGATCTGCCAATTGAGTTAAAGGGACATACACAGAAGTATAGGAAAGGGCTGCGCATGCGCAGACCCTCAGGATGGAGGACGACCACGGTTCCTAAATGTGTGGGAGGAGGCACTCACGGTCCGGTGAGTGACACCTCCATTCTGGACAAGATTTGCATCTCTCTTCCACTCTCATCACATCCTCCCATTCTCGGTTACAGGACTTTTTTCGGGATGCACCCACTTTTGGAATTCCCTCCATCGCACAGTAAGACTTTCCTCTAGTCTTCAAACCTTCAAGCATTCTCTGAAAAACCACTTCTTCAGATAGGCTTATAATATTTCTCAACCAGCATCCTAATCTCTCTAGGTTACCCTATTACCACCCTCTACACAGCTAACACAAGACATAAACCTTCTGACCAACATTGCTGTGTCTGAACACACAGCCCACTGAATACGTTTTGCCTTTGCATTCTAGCTGGTCCAATGTGCAATATGATGTGATGTGGCACATGACCATGTGTTTCAAACTCCCATTGTCCCATAGATTGAAAAGTTGCGAGCAGGGCCCTCTTACGTCTTTGTCTGTATGTATTACCCAGTATTGTCTTAGAAATGTTTGTTCCCAATTGTAAAGCGCTATGGAATTTGCTGGCGCTATATAAATAAATGTTGATGATGATGATGATGATTTCGCACGTAAGAAAAATACTGGCTTTTTTTTCATCTGACACACAAATACTTGATAGCTTTATTTTTACACTGAAATTTAAAGTTAACCCAGGACATGCCCTACCCCAACTATAAATCTGTCCCCACATTTTAAATTTACCTCTCCTCCAATTGAACATGGTTTTGCCGAGGTACAGAGTTACTCCTTTTTTATGCTTTGCTCTCCTTAATGGCCCAATGTACTCACAAATGTGCAAGTCGCACCCAATGAAACGAGTCGGGATTAACACTAGCTAAAGAACATTAGAGTACTGTGGAATTAACACTGACACCACAGGGAAAAACATGAAAGGCAGCGCGACGAACAAGAGGATTTGGACACCTGAAAAACATGCTCAGGTATTGGGACTGAGAGCGGTTCTATAGTTCTTTCTGACACTCCTATTTTAACCTGCTGAATACAATGAAAAACGTGAAAATAATGTGGTAGTAGGCAGCACCGTGTTATGTTGTTTTCACTTATCAGAGCCATATGTAAAAACAAATACACATTTCATTTCCTAAGTTCCTACAGAGTAAGATTTACAACAGCATAAAAATACACTGTGACTCATAAATGATACAATTAGTCATTAATCTCCAGTGCCTAAGATATGTTCTCTCGACCATTTGTTTATCAGATCTCCTAGTTATCTTTTTCTTTGTCTAAAACATCTTAAAAATACACCAAATAATTTAATTAAATTTATCCATGTAGCCGCTAAAATACATATTTCATCTTCCTAATGGAAGCCTTCCTTTTCTATAGCTACATTAAATTAAAAAATATATTATAAGATAGTCGAGAATATTTATGTATGATAATCTTCTGTATTTATAAAGCACCAACATTTTACTGTGGTTGTTTATGTTGGTAACGTATAATTTACAGTATGTTGGCTCTCTGTAAGCAAAAAGGTGTGTGGGTTTTTCCATGGGTCTCCCACTGGATAGGTATGTACTGTGAAGGGTTATAAAGATAACTGAAAGTTGGGAAAGGATTTATGTTCTAATACTCATATAGTTTGATCATAAGATTAAGAGCTGCTATGAGAGATCCTTGTAAGTCAAGATTATGGCTGATAGAAGAAACCGATTCCTATTTTTACACTGGGAGCATGCGGTGTATATATGACAACCTATTCTATTTGATCAAGCACGAGAAATGTGATTAGAACTCTTCTGATATTGGATTTCATTAACCAACTCCTAATATTGTTTGTCTTATGTGCTCTTGTTACTTATAACTTCATGAAGTAACTGAGATATACAACTTATTGAAGTCCTTAAAACACATATATTGTCCCATTAGGATGATGTGAATGTCATTTCCTTACAGTGATATTATTAGTATTGGGGTAATTTATTTAAAATATTTTTTAATATTAACAATAAAATTAATTGATTATTTGATCTACGTCAGTTGTGTGTTTAGACTGCTCCCAGAGCTGTATTATCATTTCTTTCAAGATTATACTTGAGCATGTGCTGGATGTGGGTTGCATACAAGTCATCAACTCTCGTTAGAAGAACCAAGTCTTCCTTAGTGACGTCATTATGAGAATACCAAAATACAATGATGAAGTTGTGCATTTCTGCAATACTGCATATAGTGTTCAGATAGTCAGTTAGAAGTGAAATGGTGAGGTACCTTTTCTTTCCGCCAGCCTGTGACTACATCAAATGTCTTCTAAACGCTTCACATGAACCACAAGCGGGAAGTGTATGAAAATGCACTGCGCTGCTTACCTGGAAACTCTTCTGATGAACACATTCCCATTTATCCTGGTCAATAACTAATCTATGGCAACAAATGGGATAAAGGAAATGTAAGCAGGAGGAGGAATATATGAAGGATCCGTGCCATAAAAATCTGCTTTGGTTATTTGGGGCTTGTGGATACAACAGATGACTGGTTTGCTGATATGGTCAAGTGAAATAGGGGGTATAATCTGAGAAGTCCTTTCCACTAATGTACTAAAATTTGAAAAATATTAGTAATAGGCTCCTTGTGGTCTCAAGACCCTACTGTATTTTATGTAACTCCGTCCCAGCAGCCTGGTATTCAGTCAAGGTTAAGGAACGTATATATCAGAAGACATGTAGTTCTCTTTGGATCTGTAACAATCCTGTCCAGGTTTGCTACTTTCCCTGTCTGCTCTGTTCTCCTGTGGATCACGTGACTCACCTTCAGGGCGGGCCATTCAAACCTGGGGGTAAATGTATGAAGCTCCGGGTTCTTCATCACCCGCGAGTTCGGCATCTTCAGCGCTTAAATTTAAAGCGGCGCTGCCTTGTAAAGGGAAGTTTACCCCCTGCTCTATTTAAACTCAGCACTGACACCTGCTCACTGTCAGTGCAACTAGTTTGCTAGCCTGACTCCATGGACTCCTGTGTATTCTCTGATCTTTGTGTATTCCTGAACTCTCCTGTTGGATTTCCTGTGGGTGAACCTGCTTCATCAACCAAGTGCTGGTAGCACTATCTTTGGGACACTCCTGTTTGCAAGTATCTCTATGCATCAATTTACAAGACTTTGTTTATTATGCCAAGTGTGCGGATTCTCATCATTGTGATATACTGAACTGCCATCTCACCTATACTACTGTACAAGAACTTATTTGATACCTTCTGCGGTGATTAGACCCTTACCTTGCATATATGTTGTAGTGCAAACTCTACTAATTACCGGACCCCTGTGGTATCCTGAACTTCGTTACTCACCATCTCTACTGTGTACAGAACTTTGCTGCATTGTTTTTCATGCGTTGATATGTACTTACGCTCATATTCATTGATGTACTTATTAAGCACCCACTGTCTTGTGTTCTTATTCTCTAAGCATCGTACCGATCCTGACTCAGCTAGTCACGTGCACAGGCCATCGTGGGAACCGCCCACTAGACCTGATACTATTCTAGCCCATAACAGGATCATAGACATCGGTGTTTCCATGGGAGGGCTGGCAAATTTCAGCCTGGGGGGCAAGACTCAACTCAGCAGTCAATTAGGAACATTTTAAAGGGAAAAAAATGCAGGTAGCCCAGTGACCCAGCCCAAGGTAGCCCACTATGGAACCGGCCCAGGGGGCAGATGCCTCCCTGCCCCCTAGCCCAGCCTGCCCATCAGTATTTCCCTTGTAGAAATAAATATGGGGAAGGCTCTTATGGCAGCGCAAGGGTCTGTTTAGTGATACATACTTATTGGATAATGCATACATTTTTGTATATATGTGTTTCATTACTTTTGCTGTTAAATATGTGTCTTGCAAATGTATAAGTAATGCATGCAATCGTTATAGTTTAATGTAACATGCAAAAGAAGCAAATAACTTATGGCAAGAACATTTTCCATTTAAAATTCATTTCAGGTAACTGGAAGGGGATTTTATCCTGAAGACCAAATGCTGATGCAGCATGAGGCTAGTTTCACTGGTAAAGGCTGTAGCCAGTAAAAAGGTTCTATTCACACATGCTGCAACGTGAGATATGTTCCTGGGAGACTAGAGTACTGAACAAACAGCTGTGCTATTTTAATTGCCGACTTGTGCTAGAATTTCAGAAACACACATGTCTCAGCTTTGGGAAGGGAGTGAAGTAATGTCTATCTTTTCTGATTCTGTTATACCCTTACAGTTGCATCTAGCTAAATCCCTGATTAGAAGCATTCCAGTGGAAAAGAAGCATGTAACACACAAATACATAATGGAAAGGGGATTCACTGTAAAACCAGTCAAAGCTTTGTTGGTGTAAAAGCATAATGCCTAACAGCAATAATATTAAGCTGTTTTTGAGTTTTAATTTTGCAATACTTCAGAAAGTATTAAACGTTATTACACGGAAAAACTATATGTTTAGAGTTTGTTTAATGCTTTCACAACATGATTTTGGATCTGTTGTTGTGTATAGAGAGCAGCCACCCTTGTCACCTACCAAAGCATCATCATGAGCTATTTATATAGTGCAACTAATTCTACAGTCCTGTACAGAGAACTCACTCACATCAGTCTCTGCCCCATTGGAGCTTCCAGTCGAGAGAGAGAGAGAGAGAGAGAGAGAGAGAGAGAGAGAGAGAGAGAGAGAGAGAGAGAGTGAGAGAAACTAGGGTCAATTTAATAGCAGTCAATTAACATCCAAGTATGTTTTTTGAGTGTGGGAGGAAATCGGAGCGCCCAGAGGAAACCCATGCAAATACGGGGAGAACATACAAACTCCACACAGATCAGGAATCAAATTCATAACCCCAGTGCTATGAGTCAGAAGTACTAACCACTGAGCCACCAAGTTTTTTTTAAATCATATATAAATGCCTATGTCTAAAAATGTAACCTTGTCACCAATGTAAATCTAAAAATATTTTTCTAAATGTGTTAATGTATTTTTTTAACTCTTTAATTACAATTTCAGAAATAATGGACATAAAATTATGTGTTAGCAAATAGAAAGAGACAAAATGATTAGTTACAATACTGTATGTTGTCCCCACCCATGCTTCACCATTTCACTGAACCCAAACTAGCCTAATAAGAGGTTATGGTAAAACACTTTCTTTTCTCTTACTGGTCCCACGTAGGAGGAAGGTGAGACCCAATGTTCACAGAGAGCACAGGAGGTTATAAAGCATATTTTTAATTTATCCTAATATCATTTACTTTGCACATCAATTTGGCAGTTCAGAGTATATGATCTATTAGTTTACATGTATATCCCATTAACAGGATTTTTTAATGAAGTCAGCATGAGTCCGTTTTGCACTACTGGAGCATTCTTGAAGATAGCGAGTAAGTTTGAAGAGTCACAGTTGAGGCGAGGAAGGACGAAGCTTGATGGTGATAGCCGGTTTGACAGAGTCAAGTGCAATAGTAAGGGTGTGAATATAGAAGGAGACGGCCTCATTAGGGCAAGAAAGAGTGCTGATGGGGGAGAAGAGTGAGACCAGGGAAGAGGAGAACGTGGAAGGATCAATGGTGTCAAGGTTATGCCTGGTCACTGTCACTTTAGAGGCTGTGGAAGGTGAGTGGGGTGCAGAGATGCTAAAAGTGAGTATATGGCGGTCAGAGAGAGGGAAAGGTGAATTGTTCAGGGCTGAGACAGTACCAAGGTGTGAGAAGACCAGATTAAGGGAGTGGCCACTGCAGTGGGAGGAAAAAGAGATCCATTGAGAGGGACCAAGAGAGGAGGAGAGGGAGAGAAGTTTGGAAGCAGCAGGATCTGTGGGATTGTCTATAGGGATATTAAAGTCCCCAATATGAGGGAGGGAAGGTCAGAGGAGAGAATAATGAAGAAGAAAGAAGAAAGAAGAAGAAAGTGAGAAGACTGTGATTCACTGTAAATAGAATCTCAAAATATTTAATTTATTATCTCCTTAGCAAATGTAATAAAGAACAGCTATATACAGCCAAAAGTTTTGAGAATGACACAAATATTATTTTTCACAAAGTCTGCTGCCTCAGTTTTTATGATGACAATTTGCATATACTCCAGAATGTCTTGAAGAGTGATCAGATGAATTGCAATTAAGTTCAAAGTCCCTTTTTGCCATGACAATGGACTTTATCCCAAGACAACATTTCCACTTCATTTCAGCCCTGCCACAAAAGGACCAGCTGACATCAGGTCAGTGATTCTCTTGTTAACACAGGTGAGATTGTTGATGAGGAGAAGTCTGGAGATCAATCTGTCATGCTGAATAACAGACTGGAATCTTTAAAAGAAGGGTGGTGCTTGAAATCATTGTTCTAACACTGTTAACCATGGTTCATTGTAAAGAAACACACCATTTATCGGATTATCAAGAAGTTCAAGGAGAGAGGTTCAATAGTTGTGTAGAAGGCTTGAGGGTGCTCAAGAACATCCAGCAAGCAGCAGGACCATCTCCTAAAGTTGATTCATCTACGGGATCAGGGCACCACCAGTGCAGAGTTTGCTCAGGAATGGCAGCAGGCAGGTGTGAGTGCATCTGCACGCACAATGAGGCCAAGACTTTTGGAGGATGGCCTGGTGTCAAGAAGGCCAGTAAAGAAGCCACTTCTCTCCAGGAAAACATCAGGGACAGATTGACATTCTGCAAAAGGTACAGGGATTGGACTGCTGAGGACTGGGGTATAGTCATTTTCTCTGATGAATCTCCTTTCAGAGTGTTTGGGGCATCTGGATAAATGCTTGTCGAACGAAAGGTGATCACGACCATCAGTCCTGCGTCATGCCAACAGTAAAGCATTTTGAGACTATTCATGTGTGGTTGCTTCTCAGCCAAGGGAGTGGGATCACTCACAATTTTGCCTAAGAACACAGCCATGAATAAAGAATGGTACAAAAACATCCTCCAAGAACAACTTCTCCCAACCATCCAAGAACAGTTTGATGATGAACAATGCCTTTCCAGCATGATGGTGCACCTTGCCATAAGGCAAAAATGATAATTAAGTGGCTTGGGGATCAAAACATTGACATTTTGGGTCTATGGCCAGGAACTCTCCAGATCTTAATCCCATTGAGAACTTGTGGTCAATCCTCAAGAGGCAGATGGATAAACAAAAACCCACAAATTCTGACAAACTACAAGCATTTATTAGACAAGAATGGGCGGCCATCAGTCAGTATGTGGCCCAGAATTGGTTGACAGCATGTCTGGGCAAATTGCAGAGGTCTTCAAAAAGAAGGGTGAACACTGCAAATATTGACTCTTTGCATAAACTTAATGTCATTGTCAATAAATTATTAACAGTAATTGTAAAACCAATAAACACTGCTGAATATCATCAGGGACTGATCATCTTCTAGCCCTACACGATAATATGATCCAAAAAGATGAAAACAAGATGCCTATATATCCAGCAGGTATAAGATCGTCATATGACACTTTTTTAGGATAAAGATAAAATGTCTATGGTCTCAATGTAAGTGCAAAAGACCCAAATACTTGCCAGGGCTTCTTTGAAGGTGGAACAAATCCTAATTGGACCAAACTGAGAAGTGGAAAATACCCATCAGTAACTACATGGACTTTGGCTATTAACTTTATCGGAAACTCCATAGAATGCCGATGTCTTGATAGTCGCAATGTAGTTTCTTCCCATGTGTCCCTATAGGTCTTGTGCTCTCAGACAGTATGGTGCAATCTGAACTAAATGTTGATTCCTACCAGTATTAACACTTTGTAGTGTATACGTGGGATGCCAGAGTGTTCCTATGTATTTGTCATCGCTCTGAACTCCACAGGTGTTCTAGCAAATTGAGATATAGTATAGCGGTCTTATAATTAAAGTCCCACTGGAATACAATCTTAGTGGTAATATGTCAGTAATTCAAAAGTCCCACACTGATATTTAAATATGCAATAATAATATCCTTACGTCTTTCATTATTAACAAATAACATCTTCAGAGGAAAATATCACAGAACCAACTGTGACATGGCTGTATATAAACCATGATGTATTCATTAGAGTTGAATGAACAACAGCTGTACTAAATTGCAGGGATTCATGGACTATATAAAAATATAAACAATTTTCAATTATGCAAAATGATATAAAAAATATGCAAAATGTCAGAATGTAAAAATAATCAAAAACTTAAGAAAGTCATATCTGAAGCATAACAATATGCATATATAATGTTTTGAATGAAAAGTTTTCTTAATTAAGAAGCAACTCTTTTGTATAGATTGCTTAACACTGAAAGATACTCGAAAGAAATCCAGCTTATCTCATATCATCTATTGACAGCGAGAAGTTACACAGTACACTCTCACTTGTTATTCATGCTAGTGTAATAAAGACAATATTAATACAAGGCATAAGAGACATCATTCCATTTTATAACTTCATAGGATAGTTAGTATCCAATTACAATCTAGATGAAATCTCAATTGCTATCTCCCCGTTTGTTATAAAAACATTTGTAGCTTTTTAAAAATATTGTTTATTGAAGAACTTCAGACATGTACATAGTAAAAAGCATACATGACAAAATAGACATACATATATTCAAGACTCGAAATCAACAACATGAAAGACAATATGAGTTAATTTCCCATATATCAACTGGTAAAGGAAACCTCTGCTCTTAGAAGACATCAACAAGGCATATTATAGAGACGGGCCAGAAGATCTGAGGCGCGGAGAGACCGGAGCCCTGACAGCGATTAGTCAGTGAAAGAAATAGGTGGATCTTGTATAAACATTCTTGTCTCATACCAGAGAGTCTGATAAAAACACTTGCGCAATTGTTCTTTCAATGAAAAACATTTGTAGTTTTAACCATGAAGTTATTGTATATTGTTGAGAGAAAAAAGAGCCTCAGAAGACACATGCTCTACATATCTAGATGATCAAATTTCAGTCCTTAGTCACATTTTAAATTAAGTTGCATAATAATATTAGCAATGACTATATATATTTATAAAAAAAAAATATATATATATATATATATATATATATATATATATATATGTGTAGAACTCAAATGGGTGTACAATTAATGAACACAAAAGCCTTCTCCTTGCACATAAGTTAAATACTGGCTGTTTTTTCATGTAGCACACAGATACTTGATAGCTTATTTGTACACTGAAATGGTAAACTAAAATTGATCTAGGACGTGCACTACCCAAAATATAAATCTGCCATCACATTTTAAATTTACCTCCCCCTTCAATGTAACATGGTTTTGCCTTACTTACTTACTTTTGCTTAACATTCCTTAAGGAATCAGGCCCAATGTGTCTAAAGAAACATAAATACCTAATCTAATCTAATAATAATAATAATAATTAATTACATTTTAATGTGAAAATCAGTAGGAAAATAAAATGAACAGAAAAATTAAAAAACAAAAAACTACTGAAAGATTCCATTTAATTATATTGCTTCATTCAAACCCTTTCTGTGCAGTGTATTCAGCTGAAACGTCCACTACACTTCTTTATGGCACAAATGTTTAGCAAAATCACCCCTCTGTAAGCAATGTGTATATGCTCCATACACGTCACTTTCAGTTCCTGAAGATTATAATAAGTGTGTCGAGGGTTGTAGTGGCAGTAAATAGCATGCTAGCCCATGCTGTTTAGTATGCTAATTATGTATATTAGTATGCTAAACAGCCTGATTAGCATGTTCATCACCTGGTCCAAGGAGCCTCTCCCAGGTGGACGAGGAGGGCAGGTTGCTGCAGGCTGTTCAAAGGACCTGTCACCTCTTGAAAGCTATAAAACATCTGATATTCTATTTGTACATTCAATCATTGCTTTTCTTCGGATCATCCCTCCCCACTTCGTTTACTTTTCCATATCCCTCAAGTCCTGATTTTGGTGTGACAGTCTGGAATAGTAGCACCCAAAAAAGGTGGCGCTCCTGACTTGGAGGCATTGCTTAAAACTGTGAGCATGACTGTCCCTGTTTGGGTGTGACTGGACAGATTGAGGCATGGTCTACTTAGGTCCTTATGTTTCCCCATGCCTCATCTCATGATGCTCTTATCTGCTTTTAATCATTACAGTTAATTATACTGTTAACTAACAGTTTTTGTGTTACTTGTCTCAACTGCTATTCTTACTTGTTATACTAATTGTTAAAAACCGTTACAAATAATATTAAAAATAAATTACACTACTGCAGTTGGAAAAAAAAGATGTGTGGCTCAATAATTCATCATTAATGAGAAATTACTTTTACTGAATGCTGCCTAATTAAGGGTATTTGGATGCATTTTGATTATATAATTATATGCACTGACATTTAGTGTACATTCCAGAAAATGTATATGTCATGAAGTAGCTATAGTAATGAAGGTGGCACTATAAGCTTATACACAGAAATCACACTTCTTAAATGAAAGTGAAGGTTTGTTACATGGATACAATCTTAAAGGAATAACTATCAACATAATGTTTTGTTTCAACATGTTGTATAAAATTAAATATAATTGATCTCATCCGTAAAAATAACAGGCTTTAAATTATTTCGTTTTCCTATAATGCTAATTGTTATTTATTTTTTCAGAGCACATTGAAAATCATATTTTGCGATAGGCAACATAGGGACCAACATGTATTTTAATCAATGACTTCACAGCTGGTTTGCTATGATTTCGTGGTCCATCCAGTAACTGGATCGCTAGCAATAATTAATAATACCATAATAGTATGCTGTGCTCTTCTGCAGTGAACTCTGAAGCAACTAACTGGACTTCACAGAAAAATGTACAGTTTAGTGGTATTGCCAATTGCAGCAGTTACTAGTAACTATAATAACTACATGACATTAGGAGCCGTGGTGCTAGGAAGATAAAAATAACAGCTGCACATTTGTACTATTTGTTGGACAAATGGGTTTATATTTATTTGTGGGTAAATTTGAGCTCTATTATATATAAGCTATTAAGGCCTGCATCGGATTTTTATATATGGTTAAACTATTAAAATAAAAGGGCTATTAAATTGCCCTTAGTCTCTCTCTCTCTCTCTCTGTATATGATAGGGGATTTAGATTGTAAGCTCCAATGGGGCAGGGACTGATGTGAGTGAGTTCTCTGTACAGCGCTACGGAATTATTGGCGCTATATAAATAGATAAATAGATGATGATGACTTTGTTAGGTCTGGTACATTTTATTAAGTGGATATAGAATGGGCACTTAAGTTAGACATCAGAGCTCAGCGTCCTTTCTACACACCTATGGTCATCTGTATTTCAGCACAAGCTGATATAAACTACATGCCCATGTACAGATACACAGATATTGTCCAATGACAAACATTGGAGACCAGATTCCACATGTAGCTGCTTAATGAGCATACACGTGAAAAAAAAAGTAATCTGCAAACGGATTGGATGTTCAGGAAGAGAGTGGTAAATATGGAGGAAAGAGGGCAATGTGAATCAATAGGAGATAAAAACAATGGCTGGGAGGTAGGTGAGGGCTGGCTAACTTTAGCCTGGGGGTGGGGGGGGCGAGACTGGGCTCAGCAGCCTATTAGGAACATTTTAAAGGAAAATAAATGTAGGTAGCCCAGTGACCCAGCCCAAGGTAGCCCACTATGGGACCGGCCAGGGGGGCAGAAGTCCTCCTGCCCCCCAGCCCAGCCAGACCCTGGGAGGGAGCAAAGAAAATGAACAGGAGAAAAATGAGAAAAAGATGATGGTGAAGAAGTGATAGGTACAACAAATTAAAAAGAGAGACAGCATATCCCCTCCGCAGCCTAGTATTAAGAGACATCCTCTGACAGTTTTCTGATTTGAGATGTCAGAGACAATGTTAGTTTGTTCCTTCCTTACTAGTCCTGTACCCCCCCCACCCACTTTTTTTGTTTTTATTTTCCCACCCCCTAACTCTTCTCCTACCTTACCCCATCCTTAACAATAAAGAAAAAAAAAAGAGCAGAGACAGGGTCAAATAGTAAAAACAAAAAAATCTGTATTTATGAACTATAAGTATTTCCAAGTAAGCCTTCTATGCTTTACTAAAATAATCTGTCCTTTGGATGCTGCTCTTCTATTACTGCATATGGATGTTTCAGTTTATAATCTATAAAATAAATGTCTAGTGGCGTGTGTTAGTCTGTCTGTGTGTGTGTGGAAAAAATAAAACCAAGCTGCAGCGCCACCTGCTGGGCGGAGTTATACACTGACCTACTAAATTCTTAGTGTGTGTGGAAAAAAAAATTCAGAAAGGGCTGAAATTAGGTATACTAAGATGTTTTTAATTTGTTAATTTAATTTGTTAATTGTTAAAAGTGTTTATAAAGATTTTAAAAAAATATATATATATTTCTTGAAGGAGAAGTGACAGTGGGGAGTGGTTGGTGGTTGCCGGGGGTGACAGTGGGGAGTGGTTGGTAGTTGAGGCCTGGGCTATGGCCCAAATGCATGACAAGAACCTTTTTAACACCTCAAGTAGCTTGATTTGACTAGAATGCATGAGTATCATGCACGGGTTAACTTGTAACAAATATGCTTTGAAATACGTTTCGCTCAGTGGTATAAATCATACAAGTGGTGTATGTATAGAAAAAGAAAAGAAAAAGAAAAAAACATAAAATGTTTTTTTTTGGTTTTTTTTTACCTTTAAATATATTTACAACATTATTTTTTCAGCAAACGCTTTGAGACAGTGAATTTTACTCTTAGAAAAAAGGTGCCATAAATTGGTGGAGAAGATTAACAGAGCATATTTGAGAGAATCACACATCCGCAATGACTGAGTTTGTCAGTTTTACAACTGTTGTCAGCAGTCAGTATGAATTCAAAGCAGAATGGAGCTTCAGTATACATGTGCCAGGGGATGAATATTTTACTGAGGAGACTGTGCTCAGCAAGGCTTGAGAGGAAATACACCTGAGATGTACGCAGGAAAGGGTTTACTTAATGCACAAGTCTTTCAAACTTAGATTTATGTTTTCTTAATTTTATTGGTGAACAGAAAAGTTCAGAAGGACTTACAGAGTACAAATAAACTCTCATCTATCACTTGAATTATTATCGAAAAGTACAAAAGGAACTATAACGCTGAAATGTAATTCAGCATTTAAAACAACAGATGCTGGTAGTATTGCCTGTGTGCCTAACCCCCATACATTTGGGAGATTTTATTATTCCTATTATTTGTTAGCAATTTTAGGCAATATACTTCAATGAATTGCCAGCTATCAAATCTGTAGTGTATGTTTCTTATGTTTGTTGTTCAAACGGCACAACTTGTGAAGTGATGTTATTATTTTTTACATTTTATGCAGGTCTTGTGGGGTGTTCCCGGTATGCAGAGGTTAGTACCTAACAAAAGTGGTCCAAGGAACTGGTGAACAGGCGACAGTGTCATGGGCTCCTAAGGCTCATTGATGCATGTGGGAAGCGAAGGCTAGCCCATCTGGTTCAATCCCACAGAAGAGCTACTGTAGCCCAAATTGCTGAAAAAATGAATGCTAGCTATAACAGAAAGGTTACAGAAATGGAAGTTGCTCAATGAATTTATAGGTTCACAGCAGGTGCTTGAAAGAGTGGGCTTATCCAGAAAAGAAAAAATACTTTTTTCAAGCACCTGCTGTGAACCTATAAATTGATTGAGCAACTTCTATTTCTATATTTTTGTTTTAGAGGCATGTCTGGTACCCGTTAATGATGGGGAGTGTTGGTACTCTATTGCCATTGTGTGTGTGTTAGGGAATTTAGACTGTAAGCTCCAAAGGCGCAGGGACTGATGTGAATTCTCTGTACAGCACTGCGGAATCAGTGGCGCTATATAAATAAATGGTGATGATGATGATTGTCCTAGAGAGGCGTTATAGAGGAGTGGGTTGAGGTGGTCTCAAAGTGGAATATGCAATAGTCTCATTTCTGACAGGTGAAGGCAGCAACTGGGTGCGATTTCAATAAAAGAGGCCTGTCGCCAATTGGGACCCCTAGTAATGAGCCTAAGGATGGCGTGCAGCAACAGCAGGGCTCCAGATCAATCCACAGAGGGCCCTGGCTTTTTGTAAACCATGCCACGGCTTGACTCTGGTGAGTAGCAGTACTGTACAATCAAATGTCTGGAAAGCCCCTGCCACCGCTAACCGTCACTCAGCGGAGAGTGGAAAAGCTAGTGTGCGGGGATTTATGCTGCCATATGAATTGAGAGAACCAGTGGTGTAATTGGATTAGGGTGGGCATAAGTACCTGCACCTGGAGAGTCTGGAAGAGATAAAGCAAGCGGGGTAGGATATTCATCTTGAGGGTAACTATCCTACCCAGCCAGGAGATGATTAGTTTCTGTCAAATGAGCAGATCCAGCTTAATTTTATTGATTAAGGTGGGGAACTTTTCTGCATATAGAGAGTCATAACAGGAGGCAATAAAGACCTCTAGATATTTTATTTTAGACTGCCGCCAGGAGAAGTTAAATTCACTTTTAAGTAGACCCAGGGTTGAGGGTGACATGTGGAGAACGAGGGATTCAGTTTTGGAGATGTTTATCTTATAACCAGAAATAGATCCATAAGCTGTGATGGTGGCAAACAAGTTCAGAAGTGAAGTGTGTGGAGAAGTTAATGTGACGAGAATATAATCTGCAAATAAAGTTTTTACTCTTTGGAGCAGACCGGGACACCTTTAATATCAGGGGAAAAGCGAATTTTGGTTGCCAGGGGCTCAATCACAAGAGCAAAGATCAGAGGGGAAAGAGGGCACCCCTGACGCCTGCTGTTGATGATCGAGATCAAAGATGAGACCAAATCATTTCCAGAGACTCTAAACCCCACCTACGATTTTAGTGCTGGTGTCTCTCTCTTGTCATATAAAGTACTATGTAATATGAGGAGACATCATCCCAAAGCTCTTTTACAGAGGTCTCACTTTTCAAGTAATCTGAGGATGAAAAACTTGGTTTGGTGTTGGTTCTACTTAAAGGTGATTCACTGGTCTTGATGCACCCAGACAGCAATCCTCTGCGTGGATTTAGTAGTCGACTCTGACAGGTTCGGTGATCTGGGGCTTGCACTTTCTTTGTGGCCGAGTGCACTTGCATACTTTCTATCCTCCAGTAATTGCAGTGCTTGTAGTGATGGCAGGTTGGAAGAGGCATCAATGGAGCTGAGACATGCTGTCTTTCGAAGTTCATTCCTCCAGTGGATGGGACAATTACCGTAGATAGTGTTCGCGCTTTGATAGGCTGAGGGTGCATGTCTTTATTTGTGGCATCTGAAAGGCCCTGTAAACCTAAATACACAACTGAGCTCTGAGAAGTGGCAGGGTATGAGCCGTGGTTGCTCTAATATGGATGGTCCACTCCCAGGATAATCCAAGTAAGATGAAAACATGCAGTAAAGTGGAGTTCGATGAGCCGCTTCTAATAGTAATGTCGGATGATGAAGAACTTCTTGAAGAACCACTTGAGTGTACTTAGCCTGGCGGTTTTACGGAGTTCTCAGGTGAATAAAGACTGTGGTTCTCTGATGTCAAGCCTGCAGGCAAACTTGAATCTACTTTCCTTTCGGTTCTCTGTGTGGGCATAGGTAGGAGAGAGAGTCCAAGTAGGAACTAAAGTGTTCCACGGCGAGGTGGCTGGTCTGCAGAACTCAGCTGGGAGAGGTTATACATTGGACGTTTGTCTGCAGATAGCCCTGATGCTTTTGATGAACGGTGATTTGGGGGAAAGATATGGATAATTTAAGACTGTAAGTCGCAGCCTTGGAGCACAAACAAGGAAGATAAGTCTAGTTAGTTCATACTATACTGTTACAAACACAGAGCTAACATTCTTGAAAACTAATGCCTTTACCTCACAGGATATATCATGGTCAGCTTTGCTTTAATACTATTTCCTTATGTACTTTATTGCAGGTTCACTAGCATAGGAGTAATATGTATACTTCATAATTTAACAACATGTTGGTTTAGAGCTTGCATTATGTGTGCTTGTGTGTCTGCGGTAAGCCAGCCCAATAATGGCTGCAGCTAATCCATCACTGTCATGTCATAAAGTGAATATTAGAGAATGTGCACAGTTTTAAATATTAAGCATACGCCTGTCTGATTTATATGCGAGACACCAGGAATTACAGACTTCCTAAATTTAAAACTAATTTCACCAATTAACAACTTGTTCTGACCGTCTAAAAAATTCAGCTTGTGTCCTACTGATTTGGCAACTTGCTATGTGATCTGAACTTTGATGGGTTTCTATGGAAACAACAAACAAGTACCAAACTAAGATATTTACAACTAATAATGTACAGTTTTTTCTTCCATTTCTATGTCAGAAAGACAGATTTAAATATGTTGCTTTTATTAAAGTAGATATCCACCAAAACACATTTATAATATTAAACCTACTTGGACCAAGGTATCAGAACGGCAGGTACTCGCCTCTTTGGCACCAACCTAAGGGCTAGTTCCAGTGCCCCGGCTTGTGATGTGATGAAAGCACTGGTTAGTCAGTACTCTTGACACATGACAAACCGCCAAATTTCAAAGTTCTCCAACCACCAATGAGAACAATTAGCTATTAGAAAGGTAGAGATTGGGGGATTTATGAATATCTCCCAAATGACGGGGGTTCAGTGCATCAGACTCCTGCCATTATGATACTTGGAGGAGGTGTGTTTAATACTAAAATAACTATATAACTAAGATAACTGTAGGAATATTTGGTGAACTGGATACAACTGTATTAACATTAGAGATGTTCACTGAGCCCAATGTTTTGGTTTTGGTTTTGGATCTTGATTAACTTGTTACGAGCCGCGGCTCCCCGACGGGCCGCCGCGGCTCGCTTCCGGCTCTCTCAGACGCCCCGGCCGTCTCCATGACGACCGGGGTCTCACTTCCGCCTCTGACGTCCCGGTTGCCTAGGCAACAACCGGGACGCTGTAATCCGGAGGCCGCAGCGCCCGGCCAGCGGGCTCACACCCGGGCATATTCCTGCAGGGAAAGGTAGGGATATTTATACATTGGAGCAGACTCTGTGAGAGTCTTTTTGATTCAGTATTGATGCTGTCTTGTCTCTGCCAGTATTGTCTCGGTGCAGTGATTATGCTGTGGGAGGGGTTGTATTACTACAACTCCTATTGGTTCTCCTTGCTATTTAAGGCAGTGAGGACTTAGCCTCATTGCCAGTTATAGCTTCCTGTTTAGCTAGGCTCCTGTTCCTGTTTCCCTGCTCCTGTGTTTTCTCTATTATTGGATTTCCTGTGTATGACCCCTGGCTTGTTTTTGGACTTCGTTGTATTGCCTGTGACCCCTGACTTCGGCTCGTTTTCTGATATCCCTGTCTGCTGCCGGCCCTTGACCTTTTGCCTGGATCTCACATCGCTGTGTTCTACCACGCTGCCTCTGGGTTCTCCCCAGTCAGTGCACACTACACGACCCTCCGTTTGTCTGCAGCCCAGTCTGTCCCCACCACTAGGGGCTCCAGTGAACACCAGACATCGGAGCAGATTCCGGGTTCTGTCGTGCTGACTGAAGGAGTTCCTAACATTATAACTGGCCCAAATAAATAACGATCCTATTCTCCACTGATGGAACCCAGTCCAGCTCAAGTCCTAGCAGGGCAGATCCAAGTTGTCTCGCAGATGGTTCAGGATCTTTCACTCAGGCTTTCTGCTCAGGAAGAAGCCGCCAAGGCCTCACAAGCAACTCCGGCACCTGAGCCAAAGTTAAATCTTCCGGACCGGTTCTCTGGAGATAGAACCTTATTCCGAAATTTTAAGGAGGGCTGCAAGCTGTATTTTCGTCTCAGGCCCCGCTCCTCGAGCTCGGAGCAACAGAGGGTCGGCATTGTCATCTCCTTACTCCAAGGCGATCCCCAATCCTGGGCGTTCAGTCTGACTCCTGTGGATCCAGCTCTACAGTCCGTAGACGCCTTCTTCAATGCACTTGGTCTCTTATATGATGACCCAGATAGGGTGGCCTCGGCTGAGTCCCACCTAAGAGCGCTGAAACAGGGGAGGCGGACAGCGGAAGAATATTGTGCCGAGTTCCGGTCGACAGTCAGTGGAATGACCCCGCACTACGGAGTCAGTTCCGGCTTGGGCTCTCGGAGCAGATAAAGGACTCCTTAGTCCAATATCCTTCATCATCTTCCTTGGAGGCCTTAATGCAACTAGTTATTAAAATTGACCGCAGGATCAAGGAAAGAAGGTCCGAAAAGGAGGCCGCCTCACCATCCTGGTCCTCTCCAGCCGTCTACTCAGTTCCTCAGGATTTACCGGAGCCCATGCAGTTAGGGGCTTATCGCCTGTCCCCTGAGGAGAAATCCAGGCGCCGGTCACTGGGGCTATGTCTCTATTGTGGCAATAAAGGCCACCTCCTGCGTAGCTGCCCTAACAAGGCGGGAAAAGACCAGGCCTAGGAGTAAAGGAGGAGGTACGCCTAGGTCTCCAGATGGTCTCTTCCAAGAATTCGGTCTTAATCCCTGCTCGGATCATGTATGGTAATCGATCCGTTTCTATCCCTGCCTTTCTTGACAGCGGGGCAGCTGGAAATTTTTTGGATATAAACTTTGCCAAGAGACTTGATATTCCGTCCGTAAACTTAGACTCAGAAATCACGGTCTGCGGTCTGGACGGTAAACCGTTAACTGACGGAAGGGTCTCATATCAAACACCACCTCTGCAGCTTACGGTGGGAGCTCTCCATTCCGAAGTCCTCTCGTTCTTTCTAATTCCCTGTTCCTCCGTACCATTGATCCTCGGACATCCCTGGCTTCAACTTCACAACCCTCACATAGATTGGAGCACGGGGGAGATCATACGATGGAGTAAGGCTTGTTCCTCAACCTGTCTTGCTCTTCCTCTCCGGATTGTTCAGCCTAGCCCTGAATCTCTTCCATTGCCTTATCGTGAATTCCACGACGTATTCTCGAAAAAAGAAGCAGACGCTCTACCCCCACACCGTAGCTACGATTGCTCCATTGATTTGGTTCCAGATGCCAAGCTTCCTAAGGGAAGATTATATGCCTTGTCTATTCCTGAAACTAAGTCTATGGATGACTATGTGGAGGAAAACCTACGTAAGGGATTCATTCAACCCTCCAAATCACCCGTAGGAGCGGGCTTCTTCTTTGTGGCAAAAAAAGATGGAAGCCTCCGGCCGTGCATAGACTATAGGGGTCTAAATGGGATTACCGTGAAGAATACTTACCCGTTGCCACTCATCTCCGTACTTTTTGATCAGCTCAAATTAGCCACGATATTCTCCAAGATCGATCTGCGGGGGGCATATAATCTGGTTCGAATAAAAAAGGGCGACGAGTGGAAGACGGCCTTCAATACTCACTCAGGCCATTATGAATATCGGGTCATGCCCTTCGGCCTATGTAACGCCCCCGCAGTGTTCCAAGATTTTATTAACGATGTCCTGCGAGAATTCCTGGGGAGATTCGTTGTAGTTTATCTTGACGACATTTTGATTTATTCCCAATCACTGGAGCAACACCGTACTCATGTCAAACAGGTACTTCTGAAACTCCGCCAGCACTGCCTCTTCGCTAAACTCGAGAAATGCGAGTTTGAAGTCACTCAGGTCACGTTCCTCGGATACGTCATCTCACCTCGTGGCTTCTCCATGGATCCCAGTAAAGTACAGGCAGTTCTCGATTGGATCCGGCCTAGCAATCTTAAAGCCATTCAGAGGTTTTTAGGATTCGCTAATTATTATAGGCGATTCATCCAGTCATTCTCTGTATTGGTGGCTCCGATCACAGCCCTTACACGTAAAGGGGCTGATACCATTAATTGGTCCTCTACGGCCTTGACGTCCTTTCAAAAGTTAAAAGAGGCCTTCATCTCTGCACCTGTCCTCCGACACCCCAATCCGGAATTACCGTTTGTTCTCGAAGTGGATGCCTCTGACGTCGGGGCAGGTGCGATCCTTTCCCAGAAAGATATCACTGATCACTGTTTGCATCCCTGTGCCTTTTTTTCCAGAAAATTTTCCTCCGCTGAGACCCACTATGACGTTGGGAATAGAGAATTGCTAGCTATCAAGTGGGCATTTGAAGAGTGGCGCCAATGGCTAGAGGGAGCTAATCATGTGGTTACAGTATATACTGACCACAAAAATCTACAGTATATTCAATCTGCTAAAATTGTGAACTCCAGGCAAGCCCGGTGGGTCCTTTTCTTCTCCCGTTTCAACTTTACAATTACGTTCCGGCCCGGATCCAAGAACATTAAGGCAGACGCCTTGTCTCGCAGTTTCATCGCCTCTCATCCTTCCCTCACAGAAACCGCTTTCATTATTCCGGCATCCAAAGTAGTCCTTGGCCTAACTCAGGATCTTGGCACAACCCTCCGGGGTCTCCAACAGTTGGCACCATCAGCTACTCCCAGGGGTAAATTATTCGTACCAGCTTATCTGAGGAGGACGGTCTTCACTGAATGTCATGATAATAAAACCTCAGGTCACCCTGGAGTATCCAAGACATTGGAACTTCTGTCTCGTTCCGTCTGGTGGCCTTCCTTGGCAGCCGATACCAAAGAGTTTGTGTTATCCTGTGAAACCTGTGCCAGGAATAAATCTTCTCGCAGACGTCCTGCCGGGCCTCTTATGCCACTATCCGTTCCAACGAGACCCTGGACCCACATATCGATGGACTTCATCGTAGAATTACCACGCTCATCCAGCTTTAACACCATCTGGGTGATAGTAGACAGATTTAGTAAGATGGCACATTTCATCCCTCTTGTAGGATTGCCATGTGCTAAAACCTTGGCATCCCTATTCATTCAGCACGTTTTCAAGCTCCATGGACTTCCTGTTAATATTGTCTCTGACCGCGGCTCACAATTTGTAGCCACATTCTGGAGAGCATTCTGTGCCCAATTAGGAATTAAACTCTGTCTATCTTCGGGGTATCACCCACAATCCAACGGACAAACGGAGAGGGTTAATCAATCCCTTGAGCAATTTCTCCGTTTATATGTAACTAAATGCCATAGTGATTGGGCTGCTCTGCTTCCATGGGCAGAGTTCGCCTACAACAACTCGTGCCATTCATCTACTCTGGTATCGCCATTCTTCTGTAACTTCGGATTTCATCCTCGGTCCAACTCGCTGGAAGTCTCGAATCAAGCCAAATCTAGTTCTTCGATTTCTTATCTGTGCCGGATATGGAGAAAGGTTCACCTTGCCCTCAAACAAGCTTCATTTAAGTCTAAACATTATGCTGATCAGCATCGTGGACCGTGTCCTTTCAAGGTCGGGGACAAGGTGTGGCTGTCTACCCGCAACATTAAACTTAAGCAACCTTGTAGGAAGTTAGGTCCTAGGTTTATTGGACCCTTCTCCATTATTAAACAGATTAATCCCGTGGCTTTCAAGTTGAAACTTCCTCCTTCACTCAAGATTCCTAACACATTCCATTGTTCCTTGTTGAAAGCAGTTACATGTTCAAATAAATTCAGACCACGTCAATTGCACAGACCTCGTCCTGTCTCAGTCAGAGGACACCAAGAGTTCATTGTTGAAAAGATCCTAGACTCCAAAAAGGTGCAAAGTCAACTCCACTTTTTGGTCCACTGGAAAGGCTACGGCCCGGAAGAACGGTCTTGGGTACCGCAGAAGCATCTACATGCTAACCAACTCATTAAGGACTTTTTTAAAAAGTATCCTGGGAAACCTGGAAGTCGGGGTGCATTGACCCCTCCTCAAGGGGGGGGTACTGTTACGAGCCGCGGCTCCCCGACGGGCCGCCGCGGCTCGCTTCCGGCTCTTTCAGACGCCCCGGCCGTCTCCATGACGACCGGGGTCTCACTTCCGCCTCTGACGTCCCGGTTGCCTAGGCAACAACCGGGACGCTGTAATCCGGAGGCCGCAGCGCCCGGCCAGCGGGCTCACACCCGGGCATATTCCTGCAGGGAAAGGTAGGGATATTTATACATTGGAGCAGACTCTGTGAGAGTCTTTTTGATTCAGTATTGATGCTGTCTTGTCTCTGCCAGTACTGGTGCAGTGATTATGCTGTGGGAGGGGTTGTATTACTACAACTCCTATTGGTTCTCCTTGCTATTTAAGGCAGTGAGGACTTAGCCTCATTGCCAGTTATAGCTTCCTGTTTAGCTAGGCTCCTGTTCCTGTTTCCCTGCTCCTGTGTTTTCTCTATTATTGGATTTCCTGTGTATGACCCCTGGCTTGTTTTTGGACTTCGTTGTATTGCCTGTGACCCCTGACTTCGGCTCGTTTTCTGATATCCCTGTCTGCTGCCGGCCCTTGACCTTTTGCCTGGATCTCACATCGCTGTGTTCTACCACGCTGCCTCTGGGTTCTCCCCAGTCAGTGCACACTACACGACCCTCCGTTTGTCTGCAGCCCAGTCTGTCCCCACCACTAGGGGCTCCAGTGAACACCAGACATCGGAGCAGATTCCGGGTTCTGTCGTGCTGACTGAAGGAGTTCCTAACATAACTTTGTGTTTTGGTTTTAGTTTTGCTTTTGGCAAAACCGCCCTCGCATGTTTTGGTTTTGGATCTCGATTTATTTCTAAAATCCCTTTTTTCTTTGCCAAAATCACATAATTTGGCTTTTTTTTTTATCCCTACAATATTATTAACCTCAATACCATTAATTTCCAATCATTTCCAGTCAATGTTTGTCAAGTGACAAGAACACTGCTACCCCTCCTGTTTCTGTATAAGCAATGGCACTGGAGACTGGAGAGTGACAAGAACACTGCTACTCCTGTTTCTGTGTGAGCAGTGGCACTGAGCAATGTCATTGGAGAATGGAGAGTGACAAGAAAACTGCTACCCCTGTTTCTGTGTGAGCAATGGCACTGAGCAATGTCACTGGAGACTGAAGAGTGACAAGAACACTGCTACTCCTGTTTCTGTGTGAGCAGTGGCACTGAGCAATGTCACTGGAGAATGGAGAGTGACAAGAACACTGCTACCCCTGTTTCTGTGTGAGCAGTGGCACTGAGCAATGTCACTGGAGAATGGAGAGTGACAAGAACACTGCTACCCCTGTTTCTGTGTGAGCAGTGGCACTGAGCAATGTCACTGGAGAATGGAGAGTGACAAGAACACTGCTACCCCTGTTTCTGTGTGAGCAAAGGTGCTGGATCTCCTGGGAGGGAGGTACTTATGGAATCCTAAACCCGTAAGATCCGACAACACAACAGTGACGTTTTACCTCGATTCAGATCCGAGGACACGCAAAAGGAACAAGCTGGCTCGCGAGCCTACTCGGATCCCCTAAGCTCGGGTGGGCTCGGTTTTCAGAAAACTGAGCCTGACCATCTCTAATCAACATATCACATCTCTTGTCACATCTAAACTGGCATGAGTGCCAAGCAACAGGATTAGTGTCTCAATTTAGTCACACATGTAGAACATTATTGGCATCACTGTGGCCTATTAGTGTGGCTGCCAGTGATCCTCTTCTGACTGCATTGACCAATATGTCTACTTGATTTTGCCAATTGCCCAATATCAGGTGTGATATAGCAGCATGTGTTGTCAGCATAATGGCATCACAAATAAACAAATCTGCCTTGACAACAGATTTCCACTTTAATTCACAGGGCTTGGCTCCATTTAAAATACAGACACATGTGTATAACAATAATGTGAGACTTCTTTTCCCTTTGCCAAAACACAAAGGGACATTCCACTAAATATAGATTTTCCCACCCTTAAGTCAATAAAAATCTCTATTAATTGAATCAATAGGGAATTCATTGTCCTGACTCTCTAATATGTTAAATAGCTTTTTTTTCCAATTCCAGATTCCTGCAGTGTCAGATTAATAAAAGGTGATTTGCACTGATTTATAAACAGGATTTCACTAGTTATATTTTAAAAATCTCTGAGTTTGTCCCATTAATTTTACTGGTGTTCCCAGCATATTTACTACAACTAGAACCCCCATTGAAATGAAGGGCAAAAGCAACAGTAATAAATAATAAATAAATCAGGCAGCGAACCCCCCACACACCAAAATCCTCAACCAGCTCTAGCGGCAGTCAGCCTGGGCTTGTTTCCACAATAATAGGGAAATCATGAGTGTGGGTTCCCTCTGCCAGACTGAAAGTCATGCCCGGGCTGGTCACAACATGACTGGTACATCTATGGGGGTTGCAAAATGAAGGCCTGCACTGAGTTGTGGGAGCCCGTGTAAGAAGATTGGGAACCCCAGTGATTCCAGAATAATACACATTAGTACTTAAGACCCCTGTTCATTATACTAAAAAGAGGAAAGTAAGTAAACACAAATACAATATTTAAATATAAACTTTAACTGATTAAAAAACTCTCCAAACCCTTGTCTTTCTTAAATATAAAATAAAATCTTTGTTCTTGATTTATCATAGTTCAAATGGGAAATAAAATATTGTCTTCCTAAATTTCTATCTTCCTCCATTATAGTCCAAGTGGGGAAAAATACCATTACAAAACAACACATCCACTCATCAACTCAATTAAGTCTCGGGAGTATTTTATTCAGTTAAAATGTATTTTAAAATCATGTGTGTGTTTAATTATTTATACAATTTTGGTATAAAGCTGCCACTGTAAGGATTCTAACCTTGCTCATTACCTGACCATAGCCATCGGGGGAACGGGAAGAGCCCCAGCACTTTTCAGTGTGGGGCTGGAAGTCTCTGGGACGGGGAAGGACACCTAGTTTTTTGCTGCCACACCCTAAATGGGCACCAGTTCCGCTATGTCTCTTTGTTTTACTGTAAACCAGCCAGGCTGTTTTAGTTGAGGATTGGAAGGTGGTAACGCTGAATGAATTATTTTTTTATTTGTTAATTACCTGAGCTTCTACCATTCATTTCTACATGTAACGCACATGTTGGAAACAAAATTGATATGAATGGGCCATTGAAATGAGTTATAAAAGCTCTAGAAATGCATAAAAGTTTTTTTTTTTCAGTTGTCTCACTGCTTTCAAAGCAATTTTAAGTGTCTGAAACCAGAAAATACATTTTTAGTGATTTCCACAGTGATATACTAAATTGATCCCTCAAACAATCTCCTGTTCTATACTAAACACTGAGAACTCACTCTATTTGCCTTTAACAGATTTAATGATTAGTAAATCAACCTGTAAAGAAGTAAAAAATAGCGATTTTCAGCATTATTTCTCCAGATCAAACTTTAGTATCCCAAAATTGGCTCCAAGCGGTGGGTAGTCACATCCCAGGGCAGCAGTCTACTTGTTGATTGTCATAACTCTGATACTATAGTACCTGCTAATGTTGGCGCAGCTCTAGTAGAAGGTGCAGAGTCTAACGCGCCCCTGGTCTTCTCCAGGAACCCCGGCAAGGAGATATTGGTTTGCCGCAGGAGACGCGCAGGTCGCGGTCCTTCCATTAAGCCGTTTAGCGAGGTACAAGAGAGAGAGTAGTCAGGCTAGCCGAGTCAGCAACGTGCAAGCAGCGGAGGTACACAGGGGAGAATTCAATAGAATGGTCAGACAAGCCGGGTCGGTAACTACCAGAAGAATGCAGTTCACAGGGAGAATCCAAGGGAATGGTTAGACAAACCGAGTCGGTAAGGAAACACTGGAGAGCAGGAGGGAAGGTCAGGAACAGCCGAATGGAACACAGTGAAGAAGCTCAGGAAAGCTGGAACAGGGTGACCTGATACTCTGGCACCAGCATGGTGTCAGAGTCTGCCTTAAACAGTACCAACAGCCAAAAGAAATGCCGGCGGCGTGATGTCATCGGCCGCTGCTAGAGATCCTGATAGCGTCCCGACGCCTAGCAACCAGACGCGCATGTGCAGTAGAGCCGGCGGTCCTGCCGGAAGTATAGCGTCTGGTTGCCTGGCAACCAGAGTTGGCTGGGGAAGTGACAGGCGGCCATCCCGAAGGAGAGGACGGACAGCGCCTGACACAGATGCTGCTGCCCCTCAGGGCTCCATTGTGGTGCTTTCCTTACCGGGACTATGAAAAGGCAATGCATCTCCTGCATTTATTTGTACACACGTGCCCCATCAGTGCCGCTGTACTGTGGTTGTCACAGCTACAGGCTCCGGTGCCCCCTCCATTGAGCCAACAGCTATGGGTGATACTGCAAAACATTTTTTATTGTATTATTATACATTTTAAAAATGTTTATATTAAACACATTGCAGTTTTACATTTGATGCACAGTTCTGCGGTTTAACCCTATTGGTGCTGCAGCACTGGTCATCAACTCTGCTGGTGCTGACCCACCGGACGTTGCATTCATGTTTTTCACATCAATGTTAAACAAGTTATATTTCTTACCCAAAGTGCACAGCGCCAGCAGGTCATTATCTACTAAGCCGCTATATTCTCTAAAATATGCCCCGCAGCACGAATGGGAAGGGGTAACCTGGCCACATAGCAATTTATTTTATTTTATTTTTATTACAAATTTGACATAGCAAATAGATTGTGGTCAAGTAAGTAATAATATTTTGTCATACTGACACAGTATGTAAAGCTGCATTACCACCTAAGCGGCGAAACACTTCAATTTGCCAGTGAAACTGCATATGACCAATCTGAAGCTGCAGGGAGTGGTTCACCCTTCTCCAGGGAGGAGAAGAAGGGGGCATATTAGTAATAGGTAATAGTAGGCGGTAAAACAGCTTTCAATTTTTTCGGCTGTACGAAAAATACCACCTACTATATGAGGCGCAAATACTCATTTCTACCATATAGATATATGGAGGGGGAACCAGCGTTTGTTATACTGAGTGGTGTTGGTGCCTCCTATATACAGTCGTATGTGAGTCATATTTCTGTGTGATCCAGCACACTTGCATCCGCTGTCATCAACCAGATTGTGTTGCCAGTATGAAATAAAGTTGCTCCATTAAATACATACACAAATGTACTACTGTACTTTTCATTTGAACTGCTATAAAGGGTATGGAACTGTACACAAAATAACACCACTGGTCAGATTTATGGTGATTATAATTGTATCTATGGTGTTAGAGTAGAACTTTGTTTTGCTGTAATCTCCATAAAACGTGGTTTACAAACAGAAATAAGCAACAACTATAAAATACCAATATGTGGTTAGAAGGCCAAAGGAAAAAGTGGATCATGGCAAGTGCACCCAATCACAGCAGAGGATTCTACCACTGGATTCTGGCTCCAAACTGAACACACAATGTAATGAATACTTCCCTGGAGAACTAGCAATAAACCCAATGACCACATACTGGCACAATACGAACATACATCAAATTGAGGTTGACATACAGTATATTATGTCTCTGATTCAAATGTTCATTTTTGATTACTCACTAAAGACTTTGCCACTAAAACAACTAGGGTCATAGTTTCACTTTCACAGTTGCAGCTTTATAATAAAATATAATAATTTTGTTCTAGTAAAATAGTAAAGATACAAAAATGATACCAAACAAATACATTTCAAATGTTCAAATGTTCAATAATGTCAAATGTTCTGTTAAAACTGTTATGTTCATTTTATCGCTTACGAAAAAACATTGTCTGATGCAGTTATTGTGGTACCAATGCACAAAGGTATTTAAATGCAAAATATAGCAGGATTTATAGCAAGCCATCATAACACATAAAATATATTATAATAAAGCAGGAAAGTATTAAAACCGGAATGCATTACGTATGTGCTTCCCCTTGGCCCAGGTTCAGATACAGTCATGTTGTCTGTTGTCAGAAAGAGAGAACAATGACCAGAGAAGCTTGCTTATATGCAGTTCGAATTATCATAAACAGTGATGATGTCACAATTATGCACAGATCACACTAAGAGAGGTCTTCATTGGTCCATGGTTAACAATGTTCCAGTTGTTTGCTGGTCATAGGTTAGTTCATTTGATCTTCTAACAAAGGAGGGGCTGGCTGCTCACTCCAACTGTTGCCTACATGTCTATCCGCCGAAAAAAAAGTTCAATCTTACCCAAAAAGTACTTTTGAGTACTAATCTCACATTGCTCCTAATTTGCGGCAGCTAGATGCGATCGCTACTCAGTCGAAACTGGGTTAGGTGGTAAAATAAACTTTAATATGAGACCAAACTCTTTACCTTTTACCCTTTGAACCTTAATAAATGTGTATTATTTACAAGTGTAAGCACGAATGTAAATGTGTGTGTTGTTAATCTGTGCGATTGCGTCATTACATGTGGCGTACCAATCACAATCGCACGGTAAAACAAAATTAGTTAATCTAGTTTACTTCATTCAACTAATTGACTTTCACAGGCCACCCTTTGAGAGTATACCCAACACTCTCACTCTAAAATTTTATTGCAGGATCTCAATAGTACATTTCATTCTCTGTAATGTATGTTCCCCTTAGTACAACCACACTGTCTGTGGATATCAGTCAGGTTACCATAAAAAGAGAGCCATAATTCTAGAAGCCATATTTTTCCATATTTTTTGGAGCTCGGAGTTAACCTTTTGTATGCCCTTCACCCACGTATGCAGTACATTATCTGGAAGGATACAAGGTACAATAAAATATTTTACATCAATATAGAATATTCTAATAAATTTCCTCATGCCTAGCATGTCCGAAGCATGTCTTAGCTTATATGACATTTAAACAATAAATTCACCAATTACATCATCCTATGTCTGTTAACATAGTCTCACTTATGATCTCCTTCAACCTTTTTAATTAAATACACTTTAATCATATCAATAGGTTTTTCATCAACAATTGTGGGGCGAGCTATTGTCTGTTCATTCTGTCCAGTCTCCCAATACTCAAGTTTCTTTGTATGTGAAACAGTGATCGGTCTGCCAAATATTAGGAGACTTCAAACTAAGGGACTTAGCTGTATTACCTTCCCTTTGCTGGCCTCCAACTCCATGATTCCAGTACCTCAGAAATATTTGGTGGAAAGAGAACTAGCCCTACTTAATATAGTTATTGAGGCATGTGAGAGCCCACCCAGCATTCAGTTTGGTCTAAAACATTACCCACCAAAGAATGATAATCATTTTCATGGATGCCTGCTCAAGTCCAAATTATTACTGGACTGGCATAGCTGGATACACCTCTCTTCAACTATGGGGTCACAGTACTTACAGACCCAATACTCCTCAGACAATAGCCCCTCACACTGTCTTTGAGCTTCAAGGTTAGTAAAACTTTTCTTTACCCCTGAATTGAACAGTGTAATTGTCTGAACAGATTGTGCTACCAACTTCTCCTTCATCCCCACCTCCTCAGTATCACTACCTGAACCAGTCTCCATCACCTGTTCACCATTGAAAGAATTGACTGTCCTGGAAAGAAAATAAGATGAGAGAAACACTGTAAAGAGAAAAACAGGAAAAATGCAGCTCCAAGCTGGATAACAGTCTTTGTAAAGTCCTTGGCTTAGGTGTTATTAACTGAGTGTCATTCTCGGCTGTAATTTGAACCTTCTCTAGGTGTTTACTACTCTGGGTGGAATAAGTCCAAGTGTCTCTCTGCTACTCCCAGGGATGTGATGCTGGATGTCGGACATGACATCATCACGCCCGCCCGACATCCATTGCGGAGAGCGACGGAGGAGGAGACCATGGAGGGAGCCAGATCGCCAGCTGAACGCAAGGTAAGTATTGTCTTTTTTTTTTTCCAGGTTTTTTTTTTTTTTGCTGCCTCCGACGGGCCCCCCTGGGCTGCAGGGCCCATATATATAATAATTATTTTTTATATATATATATATATATATATATATATATATATATATATATATGTGTATATAGGGGCCCCAGTGCACTGCTGTGCCCGGGGGCCCAAGAAGTTGTTAAGAGGGCCCTGGGTTCACTTGGTTAAAATTGAGGGCTAGGGGGCGGCATTTGGCTTTCTCGTCCCAGGCGCTAGAATTCTAAGTTACGGCTCTGGTTACCACTGCCATTACTATAATTGTTTTATATAGTAATGTTTTATATATTAATGAGCATTACTATTACTACTGTATATATTACTAGATTCTCAGTGCTGTTTGCAATAACTTTATTGGGGTTCTTTGGCACCCCAATAGAGATTTACAATCAAATGCAGGTGAAATAGTAATAATAGTATTTAGAAATTTACAAATTTTATTCTAGCAAAATTTAAAAAATGTTTTGTGCGATACTATGGAGGTGTCAGTTGAAGTGATGCATCACTATGTTGTGAATAAGTGATGAATAAAGCGTTACAGAATTTGCTGGAGCTATATAAATAAATGTTGATGATAATGAATATTCATTGACTGTGCCAATGCATTTAGGATGGTGCTGCAGACTGGATCCTATGATTACAAGAGCACAAATAAGAATACTAATCAGTTTTACTTTGCAGTGCCATTTAACTAGTGTGTCCAACCTGGAATGTGTATAAAAGTAGTTCTTACCACACTTATACTCTTCAATAATGGCCTATCCTCTGAAACCATCTGTTAAAGAGCAGTTACCCAATCCTTCAAACATGTAACAAATGCCATAACAATGGTCATCAATCACCAGTGGTATATTTACTAAACTGCGGGTTTGAAAAAGTGAAAATGTTACCTATAGCAACCAATCAGATTCTAGCTGTCATTTTGTAGAATGCACTAAATAAATGAAAGCTAGAATCTCATTGGTTGCTATAGGCAACATTTCCACTTTTTCAAACCCGCAGTTTAGAAAATATACCCCCAAGTCTCTATTACATGTTGTGTCTCAATACCACAGCTTAGCAATTTACCCATGTGTTCAGGTTGGTGCATACACAAAAGCACCATCTTTAAGATATGGGATATACACAATGACATTTTATAAACGGACTATCAGTAAAAAGGGCTTATATCTAAAAAGGTTGCTTTTCCTTTGCAAAGTTATGCAGGCTTAATTCTGTACACTTCTTTCAGTGTATGTTAAATATTTGTCAAGTTAGTATAACCATTTTTCATATTGTACAACACTGCAGAACATATTGCCAAATTTTACATACTGCAAAATACTCATTTTCATTTGACTGTTAAATTGTAAATCTGCTTGTCATATCAATGTGAGATTAAATTCACTTTTATTACGAAATTCAAATTGAAAAATGTCAAAGCATGAGTTTTGGAATCTTAATTACTTATATCAACTACTTAAAAGTTTTGCAGAATAGATTTTGGACTGTTCATTTTTATTGGGAGTATTTTGGATGTTTTATCTTTTTATTAGGTAGACAAATATAATCTGCTCACATCTACAGAGAATTGGCTACATGCTTAGGCCCAAAAGAACAAAACTCCAATCAATATCTGTTTGTGATCTAACAGATAATTATCGAAAGTGCTAGCAAATCTAGTGTTGTCACTGACCACTATCTGCCAGTGTATATGGTCATCGTCTGACAATACTAATTTATTCTCATGTGATTTATCTACTTTCAAAACATAACATTCAGGCAGAGTGACAAGATAAGCCATTGTATGGACAGATTAAGAGGGAGTTTCCATAGTTGAGTCTGGATTCGGCCAATGAATGTGCAAATAGAAGGACTTTAGCTTCCCAAATATGAGGGCTTCATCTTTTGATGTGATGAGATAGGGGTGTCGGGACTTTGAAAATAGGGGATTAGCCTCCTGGACAACCCTTCTCATGCAAACAGTGTTCAATATTGCTTGAATTGTAGTGTGTTCACCATGTATTTCAAATCTACTCTACGTTCTTAAATGTTGTCAGGTGGGGTTTCACCCACTGCATCTATTGCTTAGCAGACATGCTGGAGCCACACACGGGAGTGGGCCTGCAAATGAGCTGAGGACTGGAGGAGGTTCACAGACAAACCCTTGTAAATGAGAGGAGTTTAAAAAGACACAGACGAATGGCAGAGGTGTCTCTACAGGTCAGTGCTGACTAGAAGTCACTACTCCTGTCACACTGGTCCAGGATTGTGCCTGTGTGGACAACAAAGCCTCCACAGACTATGTTTTCTTTGTGGACCTGAAAAAGTAAGATGATATTGAGCTTAGTCATTTCTATGTGGGTAGAAAAATGAAGAGCGTGGCTCAGCAGCCCGGATTGCTCATCAAAGTGACTGAGACAAAGATGCTGGTGAGGTGTTGGTGTGTGAACCCACTGGTTTCGTGGCATATTTACTATTATTTTGTGTGCTGTAGGTTTTATAGATATAATACAAGGGTGCGTCTTTCATTCACTATTTGCCTAGGTGACTTATTTAACCTTGAGGTTCCGGGAAGGCCAGGATTGAATTAAGTATAGACCAGTTGATTGTCAATGCAAACAGGGCTAGCTATTACCCCAATATCCTCAAAGACGGATTTTAGGTGTTGATTGACAGGGAATTTTGATTGTATATTTGAGGAGCTTTAGCTGGCTCTCTACCATCAATGATCTGATGACTGTAATGCAAGCCCCCGTGTCAGATAACTAGGACCTTCTACCATCTCCCTAGTTATGAAATTTGAATAGTTTGACTCCTCTCTTGTTTTCAGCCCTTTTTCCATTAAGTCTGGGCTGGGAGATTTATCTTCAGTGCTAGGGGGATGGATCTTGGACTCCATGGCCTGAGCAGGTGCCCGACATCACCACCCAGTCTGTAACCACCAAGTAGGAGATAATTCTCTAACCCAAGTACCTTTAAGAAGACCTGGTCCAGCAGTCCAGTGCCGCCCCCAAGCCAAATTTCAGAGGTGTCGAAGTCAGCAAATTGGATAAAGTAATTTCAATTAATATCTAGCAAACTTGGTTGTCTTTGTCTGAAAATATGCGTAGAGCATGCTACGGCGTGGAAGGGCGTATCCAGCCGCAAAACGTGGCAATAACAGTTTTACACTTTTTATATACATTCGCACAAACACACATTTGTAATTAGTACACATTAATTGTAGTTGCAACACATAGTTAGTTATGTCGAAATATAGTAGTATTTATGTGTAATATTATAAGTTATACCCATGTTAGTAAAACATATGGTTCAGGTTAAAGGAAAGGTGTCATGTCTGGTATCATTTTAATCCCTTATTCATCAGCAGCTGTCCGGTTCATTCGGCGAAGAGATCGCACATTGCATACTCTAGTTATTGATGTTAGGGAATAAACCTTTAAAGTGATGCTGACAATAAAATGCTAATAGACTAGTTGAGACTGGATTCTTGGCGGGAAAGTCTGAACACATCCCCTGGAGAGATGACCCCCACCTTTGGATATTTTGGTTTGGACTAGCCTATGATGCACCACAACCTTGTGAAGTTATCAATTTGTATAAATCACATATTGGAATTATACAAATGGTAAATGGTATATTGTGGGGCACTTGAAAAAAATTCTAAGTATATGATTTTGGATGGGCTACGTAATTCCAGCACTGGAAATGTCGACACTTAACCTGCCGGCATGACAGGCTTAATGATATTGTGATTGGCGACATTGATAATGTCGCTAATCACTAGTTTACAATTTACTGTTACTGGTTTACAAAATGTTAATATATACAGTATATATTTTATGATGTTAAGTTATGTTCTCTGGTGTGCTGTTTTGTTTGCTCACCACTATGCACCCCTTCCCTTCCCCCATTTATCTTTCTGTACCCCTTCCCTTTACCATAAAAAGCTTTAATAAAAACAATATATATATATATATATATATATATGTCTTTTTAAGTGAATATGCACACATGTAGTGGTATTATTATTGTTGCATATTTATATAGCACCAATTATATTGCATATATATATCTATCTATCCATCTATCTATCGAAACTGTCCGACTATCTATCTATCTATCTATCATCCCATATGTAATTTTGACAATATTGCATTGTCTCAACCACTAATTATGCCAAACTTTGCTTTGTTTAATTTTGCTAGTTTGTATAAATATATGCATTATCATTGTTTTCAATAAATCAACTTAACAATTCTATACTCAGAAAGGCTGAATATGAATCAGAATCTGAAATGCAAAGTATTGAAGCATCACTTTTAAACTAAAAAAATCTTTTTGTTATTTTACATATTGACCCTTGTAGGTGACATGTTTAGAAACAGACCTGGCAATATTCTAAACATGCAAATTTGACAATAATTTGTGAAATCTGTGTACACATTCAGCGCCGCAGGTTAGGAGAACATTTTTCAAAGTAGACCATTTGTAAATCGGAAGTTCGAAGCAGATCTTCAAAACTGGGTTATTACATAAAACATTACAACTAGTAAATCAGTCCCTCAGTTTGTCAATAATCTAAGTTGTTTTTAATATTGGGTTTAATTAATGCTCTAACCTGGGGCATTGTTCAAATTATCACTTCAAATTTACTATATAAGGAATCCAAACTAGTAGGATTATCAAAATAGCATTAACTCTGACCAACATATATATTGATTTAATCCAGCAAGTATTTGTAACTTTCCACGCATATTACTTGGATCCTAATTATCTATAATCTATCATAAAATACTTAAAAGTAGGTTGCTATGCATTATTTGAATAGTGCAGTAGAACGTATTTTGTAGAGATGGAAGAGCTGTTCTAAATCAAAAACATCAGTATGAACTAACAAACCAGACTTTTAGAAATAATTTTAAAACGGGAAAATCGTTGCTTTTGGAAATGTTCTGTATTAGTAACTTAATAAAATAAAGAAAATACAAAGCGTCCCTGGGTGGGCTTGAACCACCAACCTTTCGGTTAACAGCCGAACGCGCTAACCGATTGCGCCACAGAGACGGCCGTCTGCTCCCATGGATAGCTATTACCTTAAGGTAAGAGCTTCAATATATTGACTTCCTTATGCTGTCGTCACACTTTTTGGCCGCAAATGCAACACTGAAATCCTTCCAGATCAAGGAGAACAGAAACTCACACAAAAGAAGCTGGCTCCTATATATATATCACTGACCGATTCTCCCTGGATTAATTCCTCCGATATCTTTATATTCCCGCAGGATACAGATACACTCTTCAGTATTATTACTATTTTGTGAATTGTCTGCATGACTTTTTTTTTTTTATTAGCAAAGAATATAGTTTCCAGCAGCTGTTAACGTTATGGGGGATAAACGAGAGCTGCCCAGGCTACCACAATCTGGTCTGCAAATCCTGCTTTTTATCTTTTTTTTCTTTTATTACACAGTTGTTTCTATTTTTGTGTGTATGTGTTACTAAATTCCTATATAACTAATCACGAGAGAGTAATAAGTGCATTTATGTAAAAAAAAATAATATTTCTGCGTTCTTTCTGGTGTCTAAAAGATCGCAAAATCTGAAAAGGTCTCCTGGAAGCTAAATGACTTGCAGGGGGAGCCCCAAGAAAAGGGGCAGAAAGAATGAAAGGGAACTTTGCTATTTTTAGGACAACAATCATGGTTCTGCATTTAATGTTTCACAATGTGACTGCAAATTTAGCTGCTGTTCACCAGACAAAGCACATTGAGGTTTCAAGGAGAGCACATGTCACACATGGAAGATAGGGATTGAAATATTCCATGTAAGAAAAAAAGACTGTATATTGTAAATATATATATATATATATATATATATATATATATATATATATGTTTTTTGTGGCGAGCATGATTTTTTTAAAAAAAAAAAAGGCGTCCGTCTTTTGAGAACAAACTATTGTTATGTAACCAAGGTGGTGTGTCTGCTTCAGGAGTTTATTTGAAGTGATATGATCTGGAAACACTTCCAAAATGCCTCTAACAAATTCACTAACAAGCTTTTTTTTTTTTTTTTTTTTTAAAAAACCCACCTGGTACTGATGTACAAAATGAGTACTACTTCATAATGTATTTAGAAAAGTAAAATAAGCAGACATTGCCTTCTTACAGGATTTTACAAATGTAAGAACAAACCTTCCATCTTTATGACTTTTTCTATGTTGGAAATAATACAGATAATGTTTATTACAGAAACATACTATAAACCACTAAGGATGTCTCATACCCAGGGCTGCCAAAAGGAATTCAGGGCCCCGGTACAACAACTTCATGGGGCCCCCCAGGGCCATCTTTTCCATTGGGCACGATGGGCAGCTGCCCGGGGGCCCCACGGGCAAGGGGGCCCCATAGGCACGGCTCTTAATGAGAATAAATAATCCTGCAAAAGAAAAAAAACCTGCAAAAAAAACCTTCAAGGGTCACTGAGCAAGTACATCTATCTATCTCTATTTCTATATATCTATATCTATATCTGTATCTGTATACATCTATATATCTATATCTATATCTAGGGGCCCCGGTGCACTGCTTTGCCCGGGGGCCCATAATGTTGTTAAGATGGCCCTGGGGCCCCCCTTATAGTTGAGCATTGGAAAAAAGTGGTAGTGGGTGTGTTCATACAGCTGGGGCGTGGCTATGCATTATTGGGGCGTGGCTAGCTGGTGAAAAGCACTAGGTCACCCTCCTACAGAAAACAAAACCTGCATTGTTGTGTACACCATTGGCACATATGTCCCAGCACTCCTGATTTTCAGGACATCTAACACCATAGTGTAGTATATAAAGAATGCAGTATGTGCATAAATATTTCACAGTATTGGCGCTTTACATTGGGCAGAACACACACCAAAAATTGGGATTGTCCCACTAGAATCACAACATTTCACAGACTGTCCTGCTCTCTCAAACCTGTTCTTGTCACTTTCACCACCTGTGGCTGCTGGTTTCTTTAGTTTCGGCTTCTCTGGATCCTGGAATGTTGGAGGCCCTATTTGGAAAAAACTATTAAATTGCCCCACCATCACCCTACAAACAAAATTAGCCATCACCTACCTCACACTACATTGCCACAAGCCCCTTGTGCCATCACACACACACACACACACATTATGACAAGTCCCTTATGACATCACACACATTTCTGTGCCCCTTTATCATCACCACAATGTGGCCCCTTATGATCACACTGTGCCCTCCATGCTGCTTTTCCCCCCTTCACCTGGCCCCCTTTCATCACTGTGCCTTTCTGCCCCCCCCTCCATCACTGTGCCATGCTGCTCCCCCTTCATCACACTATGCTATCCTGCTCTCTCTCCTTCATCACTGTGCCATGCTGCTCCTCCCTCTCCTTTATCACTGTGCCATCCTGCCCCCTCCTGTCCTTCATCACTGTCACATGCTGCTCCCCCCCTCTCCGTTATCACTATGCCCTCCTGCCGTCCTCTTTCATCACTGTGCCTTTCTGCCCCCCCCCTCTCCTTCACTCAGTGCCTTTGTTTTCCTGCCCTTGCCTCCATTCCTTTACTTACCTTTGTATTGGCTTCTTTCATTTCATCTCTTCTCTCTTCTGTCTTGTAACTTCTTGCTCCTCTCTGCGCCGCTCCTCGTTGAATGTCGGGCGTCACTTGATGACGTTACGACTGACATTCAGTGCAAATGGAGCAGAGAGGAAAAAGGAGGGACGCCGCACCGCGATCGTGTGAGTATTTTTTTTATATGTATCTTTTTTCCAGTATCCTGCTCAGAGTCGGATTAACAATAGGGCTAAAGGGGCTACAGCCCAGGGGCCTCGGGCAGCTGGGGGGCCCACCGGCATTCATCAGGTCAGGGGCGTCCTCGCCCCCGGCTCCGACTGTCATCTGTTGAAGGAAAATGGCAGGCAGCTAACAGCAAATGTTATGCTATTAGCTGCCTGCTGTCACTGTAGGACTTATGAGGCGCGCTACTGCGTGCAGCGTTAGTGCTACAGGGGTGTGGAACAACAGAAGGAAGTGAGTTCACAGGGGGGGGGCATGTCTGGGGGGGCCTCATGGCGGGGGCCCTCACAGTACCCTTAGCCCGGGGGCCTCCCTTCCCTTAATCTGGCCCTGATCCTGCTCCCCCACCAACGAAGGGGGCGTAGCCACCTCCAAACCCTCACCCCGCAGAAAAGAAAAGAAAAACTAAAGAAAAAAAAAAGTTTAACAAAAAACAAACAAAAAAACAAAATAATAGCCAGTAGTCAGAGCCCGGGCCGGGCCCCCTGGCATGCCCTGGCCTGGGTAGTTAGTACGGCTACCCCCCCCCTCTCGCAGCCCTGCTCATACTGCTACTACACCTCATTCATGGAGCTGACAAGTAATACAACAGCATCCTGATAACAGATTCATTGATTAATTTTGCTGCTTAACATGTAATTCAGCTGAGTAATCTGTCCAGTAATGGGTCTTGCCACTAAATCTCAAGGCTACTGGAAAGTAGTGAATATGAATAACAAATATGAATATGAAACAATACATTTTATATCTTTTAGTGCACTGGTGGGCACAATGCACCCTCGAGGGGGTAAAATGCATCCTCAAGGGGGTAACATGCATCCTCAAGGGGGTAACATGCATCCTCAAGGGGGTAACATGCATCCTCAAGGGGGTAACATGCAGTTTTCACGGCCAGAGATACGTAGAAAGGCACAAAGTCGGATGAGGAGGGATCCGAAGATGGAAGATGCTGGGCCTGGAGAAGATATCTCCAATATCTGTTGCAATCCTCTAATAATAAATGGACATGTTATTTTAAAATGTGGTAATCTTCCAAAAATCTTTTGGGAGTATTTACTGAGATAAAAACCTGGATGTTCATAAATAGACCCTTTAGCCTCTTTACTCCTTTCCTACAATTCTGATAGCTTGGAGCAATCACAGGGCATTTTATGTTGCCCACGAGTGTTTTAGTATGTAGGTTAGACCTGCAACCCTACAGAGACTTCTTTGCCTCAAAAGAATCTCCACTCATTAGACAAACATCTAAACATTTAAATAAATGAAACAATTGCAAAAATGTAAATAAATATTGAAATTTGCCCCATCCATCGCCATCCAACTCCTAACACGAGATTGTATCAACTCTTCTGCATAAAACAAATACATTATACATTTGCCCTTGCAATGGCAGGACTGTCAGTGAGATCCACTTCTCAGGGTGTGGAACATATACGCTGAAAGCAGTAGGAAAAGTGACATTATGGCATACATATTTATAAATAGGGATTTACAAATACAGAAACTGTCCATGGTGAATAACCCAAAGAAATATATACACACTAATTTCAGGCCACAATCAATATTTTATCCAAGTTTTGTTAAGGGACCACACGTTCAGGTATTTCAAAAGTTAGTGTAAAAGAATTAGGAAGAACTGCCAGAGAAACCAAAAAATCTTATTAAATCTGAACATTAATAAAAAGAAGGCCCTGAAAGAACTGTAGGAAAATAGGGACATTACCATTAAACCCACAGATAAGGGACAGGGTGTTTATGGATAGAAGCATCTTCTATCGGTGGGGACTATTAATATATTTTATTAACTAACGATCCCATTAAAGAATATCTGAATTTGGGGATATTAACAAATAATAATAATAATAATAATAATAATAAAATATAGTATGTTTTAATCAATAAAAGACTGTTATTTTCAAATAAAGAGGACTCTGCATAAAGTGCTAGCTTCCACTACAATGAGCCATACTTGGCAAAGTCCATTTCCGGATGAAACACGTTTGAGAAAACATTTATACAAGGTAAATAGTAAAACTGGATTTGAACCATAGAGGCACCTGTAGTTCAGAGACTAGTATGCAACTGCATCATATCAACAGCTTCGGAATCCAGCTGAAACACAATGGAACTGAGTAGGGAAAGTACAGTATTAGGGTAAGACCACAGTCTGCATCAGCGCATCGTTCCTCATTTGAGTCAGACTATGGGGTATATTTACTAAACTGCGGGTTTGAAAAAGTGGAGATGTTGCCTATAGCAACCAATCAGATTCTAATTCTAAATTTATTTAGTACATTCTACAAAATAATAGCTAGAACTCCTATATCTTTGTTTATCCAGTGCCTCCATACCTTCACTGTTGAAGAGCTATACTCACCACCACTTGCTATTTTGTTTTTTACATTTGTTTATAATATGTTTCATTACCTTGGATTGCTTCATTGGTACATTATGACAATCAATGAAGATATCACAAATGCAGGACAGGCATTTAGCAGGTATGAAAGCAGGCAGGGCAATATGATATAATCTGGCAAAATGATGACCGAGCTGTAAGATACTGATAGGATAGTAAACCAGGGAAAGTCACTGGCACAAATAATAATGGCACAGGTGGTGAATTTTGCAGTATGGCAGGAGACACTTGGCACGGATGATGAATGACACAGTAAGCCAGTTGCATGCTGCAGAGGAGACGTCTTAACTAGTGGCTTTGGATATTGACAATTTCTGACTCTGATTACTTGGTTGGTGTACGGAGTCAGAAATCAATCAATATCGATATCAAAATTGATATCCAAAGCTAATAATCAGAACCAGAAGCATTGATATCCAAAGCCAGAATGCACAGGAAGCAAGCAGGTTACAGAACCGAGAAGCTAGCATGGGAAATGCTATTGCCATCAACAGACAGTTGGACAGGTGAGGACTTTTATCAGAGAGATCCCCAATCAGGTTAGAGAGAGGACACACTTCCAATGACGTAGATCACCTGACCACCTCGGAGATACACAAAGTGGCCATGAGTAATCAGAAACACTGCAGTAAAGAATATGATCAAAGACAAAGTGATTATATGCAGATCATAACACATTATATATATATAGTATCATCTCTAAGTAGTAATTTATTAAAAATAGACATAATTTCTTATAGACACACGTATCATTCCCACACTTCTACCATTTATTTTTTATTACACCAAAATACATTTACAAAGAATGGATCATTTGAAATACTGTAATTTACATTTAATGCAGCGTTAAATAAAAAAGAGCTGTATATTATTTTAAAATTAGAACAGCAGAATACATTTACAAGCACATGTTTTATTTCTTTCTAATGTCAGTTGTTTAGTGCAGTGAACAATACTGTCCTCTTATGGCTATGAGCAACATCACCTTTCTCATTAGCACTAGTTCTCATAAATGTCCCTCATAATGTAAGAATAATGTAGTAGTCTGGATTAATTAGACAGAAAAGAGGAAATACACATACATGAGATGAGGGAATGTATGTACTATCCCAAAGCTGCACATTAAGTCTCATGTGACATGACCGTAGTGCCAATGAGCACCAGTGTTCCCCAGGCCTAGAAGAGGGGAGACGGAACTAGAAAATAAAAGATGCATGAAATTCTGCAATTCAGCACACAAACCTTACCCACTTCCTTGCCTACTCAGCACATGTACCTGTTTGTAACAGACAAATTATATATGCTACATAAATGTGGTAAAGGTAATAAGCTATTTCTGGCTGTTCTAGAAAGTCAGCTCATAATTTATATTTTACTGATTATTTTAATCTCTTTATTAATTGGTGGTGTCTGAGTGTATTCACAACGGTCTTCCTATATATATATATATATATATATATATATATATATATATATATATATATATATCTAACTATCTATATATATATACATATATATATATATATATATACATATATACATATATCTATCTATATATATATATATATATATATAAATATATATATATCTATATGTATATATATATATATATATCTATATATATATATATATATATAGATATATATATACACACATAGATACATATATGTATGTATACATAAATATATATATATATATTTATATATATATATATATATATATATATATATATATCTATATATCTATCTATATATATATATATATATATATATATATATATATATATATATATATATATATAGATATATCTATCTATATATATATCTATATATATATATATATATATATATATATATCTATATATATATATAGATCTACCTTTAATCATTCAATGTGTTACTTTAGTCATGGCAATGTATTCAAATCCCACTCAGACAGAATTCTCTTGTCATTGTTAGTCGTAGTTATGTTATGTTACTAACATAACATTTAGGTGCAACATTTGCACTAAACCATAGCAACCAATCAGACTCTTGCTATGATTGTGTAATATGATACAAACTGATTACTGATTGGTTGCTTTGGTTCAATGCCAGTGTTGTACATAAACACAATATTACTAAATGGTCCTTAGTTTGTGACTACCGATGTAAAATTGGTTTATCTGAAACTGAATGGACATCTAGTTATACGCAGTGAAACTCACTTCTCAAATCAGAAGGTGTTTTTTGTATCAATATAATTGATTCGACCTGTCTGAATCTTTCTAGTGCTAAACTCTGTGAAAATGAAATTGCGTGGCCCTGAATTGATCCTGTGTTATACTACACATCTGTTTCTTAATACACTGTTTGACCTATTTCTTTTGGGTATTAGCTGTAGGCAAAGGAAAGGCAGAGTATATATGCAAACTGCATGTATATTAATAGATTCCCTGGTTTATTTTATTACTTCTCATGTTAGTTGTACCAGGAAAACTGGACAAACAGGTATGAGATCCCTGCAAGATTAAGATGAACCATGAAGTGTTTCTAAACTGTGAGCCGGGTATATCAACCTAGTAAATAAACTATGAAATGAGTATATAAACTAATAAGCACATCCGTCAATGATGGAAAGAAGAGGAGAAAGTCAATCAATGCCCACGTGGGATAAGGCTTTCAAGACTCAATAACTAAACTGGATGTCTTGGTCTAAATAATTTTCTTCAGGTATAGCAAAGAAGGAAGATGTTTTGTGCAAAAAGTTAGGCCAGCACAAAAGCAGAATGGTTTAGGCAATGGAATAAAATGAGTCCTTTCTTCTACTACATGACATATGGTAGACTTCATGTCATCTAATAAAATCTATGTAGATCCAAGATTTTACAGGTTAAAAGTCACTGCTCATAGGATTTTGAGCGCAGATAGAACAGGCTTTGACATAATTCAGAGATGCTCTCTGTTTGGTGGTCCACCAGATATTGAGCAGAAACACTCAATTATTATAAAATCAACTGTTTCCTGAAATGGTGATACATAAGGAGATACAAGTCCAGGAAAGGAGAATTGGTTCATTGCAGTCCTGGCCAAAGCCTATGTAAGTATGCCGTAAAGCCACTATACCAGCATTACCTTCAAAGTGACTATATCAGCATTGAACTCATAATCATTATACTTATGTACTCTACATTTATTATACCAACATTATTGTTATCCTTTTGCAAAGCACCAACATATTACACATCACTATACATTTAGGGCCTCATTTAGAGCCGGACGCAAAGTCCATTTCAGGCGCATCCTGCACATCTCCACTGATGAGGCATGTGCAGTAAGCAACAGTTCCCTGCAGTTCCGTCTGCTTTTCAGACGCAGTGTACACTGCGACAACTTGCGTCTCAGGAGGGAAAAGGTGGAGTTATGTAGGAGTGACCGTGAATAATTCAGATACTATGAGTGTCTACCCGCAAAACTACCCTAGTCGGATCAAGACGCAGGCGGAACACAGGTCAAACAAGACTAGAAAAGTGCGGCAGGAGTTAGGTGGCACAAGTAGTTAGCTAGCTGTGGGAACTGGTCGCAGCTTGGTAGGGTATTATGAGTGGGACGCAACTGGGGTTGCATGCCACTCGTAATACCCTACCAAGCTGCGGCACACTCCCACTCCTGCTCTTTCATGTAAGTCTTAGACGCACATTGCGTCCGACTCTAAATGAAGCCCTTAGTGCATAATAATATCAATAAACAACATACCTGCCCGATTTAGCTTACAATCTAAGAGGTGTGGAGAATACTTGATAGATAAGACAGTAAGAAAACAAATGTAGCTGGTGTCACTAAAGGTGCGTGTGGCCATTGTTAGACAGAAGTTATATCAGCCACCAATACTAAAGCAGCAATTGGCAACTGACATTCCTGTGCCCACATGGACAGCTACTGGTGGCGTGGTACGGTCAGAATAAAGAGAGACAGTGGGATGTGGAGGCATAAAAGATGAACAAGTCATTGTAGAATTCTGGAGGCAGTCAGCTACTGGCAACCATGACTGTCTTTCACCATTTATTTTAACTGATACTCCTTCCTATTGTGGTTCTGGAGAAACCATTGAATCCATATTGATTATATTAGTGTTGCCCCCCCCCAAATTATTATACCAGCATTGCTCCCAAGTTCTTTATACAAGCATTACCTCCAAATCCCTTATACCAGAACTGCCACAAAACTGATTATTCAAACATTGACTTAAAACTTATTATAAAATTGACGCCCCAAAATTGACTATACTACCAATGGCTCCATATTGTTTATAACAGCAATGCCCCCAAATTGTTTATTTAAAAGGATCTGCTAGATGCATGAAAAGGTTTGTTGTTGTAAATTGAGCACAGCAATGAGAAGGGTGAGAATGCAAAAGCTCAGACTACAGCTGTAACTGGTGTCTAATAAAGATAAAAACAGCTTTAGCATGTACTCTATTCCCAGCACTCAATCCCTTTCTTTCCATGTAGCCAATTTAGATCTGTAAGGAAACAATTTGATATCCGGAAAGATACCCAATCACTCCCCGGATTCCTCACTGTTCACTGAAGTTATTAATCTTGAACAGTAATCAGGAAGAGAAAGCACTAGAATGTAGAATCTAAGGGGAATATTTACTAAAGTGCAGGTTTAAAAAAGTGAAGATGTTGCCTATAGCAACCAATCAGATTCTAGCTGTCATTTATTTAGTACAGTCTACAAAATGACAGCTAGAATCTGATTGGTTACTATAGTCAACATCTCCACTTTTTCAAACCCGCTGCTTGATAAATTTACCCCTAAGTCTGTAGCGCCCTTTAAGCTGAATTACTTTGCATGGATTGCCACTAACATAGGGTTTACATTGGAGCTTATTCCACACTTAGGAGGCCATTGATGTGTAGCCTACACTCAATCCCTTACTTTCCCAAGTAGCCAATTTAGATCTGGGACTAGTAAAACCCAGATAACCTCTACTATAGCAGTCCTGCTATCAGAGTATTTGTTAATACATGTTTACCATTAATAGCTATTCAATAATAAAGTATTAAAAAATAGTTAATTTATTAAAAGTTTTAAAATCATGCTTTACATATACATTTTATTATGGCCGAAAATATACATCAAACAGACACTAAAGTAAAAACATTTGGTATCCTTGTAAATTTAGAACATTCAGAATAAATAAGGCGCATATGGGATGAATTGTCTGTGAAAATAGCTAAGGTAAGACTCACAAAAAAACCCTATTTTTTAAAAAAAAATGTTTACCCCTTTCCTTCGTTATAATTCTATAAATTAAAAATATTTTAACTTTTTTGATTTCATATCTTCACTGTGGTGCCCGATTCCACTTCCCCTTTAAAGAAAAGAATGAATATAATACACATGTGATGTTAATATATGTATAAACTCCTGAAAATTATATTTGTATAAACAATGAGTACTGACATCATTGCTTATTATCAGCGAGTTTAGAAAATGTGTGTATTATAAGGAATAATGCATCTCTACTGTAAATTCTTATGGATATTGAAAGTCACTTCTGATTTCTGTAAGCTGTATGAAAGCACTCAACCTACAGCTTCAAGCATAAACATGATTACAAATCTCAATGACCTAATATACAGAAAATTAATAGTAGGTGTAAGAATCAATATCCTGTTACACATGACTATGTAGTGCTCATTATTTTCTAGCATCTATTTAAATGTTCTATTTTTCATTGCTACCCATGTGAACAACAACCATCAATATTCAATATAAATTATACCTATACCTGCATTATTTTACCTGTGCTTTCCTTGCACCCCCAGTTTATTTGCATGATAACATTTTTTAAAGCGCTCATTAGCCCTGCCTCACAGCACTGGGGTCATGAGTTCAATTCCCAACCATGGCTTTTGCTATATGGAGTTTATATGATCTCCCCATGTTTGTGTGGGTTTCCTCCCACACTCCAAAAACATACTGGTAGGTTAATTGGCTGCTGTCAAATTGATTTTAGGCTGTGTATATGTTAGGGAATTCAGATTGTAAGCTCCACTGGGGCAGGGACTGATGTGAGTGTGTTCTCTGTACAACGCTGTGGAATTAGTGGCATTATATAAATTGATGATGATGCTTTTCACAGCTAATTAGAAAAGGAAACCCAGTTTTAAAACAACCACTTAACAACTAAAATGCACATGAAAAATGCATCACATTCGTAGACACATTTAACAATTATTCTGCATTTACCCCTTGGGGTACCATAAAAGTGTTAGTGTGACTGATTTTATGAAACGGTGATTAAGATTTATATTATACAAACTGTTCACTATTCACAATCCTTTACAGGATTATGGAAAAAATTATTTCAGCTTCAAACACTAATAGGATATTTTTCATGCATTAAACAGGGTCACAATGAAATGTAGGATTGTATAATTTTTGCAGGCATAAAATTAGGTGCATAGGCACTTTTGTAATTAAAAGACAAACACGAAAACAAACAAAAACAAATCTATATTAGAAAGAAAAATATGAATGACCACTTCCAGTTCTATAAGGGATTATTTCTATTTGGTTCTTTCCCAGTTGTGTGGAATGCCAATTGGAACCGACGCATGGACAATTACATATGAAGATGCAAATGAAATGGCAATTAAAGATCAACTCAGGACGTTTTCACACAAGGAAAACAAAGGAAGGAAACCAGGATGGGCAGAAAGGAATAAATAACATTTCGGTTACTTATGACGTTAATGTAAACAACAACAACTAGGGGCAATTGCAAACCACAAATGTCCAACACTGTAGCATAAAAGTAATTTTGTGAAATTGCACAAAGTTTTTTAGGGGAACTTAGATTTGCAGGTCAAGATTGTGGCCGCGAAGAAAGTTGGATGTATCGAGCTCTTTCTTTGCTAAGCACATTGCCATAATGAGGGCGTGCGATGCCCGCCCGATATATGCCCAATCGCCAGCCTCCCAAGGTAAAAATTAATGCAGTGTGGGCCACGGAGCAGCTCCACAGGGCTGTACTTGCCCAGTGTCTGAAAACCGGCGTGTGAGTTATCCTCCACCTCCGAGTACCCAGAGAACCTGTCGTTTTATACTTATAACGGGACACACTGTGCACCTTCCAGTTGAAAGTCTGCAGAAAAGCGCTTTTCTAGGCATTCTTTGTTCAATATAATAAAAAGCTTCATGAACACTAAAATGATTCATTAAATAAAAATATTCCTGATGTTCCCTTAATCTCATAATTAATTTAATACATAATTGGAGCTTAACAAAGGAGTTTTTTAGGAGGAAAACTGAAAAGTTGTTTGGATTGGGTCTGAAGATGGTGTCTGATGTACCAGCTTCTCTGTGATATAAAACATAACACAAGTACAGGTACAATGTGATCCCTCAGTCAGCAGGAATAGTCTGCAGATGTGTGAACAAGATAGTCACAATACTTTAGCACAGTGGGAACATGATATTATCCAGTGGCCTTACAGTTGGCCCTTGGACCTCCAAGCAGATTATATTTTACCTTTACAGTGAAGCGTGAGATCACATGAGGATTTCAGAATACCAGCAGAGAGTATTTACACAGTCAAAACCGTATGCTATCTTTATTTTATTTTATAAAATTATTATATTATATTAAATTACTCTAGGTGGGAGGGCTGCATGTGAGTGGCCCACCATAGCTTTAGCAAAAGTACTGTAGAGTCTACTGTGGCTAGCGGTCACTCCAAACTAAAGTAGACTTTGCACAACTCTCCAGACAAAACCTGGACTCTGGTAACTGTATTTTTGGGACCTGGTAATAAAGGTCAATGTAAGGAGGAAAAACACTGATGTAGAAAACTAAATTAACTTTATTGCGACCGAAATTCCAAGCGTTTCCAGACATATTTGTGATGTACTCCCCTGTGCAGCCTTGAATAATCGCAGTGATTATGGAATGCATTTTCAGTATGACTTTCCACCCAATTATAGTGCAGTAAGGATGAGTGGCTGCGGCTAAAAGAGGCTATGTTTGCTTAGCCCTAGTGACTAGGTAAAACCTCTAATTAAGAATTGCAGTCCCAATGCCATACTGTCTGCAGCTCCAAACCTAATGCTGGCTACACTCTTTAAAATACTATGTCTTATCTGATATTGAGCAACTTGTCTGATGTTGCAGTGTGTACAGCCCTAAAACAACAGCAATGCCATAGTGGTTGGTTAGCTCTTCTGCCTCACAGCACTGGGGTGATGAGTTAGATTCCTGACCATGGCCTTATCTGTGTGGAGGTTGTATGTTCTCCCCGTGTTTGCGTGGGTTTCCTCCTGGTGCTACGGTTTCCTCCCACACTCCAAAAACATACTATTAGGTTAATTGGCTGCTAATAAATCGCCCTTAGTCTCTCTCAGTCTGTGTGTATATGTCTGTTAGGGGATTTAGACTGTAAGCTCTAATGGGGCAGGGACTGATGTGAGCAAGTTCTCTGTACAGCACTGCAGAATTAGTGGCGCTCTATAAATAAATAGATGATGATGAATGCTCAATAAGGAATCTGACTGCACACACGTTGCAATAGCAGTTGTATTCTGAGTACATTTACTAATGTACTTGAAAAGGGTCTGACCAACTTCAGTCATCTGATGGTATAAACCGCACCCAGTGACCTGACCTGAGAGCTTGTGCATGTGGTTGGCTAGACATGTGTGTGGCCACCTTGACTATTGTCTACTGCAGATCGCAGGACCTAAAATCGCATTGAGAATGTTTTACTTTTTACATAATCCAAGTGTGCTTCATTTATTATATATGATGTGAATAATATTGGCATATTACTTGGCATTCGTGTATTTAATTAACCTATAGGATATATCTCTGCCAGTCTTCAATTGTCTCTTGTTAATTTTTCAAGTAACTACAGTTTTTTTCTATTTTATTTTCTTCTTCCCTAGAGCTACGTAAGAGGATGAGCTTTGGCTTAATTACCTTGAACATTCTATTTGCATAGTGGGTTTTGTATATGGAATACATTTAACTAATGTAATTCCACTTATTTTTTGCATGTGATTATCTGCTGAATACCGTGGCTCAAAGGGCTTCTAAATAATATGCAAAAAGATTAGGAGATTTTCAAAACCTTGCTTAGCCGTCTAATTAAACCGAAATACAGAAATTAAGTATTTTTTTATTTTGATGGGGTGATGGAGAAATGTTTGGTTGTTTCACCTTGCTCATCTTTTCAGTCCCCCAATGTCACTTATATGAAAAGTCATTTTTTAACTATTTATGACTAGTGGTGTTTACCCACTATGTCCAGCCCAGTTTTCGATTTTTGTTTCTTCTGTGTGCCACAACGGAAATGTGATTTTATTGTGCTGTATTTGGATAAATTATATATACATATTTTGACAGAAGCACTGTAAAATAGTAAATGGCAGGTATATACACTGTAAATCCTGAATATCTGTCATTTGTGTTTTACAAATCCCAGGAAGATTGTTTATGTTTGGGGAAAAAGCTTCCCAAGGAGTGTGTAGGAAGACCCAGTATAAGGGTCCCTGGGGTATGAAAGGTGGAGACGGGTGGGCTCCATTCATAAGGCCAATTTCTGTTTTTTCAAATAGCTAGCAAGTTGCTATTAATAAAGAGATGCACCTGATGAGGTGCTGTTAAAAGGCTGCTAGGCAGTTCACTCTCTCAATACCTGCGGAGGAGGTCAGATTGCTCATGAGGGATACTGCAATTTGTGATCAGTAAGTTCTGTTATTTTGTATATGTGTGGGACACTAGGTTCTTTACTTTAGAGAGGTGTTCTTGTGTGTTAGTTAGAAGCCAGACATGCAAGGATTTTGTTTATGTTGTGTTTATTTTGAGGTTAGCAAATAAAACTAGCTGAGGCTACTTAAAACCAAAGCACTTGACTGGTGGACTGGTCATGTCACAGTATGTAGCAATGGATATGTTTTGGTTTTTTTTACCATTTCATAAACATTAATAAAGCATTATAAATGTGTACAATCAATGCAAACAGGTTGACAAATATAAGTTCAGTAATGCGCTATGTGTTTGATATGTTTTTACTTCACAGCAGGGCCGGACTGGCCATCTGGCAGTTCTGGCAAATGCCAGATGGACCAGTGGCTATATGGGCCAGTGGCTGGCTCTTCCCCAGGAACCAGCCACCTGACTACATGTGCCGCATTCCGATCCCAACCATACCCCCCGCGAGTGCTGGTTGGCAGGGTCTTCGTTGGTGGGGGGAGCAGGGTACTAAAAGAAAAATACTTACCTCATTGCGGTGCCCCTCTTCCCTCCTCCCTGCTCCATTCGCACTGAATTTCCGACATGTCGACGTCACGTCATGCCCGACATTCAGCGAGGAGCAGCGCAGAGGGGGCAAGCAAGCAAGAGGACAGAAGGACGGTGCATTCATCTAGTATTTGTACTTTAAACAAACTGAATGGTTTGAGACAGGGATAAAGTGGGAGGATGGACAGATGTTGAAGGTAGTGTGTCCCTTTTTACTCGAGGTACTAACAGCTTTACATGCCTTTCAGCTTGGACAGTCGAACATTTTAAGTGTTCAATCATTAAATGAGGTAGAGGAAATTTATAGAATAAATTGGTTCACAAGTTGACCCAGGGAGTTGGTTTTATTAATGTCATTGTTAAAGAGTGATGTAGCACATTTATGGTGACCATGAGGCTTTTATGCTATTGAGGCTTATGCTGCGCATGTTTGGGCTGTGGTGGGCATGAGGCTAATATGTGGGGCATATTGCAGTATATAGGGGGCATTTGAAATTATGTTATGAGCTGTGGTGATGTGTGTGGTGGACAAGGGTTTTCTATGAATAGTATTTAGTTTTTTTTATTTTCTCTGTTATGGTGGACACAGTACATAATAATATGTGCTTCCTTACAGACCTGCACTTAGTTTACTCTATCTCTATCCTCCCCCTCCCCCCTTCCCACACTGTGCTTGTTGAAAATCCTACAAGTAAAATAAAATTACTTACACAGTCCAGAATGGTTGACCGTCCAGAATGAAAAAGAAGTTGCACTCTCTGTGATGTGAGGTCACACCATCATCTGACAGGAAGAGGGGGCTGATCACATGTTCAAATGGGCGGAGCCAACATTCCCCTGCAGTTCCGATCACTGCTGTGTCCTCCCCAGCGTCCCTGCTGCTGTGAGCCTGGCAGTGACAGGCAGCTGTCAAACGTGGATCAGGGATGAAAATTTGCCTTTCACAGGTGCCTGACACTGCCAGGCTCACAGCAACAGCAGCAGGGACGCCAGGGAGAACACGGCAGTGATGAACAGCTCATCGGTGGCCAGTGGGCCCCCTGGTGAGCCTGGGCCCCATACATCAGTACCCACCATACCCCCTGATGGCTGCCCAGTGTGATGAATGAAGGGGGCAGCATGGCACAGTGTGATAAGGGGGGAGCAGCATGGCACAGTGTGATAAAGGGGGGGGCGAAGCAGCATGGCACAGTGTGATAAACAGGAGGAAGCAGCATGGCACAGTGTGATAAGGGGGGAGCAGCATGGCACAGTGTGATAAAGGGGGGGCGAAGCAGCATGGCACAGTTTGATAAACGGGAGGAAGCAGCATGGCACAGTGTGATAAATGAAAGGGGGAATCAGCATTGCATAGTGTGATGAAGAGGTCCCACATGAAGGGGGAAAAGCAGAATGGCACAGTGTGATGAAGGGGAGCCAGGTGAAGGGGGGAAAAGCAGCATGGAGGGCCCTTTGTGATCAAAAGGGGGAACAGCATGGTGATGATGAGGGGGCACAGTTTGACCATAAGGAGGCACAGCGTGGTGATAATGAAAGGGCACAGTAATGTGTGTGTGAGGGCACAAGGGGCTTGTGGCAATGTAATGTGTGTGATGGCACATGGGGCTTGTGTAATTGTAAATGTGTGTGTGTGTGATGGCACATGGGGCTTGTGTAATTGTAAATGTGTGTGTGTGTGATGGCACAGTATTTTTTATTAGAGTTTAGATATTTGTTGTAATTCTTTATGATGTTCCCAGGAGATTAGCGCAGACGAGTTCTCACAACTGCCTGCCTGACTGTGTGAGATGACAGCTGCGGCTCCCTTCTCGCCTGGCGCACCCATGTGGGGAATCAGGTACGTTAATACAGTTTATCGGGTACAATTTACTTTTGATAACTTTTTTTTCCCTTTCTTGAAAATGGGGCTCTACTTCATGGCATAATATGATTTTGGGGCACTACTGCGTGGCTTAGGGCCCTACACTGTGGTATATTGTGATTTTGGGGAACTACTCTGTGGTATATTGTGATTTTGAGGCACTACTCTGTGGTATAATGTGATTTTGAGGCACTACTCTGTGGTATATTGTGATTTTGAGGCACTACTCTGTGGTATAATGTGATTTTGAGGCACTACTCTGTGGTATAATGTGATTCTGAGGCACTACTCTGTGGTATAATGTGATTTTGGGGGAATACTCTGTGGTATAATATGATTTTGGGGGAATACTCTGTGGTATAATGTGATTTTGGGGCACTACTTTGTGGTATATTGTGATTTTGGGGGAATACTCTGTGGTATATTGTGATTTTGGGGCGCTACTCTGTGGTATATTGTGATTTTGGGGGAATACTCTGTGGTATATTGTGATTTTGGGGGAATACTCTATGGTATATTGTGATTTTGGGCACTACTCTGTGGTATATTGTGATTTTAGGGCACTACTCTGGGATATATTGTGATTTTGGAGAACTACTCTGTGGTATAATTTGATTTGGGGGCTATATAGTGGCTTAATATCAATTGGGGGAACACACTCAGGTGTGAGGGATGTGTGGTTGCGCCCTTTTTGGCGTGGCAAAACACAATTTATTTCCTATTCATCGATGGAAGGCGGCCCCAAAAATTCACTTTACCCGGACCCCAAATTTCTCTTGCCGGTCCTATACATACTATTGCCTGATACTGGTACGTCCTATGCTGCAAATAGAGAGTTAAGCTGCGCATAATCAGGGGCGGGCTGGCAACATGCAGCCTGGGGGGCGCACATTGATGACGCGGCCGGCCGGCCCTAACAGGGGTTAAACTGAGCGGCCCGGAGTGCTGATGCCCCCCTGCCCCCGGCCCAGCCCGCCCCTGCGCATAATACATTTGTATCTCACAGGACACCGTATAACAATGAGTTTTGCAAAAAGTACTGTAATTAATATTTTTTATTATTATTATTATTATCTGCAACAGAGGTGGGCCTGTGTGCTTTAAATGCCAGGGTTGATTTTTATCCCCAGCTCGGCCCTACTTTACAGTGTATACATTCATAACAATTGTAATAAAACAAAAGTGTTATTGTTTCAATATGGCTCAATCAACAGGTCCCTCAGAGAACCGCCGGCAGCTCTAACGGAGCCACTGTCAGATGAGGAGGCAGCTTGTGAGTCCACCTATAAAATAAGGCAATGATATCAATATGTGACCAGAAATGAAATCATGACATCATTACAACATGCTGCCAAATCAGGACAGCAGCCACATGTGGATGAACCTATCACCACACAGACAGAGGGAGATGAAGACACCATAATAACCCTTCATGTGGTTGACCTGCATTCTGCAATACATGCTGCTGCTAAAAAACGAGCCAACTCCGCAGTCTCACCATGAAGCCATGCCTCTCCTCCACAATCCGTGTGCTGATGCTTTGGAGAGAATAGATACCCATTGTGTCGAAATGATTGGGGCATTACAGGGCTTAACTGGGTCTGTCAGGTAACTGAATGCAGATTGTTTTGATGGTGTTTGCAAGTTACACCATGATTTGTTAGTCCAAAGGTATGCTCTATGACAGACCTAGTGCTAATATGTGCTTCATTACATTTCTGCTGGGCAGGATTGTGTGGATTCAACAAGGGTGTAATTATCCGGGGATGACACCCATATCCTGAATCACACGATACTACATCCATAGTTGCCTACTCTCCCGGATCACGGACAGTTCTGTAAATTAAATTGAGGGGCGGAGCTTAGTAACACTATGCACGTGCCATTGTGGCCTGCCCCCTGTTTTTATTGGTCAAAAATAGCAATGACCGTTTAGATCAGTGATTCTCAACTCCAGTCCTCAGGACCCCTAACAGTGTAATGTTTTCCATATATCCTTGCTTAAGCACAGGTGTATTCATTACTGACTGACACATTCTAACAAATCCACAGGTGGTATAATTATTTCCCTTGTCACCTGGAAAGAATGCACTGTTAGGGGTCCTGAGGACTGGAGTGGAGAAACACTGGTTTAGAGGGTGGCGCTAATGATGCAAATCTCCGAGCCCCACCCACACGCACCCACGTGTCCCCCAGTCATCTCGGGAAACAAGTTGCCTATGTGGGCAAGTATGACTACATCTCATCTACAACTGACAGTAGTGCTGCCAGCACACTATCAACATCACTCACAGCTACTCTGCCAAGGTGAAGTGTCTGCACTAAGGGTGGCAGAGATAGAGGAGAACAGTAGGGACAATCTGAGTGAACCATCCTCTAAAATAAGGAAACAAAAATAGTTTGTTACGTGAAACAAAAGAAGCATTTTTGTGTATTTCTTTACATCGTTGTTAATAACAGGCACACTGCTTTCTCACTGTCAACTGGTAAATTAATATAGTCATATATATATATATAGCCGCAAAGATATCAGCCACTTTTGCAAGGGCATAAAGAAGCACAGATCTATCAAGACACACAAACTTGATTTTCAAAAACCAAAGGTATGTTCTAACACAGACCTAGGGGTATATTTACTAAACTGCGGGTTTGAAAAAGTGTAGATGTTGCCTATAGCAACCAATCGGATTCTAGTTTTCATTTATTTAGTACATTCTACAAAATGACAGCTATAATCAGATTGGTTGCTATAGGCAACATCTCCACTTTTTCAAACTTGTAGTTTAGTAAATCTAGCCCCTAGTATTAATATGTGCCTCATTACATTTCTGCTGGGTGACAGCCATATCCTGAATCACACAAAACATATTACATTTAATATACATATATTGAGTTAGCACGCTTGAAACATATAAAAAAAAAAATACATGTAGAAAGTTATGAATATTTTCTATACCCAGTAGCCCTTGGGCATTTCCCCTCTCACAAACCTCTGGTAAAAGGATGATTAGCTCAGAATAGACAAGTCATGAAATGAACCAGGATAGCCGGCTACTACATCCATGGGGCCTGATGCTGAGCTGCCTGCAAATTTGATGTAATTCATGTTAAAAAAGCTGGGCGTAAAAATAGATCATTTAAGCCAATATACTAAGCCGTATACATCGTAAGATCTGTGCAGGTCGGTATCAGTAGCACATGTGGCTGGTATACTCCAGGCACACATCACAGATATTTACGTCCCACTTACGCCCATGTTTTTATCCATTTCTTTTATGCATAAGAAACAACTTTGCTATTAGGCATCGATAAACCTAAATAAACCTTTCTAATAAAGCAGAAGAATCTCCCCTCATCATGTACAGCCATCCTCCTAAAACAAACATTTATTTCTTAAAAACACACAGAAAAATATGCTATATGTGACGCAAAATGCATCAATCGGCTTCAGCGTTGCATGCACAAATAGCCTGTGTGCCAGAGACCATCATCTTCAACCACGATGACCACCAGCAAATAATATGGTGTATAATTTCATGAACACACCCTTACTGTACTCAGCTTACATTAGAATGATTCCGTCCCAGCCCATCCCACCTCTCCAGACGCAGGATGGCGTAAATGCCATGGTCATATTCTTGGCATGTGCAGAGCAAGAATGAAAACACCCTGTATAGACAGCTTTATGTAAGCTCTGTATATTGGATCATATATTGAATTATCAGCTTGATTACTCTCGATAGAATAATTGGGATATTTTCCTTGAACAAAAATGTCAAATTAAATCTACCATTAAAGATATTCCAAGCAATGAAAATACTACGCCTCACTAGACATCATACAGTGTAAATACAAATATATAAAGATTCTACATTCCAGTGCTCAAACTCCAGCTTTATCACATTTGAGCTATCCATCAAATTGCAATGTAATTACTAAAGAGATGTGAGTTTTGGAATTAAGTAGTGAAACAGATTTTGATTTTTCTATACTAACCTGACAAATGTAATCAGGCCCTGGCTGTTGTCTATTCCTATGTTCATCATATCAGATCATATCAGCTCAGTAAAGTCACACATCAGATATGTATCCTCTCTACAGAAAGAACAATTTGTCAATTTCTATAATTGTGTTTTTCCCCAGTATGGAATGAGAATACTTATTTTCTTCATTGTTCCGTTTTGCACCATTTTTTTCCTCAAAGAGAATAAGAAGCAAGTATGACAAGGGGACAATTTACATGACATTAAGTAAAGAAATGTATTTATAAAATATAAATGCTGTTTTAGCCTAGTGCTGGTAGTGACAGAACATTAATACAAATCAAAGTAAAATCAGTTACTATTCAGTTGTTATCTGGAAGAGCCTATAATACAAGCTATTAGCAGATCATTGACAGCGTATTTAAGAGACAGGGACAGATCAGAGAGGCTGTAGTATGTTTCTATTTGTGTAAGCATATTATTATTATGTATATATATATATATATATATATATATATATATATATATATATATATATATATATATATATAGTGCTGATCATATTGCTCAGTGCTGTACATAGTATATATGATCAAGTCACTGCCCCCATTGGAACTTACAGTCTCTACCACACACATACACTAAGGTTCATTTTTGTCAGAAGCCAATTAACTTACCAGTTTGTTTTTGGACTGTGGGAGGAGCAGCAACAGCATTTATATAGTATCAAAAAATGGGTGAGTCAAAAAGCGGTTGATGCTTTATTATCCATGTATGCCAAATCTTGTTAAATGTTGTTCATGTGTTGTGTAGGATGTTCATAATGTACTCCATTGTATGTGTTTACTATATGCAGTTAATTATTGAGGCAAGCACAGGGGAGGGAGACTCTCACAGCGAAAACAAATGAACACGGAATGGAACTAATTACTCCACAATCCCTCTGAGGCTGCTTCACCAAACTATCAAAATCCTGCTGCTGCTCCTAGAGTTCCGCCTTTTCTTAGCTGGTAAAATGAGGATGTCCATCAGGACACCTCTGCCCCTTTCTCTGGGGAGCAGCCTTACTGATTATTAATTATGTTCACCTGTGGTTTAAATATCACCCAATGGATTATACACTGTTGTCATGCTCTTACCCTAATACAGACAATGGAGAGTTCTAGAGATCATCACCTAGTGACCTATTTCTATCAACCAGTTGGCTCACTCACTATTTAATGTTGTACCCCCCCACCCTCTACTGGTTATGCTTATTGTGAGGCATTACCCCTTTATACGCCTATATATATATATATATATATATATATATATATATATATATATATTCTAAACTATATAGTTTCTTATACTTATCTGTTATGTGAAACTTGTTATTCGATGCCTAAACAGTCAAGTTTTGGAAGGTCATGGACCTTTATATTTCCTCCTACCCCTCACTCTTGCCCCCATCCCAGCTGTAGGGCATTTAAAGACATGTTCCAGTTAACCTGACTGATTCTTTGCGCTGCACACCATTTTCACCCTTCATGAGTGAATATTTTGTTGATGACTGTTATTGGTTAATATTGTTTCTTCAAGAAACCCATTTTAAAACCCTCACCTGTCACTTGCGGAAAAGCAGTTTTAGGAAGCCTTTTTGTGTCAGCCAAAAGCAAGCACAGTAATGTAGCAATACTCCTCTATAACAGTCCAATTCTTTCCCACTAGGATCTTTCACCACAATTTAACTGGCCCTTAGAGGACTTTGTTTTGCTTAACCCTTCACACTCTGGTGAGGTAGCTTTTTATCTAAATACATCAGATGGCTTGGCACTCACAACCATTTGGGAGGATCATAAAGCCAAATTTATGTGGTAAACTGAGAAAGAGCACTATTGAGAGAATTGTCTATTTGGATGCCCAATTTATGGAGCTCTGCCAAATCTGAATTAACCTCAGATCTAAATGTGATATTGCTGAGCACGTGGTCAAGACCCTAAAGTGGCTAGTAAAGTAAATGTTAATATATGCCATAATAATATTCAATTAAGAAAAAAACGGCACCCGGATATTTGATCCGATCAAAAATTCCAAAGAAATCTGATCTTTCTACTCCTCCCTTTATAACTCCCTCTCAAAACTCTGCCTCTATCACCTTCTCCATAGACAGTCACCTGCAACCTTACACATCTGTCTTCCACCCAACTGCCACAGTTTCATTCAAATGAGGTCACTGGAGCCATTAAAATATTAAAATCTGGTCCGGATGGCATCACAGCTCAATACTATAAGAAAGATATTTCCTTTATAATTTTCATGTTTAACTCACTTCAGATGTTAGCTCATATGGACTTTAATGCCGAATTATTGCAAGGCATTGTAGTTCTCTATCAGAATCCATCTTCTCCGATCTCTGTCAATAGGATCTCAAACTCCCTATTACAGAGTCTCTTGCAATTAGAATTAGAGCCAGTGTGGACATTTCAGGGATTGAAATGGGCTCTGGAAACCACAAAATTGCCTATTATGCCAATCATGTATTACTCTCACTTACTTTCCCAATGACATGATTGCAAAACCTCCTCAGGGAGATTAATTCTTATAGCTTTTTATTGGGTTACAAAATTAACTCGGATAAAAGACAGTTCACTGACCTTCTCTCTAGCCCCATTAAGAAATGAATTCATGTGAACTTCAATTTCAGATGACATTGCTCCCATCTAATATATGGCTCGCTGTTTACTGCCAACTTACCCCCAATTTTAGATACCATAAAGTCTGACCTCTCGAGATGGTCTAATCTGTTTATGTCATGGATTGGGTGCATCACAACAATTAAGATGCATATACTACCAGGCATCCTCTATTTCATACACTTCCAGTTAAGATCAGGAGGTCTGGGTGTCCATAAATTCAAAAATGATTAATTTGCCCACATAACCCAGTGCATTCATATGCATTCCCTCCCTGGTGCTAGACAATGAACAGATTTAGAATCAGAGTTTCTTAATATGTTCTTAATTTTTGCTGCTTTCTCTTGTTATATCTGGGATCTCTTCTTCAGAATACTTTTGGACCCAACCAGAGTTCTTCTGCTCTGGAACAACCCACAGTACTGGTAAGAACACTAAATCTTCAATGACCTAATGCTCCTAGCAGCTAGTCTGCTTGAATTCCATGAATAGCAATCAAGGTTTCGATATGTGAACTCCCAATTTCACCAATACCTTCAAATTAGTAGATTTTGTTATTCTAAAAAGCTAGACAAAAAAAAGACATTAAACATTACGTGTACCAGCCTAGAATGCCTTTGTCTTTTTCAATCATTATACAAGAAATTCTTCTCCACATTATACACATTTCTTTAATCCTTTCCCTTGTCCAGATATAAATCAGAATGAAACCACGTGAAATCAGAATGGAGTGTTAGATGGAGGTAACTCTAAACCCCAGTGATTGGCTCTCCATGAGAACAAACATATCAAAAAGTTCCATCTGTATCTGGATAAAGGAGAAAGCTTACAGGATCTATTACATGTGGTATCTAGTACCCTGCAGAGTACTTTCTCCCAACCACATCGAACTTGTCCTGGAGACAATGTGCCCAGCTTAGCTTTATGAGGATACTAGGTTTATGTGTAGCTCTTTTGCATGAAGGCAACCTTATGTGCTGGCTGAACATACCCCATACCTCTATGAGCTCAGAATCACTTAGGCAAACAACTGGGAAAGTGTAAGTGTATTTTATTTTATAAGAATATATATATATATATATATATATATAATGCAAGAAAAAATAAGCCAATCAGTCAGGGTTGGGTTCCGTTTTTCGATGTCCATAATTCCGACAGTGAGGAGACCTACAAATAAAAAGCAAATTTAGAAAAAAACGATTTCAATCTAAATAGACTTACCTGAAAACCGACGCTGCACATCTCCGATGAACCAGCATGCTGACCGCAACTTCATCCGAATGAAGACCTCTCCGGCACTACTCTTTGACGTCATCGCGACTTGTATTGTTAATTTAAAGCGGCAATCTCAGTTTAAGTGTTTAAACACATAACCTGTGGGGTCATCATCATCATCATCATCAACATTTATTTATATAGCGCCAGCAAATTCTGTAGCACTTTACAATTGGAAACAAACACTAATACAACAATACTGGGTAATACATACAGACAGAGGTCAGAGAACCCTGCTCGCAAGCTTACAATCTAGGGGACAATGGGAGTTTGAAACACAGGGGCATGTGCTACATCATATTGCACACTGGACTAGCTAGAATGCAAAGGTAAAAGTATTGAGTGGGCTGTGTGTGTAGCAATGGGTCCCAACATTGCCGCTTTAAATTAACATTAATACAAGTCGCGATGACATCAAAGAGTAGTGCCGGAGAGGTCTTCATTCGGAAGAAGTTGCGGTCAGCATGCTGGTTCATCGGAGATGTGCAGCGTAGGTTTTCAAGTAAGTCTTTTTAGATTGAAATAGTTTTTTCTGTAAATTCACTTTTTATTTGTAGGTCTCCTCGCTGTCGGAATTGTGGTAATCGTAAACGATTACCACCGATCAGGCGCTAGATGATAAATCCCCCTTAAGTTAAAAGTGCTCCAAAAAGTGTGTCACAATGTTGTTAAACAGAATTTTTCTCAGAAAATATTTAATAACAGCAAAGCATAAAAACAAGCGATTGCCTGTACATTAAAAACAAATATAAAGGCTTATCTGTCATCCACCATTCAGCAAACTCTTCTCCAAAGGTAATTAAATTACTGGCAGTAGAAAATAGTCCCAATGGTGCTGACAGGTGGAAGATACAGTCCGTCAATCTCTGACGCGTTTCGTCTAACAAGACTTTATCAAACCCTTTGACAATGAGGTCATCTAATGGTGAGTGTCTTATACGATGAGGTATCTCCGTTCTGGGCCAGAAAAAGTTTGAGTTGGGGTTAATGAGATAGTGTTATGGATGAGGACCAAAACCCCCTTATGGTTACTATCCACTGAGGCAAAAGACAATAAAGTGTATCTATTATTTTTTAGCAAAGGTGTGACCGTTACAAAACTGGGTCTTTTGAATAAAGATAATGTCCACTTTAACTCAATTAAATGTGTTTAGGGCTATTATTCTTTTCTTAGATGCATTCAGACTGATAACGTTTATAGATAAGATTTTAACATTCATGGGATAAATATTGGAGGAATCATAACTTATATTGTTTTGACTAAGTAGTTACCAGGGGAATCACAGACTTGTGGGTGTCAGATGGAGAATCAGGTGAAGAGGCATTTCGGAGGGCAAGGCGGATGAGTAAATCCTAACTCTTTTTTCATTAACATAGTCTCTGCTCACTGGTGACCTGCATTTGAAAGAGAGAACCCCACCAGTAGCAGATGTTGTGTTATGGAGAGTTTTTGTTACCAAGACAATATATCTCTTTTTTTTTTTTATAGGGTAATGTTTGCAAGATCAGCATAGATCTGAAAGTTTGTCCCTTGGATGGAAATCTGTATCTGAATCATGGAAATGAGTTTTCCCTTCACAGTTTAATAGCGTAATCTGACAAGAACGTCATATTTGGCTGATCTGCAGAGGATCTAGGCCTAAGTGTTCAGTGTGCCATATCTGGAAGCACTTGGGAGAAATGGCTTGTCGATGGCTTGTAAGTAATTAGGCCATGTCAATAGACAGTGGAATTTATATCATATGAACATTGTTTCTTCTGGGCTGATTTTCCAAGTCCTCTAATTTTTCTTTCATCCAGTCCATTTTGGTCCTTAAATTGGTTGTTTCTTAAACAGCCACATTCTGAAAGTGGCACATCTCATCTATTTTGACCTCTATGTTTATTATTATTATTATTATTATTATCATAGATTTATAAGGTGCCACAGTTCTCCGTAGCACCGTACAGTAGGGAAAACAGAACATACATAAAACAAGGACATACAAGGCAGACAAAATAAATGCAGACATGACAACAAAGGGTATGGAGGACCCATCATTAGAGAACTTACATTCTAAGTGGAAGAGGGCACAGTTGAAACAAATGGAGCAAGTGTGTCTTAGAGTGGATATTGGGACAGCTGTGAGGATGTATTAGTGTGAATAGTATCATCAGGGATAAGGTAAGCTTTAAAAAAGAGATGGGTTTTTAGAGAATGTCTAGATTTGAAGGCTGCACAGGAGAAGTCTTGTAGGCGGGTGTGAGAGGTGGCTACCAGAGATGAGACAAGGCGCAAGTCAGAGTTAGATCTAAGAGAGCGGAGGGGAGAGTATTGCGATATGAGATTTGATATGGGCAGCACGGTGGCTAAGTGGCTAGCACTTCTGCCTTACAGCATTGGGGTCATGAGTTCAATTCCCAACCATGGCCTTATCTGTGAGGAGTTTGTATGTTCTCCCCGTTTTTGCGTGGGTTTCCTCCAGGTGCTCCGATTTCCTCCCACACTCCAAAAAAAACCCATACTGGTAGATTTATTGGCTGCTAACAATTTGACCCTAGTCTGTGTGTGAGTCTGTGTGTGAGTCTGTGTGTGTGTGTGTGTGTGTGTGTTATGGAATTTAGACTGTAAACCCCAATGGGGCAGGGACTGATGTGAGTGAGTTCTCTGTACAGTGCTGCGGAATTAGTGGCGATGATGATGATGATATGTGGTGTTGTTGAAGGCTTTGTAGTTAAGGGTGAGTAATTTTAATTATATTCTGGAGTACACAGGGAGCCAGTGTAGGGATTTGCAAAGTGGTGCAGCATATGTGGAGCAGTGAGAGAGGAAGATCAGTCTTGCAGCAGCATTTTAGGATGGATTGAAGTGTGGATATATGGGTTTCCGGAATGCCAGATAGCAGGAGGTTGCAGTAGTCAAGACAGAAGTTGATGAGAGACTAACATAAGAGTTTTGGTAGCATGTTGAGTGAGAAAATGGTGTATTCTGGCAATGTATTTAAGGTGGACAGGACTGGGAGACAGTCTGGATGTGAGGAATAAAGCAGAGGGCGGAATCAAGTGAAACACCAAGGCAGCTGGCTTTTGGGGAAATTGTGGTGTTATTGACAGTGATGGAGATTTGCGGGAAGATGGTGATTCAAGCAGGGGCGGAAGATAATAAACTCTGTTTTGGATATGTTAAGCTTTAGGTAGCGTTGGGACGTCCATGTTGAAATAGCTGAAAGACAGTTGGTTAAATGAGAGAGTACAGAAATGGAGAGTGTGTTGGGGCACCTATGTACGATAATTTAGTTTTCAGGGTTCTAGTCTCTTGCTGGAGAGATGATTTGACATCTTAGATAAGGTCACTAAAGAATTTTGTTAATTAACTCAATATATAATTAATACATATTGATTAGTGTTAAATGTAAGCCAATATATAATTGTTATACAGTATATTGGTTAACGTTAAACATAATCCAATATATAATTGTAGTAATATTAGATGACTACAAAAAACACGGTCTCTTCTCTCTTACCATTTTGAAGGGAGATTATTTACATAGATTAAAAAGTGTTACAAATATTTACTATTAACATAAATTTAAAGGTAAAATGCTGACTTTAACAACATAGCCATATAGGTTGTTTTTAACAATATTTTTAATTTGCTTTACAAGTCTTCTACATTCACTGTCACTATTATTTTAATTTGAAATTTTGCAGAGTATAGGTTGTTTGGAATATTTTAAATGTAATAATAAAGTATAACACTAATGTTGATCTAATAAAAGTGCCTCCACAACAGATATTATCTTCTTTTGTGGCCTTTGTAATATGACATATATAGGGTTATAGTGCCTCTTCAATTGCCAAAGACATTAGCATTGGACCAAATGGTCAGATCATGGCCCAATTTATGTCATGGTATCCTTAGCTTAATCCATTGCCAGACATTGATTTTGGCATCTAAATGAGCTCCTAACATAAGATTTCAACTTGAGACAGCAATTAATGGGTATATAACGCACACATCTAACACTCACCTGGGCCTGTATGACATACCAGCTGGTTTGTATAAAAATTATTAAAATCCTCCTTTAATTATATCTCACATTCAGTATTAAATGTCCAATGTTGCCACCACCAAGAGTTTATTACAGAGCTAACACTTTGCTAAAGTTTTTTACATCTACCTGGTAACCAGGGCTATCATCAACCACAAAATCTCCTGTTTTTCAGTTTCATAGCTTTTCTAATAACCAAGTTATCTAGCATGCAAATCCCTTAAGATCCCTTAAGAAAACAAAGACAGAATGTTATTACATTGAGTTTAATATGACAAAAATTGTCACAATGCTTAACGTATAAAAAGATATAGTAAAATGACGTATAGTAATGTACATTTATGCAAATGACTTACTTAAAATAAATGATGATATCCTCAATAATATATTGACTTCTGGGAAAATAGATAACCTCCTTTCTTGGGAGTTCACTAAAAAGAGCTGTGTGAGTGCTAATGAATCTTATGACCTGTTTTCACAAAACCAATTCTTAGAGAAGAATGCTTTAACTATAATGTTTGTCCTTGGGAACATATCAGAGACATAAAATTACATTTACCATACAGGCCATACATTTCTACACATTTACATATTAAACATGAAAGTATTTGTTCCACTATTTGGGACAATATTTGTTTCTATAGCTTCACTATGATGCTGATCTCCAAGCTTGACATAGGTCATGGTCCTTTTTGCACTAATTATAAATGCATACAAAGATCTATGCACGTATGAATTATGAACAATATTTTTTTGATGTGGTAAGTTCATTAGGGCATTTTATCTTGTACTAAAGACATCAAGTCTGGCTGAATATGACAGCCTCTGCTATGTAGCAGGATACATGCTAGGAGCGAGCAAATGTCAAGGGCATATTGTCAGCATAGTTAGATTAACCCTTCCTTTACTTGCACACAGTGGGCTTGATTCATCTTCGGATCCTGTTACGTGCCGTATCTTGCACGAGGTTGCTTTGCGCATGCTCATGAATTAGCTTTATGCCAGTGAATGCAATGACATGCAATACAAGTCCAAACACAAACGACACTTCCGACTGCCTATATTTTGAAGGGCTGAACAGAGGAGGGAAGGGGGATATACGTAGGCAATGTACAATAAGGGTGTACCAAGGATGAGTACATGCACATTCGCACACATTTGTTAGCTCTGTCACTTGTACCAGCTACAGGGCACTTATAAGTGGTGACTGACAGTGATGACTGATGCATATGTATGTCAGATAAAATGGTTCCCATTTGTTATTTCAAATAGCAACAGACAGGGTTGTCCATTATTACCACTGATTTTTATACTCTGTACAGAGGCCAGAGCCTATTGTCCATGATTGCTAATCTGGTGGTTTCCTTTCCTAACCTCTCCGCAAAGCTTCAAAGGTATGGACAGCTCTGCAATTTCAAAATTAGCTATTGCAAATCAGTTGTCCTTACGTTTACTACCCCCGAGCCAATGGTACAAGGTCTAAAAAAAGGCAATTCCATTTGCTAAGCACCCTCTCAATTCTGCTACTTGGGTATTACTCTAACTAAATATAACACTGATCTTTCTAAAATAAGCCTGGAGTGGGCTTTAGCTAACGTACAATTAGAATAAGTGGGCTGGAAATCACTAATTTTGGTTGGGCAGAGTTAATGTATTAAAAATAAACATCCTCTTTAAAATACTATACATTACAAACAGTACCAATTTACATAACACCCAGATTCTTTATAGTGGTCCATAGATTTGTCAGAGACTGTGAGGATGGAAGAGACCATGTTTTAGGCACAATATATTTTATTGGGAGGTTTGCATTTGCCACCAAATTATTACTACGCTATTTAAAGTGTATTAAATGTAGATTAAGTAGAGAGAATCAGAGGATGAACCTGGTTTCTGGCAAAACATAGTGCAAAGTCCCGGTTATAGAATAAAACAGCCACAATAACATAGAAGCCAAAATCACTGGAGTACAGGCAATCTCAATTTGAAATCATGATATGGAGTGGAAGGCTCACAGGGTAAAAATCTGGAAGGCGCAATGGTGAAATAATCATTCAAATAGAAAGAAGCCAGGAACAGGAATCTTACAAGATGCAGGGAGGCAGGAAAAAACTGGTGGGACACTGGAACTAAAGGTTGAATCAAGCTGGAGATCAGAACAACAATCTGTACCTAGGAGCAAACAAACAATGACCAGCAATGAACAGAGCAAGCGGCAGGAATATAGAGCAAGGAGACAGGAGCAGGTAATCAGGTGAGAGAGGAGATTAACACCTCACAGGTAAAAAGTCCACAGGTGAGATACACAATGTCCATAACAGCACCTCCTCTGGTGGAACAGAGGAACTGCATGCCACACATGTTCAGGACACAGTTCTAACAAAAATGGGCCATAGTTTATGACGAAAAGATTTCCATTGTCTTGATTACTGAGTCTAGAGTTACTATCAGGTGAGATGCAAACCAGGTGAGGTATCGTCTATCAGTTGTTTATGTTTTACAGTACAATAGCAGTCTTATCCCTGTGCTATGGTTGGGTGAGGATGCTGCCACCATAAAAGCGTGCCCTACAGGCCGCTGGGCGTAAGATAGGCCTCAACACTGTTTGACAGCAGAGGGCCACAAAGTCACCACTTAAATACCCAACAATTTGCAAGCAAGGTGTATTTAAATTGCTCTGTTAATTAATCTATCGTGATGGGAAACGTCGATGTTAGAAGATTTGTGCACCATAATTTCAGAGTGGACGAGAGATGCGTCTTCCTCACCCAGATGTCAGGCCATGCCTTGTACATTAAGTCTAGTGGTCTTTTAACTGAACATAGTTCCGCTATAGTCTGGCAGAGCATACTGGGGTTTGCAGAGCTACAGGCTGCCTAACGGTGCTTTAACCAATCTTTTAACTGCTGAAATCATACAAGATTATTATAATTACCCCATCGGTTTTTACAAATATATATATGTATATGTATTTGTATGTATGAGGAGTACAATTTTTACTGTGGTAAAACAAGGCTGCAGATTTATCTGTTTTTAAAGCCTGGAAATTACTGAAATCAGTGATCCGTCTGTGTTTTTATTTTGTTGGATAGGTGACTCACTGAATGGGCTCACTCCCACCTATCACAGTGAGAGATGATAGATAGTGTCACAGAATGTGCCTATATATTTGCATATATTTGCTGTGGTTCCTTTTGCCCATTGAATGAATTTTAGTGAGTTTGTGAAGGTTGCAGTAAAAAAATGTGAAGCTGAATTGTCTGTCAGATTATAAAGGTTGCCACGGCAACTATTGTATGTGTAGCACTGAGCAGCATATTTTAACCCATTTCCTGCCAGTGGGGCCTGCAACAAATTAAAGGATTTTGCATAACTGCACTGTATGTTTAAATGTCATTTAACTATATCAGGTAAAAAAGAAAACGTTTCCTCACATTCTAGGCCGAAGTCATTCGGAGTTGTTGAAACTGAAGCGCAGTTACATTGTATCTGTTCCATATATCTTTAAATCTTTACAAAACATAAACCAGTATTAGTTGGTATAAAGTGGGAAGGAATGGGGAGAGGGAAGCCACACTGCAGATTTTGCAGATGGTGCTTCCCAGAGATTCGGGTGCAGTGGTTTTAGGAGCAGACCCTGCCATTATACCTACTATCGTAGCTTGCCAAGCTCAGTATACTGCGGAGTATCCTAACGCACTACCTGCAGTCTACACAGTATTGACAGTGGAAGCAGGTTTGTATAGGAGAGAAGACTGCTTCTTAGTATGGTTGGGGGGGTTGACGTTGGGGTTCAGTATAATACTGTGGTCCTATGAATAGGGGAGTCAACTGTGTCCATTCTGTATATGAGTACAAATGTTAGTACTTCATAGCTGTATATAATAAGGTATGTTTTTTTGGGCATATTGATGTATGCTGAGGTTCATGTGTCTTAAATATACTTCTTCAACTATTTGAAATGTTGGGGCATATACCAATGTACCATAGTAGCTAGACAAAGTCAATGGTAGAAAATCATGGTTTGTATTATATAACACAATAGGAGTTGTTTTACAGTATATAACCTACAATAGGCAATGCATAAAATATGGAAATATCAATGTAAAGTTATTTAATTGGTCATTGGACTATCGCGTGCAATGGCATAGAGTTGACCAATGTCTGGAATTGTGCAGGTTGGATGCAGTACCATACAGCCATATGAAATTAACTGATGCCTGGTTCATGGTGGTGGGATATGCTGTTTCAGTTGTTGTTCTGGAAGATCCCATAAATGGTTGATTGGGTTCTGATCCAGTGAATGAGAAGACACGATAACATCAGTGACATATGTAGTAAAAACAGTTCTGATATCCTCTCACTCTTGTGGTTAGTTTTAGACATACATAAAGGTAAACCAAGCAGTATTAATAGCAGAGCTGGGGTCCCTATGGAAAGTATCTTGTGGGATCCCTTGCTGCATTATCTCTTATCTCTTTATGAGGCCTTGCGCTGCTGTATTACTGCCAGTACTGCTTGCGCAGCCAAGAGGTGGGGAGGAGTGGAAGGGTGGCGGAGCAGACCAATAGGAAGCTGTAAGAGCTCTGCATGTGGCTTCCTATTGGTCCACACAATCATAGCTCCTTAGGCTGCTTGCACAAAAAGAAGCACCAATCTCTCGGCTTGTGTCTTTATATTGGTCCATGCAGTTACCCTCCTTATCTCCCATGTTGTGGTAGTTAATATTGCTATTTTGTGGAGTGGGAGCCAATTAGTTTGTGGGCGGCCATGATGTGGTGAGCTCCACCTATAATCCGGCTCTGTCTAGTTGGTTGATGTTTCACTGCTTACCACATGCGTATTTTTAGATTGATCAAAAAAAGTCTAGGAGTTATTTTTTCCCCCCAGAGGCAGCCCAGAGAACCATGACGTGGGCACACCCCTTAAAATGCACTAAGCAGACATGTAGATGCACTTGTGAAAATAATGAAGCAGTGCAGGTTAGTTTTTTTTATGCAGTTCATAAAGTAGCTTTCTGTGAGTGTGTGAAACCTCAGCAGCAGAATAATGAACTCTTTTTTCCTATCTGCATTACAAATTTTTGGATAAGAGATACCATATCTGTATTGGTTCATTAATAATATCCGAAATGCTTTGTAAAAGAGTCCAATCTGCAACTTTCCATCCTAATTTGGATAACAGATGTAATGTTCTAGTAATATCTATATACTATATACTCAGGCAAGCAGCTAATATACCTGATTCCACCCATATTATTTAATGATGACAAAGCTTGTTCTCTGTGTAAAATGACTCCTCTTTGTAGGCTTTACTAAACATTTCTAGAAGAGAAAATTAAATAAACCTTGATTTTAAATAGATACTTAGCTGGTAAATTCCGCATATATACAGAGACAAAGTTACTATATAGAAGAGTCCACTTAGTGAGCTTTCCTCAATTATTCCTGCAAAATTCTGTCTGCACTAATCTCATTGTGCCCTGGATCAGACTCTCTAGACGCAGCCTCAGGAAGTCCATCTTGTATGAATCAATTTACAAACATCTCACTGCCTCACGGGGATAAAATATTTTATTGAGTACTGATGTACCTGATGTACCTCACACCTAAAATTATAGCTTGTACAATTTATCACACAAAGACTTGCCCACATCTGACCATTGTTTATAGCTGAACTAGACAAGAAAAGCACATTTGATTTTTTTCTGCATCAAATCCTTACAATATATTTTCATAGTTTTCTGTTGTTTTAATCGAAGAGTTTGTGTTCCTGACTAAAATGCACCATAGTCAACAACAGCAATAGTGACATCTTTTGACTGTAACATAGTACTACACATGGTCAAGTAATGAAAAGATTTACATAATGACTAGAAAGTATGTTGAATGCTAAAGTTTTATTTACCTGAAACATTTACATTTACCTTGCAACACCTTCTAGTACTCAGTGGTTTGAATCAGCACAGAGAATGCAAATTATTTTCATTTCAATGAATCAATAATGGTAAGAATAATAATATATGAGTTTGAAAATGACACTGGACATTCCTTGTAAGAAATGCATTTAATTAATTTTTAAATTCAATTAGTAAGTTTGCCATCACAACCTCATGTGGTAAGGAATTCAATCCCTACGTTAGAGATCTCCTTCTATGCTTACAGTAAAACCGTCTTCCATTTGCAACTAGTGACTTGTCTTCTATATAGTCCTTGGCATGGTATATATGGTCTAATGAAAAGTTCATTAGTTAAATTTGTGTATTAAGCTTGGTTATAGTTATACATATTAATTAGGTAACATTTTTTTACAAAGTAAGCAAGCCTGGTCGTTCTAACCGCTCTTTATAATGTAAATGTTCTACTGCCTTTATCAATGAGGTTGAACGCATCTGATGGATGGTGCCCAAAACTCTTCCCCAATTTCAAAATGTTGTCTAATTAGTGACTTTTGCAATGGTGATACTATGTCTGCATCACGATTCATCCCCCTTTTTATGCAACCAAAGATTTGATATCGCCTTCGCAGCTTCTGTCTGGCACTGCGTGCTGCTACTCATCTAGAACTCTTATGTCCTTTTCCATGTCAGTATTAACAATTGTTTTCCATTAAATGGGTAAGTGGTATACTTACTGCCACGGTCAGAGCAGAGATACATGTAACTTTTCAATTGGTTGGAGAGATTACAAAGCAGCATTTCCTACAGCAATATATTAAACCTCGAGAAAGCTACACAGAGAATCGCGCATTAGCATTTCTGCTTGATATAACCTCCTTTATCTTCAAAGTAATTATTTATTGTATGGATGTGTGAATGTGTGCTTTATTACTATAGGGTGTACAATCCACTCCTAGCAAACAGGAGTCTGAAGTAGTTGTATGTACGGACCTATGAGTGAGACAATAGCTGCACGATATAACTTTTCACCTGAATTTGAACAGATTCTTTATCCCCGTGATACAAACATGAAACAGATCCCGTTTGATGCACAAGTGTATTCTACATCTAAAATCATTATTCATTATTGATATGGTTTAAAAAAAAAAGATATTCACTGTGAGAATGCTGGGAAATACCCAGATTCACCCCAATGTGCACAACTTCTATTTAGAGCAGATCTAGGGGTAAATTTATCAAGCTGCTGGTTTGAAAAAGTGGAGATGTTGCCTATAGCAACCAATCAGATTCTAGTCATCATTTATTCAGTACATTCTACAAAATGACAGCTAGAATCTGATTGGTTGCTAAGGGCAACATCTCCACTTTTTCAAACCTGCAGCTTGATAAATTTACCCCCTAGAGTGTGATATTCTCACAGTTAAAATTTTGTTATAAAATATACCAATTAATAATGATACATTTAGATCTAGAATACATCCTCTACTTTCTCATTGCTTTTTGTACAGAAAATGCTAATCTAGGGGTTATTATGGTAGCACCCCCTAATTAAATTTTCCAAAAAGCTTTTGACAAGATACATGAAACAAGGGGAAAGAGCTAAAATGATACAAATGAAATAGAAGCCTGTGCGGTTGGTATCTCCTTTTGTGTACTGATATCAAAATTTCTCTTAATAGCGGCATGCTTTTAGATTTTGCACCTTTTAATAAACTGAGGAGTCATTAATTCAACACTATTTTACTGTAAATGGGATTGGTTTGCCATCTGGAAATTAAGGTATAAACTAGCGTGAACATTTGATATTAAAAAAAATTGCTGTAACAAAGAGCGGAGAAAGGCAACAATTATACTGAAACAATTGCGGTCTGAGAGATGGCTGAATATTCACACATTCATGTCATGTGATACTACAATTATCTGCAAAGGATTATAAATCAATACAGTTCTATTTATGGAATTTGGCAGTAATTATTACATAAGTATATGTCTGAATAAGGAGCTGGTCAGACCCTCTGTACCAACAGTAGCTGTGGTACAATTACCAAGGGCACTGCTGGGACCTAACTGTGTCTCAAAACAGCACTTGGTTAAAATAGGCTGCAGCTTATGAAATATCGCACACATCCAAAAAATTATTTGGTCTCACTCTATTATAAAAAGGAGTAACTAAATAATAATATGAACTGAAAAGGAAGAAAAAGAAAAAAAAATATTTTGGAGGCTACAGGCAGGCAGATTTTGCCTTATCCTATTTAACAAATTTGAGTGTATTATTAAAAACTAATTACAATTAACAATTGAAAATGAGTCATACATAGGATAAGTCAAATAGTGAATGGTGAACCCAAAAAGGATATAAGAAGAGTCACGGGAATACGCCATATTGCCCCTACAGGCTATTATAAGATAACGGCGGATGTTTTTGTGGCATAGATTTAAAAACACTATTTCTTATCTTTTAGCACTTAAATTTTGTTTTATTTCGTTGGTTATTTTATTGTATGATTATGTCTGGAGTCACTAATGGTTTAATGTATACAAATAAAGTTTCCAACTCATATATTATTGTGCACCACAGATAAAGTAAGTACTTGTGCCTTGGGAGTTGTATAGGCTGCTCTGATTTCTGTCATCATTCCTAAGGCCAGGTACACGCCACAGATTTTTCACCCGATTTTCGGGCAACTCACATGATAAACGGCCATTTGGCCCGATATTGCATCAGTGTGTACGCTCCCACGATCAACGATTATCGTTACAAAGCTCATTATATAGTTTCATTTGAATTTATAAACAAACTAAAAGTCTTTGTAAGTGTGTAAGCACTCACAACCAGTAGTGTATCATCATCATCACCATTTATTTATATAGCGCCACTAATTCCGCAGCGCTGTACAGAGAACTCACTCACATCAGTCCCTGCCCCACTGGAGCTTACAGTCTAAGGAAGGAGGGAGAGACTAGGGTCAATTTGATAGCAGCCAATTAACCTACTAATATGTTTTTAGAGTGTGGGAGGAAACCAGAGCACCCAAAGGAAACCCACGCAAACACAGGGAGAACATACAAACTCCACACAGATAAGACCATGGTTGGGAATTGAACTCATGACCTCAGTGCTGTGAGGCAGAAGAGCTAACCAACCACTATGGCATTGCTGTTGTTTTAGGGCTGTACACACTGCAACATCAGACAAGTTGCTCAATATCAGATAAGACATAGTATTTTAAAGAGTGTAGCCAGCATTAGGTTTGGGGCTAGGTTTGTATAGTGTGAACACATGAATCAGCATGCTGATTGTGACTTTCAGTCGTTGGTAGCACGGTGGCGTAGTGGTTAGCACTTCTGCCTTACACCACTGGGGTCATGAGTTCAATTCCCGACCATGGCCTTAACTGTGAAGAGTTTGTATGTTCTCCCCGTGTTTGCTTGGGTTTCCTCCCACACTAAAAAAACATATTGGTAGGTTAATTGGCTGCTATTAAATTGACCCTAGTCTGTCCAGTCCGTCCCTCCTGTGTGTGTGTGTTAAGGAATTTAGACTGTAAGCCCCAATAGAGCAGGGACTGATGTGAGTGAGTTCTCTATACAGTGCTGCGGAATTAGTGGCGCTATATAAATTGTGATGATGATGATGGTAAAATTGTTACCAATACCGCATCTGGAGAAATGTTTTGTAGTGTGTACACAGACTAAGACTTTTTCCCTTTCAGGTTTACCCAATTGTTTTCCATTGAATGTCTACGCAGCATACGTTTTACCATGGCCTAGGTGCATTATTTATACATAAAGAAGTATAATAATAATTACAGCTACTTGTGAGGAAAGTGCTTGACTCCTGCAAGGCAGAAGCATTATTATCCATTATTAGATTATTAAGCTATAGGTGGAGTGGTACATTGTAATAGAGAGAGACATGAAAGATAAATAGTCATTGTAGAAATCTTAAGTCTGTCCTCTGCTGGCAACAGGACGGTCCTTCATAATTTACTTTAACCAAACCCCCGTCTTGTTCTGGTTCTGAAGAAGCACTTTGCTTGTTTGCTGCCTGGGCCACTGTGTCCTTTCCTCGGTGCTACTCTGTCATTTCCCACTGAAATGTTTTACTGTTCTATAGTTATGAGAAGATGTTTATATGGGAGGAGGGCAGAGAGCTGATTTAAAGTGCAGCCATCTCTGACGGCCATCCGCATGCTCCTTGCTGTGTGTGACAGTATCAAAGGCTTTTGCAAAATCCAAATATATCACATAAATTGCATTACCGAGTGTTTAAAACTTACCTCCTCCTGAAAACAAATCATTGTCAGACATGAAACCATGCTGACACTCTGTTATCAGATTACTTTATACCATATATTTCAGAATCCCATCCTTCAAATAATTTCCCCCGGCTCATCCATAAATAAATCAAATACAGTTTATTAATTACTGAACTTGGTTTCTTTAGCACTCACTGGTGGGTGCCATGTGGGCCGGGGGCTTTACCTGTCTTATTCTTGTTGAAGCGTAACTGCATCCAGGGCCGCCATGAGAGGGCTACTGAGGGTACAGCTGTAAGGGGCCCGGACAGCTTAAACCAGGGGTGTCCAACCTTTTAGCTTCCCTGGGCCACATTGGAAGGCAACAAGTTGTTTAGGGCCACACATAAAATACACTAACACTAATGATAGCTGATCATCCAAAAAAACCATAGAAAACATTGCTAATGCTCCTTGTTGTTGCTCAGTGCTTCAATGACATGCTAATGGCTGCTGTCAAACATCAAGTGATATTGTTACAACATTTTATGAAGGGCTTCAATACAGCAGTCATTAAGACAGGAAGATAAGGTCCATGATGCTCCAGGACCAGGTGAGTTTATGCACTGGTCAGCGTCCCTTGAAATAATAATAAAAAATAAAACCCTTAACTTACCTTTTAATCGGCTTGTTCTCTGATCCTCTTCTCTTGTTTATTCCGTTTCACTGCTGCTGATAGTTCGCACGGGTGACTCCTATGTGCTGTGCTCCGCAATGGATGTCGGACGTGATGACGTCACGCCCAACATTCACTGTGAGCGCCGCACGGAGGAGGAGACCAAGGAGGGACCGGGTGACCACAAGGTAAGTATTTTCTTATCTTTTTCTTTTTTTGCAGAATTTTTTTTTTCATTAACAGCGCTGCCCCCTTGCCACAACCAAAACTCCAGCTGGGCCACATTTACAGGCATGTTGGGCCGTATGCGGCCCGCGGGCCACCGGTTGGACAACCCTGGCTTAAACATAAATCATTTTAGGTCATCTATTTTATTTGAAAAGCTGCTACCTTTTTTTTTTTTTTACCATACATTTGATATTTTTACAGACACTTTTTATGTTACACACCTTCTTATTACCTCTTCTATATCCACTCCCACTGCTTCACCATTTTTCTTGACTACACCCTGTTCTGTGTACACTGTCTTGCACAATGCTTCTTTCTTCACCCCCCCCCCCCCCCAAAGACTGTAAGTAGTAAATCTCCCCCAGCACAGGTGTACCCCTCCCCGTAGAGGTGCAGCCTGTACCTACCTTAGAGCCTGTAGCTGGGAATCAAGTCAACTTTATTTTCTGTACGCTCTCTCTTGTAGCTTTACAACATGTCTCTTCTCTAGAGAACCAACTAACTTCCTGTTTTATTGAAGTTTTACAGACACCTTTATTGTGAGCTGTGATGTCTATTTGATAGCTCTGTCTATCTGCTCTGACTAATTGTATATGCTCAGTCATTTCCTTTGTGACACGGTAAGATATCTGGACTTCCCCAAACATCACAATGCTGTCTGTTTTGTGATACACAACTTCAAGTTACCGGAATGAACTGCACGGCTCCAATCTCTACACAAAAAGTCGCAGTTCAGAATGGTTCTAAAATAGCAAAAAAATAAAAATGAATATAATATGCCCCTATATGTGAAAATGACAAATGGGTACTTGTAGCGGACAGCGGACAATCAGTGAGCAGGAGACGGGCAAGGTCCACAATTGTTTCTTTTTATTATGTAAAGTGCAGAAACACAGCGACAACAGGTGCACAGCAAGAAGGTGAGAACACAACAGCAAGTGTCTGGGAAGGTAACTTGTGTCAGGATACTCAGCCCTAGGAGCAGTACTAGGCCATACAGAGCTTCTCAGCAATACTCTCCTGGCAGATAGGATCACTCTGGGAGGTCAGGTCTTATAAAGATGGTAGCCCTGCCCAGTTATGTGAGGAAGGGGTGGAGCTATCAGGTTCCATGAGAACTTAACCCCTTCCTCACATGTGGCAGATTCCCACCCTGCCACAGTACTATATATTGATTCACATCTATACTCTTAGTAGTTGCAGACACTAATAATCAGGGAGCAAATAAAATGGTATAATAATAAAAAGTAACTGCTGCAATTGTCAAATTGTAAGTGGAATATGCAAAGTAAAGGAAGTAAAAAAGGTTTCATATAAGGGTAAGCGCAGAATTTTTCTAATAGGGAGTCCAACTAAGGGCTGTCTTTCCCCCTGGGCACGCTGGGCAGTCCCCCCCACAAGCATAGGGGCCTCATAGGCAGAGCCCAATAGAAAAATCTATTCATCCATGTATCAAGGCACAGCTGTACAGGGTGTTTTTTAATGTGTAAACACTGATTTTTGTTGCAGATACCAATAGATATAAACTTAATTTTATTGATAATTTACATTTCTATTCCTGTGAGTGGTTGTGTAGGTAGGAGCCCAAGTGCGCTGCTTTGCCTGGGGGCCCAAAATGTTGGTAAGATAGCCCAGGTCCAACTTCCCATTAAAGTATGCAGCCCACAAAACAAGCTTAGTTTTGCATATATAAATTTCTGTTTCACCTCAAGATTTCAATTAAAATCAGAGCCCCCCCATCCATCTCAAGCACTCTCAGCTCTCAAATTGCGCACCTAGCCCCTCTCCTCCTGTGACTGGCAGTTTGGCGCTTGTTTGTGACATCATAGCCAAGCACCACACTCCCGGCACACTCCCGGCATAACACTCACATGTAAGAACATACTTGCCAACTTTGGAGATCACCCCCCCACAGGAGATCTCCAATTCTCTCGTAGTGAGTCGCAAGCTGTAGCAAGTGTTAATTGCATCCAAGATGCAGGCGGATATGGAGCTTGCTGCACATGCGCGATAGTGTTTTTTTGTTCGATGCGCCTAAAACGGACTTTGCGTCCAACTCTAAATGAGGTCCATGGTGCACAGGCTGAGCAGCCAGAACACTCTGCTGAGGTCTGTTATTTTGGTCATCTTCCACTTATTAATTGCCTAATATCGCTGCCAGTATTGCAGTGTTTGTTAACAGCTTTATACTTTTCTTTTGACCTTTTTTAAGGGGTTAAGTGTGCATAGCGCTTTCTACTTCTCTGTTTAAACCTGAAGATGTTGGCAAGATGATTTGGAGGTGGTTGCGGCTCTACCTAGAGGACTCAGTGCAGCCACCACACAGAAGAAGGAGGAAGTTTTAGAAGAGATATGTGTTAGATACACTTTATTAGTGAGTGTATCTAGCTAATGATTAAATGTAGGTTGTCTGTGAGTATGGTTTATTTTGAGTCACTTTAAAGGACATTTAATTGTGCCATATTTTTAAACCACGGAATCCTTTTATAAACACAGTGTATATCTATCTATATATATCTATGTACATTTTTATTGTGGAGGATTTTAGATACCTTAATATTGACTAGTGCATTGAGACTACCAGAGCGGTGGAGGAAAGCAGGTTATTGAGCTGGTAGAAGACAACCACTTGCTTCAAATTGCAGAAGAGGCAACTGGAATTTTTTTTACTATCAAATACTATAAAGGTTTTTATGAAACATGGAAATAAAGCGGAGCATAGGGTAAAATAATCATCATGGTATAGTCTCATTCGTAATTAGTTTGAAGCAAATATGAATGTAGAGGGGGTAAATGCCTGGCCTTAGTGTCTCTTGCCATGTCTCTCAAGTAATATAGCTTGTTAATTGGAATGTTGGAACATGGTTTGCATAATTAAAAGCTTTGTTAATAAACTTTCCTACAACCCCTGCCACGAAATAGACATTTACATAAGTTCTAAAACCAATAACTGCAGGGACACTGCTGGATCTCAAACGTAGTATTCTTCATAGTTATAACAGTTCTTTTTTTATCAATGTAGTATCTACTATAACTTAGCCCTTATCTCAGCAATTAATATAATACAGATACTGATAAATAGTAGTGCAAGTTGATAGCATCATATATATATATATATATATATATATATGGGTTGGGTACTAAATATCGGTGTGTAACACCGACACTACTTACCCCGACCTAGTTATTCCGAAAGTGGGAATGTACCGGAGATATGTTGATGTTCCCGGCTGTTTAATAAAGCTGACTTGTAAGAATTTCTACAGATTGACAGCCCGGGACCCAGAATTACATCACTTGTGAACGCGCCACTATTACTGTTGGTCTTAAGGGGGCACTGTAACTAAGAGACGGCTGGACAATGCTGTTAATAATCCTTGTACATTGTCCAGCCAGCTCTTAGTTACAGTGCCCCCTTAAGACCAGCAGTAATAGTGTCGCGTTCACAAGTGACTTCCGTAATAATAACTAGGTCGGGGTAAGTAGTGTCGGCGTGTGATATGTCGTTAAAGTGACTACCACCGAGATATATATACAGGACATATATATATATATATATATATATATATATATATATATGTACTGTATATATAGTACACTGCATACTTATTGAAAAAGTTGTAAAAGCTTATCTGGATATGAGCTAGATAAGCCACACAGCAGGTACTGTTCAATAGATTTACAGCAAATGATTTGATATACTCAAACATGTTTGTAACTCCAAAACCAGAACTGTGTCAGAACTACCATTGGTGCAGCAAGTGGGGTGCATCGGGGCCCATTGAAATAATGGGGCCCACTGCACAGGGAACTAGTGAGCTGTGGACTCTGATACACTTTTCCCTGCTTCCTTGCATCGGGTCCCACAGCTCACTAGTTCCGCCTCTGCACCAGAATAACTATAATAAATAAAATGTTGGTTTTCTATTAATGTCAAAGTATAACTTTAGTTCATATGTCTACAGAGAACATTGCAAAACCCTAGATGCCACTGTGCCAATTAGCTGTATATACAAATGTTCTGTAAGGTTGTGTGCTGCCCCTGCTGGACACCAGCTGTCAGTGACATCTAGGTGTCTAATAAGGACCCATTCCTGTGGTTCCTCCCCACCCAGTCATTGCACTGAACACTGTGTGCTACAGCTTAATGATCACAACAAGCACCTTGGGACCACACTGAGCCTGTAAAGTCACAGTTGCCTACTCTCCCGGAATGTCCAGGAGACTCACAAATTTTTGTGAGCTCTCCTGGACTGCTGGGAGAGCAGGGCAACCTCCCAAATCCTGCCCGCTTCGTTGGTGAAGTGGGTGGTGGAGGGGATAATCGTGTTACCTGGCCCGCGCCCCCTGTTCTAATAGGCCAAAATTGGTATCGCGTAGCAGGGGGCGTGATCTAATGATGTGCTTAACGTGGCCATGCCCCCAATACACGGCCTACTTTGGAGAACTCCCGGAGGGTGATCTCCAAAGTTAGCAAGTGTGTGTGTAAAGTTTGTCTTTAAAGCTGCACTGTCACCTAGATAAAAGATATTACTAAGGTGTCCCTTACCCTAACCAGAGACCTACTTACCGCCATTTTTCCTGGGACTCTTTTGGTTCTGTAATACAGAACCAGTAAATCAATTTTCTTTGCCCCTTTAAAATGGGGTGGAAGGGGTGTGTTAGGAAGTCCCCCTTGTCAGCAGCCCCTATGGCTGCGGCTAAAGGGAGGAACACATTAATAACATCTTTAGGTAGTGCAGCTTTAAGTGAAATTAACACATCTTGTAATAAATAGTAAACATGTCATGTAAAACAACATGTTTCTAAGCTGTTTTTATTCTACTTAATGTGGTCTTTCATTTTGCCTTTATTTGTTAAAATGGAAACCAAGTAAGTGGGTCAGTTTGTGACTCATTTTTTGGTTTTGAATTCATTATGTGTTTCCTTTTAAATGTTTATGAAATGACAACCTGTGTCTCTAGCTGTGGTGGAGCTACAAGTCCAAAGAGATCATGCAAGGACTTAGTTTCCCAACAGCGGTGGAAGCGCAGGTGGTAAGATATTTCTGTAAAGCATTATGCAGTAAAGGCAGATAATGGCCGTTGATGCAGTATCACTGGAAGCTGGGCCCCCCGAGGATGCTCTGTTCCCAGGACAATCCTGATTTTTGTTACTGGAAATCCTTATGTCGGATTGTTTATTTTACCAGAATTCAGACTCTTGTTTTACCTAAATGAATGTAAGCGGGAATAGCTTCCTATAACACTCTTGCTGCATTTTGCATCTAAAAGGAAACGATTGGTGGTGTTATTGTCTGAGAAAACATCATGTCACAATTTACCCTGTAATATATTTAAACTATCTCAAAGGAACATATTTATAGCTAGTAGCTACAGTAAATTAGTTCTCAATAACTTATTTATATTAATACTGGTTGGATGACATCATATAACAATTTCAGTCTCTTATCTAACTAGGTTTTAATTTATTTTAACACTCCATTGTATGATTGTATTTTTGAATTAAATAGGGGACATTTATGAAAATGACTCAGTGGGTAACTTTGAGCAACATTGCTGGTACATGGTATATGTGTGTGTGTGTGTGTGTGTGAGAGACAGAGAACAGGGATATTCAGTTAGTCCCTAGTGTTACCTTCATTTTTCTTTTCTCTTGTATTGAGATACACAGTTCCATCCAGACATAGATCTGATGGCAACATCATCATCATCATCATTTATTTATATAGCGCCACTGATTCCGCAGCACTGTACAGAGAACTCATTCACATCAGTCCCTGCCCCATTGGAGCTTACAGTCATACACAAACACACAGACACACAGACTAGGGTTAATTTTGATAGCATCCAATTAACCTACTAGTATGTTTTTGGAGTGTGGGAGGAAACCGGAGCACCCGGAGGAAACCCACGCAAACACAGGGAGAACATACAAACTCCACACAGATAAGGCCATGGTCGGGAATTGAACTCATGACCACAGTGCTGTGAGGCAGAAGTGCTAACCACTTAACCACCACGCTATGCCCTTATACATTGTTAGATGCTCTCATCATCTGATCGCATTTACCGTCCATCCCTACTGACATTAGGGATGAGCGCACTCGGATTTATGAAATCCGAGCCCACCCGAACGTTGCGGATCCGAGTCGGATCCGAGACAGATCCGGGTATTGGCGCCAAATTCAAAAGTGAAACTGAGGCTCTGACTCATAATCCCGTTGTCGGATCTCGCGATACTCGGATCCTATAAATTCCCCGCTAGTCGCCGCCATCTTCACTCGGGCATTGATCAGGGTAGAGGGAGGGTGTGTTAGGTGGTCCTCTGTGCTGTTTAGTTCTGTGCTGTTTAGTTCTGTGCTGTTTAGTTCTGTGCTGTTTAGTTCTGTGCTGTTTAGTTCTGTGCTGTTTAGTTCTGTGCTGTGCTGTGCTGTGCTGTGCTGTGCTGTGCTGTGTTCTGCAGTATCAGTCCAGTGGTGCTGTGTGCTGTGCTCTGTCCTTCTGAGGTCAGTGGTGCTGCTGGGTCCTGTGCTGTGTCCTGTTCAGTCCAGTGGTGCTGTGTCCTGTGCTCTGTGCTTCTAAGGGCATAGTTATTTCCCCAATATTCCCCTGTGTTTAAAAAAATAAAAAAAAGTTTTTTTAAAAAATACCAAAAACTACTTTAATTTTTTTTAATTACCACAAAATTTGCACAACCAATCCTGCAGTATAAGCCCATTGGTACTGCAATATTACCAAGTTCACACATTCAGCAGTAAAAGTCCAGTGGTACTGCAATATTACAAAGTTTACACATTCTGCAGTATCAGTCCAGTGGTGCTGTGTCCTGTGCTCTGTCCTGCTGAGTTCCGTAGTGCTGCTGGGTCCTGTGCCGTGTCCTGTTCAGTCCAGTGGTGCTGTGTCCTGTGCTCTGTGCTTCTAAGGGCATAGTTATTTCCCCATTATTCCCAAGTTTTTAAAAAATAAAAAAAAAGTAAAAAAAAAAAAAAAATTAAAAAAAAAATAAAAAAATATAATAATTATAACCAAATTTGCAAAACCAATCCAGCAGTATAAGTCCATTGGTACTGCAATATTACCAAGTTCACACATTCTGCAGTATCAGTCCAGTGGTGCTGTGTCCTGTGCTCTGTCCTGCTGAGTTCCGTAGTGCTGCTGGGTCCTGTGCCGTGTCCTGTTCAGTCCAGTGGTGCTGTGTCCTGTGCTCTGTGCTTCTAAGGGCATAGTTATTTCCCCACTATTCCCAAGTTTTTTAAAAATAAAAAAAAAGTAAAAAAAAAAAAAAAATTTAAAAAAAAAAAAATATATAATAATTATAACCAAATTTGCAAAACCAATCCAGCAGTATAAGTCCATTGGTACTGCAATATTACCAAGTTCACACATTCTGCAGTATCTTGTGCTACATATAATGGAGACCAAAAATTTGGAGGATAAAGTAGGGAAAGATCAAGACCCACTTCCTCCTAATGCTGAAGCTGCTGCCACTAGTCATGACATAGACGATGAAATGCCATCAACGTCGTCTTCCAAGCCCGATGCCCAATCTCGTAGTACCGGGCATGTAAAATCCAAAAAGCCCAAGTTAAGAAAAAGTAGCAAAAAGAGAAACTTTAAATCATCTGAGGAGAAACGTAAAGTTGCCAATATGCCATTTACGACACGGAGTGGCAAGGAACGGCTTAGGCCCTGGCCCGTGTTCATGACTAGTGGTTCAGCTTCACCCACGGATCTTAGCCCTCCTCCTCCTCCCCCCCCCTACAAAAAATTGAAGAGAGTTATGCTGTCAGCAACAAAACAGCAAACAACTCTGCCTTCTAAAGAGAAATTATCACAAATCCACAAGGCGAGTCCAAGGATGTTGGTGGTTGTCAAGCCTGACCTTCCCATCACTGTACGGGAAGAGGTGGCTCGGGAGGAGGCTATTGATGATGTAGCTGGCGCTGTGGAGGAACTTGATGATGAGGATGGTGATGTGGTTATTGTAAATGAGGCACCAGGGGGGGAAACAGCTGATGTCCATGGGATGAAAAAGCCCATCGTCATGCCTGGTCAGAAGACCAAAAAATGCACCTCTTCGGTCTGGAGTTATTTTTATCCAAATCCAGACAACCAATGTATGGCCATATGTAGCTTATGTAAAGCTCAAATAAGCAGGGGTAAGGATCTTGCCCACCTAGGAACATCCTCCCTTATACGTCACCTGAATAACCTTCATAGTTCAGTGGTTAGTTCAGGAACTGGGGCTAGGACCCTCATCGGTACAGGGACACCTAAATCCCGTGGTCCAGTTGGATACACACCAGCAACACCCTCCTCGTCAACTTCCTCCACAATCTCCATCAGATTCAGTCCTGCAGCCCAAGTCAGCAGCCAGACTGAGTCCTCCTCAATACGGGATTCATCCGAGGAATCCTGCAGCGGTACGCCTACTACTGCCACTGCTGCTGTTGCTGCTGTTAGTCGGTCATCTTCCCAGAGGGGAAGTCGTAAGACCGCTAAGTCTTTCACAAAACAATTGACCGTCCAACAGTCGTTTGCCATGACCACAAAATACGATAGTAGTCACCCTATTGCAAAGCGTATAACTGCGGCTGTAACTGCAATGTTGGTGTTAGACGTGCGCCCGGTGTCCGCCATCAGTGGAGTGGGATTTAGAGGGTTGATGGAGGTATTGTGGCCCCGGTATCAAATTGGGTACCGGGGCCACCCCACTATGCAGTCCAGATACTTGTTTGGTGGAATTCAGACCAGTTGAGGGTTTTATTATTATTATATTGTGTGGACCACTCTATCTATACCACACTACAACTCTATATACCACTCTATTTCATACTTTAATTCTATTTCATACTTTAATTCTATTTAATACTTTAATTCTATTTCATACTTTAATTCTATTTCATACTTTAATTCTATTACTAATTACCATAAAGAGGAACAAAATAAACCAATTTTACCAAAAGTATAATATGACTTAGACTTACAAACACTACACTTGAAAGATGGTGCCTTTAAATGAAAAAGTCAGTCTTCATTGCACGACTATGTGCAACTGGGACAGTTTTTTGGGTTTACAAAGTCAAACAATAACACTTTGACCCTGTCTGTCTGGGATCTCAATGACGAATTGTCTGTACCATGTTTGGAGGAGGTATTGTGGCCCCGGTATCAAATTGGGTACCGGGGCCACCCCACTATGCAGTCCAGATACTTGTTTGGTGGAATTCTGACACGTGGAGGGTTTTTTAATTATATTGTGGCCTCGGTACCAAATTGTGTACCGGGGCCACCACACTACGCAGTCAAGATAGATAGATGCGTATCATAGATAAAGTACATTCAGTGGTGTGGGGCAAATTGAAAAATATTCAAAATGCACTGACATTATCAAAAACAAGAGGTTGTCACACGCTAAAACTCCAACATGTATATGATGGAGAGGATGGAGGAGCAGCCGTATGTGTAGTGTAATGCAGACCTGTTGAAGGTTTTTTATATATTTTATTGTGGTGCCCAGTGCCCACTCCTCTACGCAGTCCAGGTACATTTATTGGTGCGATTCATAAAAGTTCAGGGTTTTTAATATATATTGTGGTGACCCACTCCTCTACGCAGTCCAGGTACATTTATTGGTGCGATTCATAAAAGTTCAGGGTTTTTAATATATATTGTGGTGACCCACTCCTCTACGCAGTCCAGGTACATTTATTGGTGCGATTCATAAAAGTTCAGGGTTTTTAATATATATTGTGGTGACCCACTCCTCTACGCAGTCCAGGTACATTTATTGGTGCGATTCATAAAAGTTCAGGGTTTTTAATATATATTGTGGTGACCCACTCCTCTACGCAGTCAAGGTACATTTATTGGTGCGATTCATAAAAGTTCTGGGTTTTTAAGATATTGTGGTGACCCACTCCTCTACGCAGTCCAGGTACATTTATTGGTGCGAATCATAAAAGTTCAGGGTTTTTAATATATATTGTGGTGACCCACTCCTCTACGCAGTCCAGGTACATTTATTGGTGCGATTCATAAAAGTTCAGGGTTTTTAATATATATTGTGGTGACCCACTCCTCTACGCAGTCCAGGTACATTTATTGGTGCGATTCATAAAAGTTCAGCATTTTTAATATATATTGTGGTGACCCACTCCTCTACGCAGTCCAGAAAGATACCTTGTTGCAACGTTTTGGACTAATAACTATATTGTGAGGTGTTCAGAATACACTGTAAATTAGTGGAAATGCTTGTTATTGAATGTTATTGAGGTTAATAATAGCCTAGGAGTGAAAATAAGCCCAAAAACTTGATTTTTAAACTTTTTATGTTTTTTTCCAAAAAAATCCGAATCCAAAACCTTAAATCCGAACCGAGACCTTTCGTCAAGTGTTTTGCGAGACAAATCCGAACCTCAAAAATAACGAAAATCCGGATCCAAAACACAAAACACGAGACCTCAAAAGTCGCCGGTGCACATCCCTAACTGACATCAGATATACCCAAACCACATGTCAGTGGGGAACAGTGGTGTTTTTGGATCAATAAACATTGGGTTATATTTACTAAACTGTGGGTTTAAAAAAATTGGAGATGTTGCCAATAGCATCCAATCTGATTCTAGTTATCATTTATTTAGTACATTCTACAAAATGATAGCTAGAATCTGATTGGCTGATATAAGCAACATCTCCACTTTTTCAAACCCGCAGTTTAATAAACATACCCCATTGTCACTTAAGTTTAATTAGGACTAAAATGGGTACCATTAGTCTGTGTCTCTGACTGTAATCCCTCTTACTGCTCTTTTCTCAGACTACTCACCAGGGGAGGGCTGGCAAATTTAAGTCCAGGGGGCATGACCTTACTCAGCAGCCTATTTAAATGGGAAAAAAATTCAGGTGGCCGAGTGACCCAGCCCAAGTTAGCCCACTATGGCACCGGCCCAGGGGGAATATGCCCCCTGTCCCCCAGCCCAGCCTGTCCCTGTTACACGCAGAGTAGATTCATGAACAAATTGCTAGATGGTCTTCCAATGATCTGTTTGGAAATATATCCCAAATCCTAGGTCTAATCATTTCTAAAATGCTCCCACTAGCTCACAATTTCATTGGAAGTGTTTCCCTGTTCAAGGAGCTGGGGGGATGCATTCCCTACCTACAATTCACTTGCACAACGTCATTGGTTTGACCTCGACTAGCACGCAAAGCCTTCCACGCTAATCAGTTCAGACCATTGGCTACTGGTAACTCGGAAGGCTACCATAGACAAACAGGACATCCAGTTGTCCTGATACATATAATAATAAATAAGTTGGATGTATACATTTAATTGTAGAGGGTGTATTACACGTGAGCGTACCCTATAAGTTCACTATATCACTCTCTGATTTTAACTGCAGCAAAAGTAGAGTAATGGTTCCAAGCTTAGTGCCGTGGACCCTATTGTGCCACGTCTCTAGGGTCCTTGTCTAATAGACATGTGATCTACAGAACCTCAGGCCCATTTCTTAGCAGCCTCTGTGCTGGCACCAGGGTTGTAAGGTTACCCTCATCATGGGGTCTCCCAACCACAAATGCCAGCCAGTGCTGGTCTGATTGGTTTAGTAGAGGGGGCACGCACAAACATGAGTGCCGCTTTGTACTTATAGCTACCATCCTGAGCACAGAAAGCACAGGGGTCAATGGTTCCTTTGTGCCTTAAGAAAAAAGAGGCCCTCAAGAGGTATCAACATTGCCACCACTGAATAGGGGTAATAGATATTTTTTTCTTTTTCCTGATATTTTTGTAGCTTAAGAAAGTAGAATATTTTTTACAATGTACCCAGTGGACTATGACAGATCAAAACTGCAGAACTGTGCACAGAATGAGGGTTGAGTTTCTGTGTGTTTTGTTTACCATATTTTATTTATTTTGAATTTATTTATTTTCCAACTGTTACCTAGGAATAAACCACCTGTGGCTCAATAATTGCTGTGGAACTAGAAGATCCAGCAAACCATAGTGTTGCACTCCAAGCAGCTGCTAAAACTGGTTTTCTGTTACAAGTTCTATTTTGATATACCATCTTAAAGAAATAGGACAGTTACTTTAGTGTCCCCTCCAAACTATTAGGTAACATTTCAGCCACACATGTATTGACGCACTAGCTTTAGACTCTTTGGGGGGAATCCAATTAGCCGCGATGTTCCGCAGCACATTGCGGGTGTGTATTGTTACCATTACTACGGTAAAATCTCCGCTCTTTTACCCTCGCGCCCCATAGAGGATAATTCTGTAAAAATCCTGCGGCCGCAATGTTCTGAAGAACATCGCGGGTAATTGAATTCCCCCCTTAAACATGTTCTTACATAGCTCTAATTATGAAGGAACTGATTTGTACATCATATCAATAAGATATCAACTGGTGATGCCATCTCATTACACCTCCAGATACAAGGAACCATTTAAGAGATTATGAGCAGATTTTGTAGGAGCCCTGATATAATACATAAAGCTTTCACCACTATTAGTGACAGGTGCTAGAGATGCAGTCTGGCCAGAGGAACATAATATTTTGGACCTGTCTTCTCATCTCCTCCTATTGTGAGAGGGTCATATAAATGTGTGCAGCAACTGAGAGAATGGAGCTATGTCTTGTCCTTTACTTAATGTTGCTCCACCTGAATTGGACATATTCATATAACCTGATCATACTATGGAACCCAAACATAATAAGCTCTTAATACCACAAATGCATGGTCTGGATATGCATTTTGTATTAATCGCTTGTCTATATATATTTCTTCCAATGATAAAAACGCTATGATGTTGTGATATCACCACTCCCTTGTTTGCTCCACCTGTAACCTGGCTCTGAATATGTAGAAGCATGAACCTTGGCAGTATTTCACACATTGAGAAAGTTTAGCTACATTAGAGGGATTCATCTCCACCAAGGTACATTAACCCTTAAGATAACGAAAGGTTAGAGCAGGGTGGTCCAACTGGCAGTCCATGGAATGGATGCTCTCCACCAAGGTTTTATTCTGGATTCCATCAGACCTGACCATCCATAGCAACCTCCATAGAGACATCCTTGTTTAATAGCATTCGACCTGCATGCATACATTCAATATATTTATATATAAAATATATGCGGCACTCTTCATCTAAACACATAAACAACACTGGTATCAAATGCAGCTTTGAGCCAAGAGAAGCCTTTACTGCTTCAGGAGGCTTTTCTTAACTTTCAGAAGAGAAATGGTAATGTAAGCAACGTTGCATTCAAGATGAAGAAACAAGTCATATCATCATAGAAATAGGACAAGATGATCAATAGATACATTGAACAATGTCTAGTTATTTTTAGTGCAAGTCGTATTGCTAGCAATTACTAGTGTAGTACTATGGAAAGCAGTTCTCCACATATATGGTTTCAATCCTAAATTATTTCAAAATTTAAAAAAACCTGGCACCAGTATTAGAAGAAAATGGAAGCAAGCCCAGGTCCCTTTGCATGTATAGCTTTTTTTTTTAAAGATTTTATTTTTGCAAGGGTCAACCAAAAGTAACATTCTGTACAGCACTGTGTCATAAACATATGAAGAATACATATGTATTATAACACACAGCGTCTTGTTAGAAAAGCGTATTAGTAAGGATGTTGACCCAATTTTTTCCAAAAAAGCAACAATTTTAGAAAAAGAAGTAAGACTGAGAAGAGTAAGGAGGGGGGGCGGCGTGGCGGACCGCCTAAGAGTAAGAGAGAGCACCGCCTAAGAGTAAGAGAGAGCACCGCCTAAGAGTAAGAGAGAGCACCGCCTAAGAGTAAGAGAGAGGAAAGAGTGTAGTAGAATATAGGAGAAGATAAAGAAAGAGAAGAGATGGGAGGGATGGAAAAGGGAAGGAAAGAAAGGATCCAGATGGAGTGATGTTGTAGAATCACATGAAAAAAGGGGTTTGGATTTGGAAGTATGAGGTCCACGGCGCCCAAACCTTAGTGAATGACTTAGAGGTATGCATGTATACCTTTATCTCTTGAGTCTTTAGGGCAAACAACAAATATATATGACTCCTAAAAGAGACAGTTCCACACAGTAAGTAAATATTGCGTTCACAGGACCTGACCGAGAGTTTGTCTGCAGATTTCTGACATTCATGAATTGACCATACTGTTCAGGAACCCCTTCCACTGAAGTAAAGTAACAGGAGACCAAGGGCACGCAGTTTGATAGCATGACGAAAACAGTTTGAACTTAGATGTTCCCTGGACTCAGGTGCTATAGGGAAAAAAAAGGAAGACACTTTCTGTCATTCCCTGTCTTTAGTGGTCTTAGTCATTCTGGATTATGCGTTGCATACCATAAAGAACAACAAAAGAACCAATGCGTCCTTACCAGTGTCAAACAAGTTTTTCCGAATCTGGTGCTTAAATGCAGGCTCATTTTAATACGTGTTTATGGACCAGTAGCAAAGTTTGGACTCATGTTCTTCTGTAGTCTTGTAATCCTGTGTCAGGGCACATATTGCAGTCTTGGTTACAGAATACATTTACAAGAGGTTATCCATAGAATGTCAGAAATGTGAACCCACTATGCCACTTTGTCTTGGTGAAGCTGGGGCACAGCGTCCAGTGGGAACCCTAACTTTCACGAGTAAACTCTGCAAGAGAATTATAGGATTCAACAGGGGAAACTCACAGGTCATGGGCCCCTGGCTAGTTTTGCTAGGCAGCTGCTGACTAACAGAAAGGTGGTTATGGAAAATCCAAGGTTGGAAATGGCAGCTTTGGGTCAAATTAGTCTTCAAGTCCAAGGTCAGGATGGGCAACATAGATTGCTAATTGGATAACATGCCAAGGTCAGGGTCGTAAGAAAGCAATCAAGGTCAGAACAAGCCTTGGCAGTATACCAGGAACCAGGGGATCACAATGAATGGAGTTTTAACATTATAACATAAAAAATATGTTGCTCAGGCACAAACCAGGGGCTGAGCATGTTTAAATAGAGGCCCGGATGACATCACGAACATATGCCCGAACAAGGTCACTCACATTAAGAGGCTTTCCTAATCAGAAGTATCTATAAAGCTAGCTCAGGAGATTTGTGATCAGGTGCAATGCAAACGGAAATATTACCTGAGGTGGAGCAAACATTTTAACATAAGGGCAGAGATCCACGTTTCTTTTTCCCATTGTAGCAGAGTACCAGTTTGCCTTCATTTTCATATTCTTTGGTATAGGACATAGGCTTCAATAAGGAGAAATAATGATAGCTATTCCAGTGTGCTTGGGTGTGCTTACATAGAAACATTTAGCCAAAGTAACCAGTGGATTGGTCCGTTTGTAGGTGCAGAATTTCATAGAGACTACTCAGCACAAGCTCTATCCACAGGATACAATTGTATCTACTCAGCAGATCAGCAGTTGTGTCTTACGGCAATGAAAATACACAAATCTGCCTAAAGCAAATAGAATTCTCTGAAGGTGGACTTCCCCTTTACGTTCATTTCCTATGTCAAGTACAAATAATAGACTTGTACTCTTCCTAAGAGACAGATTACACACATGCGAGATTCCCTTTGTATGTGTATAGAACATTTGTCCTTTGGCATAAGTATAATTATTTTGATAGCTAATTTTATTGGTAACATTATGACAAACAGAAGATGCTGTGACAGCCACGGTGCAATGATTTGGGCTTATATTTAATGGATGGCACTAATTCCAAGCAATTTCCCCTACAGTATTTCTTTTCACCTTTGGGATTTATGAGCCTGTACAGTTGTCGGAAGAAGCCGCATCTCATCACACTTACACAAAGAGGTTTCCTCTGGGGAATAAACCTCCGGGGACAGAGGCAGTATGTATTCATTTTCCTCTTGCCAGAATGCACTTCAGTGCCAGAGAGCGGTGCTCTGCGCTGCCAGCCACTGGGATAATGACGAGGTTAAACAGCCATTGTCTGATAACATGCTGAAGCCTTGGGAATACATGTTGCACAATGTCAGGATGAGCTTCAGGGGAAATTGGATCCCACTAATGGAAGCGCATGGTCTCCAATTTTATTCCAATGATAAGCACATTGGGACATTTTAAAAGGTGAAATATGCAGCAAAATAATCAGGTTTTATTTTGATAGAAGATGTACTTTCTCTTACATTGACGGGCATGCAGAGTAAAATCTTAATACAATCTTATGATTACATGGGACACTGTCTATACAAGTACTGTTTAATAAATTCCAGAGGGTATAGTTGCTAAACTGCGGGTTTGAAAAAGAAGAGATGTTGCCTATAGCAACCAATCACTCTCTAGCTGTCATTTTGTAGAATGTACAAAATAAATGATAACTAGAATCTGATTGGTTGCTATAGGCAACATCTACACGTTTTCAAACCCGCAGTTTCATAAATATACCCCCAGGTCTTTAAGGAAGATGCTTCCATGTACCTGCCTCTAATACACATTGGAGGTCACTTACTATGAGGAAAGAGCAACTTAGCACATAAAGTTCACACATTTTGTGATGTCATTGAAACTGTTCTTACCTCACCTAGTTGGCAAATGCAACAGTTTCAGTAGGGGCAGATTTTGTAATTATACCACAACACAGACTTGACAAAACAATGACTCTGAAACTTAATTCTGCACAACTGGAGTTGACTGGACAAAATTGTAGGGACTTTTTTGGTGTGCATAGAGCCACCACCAGCTAGTTTAGAGCCATATTCCCCAGGATTAACCTGTTCCCTCATTATCAAATTTATCCGAGCTCTGTTTGCTGTTAAACCAGCAGTCATGCATATTGCATTATATGAAGATACACCAAGGGGTAAATGTATCAATGTCCGGAGTTGAAGAATCCGGACATTGATACATTTACCCCCAGGTCGTTTAACGAGGGATAAATGACCAGTGAACATTACTGGTGCTGCGCTTTTTTGAGGGAGGTTATCCAAGGACAATGATTAGGTAGGACTATGACCCATGGTCATTTTAATAAGAGGGTAAGAAGGACATCTTTCCTGGGGGAATGGGGACATTATAAGACTTCCTAGTAATGGAGCATGGATGCCATAAGCCCAAAAAGAGTTTCCATTCCAGCCCCCTGGTGTCCTTGGAAGAATAGTTTCTCCTTGTATAACAGAGGAGACTATTGTACGTGAAAGGCGAGGATCCTATGATCTCTGGGAGATAACAAAAAATGTTTAGAAACAAACATTTGTGAACTCAGCCATAGCTGTTTCATGGCTAATTAATGTCCCCCTTCATGTTTAGGTCAGTTTTAAACATTTGTCAAAGTAAAATTGATATAGTTTTTTCATGGCAGATATAGACTAATTGTGGTAGGATAGCAGAATAGATATATTTTGTATATCATGAGAATTTTATAGGGGAAAAAGGCAAAACTAGGGGGAAAAATTCCTTTTTAGAGATTCTTCCCCAAGTTAATTTTACACAAATATCGTAAACGCATTTATTTACCCTATAATTGTATTAGCCAGTTCAATATACACATGTGCTTAAGGGTGGAAATAAACGGTGATAAAAATGTCAGCGGGGGTGGTCTAATTATAGTCTGACTACCTTTCTGTGTGACACTTAAGCAGAATGCTTGGGTGTCACATATAATGACTGATGGTTTTATCATGCAGATAAGGAGATTAAGGAAGGAACTTGTTTTATTCATGTTTTTATTTGAAATTTCTTTTAAATGTTTAATTTGTTTTCTTGCTTAACTTTTTTAAACCTTTTTTTTGTTGCAGGTGCTTTAGAGCAGAGGGTGCACAATGCAGATTTGAGTTGACTGAATGCTGGAGAGCTGCAGAACATACTCAACCGCTCCCAATAAACCAGGTGATCAGCAATGCTCTAATCTGCTCATCTAGCTAAACCAGATCTTGGTACAATGGGCAATGTCAACGGTGGGAAGAAACACTGACCAGCTAACCTTTATACCCCACAAGGGTCACTAACCAACCTCAAGCCTACTCCATATGCCCCCATAATGGTCCTAGCTAACCTCTAGGGTTTTTGTGGCAGTGTATTGGGATTGGGGATGGTTTGGAGACCTTGAGCTGCAAGGTCACCTTTGGAATAAACAAAAATTGGTATTAAAAATATGTTGACAAAGTGACTTTTTAACTCCAAATTCATAATTTAACATTTTGATTTATTTACATAGTAGGCAATTTCTCAGGGAAATTGATAGTCAAGTTGTCTTTTACGACTATGTTATTTGACTGTTTATACTGTGAATGTTTATTATTATTATTTTTATTATTTATTGCTAAAGTGACAACATCTTCCATAGCACTGCAGAGTAATAACATACAGGGCATAATAACAATTACATGATTTTAACACTTACACAAATATCAGACAATATGAATGAGAACCCCGCTCAAAGAACTTGCAATTTTAAGGAAAAGACATTGAAACAAGAGATGAAATTGACAGAGTGGTTATTGTAACTCAGATTGTGCTGTAGAACATTCCTATAGTTCTTGTGATCTGATGGTTGAGAGATAGTTCCTGATTGGCTGTCCATCTATTAAATATGCAGACTTACCGGATTCGCTATGGGATCTCCTGGGGTGCAGTCCAGTTTGTCTCTATGGGTATATCTATACTTTTCTACTAATGGATTAATCAGATCAAGAAAACAAGATGGTAGGTAACTATTTATTAAATACCCTGCACTATAGAATTGAGGGGCCACATTTATTTATTATAAAACAAAGGCACAAATATTTGTAATATAACAGAGGGGGCACAAATATTTATTGCATGCAAAAGAGGGCACAAGTTTTTATTAAATAATACAAACGGGGCACTAGTATCTATTTTATTAGCCTGTTACCCACTGGCCAGGGGTTCCAGGAAGGACCCATACTACTTAGCATTTTGTCGGGCATCTCCAGAATGTTTGTTCAGGCCCCCCTTCCCCAGAGCACAGGGCCCAATGCCAAGTAGCATGGCCCACTTCTAAAGTGGAGGGAGACATGTTAGCTCAGAACGCGTGCAGCCATAAAACTACCAGTCACACGTTTATAAATATTCCCCTTAGTCTGTGAACTCCTATTTGCCTCTATTTCCGTCCCCCAAACCATGGCACTGCCCCTGTCACTTGCAGCCTTTTCCTCACTTACATCACATGAGAGTACAGTTCAGCTCACTTATTTCCTGATCTGATTGGCTGCAGGCTGTTCTAATCCTGCACACTTCAAAACTGGTTAGATACAGATGTGCGTGAAAAGAGAAATGAGAACAATAGGTTCTTTGATCATAGCCAAAAGCATAAAAAATGCATATATAGTAAAATAAATTAATATGTTTCTGTTATATAAAACAAACTGCTCAACACCTGGGCTGTCTCCATTTGGCCTCATTTACAAAACACAAAACATCATCATCATCATCATCATCATCATTTATTTATATAGCGCCAACATATTCCGTAGCGCTTTACAATTGGGGACAAACGTAATAAACTAATAAACAAACTGGGTAAAACAGACAAAGAGGTGAGAAGGCCCTGCTCGCAAGCTTACAATCTATGGGACAATGGGAGATTGACACATGAGGTTAAGTATACATTTTGCATCTTGGCCCAGCCAGACTGCAAAGGTAGGGTGACTCATAAGCTAAATGATCCTGTCACACAACAATGTTGGTCCGGGGGTAGTTGTCTTGTGTGAAATTGTGTAACAGGCTAAAGGTAGTGAGGTTAAGATGGTGGTTGAGGAATATTATAAGCTTGTCTGAATAGGTAGGTTTTCAGAGAACGCTTGAAAGTTTGTAGAACAGAGGAGAGTCTTATTGTGCGAGGGAGAGAGTTCCATAGAGTGGGTGCAGCCCGAAAAAAGTCCTGTAACCGGGAATGGGAGGATGTAATGAGGGTGGATGAGAGACGCAGATCTTTTGCAGAACGGAGTTGCCGAGTTGGGAGATATTTTGAGACAAGAGAGGAGATGTATGTTGGTGCAGCTTTGTTGATGGCCTTGTAGGTTAGTAAAAGTATTTTATATTGGATTCGGTAGAAGACAGGCAGCCAGTGTAGAGACATACAGAGTGATTCAACAGAGGAATAGCTATTTGCAAGGAAAATCAGTCTTGCCGAAGCATGCAAAATAGATTTTAGGGGTTTGAGTCTGTTTTTGGGAAGACCAGTAAGGAGGGAATTGCAATAGTCAATGCGGGAGATGATTAGTGCATGAATTAAGGTTTTAGCAGTGTCTTGTGTGAGATATGTGCGGATTCTGGAAATGTTCTTTAGATGTATGTAACATGATTTAGATATAGAGTCAATGTGGGGAACAAAGGATAGGCGTGAATCAAGGATTACACCTAGGCAGCGAGCTTGTGGGGTGGGATTTATGGTCATGTTATCAACAGAGATAGAAATGTCAGGTATGCTCTTGTTGGCGGGTGGGAATATTATTAACTCTGTTTTAGAAAGATTAAGTTTGAGTTGACGAGAGGACATCCAAGATGAAATGGCAGAAAGACAGTCAGTTACACGGGACAACACAGATGTCGAGATATCAGGAGAGGATAGATAGATTTGGGTATCATCCGCATAGAGATGATACTGAAAGCCAAAGGAACTTATTAGATTTCCAAGAGAAGCGGTATAGATAGAGAACAGCAGAGGACCTAGCACCGAGCCTTGTGGTACTCCAACTGATAGGGGAAGCGGAGCAGATGTGGCTCCAGAGAAATTAACAGTGAAAGAGCGATTAGAGAGGTAAGATGAGAACCAGGATAAAACTGTGTCTTGAAGACCTAGGGATTGCAGCGTTTGTATGAGAAGAGAGTGGTCAACGGTGTCAAATGCAGCCGAGAGATCAAGGAGAATTAGGAGAGAGTAATGGCGTTCAGTCTTAGCAGTGATCAGATCATTAACAACCTTGGTCAGCGCAGTCTCTGTGGAGTGTTGAGAACGAAAGCCAGACTGAAGAGGATCCAACAGGTTGTTTGCGGAAAGAAAGCGTGTGAGGCGAGTGTAGGCAAGTCTCTCTAGAAGCTTGGAGGGGCATGGGAGCTGAGAGATGGGACGGTAATTTGAGAGAGAGTTTGGGTCGGAGTTTTGTTTTTTTAGAATAGGAGTAATCACTGCATGCTTGTATAGTGATGGAAAGATGCCAGTAGAGAGTGAGAGATTACAGATTTGAGTTAGAGGTGAAATGAGCACAGAAGACAGGGATCTACCAATTTGCGAGGGAATAGGATCAAGAGGACAGGAGGTAGAGTAGGAAGATAAGAAGAGCGTAGAAATTTCCTCTTCATTTGTGGGGTCAAATGAAGAAAGGGTGTCAGAGGGTAGTGGGAAGGAAATGAGCTGATGGCTTGTAGAGGAGGAGGATACCATTTCTAGTCTGATCTTGTCAATCTTGTCCTTGAAGTAGGAAGCAAGATCCTGAGCACTGATAGTAGATGGAGGCAGACATAGGCTCAGGTGCACCTTGAGTATAGCACACAGGTATGCAGATTAAGAGTACAGTATTTGAAGAGAATCAATGGACATTCAGAACGAGCCGGGTAGTGAGGTCCTATGGTACGTGTACCAAGGCTCCCAAGTATTATGGAAGGATGCTACCTTATTGCTCTGAAGTTTAGTAATGTATTCTATCCTAGGCACAAACCGTACTTGATTAAAGACTTCACAGATTGAAGGGGGGTTGCATTGTTTCCAATTTCGGGCTAACTACAATTTTGCTGCACAAAAGTTGCGAAAAATGAGTTAATCTGTGACTCTATCCAAGTGTGGTAAGGGGTGGCATAAAAGGATATTAGCAAGTGATAGGTTGAGGGTAAGTCCGGTGGTGTCCGCCACAAATAAGCAAATATCAGCCCAGAAGGAGGACATTACTAGGCAGGAACACCAAATGTGCTTAAAGTCACCCTGAAAACCACACCCCTTCCAGCAAAAGTTGGAGGTATTTGGGAAAGTGCTAGGTAGGCAGGTGGGGACCAGGTACCATCTAGTGAGAATTTTATAGGAGTTTTCTTTAATAGCGACGCTGATGGAGTTTTTAGAGACCCGGGCATAGATAGTATCCAATATTTTGTCCCCTAGAGGGTGGCCCAGGTCAGCTTTCCAGTTCATAATATAGGGAGCAGTAGAAGAATCCTTTGCATCAAACACAGAGTGGTAGAGGAGGAAAAGGTTCCCTTGTAATTGGCATTATACAGACAATTGTGTTCAATTAGGAGAAGCACAAAGGGGGATGTACTACCAAAGGTGCCGAGAGGGGGGAGCGGGTACTAATTACCGGGACCAGGGCGTTCCAGGGGGACCGGGCCTGCACTGCAGACTACCAGCTTTTTTTTCTCTTTCAACTTGTCAGGAGGGGACAGAGCCAATCGGGAGAGGGTCGGAGCTAATCGGACCTACGCTGTCATTAATGGAGAGAACGGATGGCAGCAGGTAAGTACAAGGGGGTGGGGGTGTTATATGCCTGGCATTGTATATCTATGTGGAATTGTGTGTGTATGGCACTGTGTGTGTGTGTGTGTGTGTGTGTGTGTGTGTATGTATATGTGTATATATGGCAGGGTGTGTGTGTGTGCGTGTATATGTATATATGGCAGTGTGTGTGTGTGTGTGTGTGTGTGTGTGTGTGTGTGTGTGTGTGTGTATATATATATATATATATATATATATATATATATAGCGATAGACATGAAGTAGGCGCCTTCTTTGGATAGATGTGTTCAAAAATATGCGTACCAGAATGCTGATAATAAAAGGCACTTCAAAGGTTATAGATGGTTCTTCTAGGTGTCCTTTCAGAGATATCTTGGGAGATCAGGTGCTCACACAGAAAAGAGCAGAGAAAAGCACAAAATAGTGTAATACCCTTTTAAAATTGGAAACTTTCCATCATAATAAATCTGCGTGCCAAAAATATATAAATGTATACTTATCTGTATCTGTTGTCACTGGCACTGGATCTCTCAGCAGTTTCTCCCTCCGGATGTCAGATCCACATTACATGGATGCCACACTTAGTGCCTCTAAACTACAAGGAGTAGTGACATCCGGAGGGATGATCTCATATCAAAGTGAGTGGGAAGGGATGGTCTGACACGTGGAGAGTTTGATTCACAGAGACCCAGACAGAGAGTGTAAACTGAACTATGGGAATAGAACAAACCAATATTGGCCTATGGCCTTTAGCGAGCCAAGGCAAAAATTCTAGAGAACTGGAGGCAATCATGGCATTTTCCAGGTACACCCATCTTTTGACATTCGGGTCTACATGCCAGTTCATTAAATGACTCAGATGAGTCCAGGTAGTACCTACTGAACAGGGGTAAGCCAAGCCACCAGATATCCATCCAGCAGGTCCAGCCTCAGCCTCCACCCTATACTTTTAAATAACAGGACACATTTTGCATCTTCAGTGGAGAAGATTATTTCTATGAAATGAGGCTAAACCATGCAGTACATTAGGAGAAAAAGTTTTATTTGAGGCACACTTGCTTACTCTCTCGCAACATCCGTGAGACTCTTGAATTCAGTGGAGTCCTCCAGACTCCTGTATCACACCCACTTTTCTTGTGATTTGGACAGTGGCCTTGATTATGTGATTCGCTGCAAATAATGTCATCATAGCCCAGCCCCCTGCTGAGCAACATCATGGCTCCCAGCTTCCCAACTGCCACTTGGACCTCCCCTCTAGGATCACCGGGAGGAGAGGTACAAAAAAGTAGGCTAGTATGATTTCAGGAAAGGGGTGTTTCTAAAGTCTTAGGAGGTTGGACTTTCATGTAACATTTATACTTTTGCAGATCTTTCACCATAGGAAGTATTGGAGAATGGCTGGTCTGAGCAGAATACACTTTCAGTACTATCTTCAACATTAATGCACTTTCTTCACTTTCATATACACGCTAGATTTTTCTCCATAATTGATTTCACTATGCGCTTTCTGCTAAGACAAAGGGCAGCATAATAACCTGCCATTGCCTAACACATGGATTCCAGTGAAGGGTTATAAATAGGCAAAACCAGTATTAAAATAATGTTAGTCAACAAAGTGGCATAACTTAAATATAACATTTTTATAAATAGACTCTTCAGTGTTAAATAAAATATGTCTTTCCTGCGCAGACCTGAGATATCTTGGAGATGAATCCTAAAAAGTTGAAAAACTACAAAATCCTGCTCCTTCTTGATCTCTTAAAGACTCAATTGAAATGATGTTACTTGTCTAGAGCTTTTATAAGGCTTAGCTCCTTCTCTAATTGACCTGCATTTTTGACTCCCAGCCAATCACAAACAATGCATTTGAATACTGCCTGAAAGTCAAAAGACTTTGAAATACATTCAGTACAAGAAAGTTGCTTTAACCTCTTCACTACTCTTTCTGCATTTTGGGTTGTTTTTTTAGAAAGAGTGAAACTTCGAGAGATCTTATAGTGTTGGGGTGAGGGATTGGTCCACTTTAACCAAGAAAAACCAAAAGTACTAAGGTCTGGTAGACAATAGAATGTTACACAGCTGACATTAGAATTACCTTGTAACTTAATCTGCAACTCTGTTCTTGTGTTCTGGATACAACCCAGACTAATTAAAATGTTCAAGCTCACTATTTTTGCTGTTGTGCCACAGGGGTCTATTTTAGACAAATTATTGAGTATCTCTGATTTATGATTTAATCCCTGGTAATATACTACATAGAAATAGAGATTACAGAACATAATATCTAAAATAAACAATTAACATGCCCATCTCAGCTAATAAATAAGCTCAAACTAAACATTTTTTTAAAACTCACTCCACTTTCAACAGAAAACTATAACTGACTTGTAAGACTGTTTTACTTCTTTTTTAAAGAAAATATGTCACCTACTTAGAGTATTAGCAGCCTTTTTGTGGGCCTTACCAAAATTCAACCTTTAAATTCATTGTGATTCTGTAGAAGTGGAGGAAATTGAAAATGTTCTTAAAAATGTACATGACGAAACGACTATATATTCTTAATATTTAATATATTTAAACAATAAGCATGCCTACGCAACACTCTCAGGAGCCAACTGCACAATATAGAAATGAGCCTCGATATCTGTAGGAGAAAAGTCTTCAGTGGATTAATGTTCAAAAGTGTAACCATCACATCAGAAGTCCAACCTAAGACCACTTTAGAGTTAATCCTTTCATGAATTAAAACGTTTTAGTCTTTCTAAAATACAACACAGTTTAACCTTATTTATATCTTAAAATTAGCAGTTTTCTACACTCCTTTAGTGCCATTAGAAATAGACTTTTCCACCAAAATACAAATGGAAAGTACAAAATTCCACCCAAAAGTATAAAAGACCTGGTCATCACTAGATCAAAGCTGGTGCCAAAATCTAGTCCTCTATGGACTGGAAATGGCTACGTGGTCCTGTAGATGGGTCTGCCATTCTCCTCCCCATACTTGCTGTGACAAATGTTTTAACAGTGCCTGGTGGGGGGCCCAGCAATGTTGATGTCTGTCTGCTGCACCTCCTGTTCTGAGACCAGGGACTGGAGGGGTGCAGTGCCAGAGGCCCCCCAGCAGCTCCATAAGGGTTCTAATGAACCCTAAATGAGCGTCGTATTCGAGAGGGCCCAATGGTGGTAAATAGCAGCACCGGGGGCCCTTCCAGTCGCACTGGACAAGTTCTGATGACACTGATGGACTGCACCCCTGGGATCTGGTTCTAATCCTCTTGGAGACAAATTTGACTTGGAGGCGGCCCCCTCTTCTCCAATAGTCCCTCCCCCCCCCACGCACACACACTCTCTCAATTCAGTATCTCCAACCTCGATACCAGTGGTCTTTAATACCCAATCTATTATACTAAAATAGCAACAAAGTCAAACACAGGCATAACTGTTAAATAATGTTTTATTGAAATAAACACTCCTTTAACCCTTATTCACCAATTTATTAAATAAAAACAATTTGGTCTTGCATTCCATGGCCATCTTCTTTGGGAATAAAATAGGAAATGTTTTTGTTATCCAAGGAAATTATTATTGTCATCTGCAGGAAATGTCCTTAATTTGTAACCAAGGCAAATCTTTTAATCCAAAGGGAAATTGTATTCCAAGCAAGATCGTCTTCTTGTAATCCAAGGCAATAAAAATAAATAGCCATAACAGAAGAAGCAAATCACAGAGCCCTGCAGAGTGACTGTGAACTGAATTGACCTTGACTCCGCTTAAAATGCAAATAAATTAATAATGCTGGGGCACTCTATTCATGTCAATTGCCCATTGCTTTCAATTACCTATTGGAGTTTCTATATTGCACAATTCCATTGAAATGAATGGATCATTGAAATGAATGGACTAGTTCCATGAATACATCACAATGACGGTTAAAGCACTCATGCTAGAGACCAATGGAGTTTTTGTGTGGTGACATGGTTTGAACGCATTGAATATGGAACAAGCACCATTAAAAAAAAAAAGCACAGCAGCCCAAACACACGCAAACACAACTAAAAACGCAAGTGGGTATAGACACATAGAGCGGAATGTGTTTTATTTTTACATGCAATTTCATGCATTTAAACACCACTGGGTACATATGTGTCTCATGACTTAATGATGTCACTATCTCATACTGAATTTATAGTCTGTGTTAAGGCAACGTGTGTGGAAGTGACTAGTCCACTATAAATATATACTTTCTACATTAATTTCACAAATTTGTAACAGTTGAAAGTATGACATACACCATAAACATTAAGAATTATTCTATGCCACAAACTACTGCAGTGTGTGCTAAGAACAGTGGTGGAACTACCATTGATGCGGCAAGTGCAGTGCACCGGGGCCCATGGAGATAATGGGGTCTGCTGCATGGCAGATACAGAGGGTCGGGGGTCCTGGTTCCCTCCTCCCCACCTCCCTGCATCGGGGCCCACAGCTCACTAGTTCCACCTCTGGCTAAGATAACACTTTTATTTTACTGATTTGTTTCGTATTGTGTTGTTAACATTTGAAAGGTTTTCCTATTTTGAAGACAATATGGAAATATATACAGATGTGTACATAAAAAAATCTATATAAATAGAAGTACTAGAAACAGACTGTTACAAGACAAAATAATATCCTGAAATCTAAACATGAAGAACAAATATTGAATGAGAATCTGTCTGTATGTAAATTTGGGCAATACGTGTTTATTAGAACTAGGAAATTTATATTCCCACAAAACTATGCTGAGGAATTTGGTACACTGCTCTTTAAGTGACCCTCATAAAGCGTAATCTTACCGTCCCAAAATAGTATTAGGCGTCACTGACATTCCTCAAGTGAAAGCCAGTGTAGGAGCCGTCAGCAATGCATACAGAATGCAAACGTCTTGGAAGGTATCAAAGAAGAACAGTAGAGAGTTCTGAAGAATGTTGATGCAAATAGTTAAAAACACCAAAATAGGAAGAATGTTAGCTCGTTTTCTTAAAATAATTATTCAGAAGAGATGCCCCACAACTCACACAAATAGATTATATAATTCCAGACGTTACCAGAAATGAACTGTATTCCAAAATTGCCTGTCAATGAACTGTTTAATTGAGTTAAGTACAAACTTTTGGCACAAGCATAGGCATTTCTTTGCTGTCTGTATGAAGGATCGCCAAGTTAATGAAACTGCTAACTGGCTGTTGTTTATCTATGGGTGTGCAGAATCTGGTCACAACTGCACTGCTGTTTGTAATTTAACATACACAGACATCTAACACTTTAATAGAGTACATCTTTAATCACTTACTACCCCAATTGGGTGGTATGTCAATGAAATGTCGGGGTCAGTGCTACAGTCCTAGACATCAACTGTAACATATAGGAGTATATTTACTAAACTGCGGGTTTGAAAAAGTGGAGATGTTGCCTATAGCAACCAATCTGATTCTAGCTGTCATTTTGCAGAATGCACTAATAAATGAAAGCTAGAATCTGATTGGTTGCTATAGGAAACATCTCCACTTTTTCATACCCGCAGTTTAGTAAATCTAGCCCATAGAGTCAAAACATCTTTCTGTAGCGGAATATATGCATGTACTGCCTGCCCAGTGAAGTGAGAGGACTCTCCCACTTTAATAGATTTGGGTAATATTAAATACACTCTGCTAGATGATATCTAACCAAGTGTTTAGGACGGACAGACAGCCCCAGTTACATTTTATCGTAATTAAAAAAAGTACACAAATGTGGGTTTATTCTTGCCAGTCATACAACATATCTTCCAGCCTGGTAACAGGAAAGATAATCTTTTATAGATTAGACAAAAGCACAATTTCACAGCAATATTTACACTCACAGTTTGCAGGCTTCTCTAGCTGTCTTACAAAGATAAGATCGCTCAGTAATTCCCTAATGCGACAAAGCAGTTGAAATGGAACATGCCTTATTTTTTTTTCTTTGAAAATGTTCCTTTTGTTAAGTGTGTAGGCTGTTAAGGTTTGAAACAATCACAGTAATTCTTAAAGAAAGCGATCCGATATATATTGCATGGAAAATAAATGTATATGTTAGCAACCTGCTAAACTGGTTGTAGTCATATTCCCGGAGGTGAAAATGTTGACAAGATAAGTGCAGACATATCCATATTACCTATATGCTGAAAATGTAGACATTATGATTGTCGACAGTCACAACGTTGATATTTAACAAGCAATGCCAGTGGGTCCGACACAAAACACTTAAAAAAAATGAAAACAGTACTAAAGGTTTAAATTGCACCCCTACCTCCCAAAACACCTAAACGCATGATGCTGGCAGCCGGCAGACACGGTGGCAATATAGCCACGGACCCACCAATTTTACTATGACCAGCACTAGGCTTAGCCAGCCGGAGCTGGTGGCACTATAGCAGAGGAACCTGCTGCGTGGGTTCCCCCTGCCATGATGCCAATCAGCCACAGGCTAGTCAGCACTGGGCTGGATTTCCTAGAGAGTTGAAGTCTGAGGTCTGGGGTAATAAAAGTGTTTATTTAATTATGCACAATTTTAGTTTGTCGAACTACAGGTTCCAGCAAGCCCAGGCTGCCATTAACAGTCTGTGCATGTTGGTGCTTATAGAACTAGGGGCCCACTGTGCCATGTAGTCCCACAAAATAAAATTAAAGAAAAACCACACTCCTCATTTTAACCAGAGCATTTTAATAAAAAAGTAAATAAACCCAGAAATACTTACCAACATCTGTGTTGTTCATCTGCGAGATCCACATTTTTCTTAGCTTTTAATCCACTAGGCTTGTTAAATTGAAAACCCAAACACATTCCAGGTCCTGTAGTTGTCCATAAAAAAAGCAAAAAAATATTCCACAGGTGTAGCCTAAAAAACTGTTCTCTTCTTCTTGCTTGAATGAACCCAAATATTACACAGGAACGAGCTTGGCAAAAAAAGAAACCACAGATAAGAAAGAAAGAAACCAGGATAAGTATCAGCATTTCCACCTCCGGGATTTCGTTTCCATCCCTGTTAAACATATGGTATTGATACCGAACATAATAAATGGTACAGACAGTGATTGGAAACTGCTTATAGAAACAGATTTAGTGAATGGAATTGCAGAATTATTAAAGCCTAATAAAGACAGATACAAAGGGGGAATACAATATCCCCGGAATAACGCTGCGTTAAACGTATTACCATTAATACAGTAAATTTAACACGGATTTCTGCTTGCTTTTCCCCGAGTCGCGAGCAAAAACCAGCGATAAAGATTACCATACTAGCGGTAATTATGCGCACTATTACCGTAGTAACAGTAATAGTCCACAGGCTGCATTACTTTCATCAGCAATGCAGCCAATTGAATTCCCTCCAAAGCATAATCTATCATATAAGTCTGCTCAGTGACGTTTTGCCATATAAGTTCATCTAATTATCTGCGGGGTAGAAGCAGTAAATCTCTGGCCTGGATATGAGCAGGATCTGGACTTTACTTCACCTATGACTAGAATATATGAAGATGTGCCTTCCAAAATGTGTCACTATGTAACTTACACCTAGTTTATGCCATTTAGATGCAGATACACACTAACAGTAGCCCAATAAATAGGTAAGGAAAAATAAAAGATTAAAGTACTAGAATTATTGTTAAAGTTTGAATTTGTTTTACATTGTTTATTCATCCTAACAATTAACCAGCTTCTTATTGACATTCAAATTAACAGCACCTCTGAACTTGGTGGGACAAAGTGCCTTATGCCATTAATGTCACTAGTTCCTAGGGAATTAATAGGCAACATTCTCAAGAATAATGGTTCTGCCCATAAAAATGGCGTCCTCCACTGTATGTAGACTAAAGGCACATTATAATGTTTGTGTCCCGAACAACACACTAAGAGCAATATAAATATGAAATAGATTTGACCCATATATACAACCCTTGGGAAAATGCTCATTTGTCTTGGGCGGTATAATCGTCATCTATAAAAATTAATGAAACTTTAATCTGTGTGTTAATTGGCTGCAGTTTATGGAAGAACTTGATTTAGCTTCACTGCTTTGTAATCATCCATGACTGGAGAGGCTTCACTGAGCCTGTGAATGATTCAGGAAGAGAAGGAGAGGTGTCTGGCAGATGTTAAAAGAGAACAAACTTTACAAGAACATTAAAGTGCAGGGTGTATGGAGAATTAAAGAGAAACAGCACATGCAATGATATTTTATTAAATATATTCTACTCTGAGGCAGTTTATGTAAATGTAACTTTTTTGCCACAGGTGCTCTGAATGTGATATTAAATCTTCTTAAAATCCTTAATGGTTGATGTTCTCACATAATAATCCCCCCATTTTACATGACTTCATACCAATATACTAATAAGTAAAGGACACGAAAACAGAGCTTGGCAAATAAAGGAGATTATTAAAATACAAACATTATATGGTGGATGAGAAAATGATAAGCAGTTTGGCTAGGACCAATGTCTTTAAATCACAGTGAGGGTCATTTACCCTCACGATATAAATACGTGTGGAGCCATTTAACCCGTGCGCACTCTAATCTTTAAACTTGGGTATCCCTTATCCCATGCATCTGGGAACCCACGTCCCCTCTGGGCTAATGGAATCCAACCAACAAACCTGCCCAGAGGACAGTGTCTGTTCTGAAACCAAGGCCTGACTCTTCAAAGGGAGGCGGGTTCTATCATGACATAAATTAACCTAATGTGTGCCCACCAAGCATAGGCCACTGACTGCTCAATGTTTTCCATCCACTGCTGGTTCCCTCAAGAACCAAGGCCCACCACCATGCCTACCAAACAAAATGCACTAAACTCTCATAAATCTGCCCAACGAACAAACCCATCCTCCATCAAGTGAACTCCATATGACCTATAAAGGTGAGCACAATGGACCTTAATTAAACGATGCTCAATCCGTAAACCACCAATAAAGTGCACAAACCTGCCCACCACAGAATTTATCTTCCTACGCATATTTTCAGCAACCTATTGGGAAAATTCCTCCACACACTCCAGGAAACTATATTGGACCAGCAGAGCACCAAGTCAGGCCCTAAGGAATGTAATCAAGCCAGATCAGACTACATATGCAAAATTAAACCCATGGCCTTAACATTGTCAAATTGCAGACACGTGTGCAAGAAGTTGCACACGGTTCCTCTGAAACAGTGGGCATTGGTGCAGACATAGTTGTTACCACCACAAGGAAATGGCGTGTCAGGACTCCTGAGCAGAGACAGATTTTGAGTCGGGGTGCCCAAGGAGCCAAACCAAACCCTCCAGAGAAACCTTCTACCAAACCGCAATGTCCTTAAATACCAAGAAGAAGACTCGGTTTCCCATCATACCTAGCCCTGAGTTCCTCATTCATTTAAACACATATATGTACTTGTGAGGCCTGGTTTCCAAGTAGAAGGCTGCAAAAACATACATGTCAGTCATGATAGGCCTTGTAACTGGCTTCCCCTCCACGGCCACTAGCTTCATAGCCTTCTCTGCAAGGGCGAACATGTCCACATAATGACCCTTGTAGATCTTATCACGCACAGACAAACATACAATGCAAAAATGGCCACACTGGCATAAAGCACCAGTTAGCATTCAGTAATACTGCGACCCAAGCCAAATCCCACCTCCGCGCCCCCTGGACATCCTACGCCACAAAATGCTTGTGCAAACTTTGAACAAGTTTGTTGGAACATACACCAGACCCTGACAAATCCTCTCTAGAACTGCGGCAATCGGAGAAGTCAGGTACCACATCATCAGCAGAAATCAAATCCTCTCCAACCATCCGGATAGAGCCATCCTCGGAACCTGAAGTAGCAACCAGTCCTCAATCCAAACATGACAGACCAGCCCGGTCTCATCAGTCAAAGAACTCATCAGTTCCCTCATCCTAAAACCATGGAAACACCTGCTGAAATAGGAGAGTTAGCACTCAGGCGAGTCCATGGCAAACAGGTCCTGGGAGCACAGTGCAGAGAGGAAGAGCCGCCGCTATTAGCAAATAATCTCTTTTTAAGGTCTATGCATTGTTACGCTTTAAAGCCAGAGGTGGCAAATGCTATCATATGCTTCAAAGACAATTGTACTTCATTATCATTATGAAAAATGCTCTGCACGTTCACATATTCTGTGGTTAGTAAATAAATGTGTTGCTCTCCTTCAATTTACTGTGGTTTCAATCTGTTTTACACACCCATTTTTATTTTCTATGCCATGAGTATGAAACGCTTCCATTAAAGAGTCATCTTATTTTATGGTGGCAGGTCCATTTTAATAAAATCATAATAAGCTACACTTCAGGAAAATAAAATTGATACACTCAAAGAGGCAGCTGAACATATAAGAATAGTTCATGGATTCCAGGAAATATGTTTATAGTAACTGTAGAAAAAACATAGCGACAGATAAAAAAATCTTCCATGAAGTCTTGTTTTTGTCTTTAAGCCGAGCAGATAATAAAGTAATAATGTTATTTGAATATTCAATAACAAAGATCTGATATTGTCAGAATGAGGACAGTGAACAGGTTGAAGGCCGTAGATGTAGCAAAAGCCTTCGATAGAGTTGCTTGGCCCTTTATGCTTTACACTTATCAAGTTGTTGGCATTAGTGTTCCCTTTACACGTGATACAGCGACTCTGGGTCATTAAGGAATGTATCGTATGCAATTCCCTTCTACGCATAACCAGAACGAGAACAATTGTCCATCAACGAAACAAGACCGCTCTGTATGCCAACGCAAATGCAAGTTACATCAGTCTACGATTTCCAGGAGTGAACGGGCCGGGAATGGGCATGCACCCGTACACAATGCACAATGTGGGCGTGCCAAACTCAAGCGAATGCAGCCCCATCGGAATGAAGTTCTGTGTGAGAGTTTCTTGTTTTTCTGACGTATCTCTTGCACCAGTTAAGGGGCTACTCTAAGTCCTGAGTCAGTATCGAATGCATGTTATAACATGTGTCTGCAATCAGGACCAACTGTAAAAATGTATGTTATGTACAGTAGACATTAAGGACAGCCTAACCCTAATGTTTTTCTTTCTAATTATAAATGACTATAATATTGACAGGTAACATTAATTGATAAAAAAAAAAAATTCTGTGTGTTCTTTTGAGATTTCATGTTCCACATACGTATTGTACGCATCCTGCAGTGTCTGGTCTAGTACAGCAGAGTGAACCTACACCCATAGTCAACACCACACGTATCTTGAGATCCGTTCCTCGCTGACTGCGGGAATAGGCAGAGCCGATTTACGTGCCATTGAGAACAACTGCATGATGCGCTCAGTATGCGTGCCCTAATGACTCAGGCCCTCTACCTGATAATCTCACAGCAACGGTTTTGGCGAATAGCTTCTCCATCTGCGTGTTTCCTTTTACAAATGGCAGGAGACAAGGGTGCCCTTTATTGTTGGTGCTGCTCATAGAAGCTCTGGCTGCCAGAATACATAGAAACCCAAACATTTCTAGAGCTAGAGTTTGCCCCTTGGAACATATGTTATCTTATAGGCCGATAACGTTCACTTTACAATTACTAACTCCCCACACCTCACTTCCCATCCTGTGTAAGGATCTTCAGCACTACTGAGCAGTAGCCAATTCTAAAATTAACTTAAAATTAGAAATATGGGAATGTTCAATCTGACCAAAACATATGTCCAGCTCTTTACTGCAAATTTCCCTCCACTAATTGAGATGATTAAGAGGAACCTTAAGACCTGGAATAATATATATTTCCCTTGGATAGGCTACATAGCTGTGACTAAGACGACCGTTCTTCGAAGACTCTTTTAGTTATTCCAAAATCTCCCAGTCCGAATTCATTCCCTTTTTCTGAAGAACCTCCAGCAATGTGATAGGATACACATGCACATTCTACATAAACACCTTATTGACAGCGGACTGGTTCTTCCCAATATTCAGCAGTACTACCTAGCAGCACATTTAGCTCAGTCCATCCTCTGACATACACATACACACACCAGAATGTGGGTTGACATTGAGATGGGTCAACTTGGCCTCTTTCCTCCGTAGTGCTATTTGGGTATCGCCTATAAATCACCTGCACCTTCCCCCTTCCCCAGTTTCAGCTTCTCACTTCCCATTTGGAATCTTTGCGTGAGTCTATACATTGATAGATAGCCCCACAAGGATGACTTCTGTATGGAGCAATCCGGTTTTTCCTAGAACCATCTACAATGCATTTGGGTAAAAGCACAACATAAAATTTGTGCTGAAACTAACCCCCCTACGTTTCTTTTCAGAATTCCAAGAACTATGAGAGGCTAATAGCACCTTCCAATACCAAACATTTATACAGTTCCCTGGTGACCTCACATAATCTGATCCAGTACTCACTTTCAGATAGCTTCTGTCTTAACTCATCTGAAGGTCTTATTTCAACATGTTATTGGTTACTGTTATCTCATGTCCAGACTGTGAATTACTTTCCCACATATGGTGGAATTGCCCCTAGATTATGAGTTTTTTACAAGAGGTACATAACAGTATTCACTCAAAAACTGGCATGCGACTTTCCCAACCCAGAGACTACCATGCACATTGAGAGATTCATCAGGCATGTACTAAATGTGGCCAACTGCAGTGTGGTTGACAACTGAAAAAAGCACCCCCCCCCCTGCTGACAGTTCTTGCAGGTATACAGCACATATGAGCATCCTCAATGATTGACCTAATGTGATGTAGGCCACAAGCTACTATATAAACCCATATAACTGAAGTTCCAGTCTTCCCTCATAGCTGCCACTCTTTATCATTGAGCTAAATATATTTGCACAGTACTCAGTTGCTCCCGAGTCTTGTCCATTAGTATAGTTTTATATCTATAGCATGGTGCATACAGCAGACTAGAAAACTGCAATACATACACATGTCAAGAAGTCCTTGCAATTGCCAGAATTCCTGCAACAAGCCAAGTTACTGAGAGCAGCATTGCAGGAATATCTGTACCAATCTGACGCCAATGCAAACGGCAAACCATAGTATCTCAGACAAACATAACACAGGGCAGACGGCTGACCAGAATATCCTATTACAGCTCTCCCCTATCTCCCACCTTTTGTTCTTTCTTCTACCCAAACCTATAGTAATAAGCCCCAACCACCCCCCCCCCATCCCACCACACTCCTAGGGTGACTCATTTACTCTTAAGCTTTCTTTTTCTTAAGCTCATAGTTCATCTGAAAGTTTGTTTATGGATATATATTATATAAATATGAACATTGATTAATGTCTTATGCTACTATGATATGTATTAAAAGAGGCTTGTGTCTCGCATCCCCCATATCCTCTTTCAATAAAACAACTACAATTATTTTAGAAGAAATGCTATTAAAAGTGCATGTGAAACGTGTTTGTTACTAGTGTTTGTACAATAATTTGGATCTCATTGTAGGCTTCCCCATATGTTTACCCATGGTAAATACAAAAATAAGAACATGGTGCTTTCCAGAAGCCAGAACGACACTGTAATGCTAGTAAGAGCTAATAAAACGGCACTGGGTATAGTACAACTAGAAACAATTGTTTCTAGTGTCAGACCCATTTATATTGGTTTTACTAATATTAAAAACACTAGTAAAACACATGGAATAAATGTGGGTGAGAGCCCTTAATGTGCCATTGTTTTGGGCCATTTTGTGTTGCGTTTATTTATTTTATTTGTTTTTGCTTTTTGGGTGTGTTCTACATAAATTCCTACTGATAAGACCATGAAGTATGGAGAGTCTAGCAGTGTGACATAAGCATGTAGGCACAGCCTATGCTGAGCTCTCCCCTATAGCCCCAAGCCTATTCCAATCCATGCTCTGTTCAGAGCAGGGACTCGCACCTTCAGGGGTGATGTCACTTGGCACCACACTTACTGTGTTCCGTTGGCCCTGCAACAGTGATAGGCAACCTGCTGCAGTTGAAGGGCTGCATTGGCGGCCCTCTAACCTTTAAAGGACCCACACAAAGAAATAAACATCTGTAATAACATGGCACGAGCTATAACAAACAAATCTGACAATAAAGCAGGAAAGAATTGGAGGCCGCAGATGAAGGCTCAGAGGGCCGCCTGTTGCCAATCACTGTTCATGTACAGTGTACAATTATTTATTTAGGAAGTATATCTAATATGATAGCCATGGCCAATACAAATTAGTAATAGAGGACTTCATTCATCAAGGAACGCAAAACTAACCTAATGTCATCGGACATACGCACATCCGTATCCAACAAGAAACGGATGTAAAGATACGTCTGTAGATGAATACAGGTCTAGATCTGCTCTGCTCTAACACACAATACACCGCAAGATACGTCCTATACATATGTGAAATATAAAGTCCCAACAGAACGCACAGAAAAAAAACTACTTTTCAATCAATGTCATCTGTTAGTATAATGACATTAAAGACAAAACATTAAAAAAAACTATTAAAAAAAAAAGCCTGTATGTAATTGGACTTTCAACAGAATACAACAAGGACACATGGGGCTAGATTTACTAAACTGCAGGTTTGGAAAAGTGGAGATGTTGCCTATAGCAACCAATCATATTCTAGCTTTCATTTATTTAGTGCATTCTACAAAATGACAGCTAGAATCTGATTTGTTGCTATAGGCAACATATCCACTTTTTCAAACCCGCAGTTTAGTAAATATACACCTTGGGATCATTACAAGTGAGTAGAGTATGGCCTTAATAGCTCTGCTTCAGTATTGTGTTCCCAGTGCTCCTACACCAATGTTGGCTAACCTGTGATGCTCCAGGTGTTGTGAAACTACAAGTCCCAGCAAACCCTTACAGCAATAAGCTGCTATATATTGGCAAAGCATGCTGGCACAACACCTAGAGTGTCACATGTTAGCCAACACTGTCCTAGACCAATTCAGCTCAGTAAATTAGTTTGTTTTTTACTGCATTGATGGCTGTCCTATAATCACCATTTATTTATACAGCGACCATCAATTCCGCAGCGCTGTACAGAGAATATTTATCACTCACATCAGTCCCTGTCGCTATGGAGCTTATAGTCTGAATTCCCTAACATACACACACATAGACTAGAGTTAGAGTCAACAGCCTATTAAACTACCAGTATGTTTTTGGAGTGTGGGAGGAAACCAGAGCACCCGGAGGAAACCCACACAAACATATACTGTATATTTGAATATGCTTCATAGTGGACTAATTTGCATTTAGCTGTAGTGCGCCTTTCACTATATTCCTACTGTATATATATCCCAATGTATTAACATGAAGTGTGCTTGTTTTGCTAGACCAGTGTTTAATTTACATGGCTTTCCAATACTATTCAAATATACATAAAACATAACATAGATATACAAGTTGTTACAGTTTCACCAATACTATTTTGTTACTGAAATGTCTGAGTGATATATGGAGTTATATGTTAGTTTTCGTGCCTTTGATGCTTAAGGTTATCGGAAATATTGAGTACTTTGCTTTATTGTGTTAAGATTCTGGTGTTTTAGAGAATATGTTTGATGTGGAACGTGCAAACCTGAGAGTAAAGAGTCAAGAGGCTTACAGTACATGTGTGTCCTTTAATGTGGAGTACCATCAATACGGGGACTATTAACATTGCCAAGTAAAATACAAGACAATGGAGCAAAATAAAAAAAAAAACAAAGGATCTGTCTGTCATCCTGAACTTCATAGTTGCTTTTATTTAAGAAACATACTTTATTTTATGTGCTTCCTGTTTTCACGTACAACCTGTATTTTGCATAATGCAGGTTAAAAATTACAATATTTTCTTATTGTCCGTCTGATTGAAATACTTGTCCCTCATAGTTTACGGACTGTTAATGCGACTTTGAAGAAAACCAATGTTCCTATATACTAAAGATGAGGTTCTGGGGAAGATTTGAATGTTTTCCAGCACACATTGTGATTTCTTGTTTGCCAGCTCAGATTAATCTTACGAATTCTTTATTACTGACCTGTCAGCAGACAATGGAACACTATATTTCAAATTCTCTGCAACCCTTTTCTATAGCTGAGTCCTGCCACAGTGGCTACAACATGCAAATGTAGCGTAGTCTTAGGTCTCATACCCACTAGCGTCAATTACAAGTGATCTACTAGCGTTTTAATACTAGTAAAATGTATGTAAATGGGTGGAAACTATTGTTTCTAATGTCACCATACCCACTACCACTTTTATTTTATTCTGCCGCCAGAATTATTTTTGTAAAGCTCTGCTTATGCCTTCACTGCGTCGGCTCAGAGAGATCATTCTAGCTCCTCCCTTCCTTGCTCCCCGACCGGACTTGGTGAGTCATGTGACAGTAGATCCATCCACTAGCACTGAGCTATCAATGCAGGAGCCAGGAGCGAATGGATCTACTGTCTTGTGATGTGTCATCAAGTCTGGCTGGGGAGCCAGGAAGGGAGGAGTGTAAGTGAGCCTTAGGAGACCAGGCCAACTGGCGCAGTATAGGAGACGCTACAAAGCTGTGCAGATGCGGTGAGGACATAATGGAGCAGAGCTTCTCAGCCAAGGGGGAAAAAATAATAATTCTGGCAGCAGTATAAAATTCTGGGTGCAGGGCGGGCGACATGGGGTCCTTGTGCACTGCACCCATTATAGATACCAACAGTGATTTATAGATCTAATGGCCTAGATTTGCTCAGTTTGCATATTGTTGTTTTTATATATTTTGAACTATATTAATCTTTTATTACATACTAGGCTGGTCACCCATTGGTGTTCAAACACTGCATCTTTTCAACATAAGTGCAAAGCATGCACCTGCATGTAAAAAAAAATAACATTTTATACAATGCATACATTCCTATTTGCATACACACTTGAATCTGTATGCAATTCAATTGTGAAACCATGTTTTGGACAAAAAAATATGTCACACGTAAAGAAGTCCATTCATCTCTGGGCATTCATTGTGTACATAATCAAAATTTAAATTGCTGGGCCATAAACATCAGTGGATCTGCACTGGACTGATAATTGTTTTTTCCCCCCATCAATAGAAATACAATTAATTTGTGACAGGTGTGGCATCCTGCTCACTTTGGACGCTGTTTTTACATATTTTTATTCAATTAATCTCTATTGAGGTGTGATATGTTTTTTTTTATTTCCCATGGAGTAAAAAAAAAATTATTGACTTTCCCTTTTGGATTTCAAATTGAAGACATTTCCTTTCAAGTCCAGCACTGTAATCTATAGGGCTTTATTTTTTGGGGGGACACTTTAAAGAAAAAAAAAGGATATTTTTTTATTAGCAGACCTTTTCCTGTTTATTTCAATTACCCATTTATTTCAATAAATGGGCTATTGAAATGACTGCATGTGCAAATTCATAGGACCTCATTCCACATGGCATGTATTCTGAGCACAACCCCTGTTCAGTATTATACACACGTATCTAAGGTTTGTGTGCTCCCAAATTCATCAAGCCACAGATCTCAAGATCCGATCCGTTGAATTCGGGTGCAGATCTGTTGTACTCTACTACATAGGACGCTGTAGATACATCTGTACCTGTCAGTGCCTGCAGTAGCCTGTGGGTCCGGCGCCATTACAGCCGCCAGACCCGCTGGCTCTATACAGTGTAAAGAAAAGAGTGTTAAAAATATGTGTGGGGTCCGCCCTCCGAATGATATTAACCCTAGTGCTGCCAGCCTAGTGCTGGTTATCCCAAAATCTGGGAGAGGGGGGTCATAGGGTTCCCCCGATTTTCTGAAAACCAGTACTAGGCAAGCAAGCCGGGGCTGGTGGCACTATAGCATGCTCTCATGGGAAACCCCCTAGCTTATAAATAGACCTAGCGTATGTTAATATTTCATGGTGCGCGGGTTGATCTTCCATAGAGGATCACAGTTTAACATTGTGCTGTTTATGAGTTTATTTTTTGCCTTTCAGGATCCTGTGGATTATTTTGGCTTCAATACAGAAGAAGATTTTTTTCAATTATCTGTGAAATATTTGTGAGCATTTTTTTTTGTATGAACAATTACTAGGCCTGGGAATGTGTTTATTATGGACAACTACTGGACCTGGGAATGTGTTTTTTATGGACAACTACTGGACCTGGGAATGTGTTATTTATGAACAACTACTGGACCTGGGAATGTGTTATTTATGAACAACTACTGGACCTGGGAATGTGTTTTTTTGGACAACTACTGGACCTGGAAATATGTTTTTTAGGACAATTACTGGACTTGGAATGTGGTCTTTTATGGACAATTACTGGACCTGGGAATGGGGTTTTTTTGGGGAAAATTACTGGACTTGGAAATGTGGTCTTTTATGGACAACTACTGGACCTGGGAATGTGGAGCTTTTTTTGACAACTACTGGACCTGGGAATGTGTTTTTATGGACAATATCACTGGACCTGGGACTATGTTTTTATGGACAAAAACTGGACCTGGGAATGTGTTTTTTGGACAACTACTGGACCTGGAAATGTAATTTTTTTGAACTACTGGACCTGGCAATGTGGTTTTTTTAGACAACTATTAGAGCTGGAAATGTAGCTTATTTTTACAATTACTGGACTGGAGAATGTGCTTTTTATGGACTACTACTGGACCTGGGAATGTGTTATTTATGAACAACTACTGGACCTGGGAATGTTTTTTTGGACAACTACTGGACCTGGAAATATGTTTTTTTGGACAATTACTGGACTTGGGAATGTGGTCTTTTATGGACAATTACTGGACCTGGGAATGTGGGGCTTTTTTTAAACTACTAATTCTGGGAAATGTGTTTTTTTGGACAATTACTGGACCTGGGAATGTATTTTTTATGGACAACTACTGGATGTGGGAGTGTGTGTTTTTATGGACAACTACTGGACCGGGGAATGTGTTCATTATGGCCAACTACTACACCTGGGAATGTGGTTTTTATGGACAACTACTGTACCTGAGAATGGGGGGGTTTACATCTACTGGGCTAGGAATGTGGTTTTTGGACAACTACTGGACCTGGGAATGTCGGGTTTCTGGACAACTGCTGGATCTGGGAATGTGTTTTTCTTTTTAAAAAAACTACTGGACCTAGGAATGTTTTTTTGGACAACTACTGGACCTAGGAACATGTTTTTATGGAGCACACCTGGGCCTGAGAATACGTTTTTATGGACAACTACTGGATCTGGGAATGTGTTTTTTTATGGACAACTACTGGACCGGGGAATGTGTTCATTATGGACAACTACTAGACCTGAGAATGTGGTTTTTTTGGACAACTACTGGACCTGGGAATGTGTTTTTTTGGACAACAACTGGACCTTGGAATGTGTTTTTATGGACAATTACTGGACCTGGCAATGTGATTTTTTGGATAACTACTGGACCTGGGAATGTGGGCTTTGTTTTACAACTACTTGTCCAGGGAATGTGTTTTTTATTGACAACTATTGGACCTGGGAATGTGTTTTCTTGGACAACTACTGGACCTGGGAATGGGTTTTTTTGGACTACTACTGGACCTGGGAATGTGTTTTTTGGATAACTACTCGGCCTGAGAATGTGTTTTTTTATGGACAATTACTGGATCTGAAATATTTTTTTATGGACAACTACTGGACCTGATAATGTGTTTTAATGGACAACTACTGGACCCGGGAATGTGCTTTTTTGGACAACTACTGGACCTGGGAATGTGGTTTTTTTGGACAACTGCTGGACCTGGAAATGTGTTGCTTTTGTATAACCACTGGATCCGGCAAAATGTTTTTTATAAACAACTACAGGACCTGGCAATGTGGTTTTTTGGACAACATCTGGACCTGAGAATGTGTTTTTTATGGACAATTACTGGACCTTGGAATGTGTTTTTTTTGGGATAACTACTGGACCAGGGAATATTATGGGAATTTTTTATGGTTTCAAGCATTATGGATTAAAAGCTTACATGACTGGATCAATTACAGATTAAGACATCAGATGGTAAGTATTTGGAGATTTATTATTTTTAATAAAATGTTGTGGTTACAAAGAGGTGTCTGATTTGTTTACATTCTATTTTTTTATTTTTAACAAAGAAATGTGTCAAAGAGGGGTGTGGTTTATATACATTTTATTTTGTGGAACTACATGGCTCAATGGGCCCTGGATGTCAGGGCATGCTTGCACTTGTGGTTCTCCAAGTGCCAGTATGCCCTGGCTGTCATGGGTATGCTAGGGCTTGTAGTTCTACAATACCAGCATGCCCAGACTGTTAACAGCAGCCTGGGCTGGCTGGAACTTGTAGTTCCAAAAAGAAATATAGTGTTCTTTACATTTTTTTTATTTTTCACACATTTTATTACCCCACGCCCACCATTCAGGGGTGTGGAGAGAGCCCTAGGGCTTTCAACATGGGACTGGATGTCCCTAGATGGGGGGGCCCACACATTTTTTTGCGGATCGCCCCTCCCTAGGGAATTCAGCCCCATGTTGAACGGCCTGAGGCTGTATGTCATTATGGCAGGGGAACTCACTGCAGCAGGTTCCCCTTCAATAGTGCCAACAGACCAAGCTCACTTGCCTAGTGCTGGTTTTCGTGAAGTCGGAGGAACCCCATGCTTTTTCTCCCCGATTTTGTGGCAACCAGCACTAACTTGGCAGCACTAGGTTTAATATCATTAGAAGGGGAGGTACCCACGCATTTTTAAAAAAACCTTTTTATACACTGTATTGAGCCAGCATGTCTGGCAGCAGTAATTGGCGCCCGACCCGCAGGCTCAACTTAGACTAGCCCCAGAAAATCAGATTACCTTGACGGCGGTAAAGCTTGCTACGGCCGTGGCTGTGGGCACTTGAGTTTAGCATGCCCCTACTAAATATTTGTCACGAGGAGCGGCGGCCACGGGCACCACCGCGACTCAGTTCCTGTGTGTTTGAACGTCCCAGCCGTCGCCATGGCGACCGGGATGTCACTTCCGGAAATCTGGCCCGACCGTTGCCAGGGCAACGGCCGGACGCTGGGAGGTTTGCCTAGGCGCTCTGGGCGCACTAAATAGTAGGGCACATGCGCAGTCTGGTGCAATCAGGCAGGGGCTGTGACTAGTATCAGAGCTAAGCTCTGATTGGCTGATACTGGTATTTAAGGCAGTGAGGTCTGCAGCCTCATTGCCGGTTATAGCATTCTTTCCTCAGTTCTGCTGCCTGCTTGTTCTCTCTGTTTGGTTATTATTACCTTTGATTGACTACCCGTGTTTGACCTTTGCTTGTTCCTGGACCATTGAACCTTCACTTCTGACCCTGACCTTTTGCTTGGTTTCCGGATTTTGCTCCTTTTGCCTGTGTGTCTGACCTTTCGCTTGTCCCCGGATTTTGTACCTGTGCTAGTGACCTTTGACCTTGGATCTCCTTCTCACTACAGCTTGCCAATCACTCCACTCCTGGGTTCTCCTTTAAGTCAATATACGTTACTCGACCCTCGGTCGGCCCGCAGCCAAGTCTGTCCCCACCACTAGGGGCTCCAGCGAACACCGGGCCTTCAGAGTAGTCCCCGAGTTTCACTGTACTGGCTTGGGAGTTCCTAACATTATAACCGGCCGAGGAAGATTGGTATTATACGGCCATGGACAACGACGAGCCGAACCTGTCTCCAGCTCAGATCCTGGCAAATCAGATACAGGCGATTTTTCAAGTTGTGCAGAATTTATCCCAGCGCCTGGCAGTCCAAGAAGGGGTTTCCAGAGACCTGCAGCTCCAGCAAGTCCCCGCTGGTGACACACCAGAGCCTAAAATGAACTTGCCTGACCGATTCTCTGGAAGCAGGACAGCCTTCCGTAATTTCAAAGAGAGCTGCAAGCTGTACTTCCGCCTGAAACCACGTTCCTCTGGTTCTGAACCACAAAGGGTAGGAATTATCATCTCTTTACTGCAGGGTGACCCTCAGTCTTGCGCCTTCTCCTTGCCTTCAACAAGCACAGCCTTGCAGTCCGTGGATGCCTTTTTCCAAGCTTTGGGGTTATTGTATGATGACCCAGACAGGGTAGCCTCAGCTGAGTCTCATCTCCGAACGTTGAGGCAAGGACGACGCTCTGCGGAAGAATATTGTGCAGAATTCCGGCGATGGTCCACTGATAGTGCCTGGAACGATCCAGCATTGCGAAGTCAATTTTGCTTAGGACTTACCGAGCAGATTAAGGACTCCTTAGTCCAGTATCCGGTATCCGATTCACTGGAGGAGTTGATGCAACTCGTTATAAAAATTGATCGTCGGATCAGAGAAAGGAAGACTGAACGGGAGTCCTCTGCTCCTATGGACTTATTCTCCAGCTCCGGTACCACTTTGCCCGATTCCTCTGAACCCATGCAGTTGGGCGCGTACCGCTTGCCTCCGGAGGAACGCTCCAGAAGACGCTCACTAGGCTTGTGTATGTATTGTGGTCAACCAGGCCACTTAGTACGTTCATGTCCAAATAAGCCGGGAAACTCCAAAGCCTAAGTGCAGGTGAAGAGGTGCGCTTGGGTCTCCAGATTACCTCTTCAGAAAATTCTTTATTAGTCCCTGGATGTCTAAATCCACGGATTTGAAAGCTTTTCTTGATAGTGGTGCGGCCGGTAATTTCCTGGATATACGTTTGGCTCGGATGCTTAATATTCCGCATATCAAGTTAGGATCAAGCATCACCACATGTGGTTTGGACGGTAACCCCTTACCTGGGGGAAGGATTCCCGCTAGGACGCCAATGGTTCGGTTGTCAGTACGAGCCCTCCATATGGAGGAACTCTCCTTCTATCTTATTACCTGTTCCTCTGCTCCTTTGATATTGGGGTATCCCTGGCTTCGCAGTCATAATACCCTTATTGACTGGAAAAGTGGAGAGATTATCCGTTGGAGTTCCGAGTGTTCTACGTCTTGCTTGACACTGCCGCTTAGAATCCTACAGCCTAGTCCAGACTTGTTGCCGGTACCCTACCAGGACAAGCTGTGATGCACTGTGTGTGCTGATACCTTTCTATCATAGCCAGCATTAACTTTTTCAGCAATTTGTGCTGCAGCAGCTCTGCTGTGGGAGTTGACCAGACAGGTTAGCCTTCGCTCCCCACGAGCATCAATGAACCTTGGGCGCCCTAACCCTGTCGTCAGATCACCAGTCGTCCTTTCTTGGACCACTTTTATTTGGTTCTAACCATTGCATAGAGGGAACACTCCAAAAGACCTGTCATTTTGGAGATGCTCTGACCCAGTCATCTGCAATTTGGCCCTTGTCAAAGTCATTCAGTTCCTTACGCTTCCCCATTTTTCCTTCAGCACATCAATTTCAAGAACTGACTGTTCACTTGCTGCCTAATATATCTCACCTTTTGATAGGTACCATTATAACAAATTAATCAATGTTGTTCACTTCACTTGCCAGTGGTTTTATGATTGTACAGACACTAAGGGCTAGATTTACTAAGCTGCGGGTTTGAAAAAGTGGGGATGTTGCCTATAGCAACCAATCAGATTCTAGCTATCATTTTGTAGAAGGTACTAAATAAATGAAAGCTAGAATCTGATTGGTTGCTATAGGCAACATCCCCACTTTTTCAAACCCGCAGCTTAGTAAATCTAGCCCTAAGAGCTCATTTATTATGGGACCTATTATTGCGTCGCTTAAGAGGGTTTTTTATTTTGCCAAGTCCAGGATCCTTGTATTTATTACTGATGAAGAGCCTGGATCTAGGTGAGCAATAAAGAGGGTGAATTAGGGATGTATTGGGGTGTTTATATTTCAATACAATAATTTTTACACTTGTGTGTGTGCTTTATTTTCAGTTTCCCTGGTGTACTACAGGTCTCAGCGGGCCCTGGGTGCTAGGGCATGCTGAAACTTAAGATTCCCCAAGTGCCTGCATGCACTGGCAGACATGGGTATGCTGGTGCTTGTAGTACTACAAGCGGCAGTATGCCCAAACACTTAATAGCAGCCTGGGGGTGCTGGGAACTTTAATGAACCAGGGACAAAATGGATTTGTAAATTTAATTTTGCCACACATCCACCACCCCTGGAATGTGGGAATAGCCCTAGGGCTATCAGCATGGGGCTGGTTAAATCATGGTGTTGGGGCCACTGTTCCCTGTAAGCTGAGCCATTTGGAAATGATAGAGTTAAACCTGTATCTTACTAGGAAACATCCTGCAGATTGTGAATGCAAACCTTCCGGGTGGAGCCCTCATTAGAGTGACCTTTTAACTCTTTCCTTTCCAGATTGCTCAGTTTAGCGGGAACACTGGTTGGGACCTATATCAGGCGCAACATCCCCGAAAGGCAGATAAAGAGGTGTGTCAAACGAAGTGTGTGCAAGTTACATAATATTCCGAGTCACATGGATCTATAGATACGTGCATCTCGGAATCCTAGGTAAATTAATGGATGCAATATACACTTAGGATGTTAGTGTAAGTTGCTTCTAATTCTACATCAGGTCCAAAGAGCGCATGATCAGTGATGATTAACTCATCTGTGTAAACCTCCCTCTATTAACCCTTTCCAGCCATTTAGTGAGATCTAAAGCTCCAGACTTAGAAGCACAAAGCCCAGCTACCAGCAGTTTCAGGAGCCAGTGCTTAGCACCTATGGAACAGGCTGCACTTGGAGCCATCTTTGCAGGATCAGTCTTTCCCCAGGATGGCTACAGCTTCATTACAGATAAACATGGATATACAGTTTAAGCAAACATTATACATAACATAAGCATACTGGAAACAGGGGTGGGATAACCGAAGTAGCGAGTCCCAGTATCCAGATCTCCTTGATCCCAGTGATCTGGAGAAAAAAGTGCTCTAAATAAAGTCCATACTTTGCATGAGACAAGGTGCCTTCATGCAGGGCTAGTGCAAGGTCACTAGGCACCCTAGGCAAAATTTCAGCCAATCCCGCCCCCCCCCCCCCCCCCTAATCTGGCTGTCTAAAGCAAACAATATATAAATAAATATGTCAGTATTTGGTTCAAGGTGGAGTGTAAAAAAAAATAACAACTCTTACCTCCTCCTGGCCCGCAAGGCTGCAGTCCAGGTGCACTGATGCCTGATGCTTTCAACACTGTCCAATCTCCACTTCTGCCCGATGGCAAGTTACTGCAGTAACAGCTGGAATTTATTTAAAATTACTTGCTGATATAATAATATATATTATAATTTAAGCTATGACTTCTATTTTTAGCCACATCATTCTTTTGTATTGCTGTGTAGCTGGTAGCCTTAAAAATACAGGTGTAACCTATACAAATTTCTCTCACTGTAGGGAAGAAATATAAGAGCCCTCGGCTACACCTGTATTTTTTGCACAGCAATAGAAGCTAAATGTGGAGAAAAATAGAAATCATAGCTTATAAATACAACAATGACAAATTTTCTATTTCCTGTACATTACACAACATACACTATATAAATTTGGATTTTTAAACACATATATACCCAGTGTTGTAAGTGGGTTGCAGGATGACAAGTAAGAGGAATAGGGGAAAAGATGGTGCAAGGGGGTAGATGAGAATGTCGGGGGAGAAGATTGCACGGGGGGGTAAATGAGAGGGTCAGTGGAGAAGGTGGCACAGGGAGGGTAGATGAGAGGGACAGGGGAGAAGGTGGCACAGGGAGGGTAGATGAGAGGGACAGGGGAGAAGGTGGCACAGGGAGGGTAGATGAGGACAGGAGAGAAGGTGGTTGGCCCAGAGGGGGTAGATGAGAGGGACAGGGGAGAAGGTGGCACAGGGAGGGTAGATGAGAGGGACAGAGGAGAAGGTGGCCCAGAGGGGGTAGATGAGAGGGACAGGGGAGAATACATAAATACAAAAAACAAAAAAATACAATACCAAAAAATAATTTTCATGCCCCCATCCCCCATAGCTTTTATACCCCACTACACCCCCTCAGTGTTTGCTCCTGGATGGAACACCCTATTTCCTAATAGTTTTTAAAAAAAAGTATTTTAATTACAATATAACGTTTACTTACCTATTTTTCTTCCCTCCTGGATGGTCAGCACAGCAGTAGATGCAGTGGGGGGATTATATTTCAGCAATGGCCGCTCCTCACCTTCTTCTCAGAGGGGGAAGGGGTGGAGCCGAGCACAGTATGCTGGAAGAGGAGGGGGCGGGTCCTGCAAATAACTTTATACACACTGTCTGTCTCTGACAGACGGTGTGATCATTGTTTTGCATCGGCCGACAGCTGTTTCAATGTACCGGCAGTGTCTCTCGCTGATAGACTAACAACCAGACACCCACAGAGGTGATAGTTCAGCGCTCTCAGGAGTAGGTGATATAAAATGTAAAATAAAAACCATATATATATCATACTTGCCAACATTTTTTTTTCCTTTTCCGGGAGATGCCGGCTGGGACGTGGGCGTGCAGGGGGCGGGGCTGCGAAATCGCGTCATTTTGGCCCCGCCCCCGTGACGGAATGACGCAAATCGCGTCATTTTACAGTGAGGGCGGGGCTAAACGCCGCGATTCCGGGTGAATCGCGGCGTTTAAACTAACTTTTTCCCCCTTCCTATCAGGGAGATTGCCACACTCGTCCGGGAGACTCTCGCAAAATGCGGGAGTCTCCCGGACAATCCGGGAGAGTTGGCAAGTATGATATATATATAAAAAAACATATGACAATTATTAATTCAGAATAAAATCCTTCCAATAATGATATATAACGGTGCTTGCAAAAAATCAGACACCAATAGTACTATTGAACAATTCACTTATATCCCCTGCAGCACATTCAAGGGCTATTAACACCTTAAAGACCAGAATAGAGGATAGAAATGGCGCTGGGGAAATAGAGATTGTTCAAAAACAAACATAGAAAATATATAAAACCTGGTTATAATCCCAGATATAGAATTTAATAATTTCACCAGATAAAAAAACATACAAATAATGACATTAGCACAAAGTACAGAGTAAAATGGCATATAGTTTCCTAAAAATGATATGGTATATAATCCAGTTTAGGATAACGGAGTGATAGATGGAAATGACTTCCTCTGAACAATATACAGTCCCGAAATGGTATTAGGATCACCTTAATCCTCAATAATCAAGATATGGGAATATCTCTCACTGATAGACTGACATCACTGACAGTCTGTCAGTAGAGACACTGCCGGCACATTGAAACAGCTGCTGGCCGCCGCAAATCAATAAAGAAAGTCTATTGTAGACTTTTTCATTTAAAAAAACTTGTCTTCAGCGCCCTCCAGGTCCCAGCGCCCTAGGCAGCTGCCTAATGGAAGCGCCGGGTCTGCCTCCATGGTGAGGTGTTTCATCACAATGAGGTTGGAGCACAAATCAAGACAGGAATAGAGCTGGCCCAGCAACAGAGAGTAGGGCCCCCAGCAATAGAATGGGAGCTGTTGGTCTCCCCCACTGTTACTATGGAGGATGGTTAGGACCCAAAGTGTTAGGCTGAGGGCTATAATGAACACCCATTCCCCACATTCTCTGGGGAGCAGCAAGACACCAGCAGTAGAGGGACATAAGATGACAGCCTCTAGCACTAGATTGGGAGATAATATTTAGCTTTTATTACTAATATTTAAATGTTTCAATTTTACTATCACTGTGCAGTTTAGGCAGGACTTGACTGACAATGGGCATTAAATGCACACATGCCTATCTACTTTGGGCTCTATGGAAAATGCAGATTTTGCAAAAAAATGAAAAAAATCTTCCAGATGGCTATTCGGCTCCTGAGCTTTGGTGTCATTGTAGGTTAGCAACAGACTTGCTGAGTTCAATAGCATAAACTGTTCTTGCCTTTTCTCCTGCTCATTACTGAATTCTGTCTCTCTTAAACTTGCTGAACATTTCTGCTCTTCGATGCTTATGGCATAATGCTCACTGCAGGGCTGTCAGTTCCCCAATCCCTGCATTAACCGGTGTAAAGGAGCAATAAGCCATAGTGGTCATTTCCATTTCTTTGTAATAACCTATATACCTTCAAGATAAGATCACACGTGACTATATCTGTAACCTGATGAGAGCAAGACAGCAGAAGATGATGCCCGTGCACACAGACATGTATTGTGACCAGCTTCTGATGACGTACACTGAGTAATAACAGCAAATCATAGGAACAACCGCAGCGTGACATTTACAGCACAGTAGTAGTAAAGATTTAACCCAATCCACATTGTGGGACATTTATCAAAACTGTTTAAGTAACTGTTTAGAAGAGGTGGTTTTGTCCATAGTAACCAACATTTCCTTTCATATTACTAGAAAAATATGATTGGTTGCCATGGGCAACACCTCCTGTATTATAATTATAATAAATTTTTTATTGTTAAAGCACTGACATATTATGCAGCGCTGGTCATTGATGGGGATCACGATATGACACTAACAAACTACATACAATTACATAAAACCGAAGGTAAAGCTGGTCCTGCCCAAGTGAGCTTACAATCTAATAGGTGCGGGGAACACATGATACATAAGCTAGATATATTTTGTATTGTTATATTGATGCTGACTGTTCATTTATTCTGGTCCTGCATATATTTTGTGATGCTTTATGAATAAACCTGAATTGCCATTGTATCGAAAGCAAACCTATATTTAATTATTCAGGGTCACCTATTGACATTCATTTAAATTTTGGTTTTTCACTACTACAAAGTCGTCCATTGCGCTGCTCTGTCGATCTGGCCAAGGCTTGCCTGCCATGAATCTCAAAGGTAATATATTTAAGGATGCATTATGGATAAGCCTCCCGGGACGATTTTTAGTCGCGTGATCTCAAGAGATTAATCTTATTCTCAGATCGCTTGTCTTATTATTAATTGTTTCCTATGTGCTCTGCTACACAAGCGATTTCTAATCGCTTTTCAGTGTGATAATCTCTTTCAGTCGCTCAATGCTGCAATTTAATCGCCTCACATACACTCCAGATGATTAATCTCCATAGAGTTTAATGAAATTAGTAATGAATTGCTCATTCAGGAGTTCTTAGGTGATTCTGAGAAGGAAATGCTTTGCTGAACTAGAGAACACAGGAATTTTTTGTACCTTTGGGTGATTAATCTAAAGACAACTACCCGTTTAGCACTAGCCTTATGCAAAAACAATATTCATCATTCCTGCAGATGAATTTGTAGGTGAGACTAGATCTCTTCTCATACATTTTGTTTATTTGTATTATATGTAAATTAGTACCATTTAATGTAGAAAAGAATATTCTCTAAAGAATGAGCTAGTACAGATTTGCCATTGTAATTGTATAAAAATGACTGCCTTATGTAAAACAGAAACCTTTTATCTACAAAAATGAGAGTTAAAATCTGCACCATTACATGAACCTGAATAGCCTTTTTTATTACTTACTATTTCAATAATGATGGAATAAAAAATTATTTTTGTCTGGTAAAATTTTCAGAAATTACCCATTTTCAGTAAATAAATGTATTTTGAACAAAGAACAACACTCATTGTTAAGTTAACGTTCACAGAATTCTGTACATAAGAAAACAAGCTGCAAAATACAAAACTAATATGTTTACTGGAATCTTAATTTTGCATTTAGTAAAAAATATAGCTTGCATGGGAAATTTGTATCACACATCATTATATAATACAATTGTCACTCAGGATACATTTTAATTGGTGTCTATTTTCAGATACAAATACAAATAATTACTATGGTTAACACACTTTTTTATTTTAGTATTCGTTGCATAAGAGCTGGTTTAACTCAGTAATAAGTGTTATGTTTGCATGTCTGTAGGTTGACGTTTCTGATTTACTGAATTGATCCTAGTTTGCCTCACCATTGAGCGATACAGCATGTAGTGGGAGGATCAATAGCACAATGCAGACAGCTAAAAAGAAAAATCAAATAGCGTACTCTACAAAACCACTTCATACATTGCAAAAAAACATCCTTGCCACTTAAAGATGTTGATAGTGCAGTAATCGTGAGGTAACCCATGGCAACTTATCAAACATTTTTTTTCATTGCCTAAATTGTGCAATCAAAGTTAACTGTTGATTATTTACTGTGGTGTAATGTACATTTACACTCTGATAGCAATAACAAATCCTAAAAAATTGGTGCATTTATTTATTTATTTTAGAAATAATTAAAAAATTGACACGTTCAAAGTCACCTGTAATTTCTTTTTAAGAAGGAAGAAGGTTTCCTATTCTCATTCCTTCCCATCTGGGATAAAATATGACTTATCTCATAATTACACTAGAATGCGGTGGTAATCATATCACTGATGCTGACAAATCCGACACGCTTTATTCCTACGAAAAATTCCGAAATGTGACAAAAACGACTAGAAAATAAAGAGACTTACCTGAAAACTGAAGGTCCACATCTCCGATCGAAGCACCATGCTGACAGGCAGTGATTCCGAAGACACAGGACTCCGGCAATTCACTTTCACGTCAGCGCGACTTAGATGAAGGTTCATTTGAAGCGGAAATGTGTGGACCCCGCAGGTTAAGTGTTCGGAATCACTGCCTGTCAGCATGGCACTTCGATCGGAGATGTGAACCTTTGGTTTTCAGGCAAGTCTCTTTATTTTCTAGCCGTTTTTTGGTCACATTTCAAATTTTTTTTGTAGGAATAAAGCATATCAGATTTTTCACTACCAATAATACTTACCCAATCCCTAGAATGTACCATACAACATTACCAGAGTCACAAGAACTGCTCCCCTAAGTATTTTGGACTCTGGTACCATGAGCTATTGCCCGCAAGCATATTGAGCATACAGAGAGGCTTACTTAACAAGCTCCTAATCCACCGAAAATTGCCAAAAATGCTCCTATTTACCTATATATAACTAGGGGATCTCTGATATCTGCTGCAATCCCACTCTTTTCATACGCAATAGCAGTCCCCATTTCTATAGCAGTCCCCATTTCTATGGGTACTGCTATTCGTCATGATTTAACAAGTTCTGAAAATTTCTGAACTTGTTCTGAACATGGCCGGTGGCTAAGGCCATCAGAGGAGGATGTTAGCCATTGAATCTTAAGGGGAGAGCATTGTGTAAGAATAGATTGTAAGCTTTGCGAGCAGGACAGTTTCACCTCTTTGTCTGTTTTACCCAGTTTGTTTATTACTGTGTTTGTCCCCAAGTTTAAAGCGCTACGGAAAAAGTTGGCACTATATAAATAAATGTTGATGATGATTATGGTAGAGCGATCTTTGGATTCCTCACTGCAAATTACCTGCTCAACCCTCTGGTTATTATCAGAAAGGTGGGCACTTTGCGATAGTGACCATAGTGAAGATAGGATTTAGGTACACTTGTGTGTTCGCAGGGATAGCCGTGTACTGGGACTGTGGTTCTGGCAGAACACTTTTAGTAAATGCTCACCATCTTTCATTCCTTGTCATAAGGAATGGAAATGATTGTGTAAAAAATGTGCTAGTTAATATATATACCCCAGAGTCCTCAATGACCATCAACAAGTGCCAGTGTTTCAATAAGACCTCAATATATTTTTTTGATTCCTATACCCCATCCTTATCCCCTATTCATAATAAGGTTTACATATCATACATTTCAGTTTTCTGCTCTCTTATGGTGGAAGTAAAGCACTTACTTATGATGTTTAGCACATTTATTGGATTGTGGCAGGTTCCCTTTATCATATGAGTTTGAAACAGGCTTTCACAGCAAATTCTCCTTTAGCAAGCTCTGATCAATTAACAACAACAGAATAAATCTTGCAGACAGCTATATAGCAGTTGGACCAGTTACACTGATAAAGTAGCTGGTTAACAGCATTTTCCAACACTCGAAGAATGTAATCCTTGTGGATATGTCAGTAAGATACACAATGTATAAAGCACTTCTGCCCGAAATCTTCTCTAGATTGTAAGCTCTAGAGAGCATGGTTTGACCTTCACTTTCAATTTATGTTCCTATATTGTTTGTTGTTTCTCCCTAATTGTACAGCACTCTGGAATATGTTAGCACTGTATAAATGAATAATAAATAATAGAAACCATGAAAAGATTACTGAACCCCAAAATTGAAAGTTCCAGATGTGAAAAATTAATGTAAAATGCATTGTTCAGTGTTACATAGACTTTCCACTGCAGCTCTGTTCAAAAGTATTACCTCCATATTCCACTATAGACAGCCAAAGCTCCTCCCACATCGTTACTACAGTGTCCTGATGGGATCTGATACTGGTAAAAAGAATACAGTGATGTCATTTTCTGTGACCCAACCAGCACAAGCCTATCAGTACGAAAGCCAAGGTGGTCGCCTAGTGCAGTGTTTCTCAAATCCAGTCCTCAGGACCTCTAACAGTGCATGTTTTCCAGATGACAAGGGAAATAATTATACCAGCTGTGGATCTGTGCCAGTCAGTAATGAAATACACCTGTGTTAAAGCAAGGAGATGTGGAAAACATGCACTGTTATAGGTCCTGAGGACCAGCTTTAAGAAACAGTGGTCTAGAGCACCAAGGATTAAGGTGCAATTTAAACACTGAGGACCTCATTTAGAGTCGGACACAAAGTCCATTTAAGAAGTGTAGGAGTGGGAGTGTGCCGCAGCTTGGTAGGGTATTACAAGTGGCAAGCAACCCCAGTTGCATCCCACTCGTAATACCCTATGGAGCTGTGAGCAGTTCCTGCAGCTAGCTAAAGCTTGCGCCACCTAATTCCTGCCGTACAGCTTTAGCCCTGTTTTGACGTGTGTTGCGTCTGCGCCTCACTGCGACTAGGATGTATTTACATGGTCACGCCTTCACAATTCCGCGTTCCTCCCATTCTCTCGTAGTGAGCCGCAAGCTGTCGCAAGTGTTAATTGCGTCCAAGATGCAGGCGGATTTGGGGCTTTCTGCACATGCGTGGTAGTGTTTGTTGCTTAGATGCGCCTAAAACGGACTTTGCGTCCGACTCTAAATGAGGTCCTGAATGAGTGATGTAATGTCACTTCTTAAATGTTATTCAGTGCTGCCCACAATTAAACACACCACTATTATTATTTCATGTATTTCATTATTAAGCTGGTAATACACAAGAATTTGTAAATTGTTTCATCATCAATTGGGTCTTTGGATAAATACTTGATACATGGAGTGTAGCTAAGGTGATCAAACAAATGTGAAAGCAATCAAAACAAATAATAATAAAACACACAAATGTACCAATTGTATTTATACTTTATATTTGTATTTATATACTTACTTGGCTGCAAAAATGCCTTTTATGCTTAAATGAATAGATCAAAGTTTATTAGTTATATAAAATCAGCATTCCATATTAAGCCCAATACCAGGAGATTTCCTCTTAGATCCAGATGACTAGCTTTATGTGTGCACTGTATTATTTTAATGAAGTCTTCAATTAACACAAACACCTATCAGTTGTGGATGTCCCCATTTTTTGCAGGAAACTAATTAAGGAGAGAAAAAAAAGATAATTTAATAAAGTTTATCACCAAACTACATTTTACTTTGGGGGTTACAAAGTATTGAACGTTCTACTAACTTAACAGTAAAAGATAACCAGTACATTTATTCTGACTTGAATAAGCTTTTATAGAGATGGATGTTCTGAAGTCAAATGTGTTATTTTAGAACCATACTGCATTAATGGCAATGCAAATGAATGTTAAATATTGCATAAACCGATTAATATAAGGAAGCTGACACATAAGTTCATCATATAACAAAGTGTTTTCCCATCAGCCTTAGAGAGACACAGCATAGCAGGAAGGAACCAGTTAGTGGAAAGACAAATACTTGATGGAATGTTCAGTAAATTGGCATTATACTAAAACCTTATTTAATATAACATCAGTTAACATTTTGTAGAGCTCAATAAAACCTGGGTACTCAAATATTGCATTTAAATTGTAAACTCTCAGAAGCAAGATCCTCTATACCCTTTGTTTAACTTGTGCACTAACATGTTATGTCTGCTGACCTTTTACATTAATAGTACATTTTCTAACGTGATTGGGGAACTAGAGTGCTAGCTCCTACTCCTATAACTAAATTGTAAATGTACAGCAAAAAAAGGGTATATTTAGAATAAAAAGGAGTACCGTATAATCATGTAAAAAATATGCAAATGCTCCATGGCTCCACCATAATGGTTTAGAAACCTATTCAATGTAAAGTAAGAGCTGATAGCATATACCCAAACTAATTATAATTCTACCTCCTTAGTTAAATTGTGTACATTTTTAAATAAATATAAATAGGGAATTTTGTATCTTACAAAAAAATCAAACATTCTATTGATCTATCGCTGAAATGTTGCTGGCGTTAGGTTTAAAATTGATCAATAAAAACTTCTGTCCACTAATAGTGTTTTTCCAGCTTCACATAATTTAATATAAAAATTTAATGAAAACGATTTGATTCAAAGAGCACAAGATAATATTCATTACCTAAACAACATAATCGTTTTCATGTATATAATGCTTAAAATGTGACTGTAGATTTTCAGTCTTAAAGGGGATGTTTCCAATTGATCAGAAGTGTTGAGGTCAATGAAGGAATTGATTTGGCTGCTTTCATTGCTGCAACTGTCTTAGGGATATATAATATAAAAAAATCTGTCCTGCTACCTCAGGGCTAGGACCCATGCAAACCTGTGTTAGGGCTAGATTTACTAAACTGGGGGTTTGAAAAAGTGGAGATGTTGCCTATAGCAACCAATCAGCTGTCATTTATTTAGTGCACTCTACAAAATGACAGCTAGAATCTATTTGGTTGCTATAGGCAACATCTCCACTTTTTCAATTACCAGTTTAGTAAATATACCCCTTAGTGTCTGTGGCTTCATTGTCCTGTTTGTCATTGCTTTCTGTTTGGAAAGGCAAACAGGGAGCATGTAACCAGATCAGCTGAATTCTGCTGGAAGACAGTGTTCTTACAATAACTTGAGGGTAATATCGGATTTAATTATTACATGTATAATTAAGAAAATATGTTTTTCATTCATACTTCATACTTTAAGTAACTGGGGTTTTTCCCCCACAATATTTGTATACAGGTAGGTTTCTTAGATCTCCAATTTACCTGGAGAATAACAATTTGGAAATAAATCCTACAACTTACAACAAGACCTATTTCACAAAGATCTGCTCTTGTTTTATCCATGTATTACTCTTGCAGTAATCTGAACTTAGTTTTAAAAAATAAGGTAAATGTGTTATATTGTAACACCCCTGTATTACTTCAGCATACATTATTGCAATTGGAGAATAACTTGTAAATATTGTGACATACGATTGTGTCCTGGTGACATTTGGTGAGCTGGAATATGTGGCAAAGAATCTCTAATCACTATGAATTTTAAAGCTAGAAGTTTATTTAATTTTTGTAAAAAAAAAAGCTAAACACAAAGACAGTTATTAAACATTACTGTAGTTATCGCTATAGTTAATGAAAGGATGTTGGTTAGGTAATCTGTCATTTTGCATCTGCTTTTATCAACGCAATACATAATGTTACTATGTTATATGTTTTATGCCGAGTAGATTTAAGCATGAAAACACAAATTAATTTAATTAAACAATAAGTCATTTAATTAATAAGCTATTGGTTATCCAATTATACCTTTCCTGTCTATTAATCTGACTCTGCTGAATGATGCAATGATATGAGGCTGCTCTTATCAATATTCGCTGCATCTCTGTGCATGGCCTGCTATAAATATATATATAATCAAAAGATTTCAAAAGCAGCCTAACGGCTCTCATGTAAACCATTATAAATATTTATATAAAATAGAAGCAAGGGACATCTGTTCTTTTATACACTTCCTTCATATAATATCGTACCATATAGATGGCAAACTGTCCGTAATATTACACGTGCTGATTAAAAACTGTGGATCAATACCAACTTTTAAAAATATAAGGGGACGTTTTATAATAGAGGAGGATGTAGGTTTTGTCTTAACTTGTCTTTAGGATTGTCCCTGTTTGTGCTACATAATCTGTAATATTGTATCACCATTTCTTCCACCGTATGCGCTTATTGTTATGCTAATGAGTAATTGGTGGGCCAAGGTTAATGACGCAATAACTTCTATCTAACTTATCCAATCTATATTAAGCAATATGAAGCTATCCTGCCTGAAGAACATGGACAATGACTATAAAGGCACTGACTTAGAGTTACAAATCCACAACCATTTTGTGTGGGGGGGGCAATATAAAATCCTAACATGAGGGTGTGTGGCCTATTACGACTCATATGAAGGATATAAATAGAGCTGGGCAGGATGTCTGTGCAGCATACAAGAACATGCAGTATATGCTTGCGTGCTAAAACAGTTTACATTTGCATCGCTTGCAGTAACACATGGTTTGCTCAGCTGCTAGTTCGTCATCCTGGTGAAAGTCCACCTAAATCAGTCACAAAATGAAGAATATACAGATAAAAACATATGTAAAGGACTAAAATAGGCTACAAAAGGATGTTTAAATATCCTGAATAGCATATGTTAATAGAAAAGGGTGAATATATTGATAGATAGATAGATAGATAGATAGATAGATAGATAGATAGATAGATAGACTAGAGTTTCATCTCCATGCAATAATACATGAAATTGTTATCTTTTGGTTACAGGGAATGTTTCATTCTTGTGGATGTGTCTGTATTTAAGCTGGAAATCTGTTTGGGTGAGGGGAACAACCCTATTTAGAAAAGTATGTACATCATACTTGCCAACTCTCCCGGAATGTCCGGGAGACTCCCGCATTTTGCGAGAGTCTCACGGATTCCCGGGAGAGTGTTGCAATCTTCTGCATCTGGCAGAATTCTGCCCACTTCCTAGTGAAGTGGACAGAATTAGTTCCAAAACGCCACGATTCACCGAGAATCGCTGTATTTAGCCCCGCCCCCTATTGTCAAACGTTACAGGGGCGGTGCCAAAATGACGCAAAAAAATAATAAAATAAAAATAAAAATTGAGCCCCGCCCCCATCACGCCCACCTTCCCCCGGCAGGCTCCCGGAAGCCAACTTCTGCAAGTTGGCAAGTATGATATACATTGCACCTTCTGATTGCAGGCAAGCTGTTGTATGTATTTCTATACATATGTTGTGCAGGAAACATGGTTTGAATGCTAATCATGTGGATCTACTGACTGGCACTTGTTATTAGCCCACCAGTAGATTAACCTAAAATAATTGAAACAAAAAAAAACTTTTTTAAAATCAGAACGAAAGAACAAAGTAAATAATTGGTGTTGCCCAATGATAATGTCATACACATAGACATAATCACCAAGAGCTTGATGCGGAGTTAGGAGCAAAGCAAATTTGCACCTGGGCAAAACCATGTTGGGGGTTGGAGGGGGGGGGGGTAAAGTTAAAACGTGGTGACATAATTATAGTTGGTGTAGGGCATGTCCTAGATGAACTTAAAATTTCTGTGTAAAAATAAAGCTAGCAAGTATTTGTGTGCTATACATAAAAAACAGCCAGTATTTTCCTTGTCAGCAAAAAAATGAATTCATTTGCACCCCCTTGCCTTGTAACATGGTTTGTCCAGGAGCAAAATTACTCTTCTTTTTTGCTTTGCGCCTCACTCAACATCAGGCCACAAGTGTCTCCTCCTACAGTCACTGTGAGGAGCCCTGCTAAGCCATTTAATGAGAAGAGGAATATCAGAGTCAGCGTGTGGAAATGAAAGCTTAGTTTTCAAAATTAATTTAATATATTTTAGGTGCAGTGCTCCAAATTATGGGGAAAATAAAAACCAATCTAGGAAACCACAACACAAATATTCCAAATAATAGATCCCATAGTAGTTTTCCCTTGAAAGGAAACATTTATTATTAAAATTGTAAATGAACTGCAAGACAAGGGGGACTATGATAATGCTGAATATAAAGCAACGTTTGTAAAAGTAAATTAAATTAAAGTAGCAAATTGCACAAATTACCGGTAAGTGTGTCTGTCATTTTAAATATATTGGGAAATTATAGTACTATTTCTGCACATATTAACACTTATAACTGTACAGTTCTCCTATCCGATATTGTCATTTTTGCATTGGGCTTTATAGCCTGACTGAAAAGACATATTTGGGGTATATTTACTAAACTGCGGGTTTGAAAAAGTAGAGATGTTGCCTATAGCAACCAATCAGATTCTAGCTGTCATTCTGTAGAATGTACTAAATAAATGATAACTAGAATCTGATTGGTTGCTATAGGCAGTTTAGTAAATATACCCCATTATTTAATTCATATTACCACTGACTACACAATATTACTGTGGATAGTTGGATCATTAATTTACTGAGAATTTGCATGGTGACATAATCCCACTGGAAACAAGGTTTTGCTTGGAGTATGTACTTCCTGTATTCAAGGTTAATATGTATATTGTGCACTATTGCCACCAAAAGTGAAACCCTCATAACCATGGCCTACTACTTCTCCAGCATACCCAGCTACAAATATATATAATATAATATATGGATGTTACATGGAGAATACTGAGACTCCAATTGTAGTTAAAAATATTCAGCATATTTTGTTCCTACCTTCCTAGAACTCTATAGTTCATAAGGTAACTCTCTTTCTGTAAGTACTTTCTTACAGGGTTGGGATTCTAGCTGTTTGCCAAGAATGTCAAGTACGTATTATTTATTTCACTGCAATCTACATGTTTTTTTTATTTCTGTGCACAAATAGATTTTACACACAATGATTAACTCATTGTGTGGCCTCTGCAGCGTGCCTGCAATTCAGGTTACCTTTATCATATAAATGAGAAATAATCATTATTTGTGTATTATTTGTACACCCTTCACACAAGCTGACATCTAATAGACAAAGGCAAGCTTTTTGGATTCCTGGCATCTGAAGTTGCAGATAATAGAGTTACCTCTGAATGGAGCACATATCGGTTCACTCTGCCTTCCATACCATTGTCTAATAATGGGATACATGTCAGGGATTTCTTTTGTTTTATCACATCAATGCTAAGAGGGAGAATGTCTGCCCTAAAATAGAATGGATGAATAATGCTCTTCCACTGGAAAAGTTACTAATCTTCAGTCTGATATCTAGGCAAAATGTGAATACTATGTATGTTACAAATGTAACATTACTGATCTATAGATACTGTATGAATATCTGTCAGAGCTGAAAATAATCATTAATTGTCTCTGCTTTTAAATTTATTTATGGATTGTAACATGGATTGTAAAACAATTTGTAAAAATTATATTAATTTTCCTTTGCACTATTTGATTAGTTTATTTAATAAATGCGCAGTACTTGTTATATTGTATTATCTTAAAATTATTTCTATGTATGGTTTATCTCTTTTAGGATTCATTCTGTCACAATTACATTGCATTAAATATATATCATATACTTGTGTTGAAAACATAAATAAATGTAATAGTATTTCATGTATTTGCAATGGAGACGATGATATACGAGGGGGTAACGAAATAGCGTACAAAAGCCTAAAATAAAACATGATATTTTTAAAATGTTAAATATTTATATCATTTGCAATCATATGTAAATAATTATAGTAGATTATATGCGTCAAGGAATTAAGGTCATTCCATGTATATAAACCAATCTTTTTAGTGAGCTAGTCCCCAGTTTACCTTTGTAGTTAGTTGTGACTGATGGAGAATAAAAAAACATTTACACTGAACAGTCAAATGTAAGAAATATTTGTGTGACCTAGTGAACTGTGACTAGTTTTCTCTTCATCAATAAAGCTTTCATTGTTTGTTCTAACATTGCAAATAGCCGTTCTCGTCTTACAGTTAGGGGCATATAATACACTCTTATCACATAGCTGATTAATAAGAACCTGTTCACAACCACAACACAAGGAGCTTGTGTGAGGATGTTTGTTACAGTCATTTGCAATTTCAGTACAATACAATTCATACACATAGTTGTAGACTGAGACAATATATACATATATATATATATATATATATATATATATATATATATATATATATATATATATATATATGTGGATTGTAAGCTTGCGAGCAGGGTTCTCTTACCTCTATGTCGGTATGTATTACCCAGTATCGTCTTATTAATGTTTGTTCCCAATTGTAAAGCGCTACGGAATCTGCTGGCGCTATATAAATAAATGTTGATGATTATGAGATATATATATATATATAGTATGCAGTTGCTTGGCACTCATAAATAACATGCCTTCCTCAGTACTTCACATTGTCCCTGAGGAAAGTACTATACTGAAACGTTGGAATGGATTAAATACACCCTTTTGATACAAACTACAATTTGTCTTAACTCCTTGAGTGCCGCCTCGCCTGGAATCTATTTATATGTGTGTGTGTGTGTATGTGTGGGTGTGTGTATATATATATATATTTATATGTAAAATTATTTTTTTTATTATATGCTACACATTTTTTATTTTGGGACAGTTACTGACACATTAGTCATGTGCTCATTTATTGTGATACATCAATGTTAAATGTTAAATGATTCTGATAAATAAAATGTGAGTAATAAAAAAAGAGATGAACCTTAACCTTTAAAAACATATTATTGTGATGTATCCAGCCTAATATTGTATAAAACACAAATGTGCCCTAATACTATGGTTGAGAATTATTGGTGTACAGTATGACAACCGTACTAGAACAGCATCTAGATGGTTGTTATAAGAATGATGCCCAGGAAGCGGAAGATTGCTGATTCACAAATACAGTGTAAAGCTGGGTACACACTGATGCAATTATCATGCAGATCACAAGATAAACGACCGTTTGTTCAGATATTGTATTAGTGTGTATGCTCCCACGAGCAGGTTTTATAGTATCAAAACACATCACATTTGTTGATTTGGTTTTCTAAACGTCCTAAAAATCACAATCAACGATGGAACGATGTCGGGCAAATGTGGAAGTGTGTAGGCACTCACGGCCAGCAGAATAGGCAGATCTCTATAGAGCCTACACAGTCACAATCTTTTCAGCAGATGTTTATGAGAGATGAAAAGCACAGATTTGATGGTAAACTATGTAGGTTTGTACACATAAATGTGCACATACATTGGGACTTTCAGTCATTGGTAAAATTGTTGCAGAAATAGCATCTATAATAAAAAATACAATAAAAGCATTTATATCATACTGCATAGGTAGCTCATTTCTCTGTATTAGGCAGTACGTTTATTTTTTGTCATATAATCTGTAAGACACGTGTCTTGTTAAGTTAATAAAACTTGTTTGGGATTTTGGGGTACATAAACAGTCTCCAGTAGAGTATTCAACTCAATATTATTAATATTAATTCGCAGAGAATAGACATTCCAAACTCTTTATTCAGAAGTGATTATATCGACTCTTGATATGCAGTCTAATAGTCGGATAACTGTTAGTTTCAATAACATCCACTTAGTACGAGAAAAGGGAGGGGGTCACTGGTCACTATTAATTCAAAAACCACTATGTGTTTTTTTAATTAATAAATATGTTTTTTACATGAACCACTCTGTTTTTAGAGATCATCATTCTGGTATATCGTCATGTTTGATTGAGAATAGTAAATATACACCATAATATTCACATTCTTGGCTGTCGGCGCTGTAATCTCTTTGTTTGCCGTTTTTGAGCTTTCTCTATATTCCGGACATAGCAAGGTCCATGTTTACAGCTGCGACACCAGAGCTACCTACTTATTTTGCCCAGCGCCATTTTTTTTTCTCTTGGTTTTTCAGAAATGGCATCTGAAGTAAATTGCAATATTATGTACCCAGCTTTACTGTTTTTTGTTGCACACATCTCATCCTGATCACGGGCTTTATCACACAACATATAAATAGGGAGGAATTCAATTCAACCTATTACCGTTATTAAGCTAATTTTAACCCGGCTGCGAGAGCTGCGAGCAAAAAGCCAGCGTTGTAACTACCGTAATAACGGTATTTAAGCTCACTATTACCGTAATAACTGTAATAGTGCGCAGCCCGCTTTACTTTTTACATTAACGCGGCCAATTGAGTTCCCCCATAATCTATACTCATATACACAAATTAATAGAAAGCATGAAAAAGAAGATGCATTTATTCTAATGTCACATTGATTTCAGCTGAAATATATACTATATTCAGAATGAATAATGAAGAAAGGGAATATTAGATTTTATATTAACAATAGAAACAAATTTGATACTTAATTAGCAAGACAACACGTAATGAATAATCAGACAGTATTCAATTTAAATGTAAAAACTGCTACATACTGATACTTCTTAGGACAAAGAAAAAGTTGATTGGGGAAAATAGAACGGTGATGTTAATTTATTATGACATGGGCTGAAATGCTTTATGTCATGCAGCTGTACCTGTCCTATAGGGGAAAGGTTTATCTAGTGCTGTTTGCTCCATTGAGGATAACTTACAGCTCTACAGATGTTATGGAAGCTGTCCCAACTCTGTTTTAGCTCAGCGATTGGCATAGATTATAATGGAGGATTTTTAATTGAGGAAAATGTCATACGGTTTCATGCTATTAAACCTTTCACTCTATTCTCGGAACATGTCTTTGCAGTCAGCTGCAGCTTGGCCTTACAGAACATAGCTGGATGCCTCACTCCTTGCTTACCTGGATTATGTGTTACATTACAGTCAGTGTTTCCTATCACCATGGTAACTGTACTCAGTAAACCTTCGCCATTCACTTAGCCTTGCCCTTTTCTCTACCCAGTCAAGTGGAATGGTAGTAAGTAGCCCCATGCTTTTCAGTAATGGAAAGAGAAATTGCTTCTACTTTCTGTGTAAAAATAAAAGGGTTTATTTTAGCTGAGGCTGTAGTTATATAAAAAAAAAAAACTAAAACAAAACTCCACCATAATGGCAGATAATTTTGTCTTGTATAATTACACTAATTAGCAGATAACTGAATAATGCTTGAAAAAACACAGGCACGGGGAATGTACATCACTTAACAGTGCGATCACAGATTGAGGACTTTATGCAATGCATATTAATATACTATTTACTGGATTTGAATATAAAAAGAATATTTTTAGAGAAATTGCAATTAATGTTATAATGAAAATAATAAATGTTCTGGTTTTTTTTTTTATATTCCTCAAATGCTTACTATGAAAGCTGTTAAAAGTAGAAAAATGCTGTATTTGCTTTATACTTGCACAGAATAATAAAATTCTCTGAATGGCGAATCTAGAGACAGGAGCTGATCTGTGTGTACTTTGGTTTGGAGATTTCAGCAGACTTTCATCAAGTCTGTTTGAAACTCTTAGGGTACATAACCACTTGCAATTGAACAATGAGTTTTTCAAGTATTTTCAATATATATAATATGCAAAAAAAAAGAAATTGTTCAGAGTGAGTTCATACTCATTTACTTTGTGTTGTAGGGTTTATAGAAACAAAATTTGTTCTATTTCTGCGCATTTCCAGCTTTTGAAACTATATAAAATGCTAATAACAACGCATATCAAATGGGTATCATATGATATGCGTTTTACTACTGTCATAAAGCACATCTCAAATGCCAGTGGGTATGTATCCTGACCTTTCACATTCCCCTCCCTTCTCTACTTACTACATTTGAACTTGGCAGTCAGTCAAAGCAACTAGTTTTGCATTTTTTTGTATTACTTTGTTGCAACAATGTTGCTGCAAAGCAGTTAACCCTTAGGGGGATATTCAATTGTTCCTCCGGGCGCCGCCGGAACGAGCGCCTTAAAACTATTACCGTTTATACGGTAATATTGCGCGTAATTACCGTTCATACGGTAATTTACTCGCTCAATTTCAGCTCGCTGCTCAGGGAGCTGCGAGCTGAAATTGAGCGAGTAATTACCGTATAAACGGTAATAGTTTTAACGCGCTCGTTCCGGCGGCGCCCGGAGGAACAATTGAATACCCCCCTTTGTGCTGCTGGCAAGTTTAGATTGTTTCCAACCATAAAAAAGAAGAGTGAATACAAATTGTCTTAGCTTTATTGTGTCTAGCCTAAATTTGTTAGGCATAGATTGATGCTATGAGTGGTTATACCTGCCACATCTTTTCCGGCTGTCATATTTTTGGACCTTTCCATACCAACCATGCCTCTCCAGCAGTGATGTCAGATACATTTCTTGCCATAAGGCTACACCCCAAACTATTGTATTGTGAGAGAATTATCACATCTCATGAGAGTTCTGGGAGAAGACAAAGGGATTCTGGATAGAAGACAAATCATCGAATTGTACTAAATGTTGAGTGCAAAAAGACTTACTAGCACCGTCATAGAAACGAAAACAAGAATATTTTATACATTCATGTCTTAATATTTACATTAGACCTGCATAAAGTGAAAATAAAAGACGCTACAGTCACTTTAATGATGAACAAACTGGAAGGGAAAATGTAATATTTTTACTGTGTGTATAGCTGAGCTCAAACAGATATTTTGCAGCTCTTTCTGCTGTCTACAAGTGAAAACCAGATAGATCAAAGAAAAATCTGTCTTTGAATCCACCTAGTAACATCCTACTCCAGGCCCATTGTTTGTGTGTTGCAGCTTTGTGCACATATCACATGAAATATATCTTACCTTTCTTGTGTGGTAAAATACAGCTCTTATTTCCTCTCATAGGAAACCATGGTTAGAACACTCAGCTATCTTCAATTTAATGAAATATATTGTTGCATATATTACTTGAATCTAATATACAGGTTAGAAAACTATCAGCGTGCATTGTAAAAAGGCAATTAAATGTAAATTTTAAGTGGACTAAAACAATATTTTGCTATTACTGGCTTAATTAATACATGTTATAGCTTGTTATTATAAATTAAAGGAGATTTTTTCATTTAATTTTTTTATGTCTATTCCCCTGTTGATAATACAGTGGAAGTTTTTGTGTTATTTTAGAGAGAGTAAACAAGCTTCAATGCAAATAGTTCCAAAAGTAATGCAACAGAATATACCATAACACTTTTTTGATGAACATTTGCTACAATTTTGAGGTTGCTTGCAGCATTTACAAACGTTATCATGCAAAATACAATAAAGTTTTATGGGAAAACGCTAAACTCTGTCAAAGAGGGGACAAAGTACAAATTTTTGTGTACGCATTAACTAGCGTTGTTTTTAACACCTTTGTGTACAAGCGCTAAAGGTAAAACATAACATTTAAACTTTATTTCGAAGGCCAGGTACTCACTGATGTTGTGTTTGCATTTTTTTTTTAAAAAAAACTTTTAAATGCATGCCTAAAGCAATGCATTGGGCATGTGTTTCTTACTAGCATTCTCACTATCGTTTGGCGGTCAGTGTAGGCATCCATAATGTGTTTATCTGCAGTAAACACATGGGGGTAGATTTGAAAAGCAACCAATCAGATTCTAGCTTTCGTTTTCTAGAATGTACTAGATAAATGATAGCTAGAATCTGATTGGTTGCTATGGGCAACACATCCACTCTTCCTGTTTATAAGGCTTGATAAAGCTACCACATGGAATGGAACACAATGTGCTCTTAAAAACGGAACACATGCAGATCACTACCACAATAATAGCAAGTGCTAGTAACAGCAGCATTGGGGGTAGTGACCCTGAAAACAATGGTTTCTTGTATCAGACATCATTACACAAGTTTTCTAGCCTAAACAAAATGCATGTTTTAAACAGGTATGAAGCTTAAGGTAGGTCACACTTGTGATTTGGAAATAGCATTACATTTGTCAAAAGCAGCAGTTTGCGGCTGATAATTTATATTACTGAACCCTGTGGGAAATTTGGCACATTAGCTGTACCAAAGCTTCTAATGCCATGATAGGCAGTCTGATAAACTACCTGGGCCATATATTACCCCTTAATCTCAGTAAGTTAAAACAATACATTTAATGCAACAAAGAGACCCATATATGTAATAATATATTCAGATATAAAATAAAATAAAGTAGGAAGGGGCTGCAGGAGAAGGCTCGGAGGGTTGCATGGTGCCCATCACTATTCTAACCATACCTATAGCATCATCACCTAGCAGACGAAAACAGCTGAAACTTCAGGGCCATTGTAATGAATGTAAAATTCTGTAGCCTGTCACATATAAGATGTAAAAATAATTCATTTATTTTTTTGAAAACAAAATATTTTATTAATTTTTACAAGTCAATCTATAAAATGCATACCATACAATAGATGTTATTGACAGAGTGAATTGACAATAAAGAAGGAAATAAACATTGACAGGAGCTCTGATTTGTTACAAGAAAGTATGTATGTCACTACAGCAGGCACATGTATTTTAAGGGAGACAAACAGGGGTAGAAACGGGTAGGGGAGGAATGACAGGGAGATGTGGGAGGTTTTTTATATTTGGAATGATAAAGTAATGTTGAGAGAGAAATGCAATGATATTCAGGAATGCAGAAGGGTATGTAGGTAACGTGTATACCTGAAGGGGTAAGGTATAAGCCACCAAATCTGAGGTTATTTGGGAGTTACAGCAACAAGAGGATGTCAAACGGTTGTTAGTGGAGGGTCCGCTTCATAATAACTTGTCTAGAGAGACCATGTGTTTTGGAAATTTGTAAAAAGATATTTTTATGAAAAGCAGAGGTTTTCCTAGAATATAAATAAGTAGCTCAGAAACACTCATGACAAAAAAATCTAAACTTGTGTGAATGCTGGTAAGAACTACTTCTAAAATATAGGTGTGTTACCAGCTTAAAACTGAATACCCACTGGTGTCGCATTAAACCCAGTGACACTACATGTCACATGCAGTGGTTAATGACTGCTTTCACTTGCAGTCAGGAGGTCAGTGGAGGGCAGTTTATTGACCTTAATGTGTTCACTTAGGGCCTGATGTAGTCGGACGCAATTTACAGTGTACATTGCATCCCGTAATTTACACAGTAATCCAAGATCTTTAGATCCGTGCAGCTCAGAATACTATGCAAATTGCACAAACACACTGCTTTATCTGCCTTATGGGCCGGTGTGCATCATACACTTAAGTGTATCAGTCACAGCGCCCTGTAAAGCAGTTTACTGAATAAATAAATGAATGTAAAGAAGAAAAAAAATTGCCCTTAAGCTGCTTGGAAGGGGTGCACACCTATTTTTTAAATGTAATTATTTTTCTTATTCTTTTTTTAATACTGCAGGGTTTATTGCACTAGCAGAAAGCACCCGCCAAAGATATGTCTCCTGGAGACCTATCTGCGGCTGCTTTCAACTGAGCATAGCATGTAAAGTGCAGAGATCCGTTTCAGACTGAGTGCAAACTGAGACTGATCCTTGGCTAAAAGTGCTTTTTGCACTGTTCAGTCCAAGCTCATAGTGGGTATACAGTCATTGGAACTAATGGATTCTATTCCCATACCCATTTACATGCTTTTACTAGCAATTTAAAATACATTTATAAAATTATGTATTTTCATAACAGTGTGTAAGGGGCTCTTTTTGCAGATAGAGGCAACACTGTTGTAACACTATAACAAGTTGACTTATGAGTTGGACATCTTTCCAAATTAATTTGACAGCAGGCACTTTTCAATACTCTGGAGTTCCCTAGTCTATCCACTATCTCTCTGGGTGGCTTCCTGCTTGTTTCCATTCCTCTCTTCACATTATGATACTGCCCTTGTCACCTGCAGCCCTGTCTTCACTAACATAATGGCACTATAATACAGGTCACTGCCTCCCACAGGATCAGCACTCTTGTCTTCTGCTGCTGGTGAACATTCCAATGAATCGATTGGCTCAGTTGTCATAACTAAGGGAGGGAGGAGAGTGTGAGCTCAGACTAGTTTCTTTTCAAACTGAATTGATGTATGTCAGCTGAAATCTCCAGTTTTTCAGTAGATAGTTTAGAAGGAACTTAAATCTATGCTTATGTATCTACCAGAAGCCAGCTGAAAAGTTAATAATAAGTATAATATGATATTAGAGTATATAATTTAATTATTATTTTTCTGATTTTCCATTTTAATGCCACTATAAAAAGAGGAGAAAAGGAACAGCAAACCACTCATTATAGTTATATATGATTAAACAATAGACAAAATTAAAAGGAAGGAAACATTTGAGTTGTTACACCCAGAACACAGTGACACAAGATTAAGGAGAGGTGGGGATTGATTAATTAACTTCTAACAAAGGGCGTGAGCTATTATTATGGGTGTTCCTGCATACTGATCATTACATAATGAGCTATGCATGCCCTGGTACAGCTGAACTGGAAATCCTAGTAGTGTCAGAGGAGGAGCAAGAAGACAGTGTCTGCCGCAATACAACATCCTCACAGTAAGGGCCTCATCATGAGTCATAATGTAGCCAGTAATTGAAACTGCAAGGAAACCGTTCCACACAACAAAGCAAACAGGCTCTGCTCACATCCTTTCTGCGTGTTCCCTTGTGCAACCCTCTGCTGTAGATTCATAATATTATTTTACCATAACCAACTTTCTGATAACCACAGTACAATGTCAGATTATGTGCAATGTGCTTTAACCTGATTTAAAAAAAAAATCTGTAATGATTCCTATACAGTCAAGAAGTACAAATAATCATTATTATTGTTATTATTATTATTATTATTATTATTATTATTTTTAGTATGTATGTATCTAAAAAGCATCTTAAAAAGTATGTATGTGAGCATATGGCAGCTGTGTAATATCCTGTATCTGAATTGGTCTGCAGGCAGAATGTCTCTAAGGAATTGAATCTTAGTATGTAATGTCGGCCCATGCATACTCAATGAATGATTTACCTAAATATCCAATGATTTACCTAAATATCCAATACCTGCCATATATGTTTTCAGATCTCCTTTTAAATGTTTGCTATCTTCATATTTTAAGCCTTGACGTTGGAGTGGTGGAAAATTATTAAGGATTTAATTTTAAGCAATGCATTTCTGTGCTTTTATCTAGCAGTTGCTTGGGTTTATTTCAACAGTTAAGTTACATCAGCCAATCACAATTGAGCTTTACACATGCACAGACTTAACAACTAACAACTGAATGCAGATACGCATATTTAATCTCCAGCAGGAATGTATATAGGGCTCATGCACACACTTGTACTCGCTAACGTATGAAAACAATGAACTTCTGTTCTTGTTTTTTTTAGTAAATATGCAAATATTAGGTCTCACAAAAATGGAAGTAAATTGAATGGTTGATAAATTTAAATAGATGAATACAGCATAGAGCAGGGTTTCCCCAAACCCAGTCCTCAGGGCTCCCTAACAGTGCAGGTTTTCCGGATCACATGTGACATAATTAGGACCACCTGTGGATTTGTTACAATGTGTCAGTCAGTAATGAATACACCTGTGCTCCAGGGCCATCTTAACAACATTACGGGCCCCCGGGCAAAGCAGTGCACCGGGGCCCCTATATATATACATATATATATATATATATATATGTATAGAGATACAGATATAGATATAGATATATAGAGATAGATAGATGTACTTGCTCAATGACCCTTGAAGGTTTTTTTTTCAGGTTTTTTCTTTTGTAGGATTATTTATTCTAATTAAGAGCCCTGCCTATAGGGCCCCCTTGCCCGTGGGGGCCCCCGGGCACCTGCCCATCGTGCCCAATGGAAAAGATGACCCTGCTGTGCTCCAGCAAGGAGATATGGAAAACATGCACTGTTGGGGAGCCCTGAGGACTGGGTTTGGGAAACCCTGGCATAGAGAGAGAGAGAGAGAGGGAGGGAGAGATAAAGAGGGAGGGAGGGAAAAAGAAAGAGGGATGGAGGGAGAAAGAGAGAGAGAGAGACTTTACTGGCCGGCATTCTATCTGTATGTCATTTCATGTTTTTTTCATGCACATTATCCCAGATCTTCTTCTTCCTCGCTGTTTATATTTAGCAATCTGGACTGACTATTATGTTATCAAATTAATCCTCTAAAACACACTTGAAATCCACCAGTTTCTCATTGACAAAGGCAGGCTCGTTTTAATACATAGGCAATATGAGAAACTGCTCTGATCCCAGCAATAACTTCCTAGTAATGAATCCTTTGTAGGGGAGACCATAAAATATGTTATATTTGAGCCTCCTGGTGTTCAATCAATACAAAGCCGAAAGTTAAAATGCATCTTAAATCTAAAATTCATATATAAATATAACAATATTACAATAGCCAAATCCTAAATCGAAAATGACCCCCACTGTAAGTGAAATCCCCATTCCAAGCACTAGTCCTAACTATAACCCTAGCTCTTTATAATCAGATCTCTGATTTTCCCTTACACAGACTCTATGATTGTAAGAAGCCCTAACACAGCATTATGTATAAAAGTGGTTTTGACTTATCAGTTGTACAATTGCACTCCTCATGATGGGTTGTAGTGGTGCTGTAATGTGATTGTTGCCCTGAGTTGACTAATGTATTAAAATAGACCTGTACGGAGGTGAAACCTATGTTTACTTGGCAGTATGAGCATATAGTCTAGTATTTTTAATATCTACTGGAGGTGTCCATAGACTATGAAGGGAAGGGGGAACATCAATGCAAGAGATAAGATGGATTATCTTTGGTACTTGTTAGGAATGGAGTTGCTCTTGGACACTGGATATAGAGCAAAAGCTGTTCCATACCTTATGGATTTACAATGACACCCCACCCAAAAAATGACATTGTGCGTATACATTTTATCTCAAGGGACTAAGAGATGGAATTTTGATTTCTTATTTCACTCGCGGACAGGTTGTATTGCAATGTGTATTAAGCAAGAAATTAAAACACACACATGGTTCAAGATTGGCACTAATATTACCGCTGACATGGAGATGAAAAATAATATAATACACATTTTTGTTATTAAATGTATGGGTATTACAGAGGAATAGTTACGCCAATAATTAGATAAATAACAAGGGACCTTGAGCCCAGATCCCCCACAGTCGCCACAATCGCATGGCTCCAGCTTATGTTGCCAGAAGATAATCTAGCCCTGTATGGGAGTGACGGACAATTAATCTAATTTTGGAGTAATAATGTCACAAAATGCACCAGTAAGACACCAATAACATTCGAATCAGGTGGGACTCGTACATGGTCCTATACATACAGCCCACCCGTCCTCGGGTTACTGGGAAGTAACCAGAAACCATTATGGAACCTGGCCACTGGACTGCTGCATGGTCTTCCGATTGATCACAGGACATTCTGTGATGTCACAATAGTCATGTCATCATTCATTTCCCTCTGGGCCATTCAGTTGCAATGGAGGACTGTCTCAGATCCCCACTGCCTGTGTACCCTGGATCTAACAGTCAGCTGCTGTCACTTACCGTTGACACTAAATCCATCAGTGCTGGTAATAGGGGAGATCTGAGAAAGGCTCCCTTGGGTGAAAAAAATAGAAGTAAAATAAAAACTAAAAGAAATGAAAGTCATTAAAAATAAAATAATTTTTGATTGTAGGCTCCATGGGCCTGATGCAGAGTGGGATGTGTTTGCACTTGGCATAAATTTGGCGCATATGATGTTGATGTCGGGTGCATCTTGAGAGCTCCGCTCAGCATATCGGCGTAAAATCGCTATTTTTGCGTGCGCCTTTTTTTAGTTTAAATTATGCAAAATTTGAGCACAACTCAGCATTAGGCCACATTTATTCACCATACTTTACATAACGTATACATATTTGTGTCAATATGCAGGAGGGAACAAGCCAGTTCATTTGTGGAGTAGCTTTCAGAGGTTTCGCTAATAGGATTTAAATTAACTGTGCGAAGAATCATTGAAAAGTAAATATTTTTTGCTAAATTCACCTGTTTTAACCTGCTTAGTTCACTTAAAAAACAACCATATTTATTTTGCTCTGCTATAAAGAGAAGCTCTATCTGTCCCGGAATAAAACAATGTATTAGTAGGGTGTACAAAGCAGTTGAAGATGACTTCTTAGTAAAATAAACACATGGAAATATGTGCAATGCATTCTGGGCAAAAAAAATATTAAATACTCTAGTCATGAAGAGGTTAAATGCTTTTTGTTAACGTCAGTGGTTGTGTAGGACCCAGTCCCATCTGTTACAGAAACACTGTTTCTCTGTTGGCGCTCTGCACTGAAATAGTAAATGCTGCTGTGAAATAATGTTTTCCATAAGAGCGTTCGTCACCATGTGACATTTTCTGTATCCCTATTATTCCATTGAAAGTGAAGCTTTGGTGGAACATGCAGATTTATTCAGACCTATGAACCATCAATGTTACAAACCTGTCTGAATTGGTTTATTCATCATTAGTGGGCTGTGATTTATAATGATTTCTATCGACTAGACTTTAGATATGTATCGTTTTATTTATTTAGTCTTGTTGCAGTTATAATGCAACTTGGGACTATTGCTTGCACAGTAAATGACATATAAAATGACTGCATTTTAATTTGACCTGGGGGAGTCCCTGGGGGAGATGTGTCAAACTGCAGCTAAGGGCTGCAGCTTAGAGCGCTGTGAGAGTAAGTGCCAGCCTATGTAGAATTTTCAACAGCGGCCTCTGAAGTGAGGGACAGTCATCATTGCAAAACCTACAGAGATGGTACTGAAAGGGTTAAGAAGTGCGAAGTATAGCTATCATATGACATAGCAAAGGGAGCTCAGATTACATTATTTCATATAGAAGCAGTAAAAACTTTCTAACCTCAGAAAATGCTTAGATTGAAGAGATATTCCTTGACCCTCTGAAATGAACCACTTCAATTGGCAAAAAATGATCTGCTTCAATATTCCTATTTATTCTCCTATTGCAGCTTCTTGGGCTAAATTAATATATGTAAATGACCACCTCTCTCATTAATAAATTAATTCAGCCCTACAATAGGAAAATTGGGTCTGGAGCATTTTGCATAGGGTGGAATGTATTATGTTTAAAGGTCAGTCTTTCAATCGAAAATTCCATGCCAATTAATAATAAAATCATATGCAAAGCTGTGGTATTGTTTCTGCTGGAATAACACAAATAAAGGTCTTGATAATTTTATGTAGCCTATGTACATGTCTGACACACGCTCCAGCTGACCTATATGAACTGAGTTAACAGTCAGTCTCTGTTTTCAGAACCCTCCACTTTGTAGTGCTCTGACTCAATCACTACAACAGACCACAGCAAGCAGCCAAACATTGTCCAAGCACTCTTACGTTATTGAACCAGTTTACCCTTCCTGCCGAGAAGGTTTATTTGTGTATATACAAGTTCTGTTGCTATGAGCACCACCTGCGCTGAAACTGGGCTGTCATTGACAGTCTCTGGTTTCAGTCATTAGATTTAGAATAGTCATTAGATTAGTAAAGCACAGTGTACGTGTGTGACCAGTATGTGACCACCACAGGTGGAGTTACGCTATCTACAACTGTGACCTAAAAAGAGAGCGAAATGCTGGTTTACATTGTAATCTGGATATTTTGCAGTAAGGCCTCAAACATGTAGAATGAGCATTGTATACCTCCTATAAGATGTTTTGGGATGTTCATTGGGAAAGCAGCTTTCAGCTATCAGACAATTGACCCAATCTACAAAATAAAGACTGTTTCTTTCATGGGGGCAGAAAAGTAGCAGCATTGTTGCTCTGTGGGCAGAGATCCTGGAACCTGTGTCCTTTGTATCATTATATTCTATAGACTAGGGAAAAACAATTGCTGGTGGTGAATGCATTTGTGATGTCCTTTCTAAGTGATGACTCCCAAAGTGAAGGAACATTACAGTTAAAAAACACAGTTGAACAAACACTTATATAAGCAACAATCTTCTTCTGTTACATCCAGAACCTGCATTTCTCATATCACAGCCCTGGACAATGTAACTTGTTGTATTTATATCCCTCTACTTTGTTTATTTAACTCAGTCCCTTGTCACATATTCTCAAACCCTGTCAAACCTCACAATGTTAATCAAAAGAGTTCTCTTACTATCCTTCCATAGGATTATTGTTCAAAATAGAATATCTTTTACCATCCCTGTATCACACATCCCTTTATTTATATTACCTTCTCATTAGTCAACTTCTAATTAACTTTCCTATTTCAATTCTTTAAACATAAAAGCTTAGAATCTTTCCTTCATCTTTTCTATCTTTCTCTCCTTCTGCTTCTAGGAGCTGCAATATATCAAAAATCCAGATCCCCCTACACCTAGCCTACATGCCCTTCTGATTCAGAACTTCACTTTCAATTTTCAAGAACTTCTATTTACTATAGAAATCCCAAAACATATCACCCGTCTCCTATCACATTCAAAATTCATATTCAAACTAACCTCCATCTGTGACCTCTTCCTGTGATACAAACTCAACCAGCCTCAGCCTTCTGGCAATAACTGAAACATGACTTGTACTATCAGACACTGCCACACTGCCTTATCTGCTGCCCTGTTACATGGAGGTCTGCACTTCACCCCTACCTCCAGGCCTGCAAGATGACAAAGAGGTATGGTTGAATCCCTCCTTTCTGGGGTCTGCACATTAATAGTTCTACCAACTGTTGAATAACTCATGTTCCCAGATTTTGAAATACATACTAACTTGATTTTCAACCCCTTCCCTCTGTCAGCCTTTGTGATCTATTGTCCTCCCGTTTCAGTGGTGCACGGTGGGGTTCACCCCTCCGCTAAGAAAGTGCCCTATATAGCGGCACTGTACTAAACAGCAGCTGCGGCGCTGTCAAAGAATTGTATACAGCACCGCCGCGGACGCTTCTTTGACAGCGCCGCGGCTGCTGTATAGTACAGTGCTGCCTAAACTGAGCTGCGGCGCATGCATGGCAGCTCTCTCGCTTTTTTTTTTTTTTTCAGTGGAGGGGAAACTCCCCCTTAAAAATGCTCCGTGCGCCCCTGCTTTTCACACCAACAACTCCCTAAATATTTCTCTGTCTGGCTCCCGCATTTTATGCTCTAATATTCCCTCCATCATCTCATCATGATGGCAACCGTTTGGATCTTGTTTTCTCCAGATTTTGTTCAGTTTCTGATTTCTTTAACACTCCTTTCCCTCTCCCAGACAATCAGCTGATCACTTACAAGCACGTTAACGTTTTTGCACTTAATGCTACCAAGCATCCCCATGCACATTCCAGCGTTAACTTCTGTAATCCCTCTTTCTACTTTATATCAATATTCAAGTATGTGGTTGATATTCCTATTCTGAAAAAAAAAAAGTAATTCTGACCCAAGCTCTAACTCAGATTACCATCCCATCTCTCAACTCCTATCTTGAGAGATTTGCTTACACTCATAATTCCTTTCCTCGCACAACCTTTTGAACCCTCTTCAGTCAAACTTTCAATCCCAACACTACACAGAGAATGACTAAGTTAGACAATGATTTGATCACTGCAAAATCTAAAGGCCATTAATAATTTTGAATTCTTGTTGATCGCTCTGCTGCATTTGACACTGTTGACCACTCTCTTCTCATACAAACGCTACAATCCCTCATCCTACTTATCAAACCACTTCTTCAGTCTTCATTTCTCTGGATGGACCTCCTCTCCCCTTCCTCTCACAGTTGAAGTCCCACAAGGCTTGGTGCTAATCACTCTCCCCTTTTCAATCTATACCACTTATTTAGGAAACCTAATAGGTTTTGGATTTCAATATCACCTCCATGTGGATGACACCCAAATTTATCTATCCTGTCTTTTCTTCTATTTCATCTTTGAGATCCTCTTGTGTCCTCAAACTCAATCTTTCAAAACCTGAGCTAACAATATTCCCAATAGTCAACAGAATCTGTGCACCTGATAACTTTATACCTGTTGACAACACTAAAATACACTCTACCAATCAAGCACAAGGCCTTGGTGTCATCCTTGAGTCAGAACTGTCCTTTGTTCCCTAGATCCAATCTGTATGTAAATCCTCTTACATACATTTTAGAAACATTTCCAGAATATGCACATATCTCACATTTGATATTGAAAACCCTTAATTCATGAACTTAATTTCCTGCATTGATTATTGCAATTAATATCTTACTTGCCTTCCCCTAACCAGACTTCCACACCTAGCATCTATTTTGAATGCAGCTGACTAATTTTCCTTGAAAAATGATCTTTAGCTGCTGGTCCTCTCTGTCAGTCTCTACCCATATTTTACAGAATCCAATGTAGATACTTCTACTAACATACAAAAACATTAACAAGACTCACCCAACATACATCTCATTCCTTGTCTCAAATTACTTCCCAAATCAATGCTCTACCCAAAATTTGTGCCTCTCATCTACACACATTACCTTGGTCCCACTCCCATGTACAGGACATTTCTTAGGTTTCAACCACTCTGTGGAATTCCCTCCCTTGTACATCAAGACTTCCACCTTAGCCTCCAATCCTACAAATGTTCCCTGAAGATTCACCTCTTTAGGTAAGCTTATTAAATTTCCAATTCATCTTCGTAAACTTCATAGACTATTCTACCTGTTTAACACCCTCTAAACAGTTCACTCAAAAAATAAATGTATTCTCCTTTCATAGTCAAAAATACTCTGACGCACAAACCAACATTACCTGGATCATATAACCCCATTAGGCACTATTTCCCATCACTATCTGTATGAACCAATATGCGACATGTGACATATAACCCTTATATGGGGCAGCACAGTGGCTAAGTGGTTAGCACTTCTGCCTCACAGCTCTGGGGTCATGAGTTTATTTCCTGACCATGGCCTTATCTGTGTGGAGTTTGTATGTTCTCCCTGTGTTTGCGTGGGTTTCCTCCGGGTGCTCCGATTTCCTCCCACACTCCAAAAACATACTAGTAGGTTAATTGGCTGCTATCAAAATTGACCCTAGTCTCTCTTTCTTTCTCTCTCTCTCTCTCTCTCTCTCTCTCTCTCTGTCTCTCTGTCTGTGTGTGTGTGTGTGTTAGGGAGTTTAGACTGTAAGCTCCAATGGGGCAGGGACTGGTGTGAGTGAGTTCTCTGTACAGCGCTGCGGAACCTATGGCGCTATATAAATAAATGGTGATGATGATGATGATGATGAAGCTCATGTATCAAACCCTTATTTTCCTATACAGTGTGAGCTTGTGAGCAGGGCCCTCTAACATCTTTGTCTGCCTCTTAATACCCAGTCTTGTAAAGTGCTACATTGTATGCTGGCACTATATAAATAAATGCAGACATTAATACATCTGAACACATTTCTCTTTCATCACCTTTCACTTTATCAGGTCATTATGAACCAGAACCAATATGGACCATTTTACTTTAGTTTCAGCTGAGGACACTGCACAGAATTAGCTCACAGATCACACATAATTCCCATGGTTTAGAGGCATTACATAGATAGACATCCTATGCCTCTAGGGTTCCTAGGCCCTGCTAGGAGCTGGAGTTCTACAGAAATTGGAGATCGCAAGTTGTATGTGTCTCATTTATACTACATATATCCCAGAGGGAATACAAACATCTATACATATAGTATACATTTAGATTGCTTAGCAGTTAGTATTTTACATGTACAATACACAGTAGTAGAATTGAAAATGCAAAAGTGGTGAAGTGGAAACTGTAAATAAATAGAATTTGATAGTTTTATAATGAAATCAGTAGGAGAAGTGGCGTTATGGCAAACCACTGAATACCAGTCCTCTTCCACCACTGAGAATATATATATTCTAACCAGGTTGTTATCTACATCCTATGTAACATAGTAACTCTACCATAATGAATATTACTTATCAACTCATCCAAATGTTAGACAAGTCATTTTGAATCAATGTTATGAAAGTACAAACTAACTCCCATCCTAAACACTGTTTCGCAGCTTATAATCTATAAAGCATGTCACCTGTTCTATATTTTGGATACAGATAAAATTACCATATATGCCTCCGGACACTGCCTGGCAGCAGGTTGTGCCAGAGAACAGAAACATGATATAGAGAAGAATGATTAAGAAAGCACACGGAATGTGCATAAACATAGGTGGAAATGAGCCAGCCACCAGAATGATAAAGCAGGTCAGTACTGGCAAAAGTCTTACCTAGAGAAGCAAAGAATTTTTGTTGGAATTGTATCAATGGGGGGGGGGGGGGGGGTGCTTGAGAATGGAATGATCAGCAAAACCACTATTTTCTTGCATGTGGATAAATGAATCAGAGGGGGTCAAGTGTGCTAACCTGTATGCACTGTGACATAGAGCCCACCAGTGTCTGAGTTTGTACAGGAACCTTGCAGCACTGTCCTTAACAAAATCACCCAGCTTACTCGTCATTGACGGTCCATCAATGATGGAGGTGACATATTGCTTATTCTGTCATGCACTATTAATGCTGTTGATTTAGTAACTCACAAGTCCATTACATCAATAAAATGTGCATTAATCCATACTACAAGCTCTGTGATTGTGGCTTCTGGTTGTGGCTTCATGAGACACAAAGCTCTCCTGCAACTTGGGTTTAAGGTGATCCCACCACTTTCAAAATGTCACTTATATGAAAGGGTCCACCAGCCTCGTGGATGTTACCAAAGGGATCTCGTACCATTTTTCAATGCAGAACCTATTAGCTTACACCTGGTTGACGGTTGTGAAAGTAGCTTTTTGAAAATATCTGATGAATGATCGCATCAGGCTGTCACATTTGTTTTGCAGCTGTGGGGACAATTGCTCTGGTTACAAAGGTAGGGAATGCTCTTTTGCCTGGTTTAGGATCTTCCAGGGCCCCTGTCCATGTGTTCTCCAATCTGTACATTTGTGCACGTTGTACATTCCGTATAACCTCACTGCTAAGCACCTCGACAGGCAGAACATAACTGAATACATGCATACATTGCCTGTTGTCAGTAATTACCTAACATGCTGATGACACACAGCAAACACAGACACAAAGCCATAGAAAAAATGAGAGATATGCAGGTTTTTTACGTACAGTTACCTCTCATTTTCATTCACATTACACTGCAGGCAATTTGTATGAGGATCTAGAAAGTCAAGTACTGTAAGTGCTCATTTACATGTAATTACACCAAATTTCTGGCTGCATTGCAAATGCTACATAGTTCTCTCTAATAAACTAAGACAGATTGTTAGTGGTATGCACGGTAGGCACTTTTCTATGCTCAATGCAATATAACTACAGGATGGAAAATGTATGAACAGCATTATATCATCGAGTGTACTCATCAAACTACCATTGCTAATACTACGAACACGTGAAAGTAAATATAATATTTTTTATTTTTTGCAAACAAACTGTGTTTAAAAAAAATAAAAATATTTGCAACTAATGTGAACTAATTACAAATGCCTATTTGTCTGTCCTGGCCACACACCAGGTGATGCCCCATTCAGCTGTTTAATGTGACATTTTGCATGAGAATTTATAGGCTTGTGATCCGTGATAGGACTGTCACCAAAAACAAAGTTGTCAATTCAAAGTCCTACACACTATCTCTGTTTTCAACCAACTTAATAACTATCATTCCACTAAATCAGCATTGACTTTAAAATGCATAACCTCCACCACTTGAAGATTGATCAAATATCTTATCCTGTAAAACAAAATCCTGATTTTACGTTTGACTACAAAATCACGGGGTATTAGTTCAGTTATGTCCAGACAGCTACTTCCATCAACAGTAGCACAATTCTGTCCCCACCATCAGCCATTGTCATTTTGCTGCACTAACTGATGATCATACTAATACAAACAGGTGCAAATAAGCAAACAAAGGCACATGGTGTCACAGAAGAAGAAACGGTGCTTGCACTCCAACTCAGCAATTTCCTACAATCACCATTTACCTGTAATAACTCCAAAATAACAAAAATCCTATTTTTTTTATTAGAAGAAAAAAGTCCTACAATATTATTTTCGAATGATGTTAGGACTCCTTTAGATGCCATGTAGAGCATATAAATTATAAATATATATATATATATATATATATATATATGTACTATTTTTGTATGATGACTTTTGCTATCCTTGTAATAAATCCGTTTTTACAGCATAAAGAGTTATAAAAGAGTAATAAAAGATTCCTTCCTGCCAAACTCAAGCACTAATGTTCTATAAACTCAGCCTTGTATGCTTTCATTTACTGAAACAAGATAGAAAACATATCTGCAGTGCTCAGACGTAGAAGACATGGAAGGCTCCGTCTTCAAAAACGTATTTCTTTCCTATTTGACTGGCAATTTATAATGTACCTCACACAGTAAATAGCATAATGTATCATTTGGCCTTTTACCATCTAAACCATTTCAACTATTCCCCATTCCTTCTCATTAAGCCAAGTTGAGATTACTGTGAAGGCAGCACAGACACGGTTAGAACACTGAAGATATATCCATTCCAATTACATTCATGAGACGCTCTTCTTTTAGTAATTGCTATAGAAGAACCAAAAAAAAAAAAGCGGTAAGGTAATTTTGAAACAATGAGCAGCAAACAGTACCTTGAAATAAATGTATCCCACAAGGAACTGTGACTGGCCAAAGAAACAAAAACTAGTGCTAGATCAAAAAATGTTACAGCACAAATTTATCTTATCCAGTGACGTTCTACGGAATTTCTAATAAAGCAAACAAAAGATACAACCCAGCTGCTGTTCTTGCAGTGAGAACAGGGCAGACATGGCCTTACGGATAGTATTCTGCATTCTCAAAAGTCCATAACATTATGCTGGGGAAAAAACGGAAAAAAAAACGTTGTCAAATAATATTACGTGGAAGATTCTACTGCTTGATAATACAGAGATATATAACAATTTATGTGAGGAGCAGATTACACAGATTGCCTTCACAATCTTACAATGTTTCCTGCCATTCTTTAGTTCTACAAATCAATTCTGTATTATAAATGATTGAAACCCCTATGGACAATAACAAATACAATATATAACAAATATGTAAACATTCATAAATCCATTGTTATTGCAATTGTGCAGTATAAAACAGACAGTACCATATCAGCATAACATTAACCAACCATTAGCCAGGTTAACATGTTTTATGTAATTATTTGTATTGATAAGATAATTAAACATATTACTAATATCTATTACTGTGTATGCATTAGTAATAATAATAATAATTATGGTACATTGTGTATGTATTATTAGTGAGAATTTACTCAGTTATAATTGTCATTTAAATTAAGGTTCAACTCTTGTAGAAACATTTTGCTACAACAAGCATTACATTTGCATGTCATATAGTTTTTCAATTTGTTCATAAAATATATTAATAAGCTCCCCCCCCTCCCCCTTACAGAGGAAAGTAGACTTCTATTAAGTTTATGTTGTTGTTGTTTGTTTGTTTTTTTAGTTTTCTTTTAGATTGAACTAAACAATTTCCGCAATATGTCTGTACTGCTAGGAATATTCCCACATTACATACACGATAGCACGGTATATGCTTTGGAAGCAATTCAGTGTAACCATATTATAAAGCAACGAGTGCCACATAATGATGATTGACATGTTGAATTGCTAGATATAAGCGGAGGTAAACATTTTGCTTTCTATTCCTGCTAAAAATAAAAGCCATCAAAATATTGTAGAGACTATGTACCACATTTAAACCTAAAAATCTAAAGATTGTATGTGTTCCAACTCTATTTCTATAATTTTGCAGGCTAAATCCCAATGTTTTCTCACAACTGACTGTACATTCACAGAACCCATTTTATATGCATTAGAAATATAAATAAAACATTGCAGAAAATAAATGTCTGAAGCACACAAAATAACATGTGCATTACATTGCAAAAATGTTTACATCCCCAAATCTAATATCCCCAATATATATTTCTGACATAGAATACATAATTTGTAGAAATCAATCAAGTAATTGTTTTTTTCTTAAAAATATGTTTATTATAATATGCAGGAAAACACTATTTAATACATTAAACTAATCATTTTATTATTATTTTTTTAATAAACAAAGTGTTTGCCAAATATAAGTTTACTTTTATGAACAACACTTAAATCTTATAATAAAGTATGAATATGAATACAATCCCTTTACAGAAAATTATTGGCATACGGAGATCCTGTATCATACCATTATCAATTTCAATGCTTTAAATTCCCTTACTTAACATGCATATTATTTGATGATATTGAGCAACAGAGAGAAGATAATAGCATATAGTTTTATGCATATGAAAGTGCGCTTAGTGTTTAATGTAATCTATCACATGCCCAGAGTCACTAGTTTAAGAGATCATTTAGCAAGCATGCCATTAGCAAAGTGTTATATATTATAATACTGTCATTTTCAGTTTGATATTTATCATCTCTGTACCATATTCTGCATGATATTATGTTGTTTTATCAATGAGCAAGTATTATAACAATTTAATTGGATGTTGTACTTGCACCTGCAAGCACCCACACTGTAGAAATGTGCAAATCACCTACAATTGTTTAATGGAGGAATTGAGCAAAAGTGACAAAGTGATTGTTGTGTGTGAAATCTAATTGTACGAATACAGTCTTGTAACATATATATATATATATATATATATATATATATATATATATATATATATATATATATATATATATATATATTCTATAGTTTGATTGATGTTAAACTGGCATGGACATGGATGGAGCAATGTAGGGAGAAATATAGAAGTAGGGCATGCTTAGTTTGTTTTGTGCAATAGATGCTCACAATGAGGTATGAAGTTCCATAGCTCATTTTCTCATTTTAATAACCTAGACTATGTTATTGATGTTTTGCTTGTTTATCTTTATGTTTTTGTAGCATCAATTTTATATTCACTCCAGGTTATTGCAACTGGAAAAATGATTTGGTTAAGACATGAGAAAGGTTAAATGGTTTATTCTTGAAATGTGTAAGTTGTATTTCTAAGTTAACGCCCTCCAGCACAGGACATACATTATCCCCTTCTGCTTTAACTATGAATTATGACAAAACAGATAGTTTGAGAGGAAGTTAAAGACTGGATACATTACTGATATGCTAGGAATACAGTCACTAGGGAAGCATGCTGGGAATTGTTGTCTGTTCCCTCTCTAGTGTAATTAGAATGCAGAACACAAAAACTACAAATACCAGCTGTAGAAAGTGCTTAGTATCTCATCCACACCTGCATGTATCAGTGCCAACAGAAACAAGCCCGACCCAGTAGCAATTACAAACCTGTAATGCAGAAGTTTCTAACTTTATTTAGTGCTGTGACACACCTACTAATATGTCTTGTACATGGTTCATTTTTCTGTGTCAGACAAATGCACTAAAATACAAAAATATAATCATGAGCAAAAGGTACCTTAAAAAAAACCAAAGGCAAATCTTTATTTTCAATGCAAAAATATTGTTTAGATATCATCCTATATATCTCATATAACACATACATTTTTGTGACATATACAGCCAGTGCCTTATTATACAATTGGCTAACTAGGTTGCAGCCTAGGGTGCATGGCTTCCGGGAGGGAGTGTGAAAATTTCAGGGATGCAATATTGTGACAGGGAGAGGTATAACCTGTAGATAATTTTAAAATATAAGCGAATAGTTGTTCTCCAAAGTAAAATGCAAAACATGAAAGAAAAATGTAGTAAGGTTATAATCCTGACATAATCCCATGGTGGAGGTTGAAGACAACAAGTCAAACTTGGACGGGCGCTGGAGTATAAGTGAGTAGGAGACAGGTACAGGCGTGACAGCCCCCTCCAGACAAAGGTTGTCATGACCCTTTTAAAAATCCAAGTTGAGCTGAGTTTCAAAAACACAGACAAATAAATATTGGTGAAGGGGTGAGAGAAGCTAGATTTTAAATTAAGGACGAGTTCGTTTTTACCTACCACGTATTAGACTGGCATTGAAGGCAAGGGGGCACTAGAAGCATATTAGCCTAGGGTGGCCTGACCCATTCTCAGGATGTGCATCCAGCCTGTTATGGAGAGGTTGGGTGGTATCACTGGTGCAGTGCTCTGGTTGGCCGAGAATGATTGCTGGCATACCACAGCTTTGTTAGAGGTAAAAGAATAAAAGCTACAATGGAAAGCCCAGTGAGACATTTAAATGAAATTAAAGGGCATCTACCTACTCTTTCCTGGGTTCATTTGCCACCAGGCATATGGCCTATTGGGGCTCCAGTATGGTGATAGATCTGGATAATGGACCTGTGAGAGGACAGGGCTCACAGTGGATTTATGGTGGAAGGTTGTCGCAGAAAGAATGTTTCCTCTTGCTTTTACTAGGATGGCAATGAGACGAGTTAGTACAGGAGAATGTATGAGTGAGTGACATTACAGGAAAGACTCTATGGGGCATATTCAATTGTCGGCGGGATCGCCGAAAATCCTGCGGTCCACGCACAATTACCGTTATTACAGTAATCGTGCGCGGAAAAACATTTAATAGGGTAATTTACTCGCTGGATTTAACCGTATTAACTGTTGTAGTTTTAACGCCGCAGGATTTTTTAACAATTGAATACGCCCCTATGGGGCCGATTCAATTCTGCCACGAATAACGCAGCGTCAGCAGTATTACCGTTATTACGGTAAAACTGCACATAATTACCCTTAATTCGTTAATTTCAAAGCTGGATTTTTACTCGCGGCTCCCTGAGCTGCGAGATGAAATCCAGGTTAAAATTACCGTATTAACGTTAATACTGCTAAAGCTGCATTAGTCGCGGCAGATTTGAATCGGCCCCTATGATTAAGATATTATGAAAAAATGTGTGAAGACATGTTTGTAATTTTATTAGGAGGGGCTGAGGGTTGATTACGTTTATGTTTGTGAAATGTTGATGTGAAGAGACAGAGCCATGTGTTTAGAGTATGGACTTCGGTCAATCAGTTATAACCAGTTAGTGAGACTAAAGCTGCCACACAGGGGCCAATCTTTCTGCTTGGCCCAAAGATCACCTTACAATTTAGCCATACACATGAATGGCCAAATTGGACAGACCAGTCTGTTCGGCACTCATGCCAAGTGGACAGATCTCGCAGTTAATATGGTTAAACGATGACTGTACGCACAAACAGGAGGATAGTGGTCAGATGCCTATCTCGTTCAAGTATGGGGCTAAACTTTTATTTGGTCGACAATTCAAATGTCAAGAGTATTATTAGGTCAATAATTCAAATGTAGACGGTATTATTAGGTTGACAATTGAAATGTAGACAGTATTATTAGGTCAATAATTCAAATGTAGACGGCAGTATTAGGTCAATAATTCAAATGTGGACGGTATTATTAGGTCCACAATTCGAATGTCAACAGTAGTTTTAGGTCGACAATTCAAATGTAAACAGCATTATATGGTTAGGGATAGTGTTAGGGTTAGGAATAAGTATAGGATTTAGGTTAAGGATATTATTGTCAACATAATAATATTGTCTCGATTTGAATAATCGACCTAATAATACTTTCTACATTTCAATTGTCATCCTACTAATATTGTCTACATTAAAATTGTCAAATTAATAATACTGTCTATATTTCAATTGTCAACCTAATAATACTGTCTATATTTCAATTGTCAACCTAATAATACTGTCAACGTTATTATTGTTGACTTTACTACCCTGTCAAGAAATACATGACTAGAGAGGCATTTAAAATGAACTAATGTGAAGTAATCATTTTTTTTTATGACATTGTCATTCTTTCACATTATATTTTGTCCTACTCCTCTTTACAACATTGCTTCAGTTCATTGATGTTTGAGATCATTCATTTATGCATAGCTCTCGATGGGGTTGTGGTCTGGAATTTGTCTTGTCCATTCCAAGACCTTAATTATTTTCTTCTTCAGCCATGAAGGTATACATTTGATAGTGTACTTAGAGTCGATTTATTGTTGTGTAATCCAATTTTGGCTAACTTCATTTGTGGGACAAATTGCCACATATTTACCTCTAGTACACTCTGCTATAAGGAAGAATTCATGGTAGACTCAGTGATTGCAAGGCACTGGCAAAATGGTACAGGCAGAACTGTGGCTACAAAACAGCCCCAAGCCATCACCCCCTCCACCACCATGCTTGATGGTTAGAATTAGCTCTTGGGGAGATACAATGTTTTGACAGAGGTCGACAGATCCTTGCATATAGATTTTGGGTTCTCTGCGACTCCTTGGAGCATCATATATTTGATCATTTGGTGAATATGCTGGGACACCTGCTGTCAGGAAGATTGGCAACCGTCTTCAGTGTTCACCGTTTGTAAATAATCCTTCTGACTGTAGAATGATGGGCTTCAAATTGTTTGGAAATGGCTTTATAACCCTTTCCAGACTGGTGAGCAGCAACAATTGCTTCTCTGAGATCATTGTTTACTCCTTGGCCTGTTATTAACACAAACCTGAATGCTCCAGGCTGAACTGTCAAAGGTTCTGCTTTTATATAGATTTTGGTAGCACTTCTTGATGAACAACTAAATGAAGCACACTTGATTAGCAGCACCTTTCACAAATTAAATATTGATATGGAAGCAGTGAGGTAACTCTTATCTTTTCACAAATGGCTGCTTTATATTGGCTTGTTTTTTGTTGAATGAATAATGACAAAATGTAAAATATGGTAGGGATTATTTCTCACATGAGATTTAGAACTTAGTGAGGACTAAATGATTGTTAATTGTGTCTTGATATGTACAAATACAGATTTAAAATGAGTGTATTTTATTTATCATAGCACTGTACGTTAGTGAAAAAAAAATGAGGTACAGAAAAATGAGTTGTGGATTCCCACAACAAGCTCAACAAACTGTCCAAGTAAATGAGCATCAATTGTAGAGTCAGACGCAATTTACGCTTACAACATAAGTGTAAATTACATCTTGTAATAAATTTAGGATTCCGAGCCGCACGTATCTAAAGTATCAGAATACTTTGTGAGTTGCGCACATTTCGGGAGATGTGCTTGAAGTATATGATACTTTACGAGCGTCTGATAAGCTTTAAATATATCAGTCGCAGAGACCCTGTAATATCAATAAATAGTATTTTTTTTAAAAAACATAGTGTGTCCCCCAAATATCTTAACCAGCACTAGTGCTGCCAGCCTAGGCTTATACTAGCAAAATTGGGGGGACAGATATCATTGTGTCCCCCAAATTTATTAGTACCAGCACTAGGCTTTGCCAGCCAGGGCTGGTGAAACTATCTCAGGGAAACCCGCAGTGTGGGGTCCCCCTGTCAAAACGCCAAACCAACCCTAAGCTGGTCAGCACTGTGTTGGATCTCCCTAGGCATTGCTCTCCCAAAAAGTACTAGGGCTATTTCCACACCCCCTGGTGTGGTGGGGTATGGGGTAATATTCATAAAAAAGATGGAATAAAAAGATATTTTGTCATTAGTGCCTTACAGATCCCAGCATAACCAGGCTGGCATTAATTGTTTGGGCGTGTTGGTGCTTTCAGTACTACAAGCATGAGCATACCATAGCTGCCAGAGGAACCACAAGTACCAGCAGAAGTAGCGAGCTGTGGGCCCTGGTGCAGCTCATTGGTTCTCCATGCAGTGGGTCCCATTATCTCCATGGGCCCTGGTGCACCAATGGTAGTTCCGCCACTGAGTGCCAGCATGCCCTGTCACCAAAGGCCTTCTGGGACTTATAGTGCACCAGGGAAAATGTAAATAAAACACACATACAGGTTTAAAAATACATTTATTTGAAAAAAAACACAACTGAACACATCCCTTATTCATCCTGTTTATTTCTCACCTATGTCCAGACATGGCATCATCTTCATCTGTTCGAAATGAATCTGATCCTAGGTTTGGCAAGAAATAACCCTTATACACGACAATACCAACTTCTAAGAGCTCCCGTCACAAAAGAGTTCTTAGCGACAGAGTACAGTCATATATATATACCATGGGGATTTCCCACGGCTTGAACTCAGGCCCTGAGTAGTGTGGGGGTGAACACTTGTGAACAGAGGATATCTTTTTTTTTTCTCTTTTTACTCATTTAAAGAAGGGCTTGTAGAACAAGTTTACCAGAGAGTTAGTCATAGTAGTAGTAGTTTTCACATATATTATTTTACTTATGCTCATCTAATAAATCTAAAATGTAGAGTCATGTGCTTTTTATAAAGATGCACTCATTTGTTTATAGCACAGATGGAAAAAATAAGTGCCATGCTCTCCCACAGTGTAAGTGCAATTCAGGGGTCCCTGGTTGAACTTTAATGTAAATTTACTATGTACCACTATGCATTATATAATTATCAATGTAACTCTCCTTTAATACCTCCACATTGTCCTGTTCATGTAGTTGTTATTCTCCCACTGTGATTACTTATGTGATATTATTTGCATGTCAAGTCCTTGAAATTTTGTAGAAATATATATGAATTGGTTAAAGGTGGAATATTGATAGTATAGTTGTACTATTGTGCCCTCCTACCCTTCTACCCCCACCCCCTACTCCTTTTTCATCCTGTACCCTATTTTCCATAATTTAAATAGAACTAAAAAAGGGGAGTTACAAGCAAATTAATTTGTTTATCTATAGCGTTTTTGGTAACACTTGTAAAGTTTGTAGGATCTGTCAATTTTAGCATAGTCCCAAGAGGCGGGGGTCCGGTGTTTGAGCTATCAGGCGAATCCCCTTTCATATTTGCCACTGCTATCTCGTTCACACTTGTACGTTCCCACTTGGTGGACACAATGCTGCCTGTCTGAAAAAATGCCAGGTTGCGTTGGGAATGTGGAGAGCCCAGCAAAATTATACTGTAAGAATATTATATTGTAAAACTGCACATCATCAGCAGCAGCAGCTATTTATATAGTGCCACTAATTCTGTAGCGCTGTACAGAGAACTCACTCACATCAGTCCCTTACCTATAGGAGCTTACAGTCTAAACTTTCTTACATACACAAACACAGACAGAGAGACTAGGGTCAATATGATAGCAGCCAATTAACCAACTAGTATATTTTTGGATTTTGGGAGGAAACCAGAGCACCTGGAACATGGGGAGAACATACAAACTCTGCACATAAAATCAGATTTATAATCACTGCAACCTGCAACTAAGGGAAACAGCGTCTGTGTAATAATGTAAACAGGGTGAACAAAACCAAACAGAGTAAACAGGGTGCGTCCAAAGAGGTAAAATAATTTATCAAATTAAAAGTTCAATATAAAAATGGACAGATCACCTCTTTGGACGCACCCTGTTTACTCTGTTTGGTTATAATTTAAATCCGGAGATTGGCAATCTCACACAGGAGTTGCGACAGGAGGAAATAGATTCACTCTATTTATGAGAATATAAGGAGTTTATATATGGTTGTAGCAAGGATAGTCTTTTTGTCATTTAGGGTGAACAAAGCCAATGGTATAAATATTTAAATGGTAGGAAGGGGCTATCACAGGGCAACAGCTGGATTCTGCATTACTACTATGACAGGTTAGGTAGAACAAATACTAGGTTTATGTTGGGAATGGCATTAAAAAAAGTATTACAGCCATCTCAAATGCACAATTGTAATGCAAGTTAAGTGCATGTAAGCAGATGTGAAAATAATTGTTCCAAATGAAACAGTATATAGTTAGATTTGCGTGTGTTTAACTTGTGTTGTGAATAGTGCTATTTTGTCATTATTTCATTTATTTATAAAGCACCAACATATTGCATAGCGCTGTACATTGAGGGGATCATGATACAAATTAATAACATAAAATGACCTGAAACAGATGGAAAAGACAGAAGCTAAATAAGGCCCAGACTTAATGAGCTTACAGTCTAAGAGGTGTTGGAAACACATGATACATAAGGTGAAGATGATTAGCAATTAAAGCTGGTGGTGGGGAAAGTGTGTGTGGCTATTGCAAGGCAGAAACATTAACCACCGATATGAAAGCAGCCATTGCTGACTGTCAGTTCTGCGCAGCTATCGGTGGTATGGTTTAAGGAGAAACAGTGGAAGATAGAGACACAAAAGTCGACACCGGACAGGGGCAGGGAACCTAGGTCAGCTTATGATCGAGACCCCCAATTATGGTCATTATCGGAGTCAGCCCTGGCCTAAAGAGGGCTAGCCCTACACCCATACACTTCTTGAATTTGGTATCAAATGGGTGATTGTGCTTTATTATTATTATTAGTAGTAGTAGTAGTAGTAGTAGTACCATTTATTTATATAGCGCCACTAATTCTGCAGCGCTGTACAGAGAACTCACTCACATCAGTCCCTGCCCCATTGGAGCTTACAGTCTAAATTCCCAAACACACACAGACACAGACAGACAGACATGGACTAGGTTCAATTGGTTAGCAGTCAATTAACCTACCAGTATGTTTTTGGAGTGTGGGAGGAAACCCACACAAAAACGGGGAGAACATACAAACTCCTCACATATAAGGCCATGGTTGGGAATTGAACTCATGACCCCAGTGCTATAAGGCAGAAGTGCTAACCACTTAGCCACTGTGCTGCCCATCAGTGTATCTTGACCATCTTGGACTTGCTGATGCATCCTCCTGCCCTCACCTTGTGATTATTTTCCAGCTCAGGGTAACGAGCTGACCGGTGTATTTCTATAACTTGTTCCTCATGTTCACAGATAAGTGATCCTTGAAAACATTCTAACCATGGTGTGACGAGACTCCTTGGCCTCACCTTGTCAATTCCCGCTGCCTTCACAAAATGTTCGCTGCTTTAAGTCTCTGAAATTAATATTATGTGGGAGGTAGATACAGAGCTGATCTCACCTCTAGGTGCCTTCCACATGCCATCATGCTCTTCCAATTCAGTGAGTCAGATACATGTCAACACAGTTAAAAAACTTACGTTTATCTCAACAGGAGCACATCATTAAACGCAATGAGATTAAAAGACGTTTACATATGTATTTTCACATGTGTTTGGCTGCAACATAATAACAATCTCTAGTTTTGTTACAGACGCATGATTAAAAGAATGCAATTGACTTCACCTGTAAACACATATAAAAGTGCAATGCGGTTTATATGTGTTTTATTTGTGTTTAAACATGAAAAAAAAAAATGCATTGCAAACAACAGTATGTCCATGGCCTTACCAGGATATTAAATGTAAAGCTGAGAACGATCCTTTAAATTTTTATAATGAAAGATTTCAATGTTACACTTTCTTTGATGATGTGTCTCAATATATTCAGTGATTTGATTGTCTCTTCTCTTGCAGTGCAGTGGTATATTGAGATCACATGACTGCGTTCATTAGGAAATATATGAACAAACACTCCCGTCTAGTAAATTACAGCATTGCAGTCTTCCTTTAAAAGCTCTGATACAGCAGTGTGTTTTGTTCTGCTTTTTTCACAGTAGGCTGTTCTTTTGTGCTTTGTCTAACACTATATGCAGTCAACGCTGTTAAGCTTCTACCAACTCCTGTTTAAAGGGAAACAGCACCATGGCTTGAACAATAAAATACTTCAAATATTTACTATTTCATGAGTATGATGAGGGAGTCGAGGTGTTTATGGCAACAATATAAAGAATGTACTATTTGTAAAGAAAATTTGTGCGTTGCTAACAGCCAATGGAACCCATACCAAACATTCAGGGAGTGTGACAGCTATAGGATATGGAGTCTTTGAAAGCCCAGACAATGTGCTATCCTTGGTATGAAAAACCTGTGTTCCTCTATATAAGGCTCTGTGAAGTCCTTTGCCCTAATTCCTAATTGATACTGCAGACGGTACACATATTTTTTAGGTGAACGCCACAATCAAATGCAGTTGTACAGCGCTACAATGGCAGTGTCTGTGCTTAGCCCAGCACCGTTACTATTTAAATATAATAGAGGGCATAGTGTTATTGAGGAATAAGCTGGTGCGCCAAATACACATCGCTGATGCGTTATTGCCACATTCGTCCCAAAAAAACATGTTCCATCTGTGTTTAACAGTTAAGGTTCTCCCAATAAAATCTGAATATGATAGGAGTATGCATTAAAAAGTCCTAAAGGTCGCCTTTATAGCTTTGACAATATATTTAATTTGTTCATTTTGGGAGTATGGGGTTTCTAAATCTTATACACAGCACCTTTTATAGATACTGGTATAATGCCCTACTAGGTATACTTTTATTTTACAATGAAATATATTATAAACAGTACCAGCGCCAGAAAACAAATAGACATGAAGTAAGTCACCTTATTTTCTTTTGAAATACCACAGTAGCCATACAGAAGTTATGTGATAACACATAAAACACATTTAGATAACTCAGTCAAATGATATGGTGCGATCTAATAATTTAGGGTAAGGATAATCAACACCAGAAATTAAATAATAAGCAGGAGTAATGACAGGGCAACAGGTGAACCCTCTTTCTTACTCTCTCTGTATATATATATATATATATATATATATATATATATATATATATATATATATATATTGGAGACGGAATTAATAAAGGGGTAATAACCTTTTTAGAAGACAATAATAAATATAAATAATAAGTCTTCCGAATAAAAATCAATATTACCTAACATGCCCTCTACCCCAACTAGTAAAACTGTAGAGGGCTCATGCCACGGTCAGCGCAGTTTGAGAGGACTCACACCCACCAGCACTACACCACGTTTTGCATTTGGTTGCACAACCGGCAGAAGGTTCAGACAGCACTGTGCCACTTGCTAACACAAAGCTGGTTCTACCCAGAAACTTACATATCACATTTCAGTTTCAGTTGCTCCTGGTTTTCAATGTTGGGACAGGAAGCTGCCATGGTGCTGGCACAGAGGATTCCACTGCCATCAGGGGCGCAAGCAGGGGGGGTTTCTGGGTCTCCAGAAACCACTCCCCCCCACTAAAGAAGTGCCCCTACATAGCGGCACTGCACTATACAGCAGCCACGACGCTGTCAAAGAAGCGTCCGCCGCGGCTGCTGTATAGTACAGTGCTGCTGAAACAGAGCTGCTCTCTCGCTTTTTTTTTTTTTTGGGGGGGTGAGGGGAAACCCCCCCTTGAAAATCCTGTGTGCGCCCCTGGCCATATCACACAATATATCTTGTGCCAATGTTGACATGACTTCTGCTCATGATCCAGTCATCTACCAACTGATCTGGCAGGCCACTGTGTGATCTGGGTGATTGGCCGAGCAGAAATCTGCAATTTGCCCACTGGGAATGGATTCTGACATGTGATGCCTGGGGTGAGAAGTGGGATTGTCCTGAGTGTGAACAATATAAGATATTGTATGACTGTCAAAAGAATTCAGGTGCGTGGTCAAAAGCACTGCACATTATCTAAAATTTAGTTTTAATTAAACAAAAATATATTTTTAATATTTAAAACAGTCAATAAGGGTCTTTTACAAAAGTGCAAAACTGGGGGCGCACAAACGTGTTTTGTGACATTACATGCTTACATCACTTCAATGCTCCTGTTTACAAGGGGGGCTGTATGGATGTGCAGAGCAAATTGGTGTGTCTGCAGGGATGCAACGTTTTTGCATCTTCCTTTTGGTGGAGCTGGGTGGACCAGGATGAATTTCTTTTTACATGGCCTGAGACGTGGTGGAAACCAGGCTTCAGTCTCAACTGTCAATGGGACCCATTTTGCGCCTTCCAGGGCTAATTTAAATGAAAAAGTACCTTTCTAGGCTCATTTCTGCCAATGTAAAAAACACCAACATTTGAACACACAAAGGTGACAGGTAGTATAGACAGTCCTGATATCCCGTTACTCTACATTGAGACTAAAGCCAGCAGTATTTAGGAGAACAGCTGAAACAATGAAATTAATGGGAGGATAGCAGTAGGCTGGATTTGAATCTATGTTTTTATTCTTCGCACCATACCCATGTAATCTGGACCCACAAACCCATAAAGGATCATGTAGTGCTTTTTCAGGGGGGCAGCTGGTGTGATCCTTTAAATGCGCAAGGTGAACAATAAGACTCATTTGCTCAATATGAAAAACGCCGTTTGGAAACAAGCTTTTTTAACTTACGTAAAGGATGCCTCCAGATTGTCTTCCTATAGGAGATCAGAACTATAAATGACTACAAATGAATTAAACTGTGGGTCTTTCCAGAGATTACCAGCAGACATTGTTCCTGATATTTATATATTCATATTGTTTTAATATACTGCAACATTTGCATGTAAGAGAATGTCATGTGGTTTTGTTTGTATTTGCAGAGCATTCGTATGGAGGTTAAACAATGGATATTTCATGTATAAACTCTATTATACATATTGCAAGAGATGGATTCCTGATGTTAATAATACAGCATAAACCTTCTTGTGAAGAAAATATCAAACGTTCCCAGCTAGCTTAACAAAGAATAACGGATTAAACCTGAAGCTAGAAATTGTGAATTGCACATTTATTTGTCTTGGTGTCTGAATCAGTACTAGGTAGACTGATTTACATATCAGACTCCTTGCATCCATAAATACATAGAGTTCTATATATAGTATAGTATCAAGTCTACAGTACACAGTCTTAGGTTGGATAGCAAATCCTTCTCGGCATGCAAATAACATATTCGAATGTGAGGTGTGAACTGTACACAGAACATGTTTGTTTTATCATGTTTAATGCAAAAACTAACATTAGACAGTTTTATTCTACAATTAAAATGTAGCCAGAATCACAAGTAAACCATCATATTAACTTAGAATATAGCTTTTATTTGAATAATAAAATGGCAATAAACATCAAAATGAAATTATTTAAAATACCTAAAATGTCTCATGGGAACTGTACGTTTTAATTTATGCAGTTCTCCTGTTTTATTAATCTTTTCAATTCAAATAGTTGATTGTGCTTAGTTCAAATTGACTAAAATGTTTAAGCGTGACTGGTTTTTATTCTAGAATGAGCAGCATTTAAACAGCTGAAATTGCAGACTCATAAACCTATGTTTTATGTAAGCCATGTACTGTATCTCTGTAGTTTTGCGTTTGCTCTATATCCCAAGGCAGAATGTATTTTTAATATCTTGTAAAATAAACAGCAAAACTTCAATATTTATTCCTGGTTAATAAGTATCCAGAGATTCTTTACATTTAACAAGCTAACCTTATGTTTTAATTAATTTATGTTTTTACAATAATACTCCTTGTAGTCAATCACTATATTGCTTTCTATATTTTTTTTCCTAATTTTTTAACAATTTCCTTTTACGTTACACTTTCTGGCTTTTGACTTTATTACATAGTTTCCAACCATCTCTAATTTCCAGAGATAATTCCGGGTTTTAAAGATTTGTCTGAAAAGGTTTAACCCTGGAAATATCATTACTTTTGTGTTGACAAACTGCATTCTACAATTTTTTATTTGATATATTGAATGCAATTTTCAATCTCTTCTTGTTCCCTGGGCTTTGCAACTAAATATTTGTTGAGGCATAATTTTTTAAATGCAAAAATATTTTATTTTCATTAAGTTCAGTGATTTTATCATGAAGGAGATAGTAAGGCACCTAGATATACCCAGGGCCTGATTGTGGGTACAGGGCGCCCTAGGCTAATACGCTCATAGTGCTCACATGCCTTCCATGCCAAGCTAATAGGTGGTAGGCAAAAAAAAACTTGTCCATAATTTAAAATCTGCCGTCCTTCACCCTTCCCCCACTCCACCAATGTTTATGTATCTATGTTTTCAAAACTCAGCTTTCAAGGGTCACAGCAATCTTTGTCACTGTATATCATAATGAGAAAAGAACGAGCGCTACCGAGGATGAAGATGCGGAGGGGGGATGCCATGCCTGCGCCAGTCTCCATCCTTGTCTCTCCAACTTGCTTATCATCAAGCGCCCACCCGAGGATGTCTCATTGTCTTCAGCCTTTACCATGGGAATACATCAAGATTGAAACCTTACTACATATTTCTTTCAAGTTTTATTTTTACTTTGGAGATCAATTATTCTCTTATTTTTCTTATTTTATTAAAATTAATTTCAGCTTATGCCTCTCCCTGTCACAATTTTGCACTCCCCCCCCCCCTCCAAAAGCCTTGCATATTAGGTTGCAGCCTAGTCAACGTATGGAATAATCAGGCCCTGGGGCCACCTAGCCCAGTGGTGGTCGACACGCGGCTCGCAGACCTTCAACTGCGACTCACAGCAGACTGCTCCCGATCAGACGTGTTTTCTGCTTTGAAGTATATCAGATTGAACATCGTTGACCTAGCCAGGTCAGTGGCAAAGTGTCCTTGAAAATGATTTAAAAATGTTGGCAACTATGCTAATATTTTGTGTTATTTTTATATGTTTTGTCAACAATGCTGGTTCTACAATTCCATCACAAGATGCAGTACAAAACACTCAGCCGTTATGAAGAAATGAGATGAAAAATGTTCTATCAAGTTTGAAAGCCCTTTTATTTCAACTACAAATATAATTTTCACTATAAGCAGAGAAATACTGACCTAAACATTATGCTTTTGTAAAACTCATTGACTACCTGAATTCAACAGCATTTTGGACGTTTTGCAATCTGGGTTCCGCACACCTCGTTTGAACAAACCGGTCCTGAGCAGAGTGGCTGATAGCTGTCAGACTGATAAAAAAAAATATGCAAAGGTCATTTTTGTATCCTACTTGATGTCACAACTGCTTCTAATATGGTTGAACAAAGTCTTCTCGTTAAAACTGTTCACTCTCTGGACATCGGAGATAAAGTCACTGTATTGATCTCTTCTTTTCTATCCGAATACTCACCATCATTCTCTGTGTAATAGATATAGATAGTCTCCTAGGAAATGAGTGTACAAGGGGAAGAATGAGGAATCGGAAGGAAGTCCCATATTGGTAAATAAATGAATAGAAATTATTGGGCTGGACAACAGTGAAGCATGGTGGAGGTTCCTTGCAAGTCTGGGTCTGCATTTCAGCAAATAGAGTTGGGGATTTGGTCAGGATTAATGGTGTCCTCAATGCTGATAATTTCAGACTGGTACTTATCCATCATGCAATACCATCAGGGAGGCGTCTGGTTGGCTCCAAATTTATTCTGCAGCAGGACTAGGGCCCTAAACATACAGCTAATGTCATTAAGAACTATCTTCATAGTAAAGAAGAACAAGGAGTCCTGGAAGTGATGATATGGCCCCCAGAAAGTCCTGATCTCAACATCATCGAGTCTGTTTGAGATTACATGAAAGACAGAAGGATTTGAGGATGCCTGCATCCGCAGAAGATCTGTGGTTAGTTCTCCAAGATGTTTGGAACAACCTCCCTGCCGAGTTCCTTCAAAAACTGTGTGCAAGTGTATCTAGAAGAATTGATGTTGTTTTGAAGGCAAAGGGTGGTCACACCAAATATTGATTTGATTTAGATTTCTCTTCTGTTCATTCACTTTGCATTTTGTTAATTGATAAAAAATAAACTATCCACATTTCTATTTTTGAAAGCATACTTACTTTGCAGTATTTTTTCCACACCTTCCTAAAACATTTGCACAGTATTTTATATACATACATACTTGAAAAATCACAGATCTTTTTAATAATCTAACACTCTTACAAAGTTTAATGGTTTTATTAGACTCTTTTTGAAATGTGTGGCATTTTATGAAAAGGTGACATTCTACTGGAAACCATTTTCATGATATCTGGATGTCATTATTAAACAGGACCAGTATTTTGTTTTAATGTCACACAATGATTATTAAATGTGAAATAAGATAAATCATAAAGCCTCTCTGACTGTCCGTAATCATTTACTTAACCCCTATATTTATTTCTATACTCTACCCACTATTAGGATATTTTCCATGTGAGTGTTTCAGTGTTGCTAAATCAGACTAGGGGGTAAATGTATCAACCTGAGAGTTTTCCAGCGGGTGTGAAAAGTGGAGATGTTGCCTATAGCAACCAATCAGATTCTAGCTAGCATTTTATAGAATGTACTAAATAAATGATAGCTAGAATCTGACTGGTGTTTCAAACCCGCCGGAAAACTCTCAGCTTGATACCTTTACCCCTTGGAACAGCTATGATCACCTGCTGCACAAAAACTAGGGACTTGCCAGCCATTGCTGAACTGCAATTCCCAGCATGCCCTGCCCACCATTGCATGTTGTTCTTGTACATCTGCAGCAGCTGGATAGACACAGAGATAAACCAGTGTTATTGGTCTGTAATAGAACACAGGTAGAGCAAAAGCAAAAATGTGTTTTATGCCATCAGAGCCTTTCCATTTATCATTTGTTCAAAGTAATTAGCGATTCAAGGATTTCCATTGGTTTATGGAATAAACAGGGTATTACTTTTTAACTGATGCATTATGGAACATTGCTATCCATTCTATATGTCTCATTTGTGAACTTGCTACTATATACAATACATCAAACAGCTGCCAGACATTAATTCATATACAGTCAAAAGGGGGCATTTAGAAAAAGGTTTGTAGGCCAATCAATCCAATCAGATATTTGTTTTCTTTTTCTAGACGGCAGTAGAAAAATTACTCCAATTTATCAGATCTGTAAAAAAGGATTATTAATAGTAGTCTTATAATCTATAGTTTTCTAGTATAGCAAAGAAAATGTATATAGGACCAATATATATCAATAATGCCCTTCTTAAACTGATGTTTGAACATAAAACAAACGGTAAAAATGTTCCTTTAAATAACAGTAGTTAATTACCAGATATTTTATTTTGCATAGTGCTATATAAGTGACCAATAGTGGGTTTAATTGTACTAGAGGTGTAATCAGATGTGAGTGGGGTTCCCTTATCATGTTCCACAATGGTACCAGCCTTCTGCTGCCTTCATACATTGTTTAACTTCCTACACTTAAACCTTGATTACTGATTATGACTGTGAGTTCATGTTAATTATCATCATGCAACCACATCGAAGAATAAAATAATACCGATGTTTAGCTCAATAAATTTCCAACATCACACAGATGTCTCACTCAGAAAGTAATGTTTTTTAGGATCTCTCCCTCCATAGGTCAGAACATCTTATTTGGTGTGATGAAATCAATAGATCTAGATTTACTGTTTCATCCACCTTGGCAAATGTCGTCAGTATATACAAGCTAACAATAACGGAGTGGATGGTTCTAAGATTGCTGCCTTAAAGGAGTCTATTGGCTTATTCTTTGTGCATCTATGTATGAATCTGACACTGTGCACAAAGCAGATTAAGCAAAACACGCCTTTACACATCTAAACAGTCCAGCTTTAAAAGATGCAGCATCACAATCCACACACTCACATCATCCCAGACATTAATTACACGTATTGTGCTCAGACTATATACCTATAGATGATGGCTCTTATACACTCAGAAGCTGCTGCGTTCTAGAATAAGGTACAGTCTGAGTACAACAAGAAAAGACAAAACAAATACTGGCAGATTTATATCAAGATCAGTGTTTTCCTATATTCACAAAATGCTAATGATACTAGCAAATAAAATGTGATATTTTGGCCTACGTCCCTTAGATTGTAAGCTCTCTGCGCAGAGCTTTCATTCCTATTGTCTGATGTTTGTGTACATTTTAAAATCATTTAATTGTAATAATACCCTGTATGTATTAATTCCTCTGTGCTGCGTTGTGGATTTTGCTGGCGCTTTATTAATAAATCCTAATATTTACGCTAACAATTGTTCAGTAAATGAGGAAGAGAGTGCAATCATCTCTTCTTTGATTAATATGAAGCCGTTCTGTTTCTCAGAAGACACAGCTTGATGCATTGTAGTCCTTGACCGGCCTAGGGCCACAAGAAATCCCTATCATTTTTCAAGAGACACAAAAGACAGGGACACTTTTTAATGAAAACAATTGCATTAAAAAGGTAAGATTTCTGACTGTCCACTCTCTACCAGAGAGACACTTACAAATTTAAAATGAACAGTTGCCTGCTCAATCAAGACAAATTATTGTTAATTAGCAATCATTCTGGTAATAGGTTTAAGATAATTAAAAAATCATAATCATTTTAAATCTTAGAATCCATTCTTTGACTATAGAGTTAAATGAGAGGAAGATAAATTCTACCATTTACTATTACGTTGACAAGTAGAAAATCAGTTTTCCAGTCTAGTAGTATAATAGGAAAATAATCGCTCGATTTGCTATTTTAACTCATAAGGTCTGCAGGAGCCCTTCAGCACATGTTAATCTAATCAGATCTAGGCCTGTTCCATCACCGGGATAAGAAGGCACAGGGAGATGAGAGGAAAAGGCAGAATTCAATTGTTTAAGCCCATAAAACACTAATTAAATGTGCATTTTGATTCAATATAGCATATTTCTTATAGCAACGTCATATGCACTTATGTGTTAAGGTACGCAATCTTTTTCATATTTTCTACACTTTTTAACAGTAAATTATTTTGTTTTTAAAAGATACATCGATTATCAGCAAGTTAATTCTAAGAAGAACAGTATGGGCCTGATGCTGAGTTTGGAGCAATGCAAAGAAAAGGAGCAAATTTGCACTTTGGCAAAACCATATTGCATTAGAGGGGAGGTAAATTTAAAAATGTAGGGACAGATTTATAGTTGGGATAGGGCATGTCATAGATCAACTTTAATTTCAGTGTAAAAATAAAGCTATCAAGTATTTGTGGACTGCATGAAAAAAACATTTCCTAGGGTGCAAAAAAAAGGAAATCAATTTGTACAACCTTGATTTGTAACATGGTTTGTCCAGGAGCAAATTTACTCCTTTTTTTGCTTTGCTCCTAACCCAGCATCAGGCCCTAAGTCTCCACATTCTGAGAACACAGCTTCCTGTTTTAACTAGAATAAATCATGCAAATGTTCTGGGAATTTCATTCTGCCAGAAATTGCAACAAAGTTACAATTTATATAATTGGAACAGCCCTGTTTTTCTATAACAAACATGTGTAGCTAAACCTACTGTCTTATTCTGCATTAGACATATACTATTTGTGCCTAATAGTTAAAAGTACATGTTTAGTAGCTTTTACCTATGCAAAGCAATTAAATTATAAAAAAAAACTCTATTATTTTCTTTGAAAAACAAAACATGTCTGAAATGATTAGAGTATTAAAAACAGACAAAAGTATTTTGATCTAAATATACTATATGACCGTAAATATGACAACAATAATCAAATGTTCTTTGTCATAGAAAAATATGTTGCTCATTATTATATATATTCTCTGATATAAGAGGATGGTAAATGTGACGATACTGAATGTAATATAATTTGATACATGTGTAAATGAACGCAGGAACATTCTACAGACTTTCAAGCCTAGGCATCCGTCCACAAATGTACTAATTTATTAGCAAGGGAATCTTTATCTTTAATATTAATTTGATTATTATTAATAAATCAAATTCCCTATTTCACTTCATTTTTTTTAATTAGCAATGTTGAGCATATTAAACAGTGTACATGACAAAAATTCAAACACTGTAACATGATGGTAAGAAACAACCACTATGGGTGCAGCGAGAAATATTTGGTTTTTCTGGGGAAGAATTCCAGGTAGGCAGATTTTTTACATTCACACTAAATATCTGCAATTCTAGATAAGGATGATGTAAATCCATTAAATATCCAATCTTTTGTGCAAAGATTCTGCTGAGAACTGAACCGAATCTGAACCCTAAGTCGTATATCAAAATGAGAGCATAAGGGGCCTTCGTGATAAAAGCTTAACTGTTATTTTAGCTCATGTAAGTGATAATCGCATCTAGCATTTAGCACACTTTACAAAACTGAAGTATTATAATTATTTATCTTACTTAGCATGTGTATCAATTATTTACACGCATTATAGATGTTTCTTAAGATGTAGTTGTTTGTTTGTTTTTTGGGGGGATTGTTTCAATCTGCTTAATGCATACTTAAGTAATATGCAATTGCTTTTTGGGGAAAAACAGCAGATCATTTGTCAATCATGTGCAGTGCAAATATTAGATTATTAATCATTTGTCTTACGTATATTGTGTTGTGAAATTATTAATTTACTGATATACCAAGTGGCGGCAAGTTACAGTATGTCGTGTTGATTATGTATTAAAAAGCAGTGTCACAATCCAGTTTTGTTTTTAAACATCTAGCATCCAGCTTAAACTATTTCTTACATCCTGAATTTGACTAGCAACATTGCATAGCATGCATATAACATACCAATGGGTTTATAATTGGTAAATGCACATAGTGAGGTACAGTATATACGAGTCCTGCCCTAGTATTGTGTACAACTTATAGTGGATGAAAAAAAAGGTTCATCTCCACCTACTGGTCATAAGCAGGGATTAATTTGTGCTGGGGCACAGACCAACGTAGTTCTAGCACTTCATCTGGTCCCAAAGTCTTAATATGTTAATATGTATGCTTAAAGATCAGTTGTACTGTGCTCCCAGCACATGTCATAATTATTTGGGTTCTGCCTCTTTTATTATCTACAAATTAACTGTTGTCATAATTGTTGCCGCATAACAAAAACAATACTTTTTTTTTTAGCAATTTTTGGACAATATTTCTTCACTGGTAAAGATTTCCAGCATCTGTCATTCTTGTTATAAGGTTTATTTTCCAATAAATGGACACTAAACCTAGACATAATTTTCTTGTGTGCCCACAGTGTTTTCTATTTTTACTTTGGAATTTGTCTGTGCAAATTCCGTATTATTTACCATGCTGTGTCTGATTTCACCCTAAGTCCGAATACTTGAAGAGAATAAACTAGGGCCAAGATATAGTTATTTTATTAGGTAGGCCGTACAATCTGAAGAATTTCTAACTCCTTTGTTCTGACAATTCCTTAGTGTCCATTTAAAGTACACACCTTTTTATTCAGTAATATTTACTGGAGCAACTTACACAAAGTACGACTCTACTGAGTTCAATTGTCAAAGTTATAAGTTCCCAAAACTCAAACAGGCCAGGAAAAATATATAATGATCCACAGGCAAGGAAAAATATATGACACAATAATAAATAAATTTGGTGGGGCCACGTCCTGTGTCCATGCAATAATCTGAGTGTCACAGACAGGGTATCCTGAAATTGGCCATCGTTGCCCAGAATGGGAAAATCATGGTGATACAATGATTAGTTTTTCTGCCTTGGTCTTTGGTTCTATTTTAACCAAGGTGCAATCTGCATGGAGTTTGTATGTTCTCCCCACGTTTGAGTGGGTTTCCTTAAGTAGCTCTTGTTTCCTTTAATTGACCTTGATGTATCTCTATTTGTGTGTCCGTGGTAAAGAAATTAGATAGTAATGGTCACTGTGGCAGAGATTAATGTTCCTGAATAAAGTTTGCTGATTGCTGAGCATTGTGTACAGAGTTCTGGATAATGTAAGCCCTCTATGAATAAAGGAACTATTGATGGTATAGAGTAATTATAAAAACAACTAGTCCAATTATGTCTGGAATGACGAGGGCATCTTAATGAGGAGAGGATCTTGTTTATTGGGGCAGGGAAAATACTTTTCTCACCTTAATCTGAAAGAATTACAACAGGTTTATCCTGCCTTCTCCAGCACCCACTGGTTGCTACATACTATTAGGCATCCAATGCTGTGTGCCCAGGAAGATCACCAACTCACTGTAATCACTAAATCCTAGAGTAATCCTGTCTCTTACACTTCAGGGGGAAACACTTTTACACAGACTTGTAAACCATTACACAATAGGCATTTTCTTAACGATTTGTCTTATTCAGCAGTAGACCATAAACTACCTAGGTACCATACAGGCAGCAATTTCTGACAGATATTACCTTATAGGTTATTTTCAATGTGAATTGCTGTATGAAAATAATTACAGGTGCCTATTACTGTGACCAAATTCACATACTATATGTAGCTGAAACCTTGAATACTCCATATACACTTTAAAACACAATATAGACCTGTCTATAGAATAGTTTATAAGATAAGATGAGAAAATAAAGTACATTTTTTACATGTGTTCCAATGTATCAAAAACCATTTGCCAGCAGTAATTTGAGTAATTATTCATCTGATATTAGCAGCATATTTTGTTAAGGTTATGTCAGTATATTGTTTAATTTCAGGCCTCTTTCTGAGCATTTTGACATCCCAGCATTCTAGTATAAAAACAGAACCTAGGTTCATAACACTTAAACTAGTTTTAGAAACAATTTTATAGAAATTTACTGAAACATACTGACTTTTACTCACATTGTATGAAATGAATTTAAGAGGTATAATTGGCTTACATACTGAAATAATAGGTTAAAGATCAAAGTATAGATGTGATCATGGTTTGTGTCATATTTTTTTTTAATTTCCATTATGTTATTTTTACGGACAGACACAGAACTAACACTATTTGCTCACCAGTACATTTACTGACAGTTGTCAACTATCAAAAGAGCTTTATTTTCTTTCTCTGTTCTCTCCTACTCCTATGTCACAATACATTATATTCTAGAATTAGCATAATTAACATTTATACTGTGATAATACTCCGTAGGTTAGTTTTATTATTGATGTCAAGAAACAATCGTAAAGCAGTGTCACATTAACTATTAATATTACTGTTACTAATACTTTATAATAAGAAGCAATATACTGTTGATTATAGTGAAAATCTTGGAACATTGGAGTTCCTTGTATAAAATGACTTCAATCACTCAGCCTCAGGCCCTGTGTTTTAGTAGAGCTATCCAAATAGTTGGTGATGTTTTATAACTTTATAATCAGTGGTAGGTGATACATTAGCCATTACATGTTATTTTACTGTTAATTTAGGAGTAAATAAACCCACATTAAAGATATGGTATAATGCGCTCCTTACTGTAAATTATATGAATATTAGTAGTCACTAAAGTGTTCTTCGACCGTATCAAATATTTTTAAACAGGTTAGAGAAATATGAAGTGACTTCATATCTATGCAATAATTTACAATAAGGGCTGAATTATTCCTTATAATACACAAGTTTTCCTAATGAGCACTGGAGTCACTTCAAAACTCACCAATTATAGGCAATTACCTCAGAACTCCCTATTTATACAAATATTGTTACAGCAGTTTATATATACCTTACCATCACTTGTGTATTATAGAAGATATTATTTTATAGATGTCCCTACTTCTTCCTTCACCACATTAAAATATCTCATTAGTTTGCTGCTTGATGTGATAATCTTCTTATGAATCACAGATATGCAGTCAAGTGATATCTTATTTTTTTTTTTAAATATAAAAGCACTAAAAATAACTATAGCAAAGGCTTGCTATGTATTCCCCAGTCTTCCTACCGTGGAGTTTATAGTGTAGAGTATTTGATAATTATGTAGTTACATTAACCTAATGGTAGTTTAGCAAACTACTATCAGGGAATTATGATATTGCTGTGCTTCTAAACTTTGACAATAATCACACAAACCTTTCCTAAATTGGGTGGCTATCGATAAAGACAAAACAATACAAGAGTCCCAATACCATACCTAACAAAATCGCCATAATATGGTGTATGAATAGACATGTATCCTAGTGGAGTGGAGATTTCTGCTGTACACAAGGTGCATTTATAACATTAATTTCTCCATAAGTTTTGGGGGGGGTTTTTCTAATCACCTCATTCTTATTTGTAAAGTCATCAAACCTATTACACGGCATTCGTCCTCTTTTCAGAGCTAATTAATCTTATGACATCGAAGCTATGGGCTATTTGCGAGTGCATGACTTGTCACAGTGTCTCCATTTGAATAAAATTCCTGGGACACATTGTTGCTGGTTAATTATATTCATCTCGCATAACATTCTGTCTACATGGACGAAACGTGCTAGACCCTACAACGTAATAATGCGACTTCTAGACCCGATCAAAGCATCCCTGTAACTTACACAGAATAAGAAATATACTGAGAACTGCCTCTATCTTACAGAACTTCAGCTGAAGGTCTGCGCTGCTGATCTATATTATAAAATTAGGTGCTGTCCCTGGAAGGCGAGCTAAGGGGGGGACAAACCCCAAGCTGTTCTATAATGCAGGACAGAGAGGCTTCCTGTATGGATCGGAGCATATAAATAAAAAATGGCCACTGTCTATAGCAGCTTTCCTAAACTATTGGGGAGTTTTGCATGCAAACGTGAGAGAGTGGCTAATGCCAATGGTCTGTAAAGCAGTCAGTGTGGGCTGCCGGGGATTGCACGTAGGACCCAGGCTGCAGAGCACATTGCACACTGCACACAGCTCCACAGAGCAGGGCTGTCAGCTGGTCTGGTCACGTGGTGGGAGGTGGAAGGTCGCCTGTTCACAATGGAGCTATCGGAGGACTTGCAGAGGGGCTTGCACCGCTTAGCGGATCCAGCCCGCTTTAGCCCTGAAGCCTTTAGCGCTCTTCTCCGGGCGGCCTTCCAGAGCCTGAACCCGGGCCAGGCCGCAGGATCCGCCTTAGGTAAGGGGAGTATCAGGAGAGTGGGGGCAGGGACATCGCAGGCGCCTGATGCTGCCTTTGTGCCCCCATGAGCTGTGCATTATCCCCGGCACAATAGGGCTGGGGGCAGCAGGAGGGCTACACCCGGATTGCCTGCCCAGGACAAGCGCACACTGCCAGCTATTGTCCCGATGGCCGCTTGTAACCAGCATTTCCCCGCTAGCAGCTTGCCAGACACTCGGGGCCGGCATTGTGAGACAAGGCAGCCTGGCCTAGTGTACGCTAAAAGGATAGACAGTCCTGTTGGCCCCCAGACTGGGTGTATAACAGACGGGGGCCCAATAGTGTCAGGATTGGAACGGAGTGTGTGTATTGCAGCCACTGTCTGCTGGTATTGCTGGAGCTGTTACTATGTTTATATGTACTGGGAGGGCTGAGTGTTTGCTCTGATTATAGGGACTGGTATTTTGTAGTTGACAACATTTATATATGATGTCACATTTCACACCCGGTATAACCCCATCATGATATTTCCACAAAACACGATTAATGTTAATGCCATTGTTTTCTATTGTGAATGCCCATCTTTAATAAATATTATCCTATAAATGCCAAACATTGAGAACATATCGTGGAATTTGCGTTTTCCAAGGGCAAAACAATTAAAATGACATTTCCTTAAAACCTGCCTGGGACTGTCATTGGCAACTATAACTTTTTACTTTAGTTACTGGGAGGGGAGTGTTTGCTATAAAGTGGGCATAAATCTTTACTATACATAACTAGGGGGAACTAGGGGCACTGGCTGTATACACTGAATACTAGGGGCACTGGCTGTATAAGATGACTACTGGGGGGACTGGCTGTATACGCTGATTACTGGGGGGACTGGCTGTATACGCTGATTACTAGGGGGACTGGCTGTATACGCTGATTACTAGGGGGACTGGCTGTATAGGGTGATTACTGGGGGGACTGGCTGTACAGGGTGATTACTGGGGGAACTGGCTGTATAGGGTGATTACTGGGGGACTGGCTGTATAGGGTGATTACTGAGGGGACTGGCTTTATAGGGTGATTACTGGGGGACTGGCTGTATAGGGTTATTACTGTGGGGACTGGCTGTATAGGGTTATTACTGTGGGGACTGGCTGTACAGGGTGATTACTGGGGGAACTGGCTGTATAAGGTGATTACTGGGTGAACTGGCTGTATAGGGTGATTACTGGGGGAACTGGCTGTATAGGGTGATTACTGGGGGAACTGGCTGTATAAGGTGATTACTGGGGGGACTGGCCGATTACTATGAGCAGTTGGGGGACTGGCTGATTACTATGAGCAGTTGGGGGACTGGCCGATTACTATGAGCAGTTGGGGGACTGGCTGATTACTATGACCAGTTGGGGGACTGGCTGATTACTATGAGCAGTTGGGGGACTGGCTGATTACTATAATCAGTTAGGGGACTGGATGATTACTACGAGCAGTTGGGGGACTGGCTGATTACTATGAGCAGTTGCGGGACTGGCTGTTTACTATGAGCAGTTGGGGGACTGGCTGATTACTTTGAGCAGTTGGGGGACTGGCTGATTACTATGAGCAGTTGGGGGACTGGCTGATTACTATGAGCAGTTGGGGGACTGGCTGTTTACTATTAGCAGTTGGGGGACTGGCTGTTTGCTATGAGCAGTTGGGGGACTGGCTGTTTGCTATGATAATGGGGGTGAGTACTTACTTTGATTATCAAAATTCAGGGGGTCTGAGTGTTCTGACAAGTGGATCTGGGTAGTTTGTTACAATTCTAAATTAAATTATGAAAAATGCTATCACGATATTGTGATGCATCTTTCTATTTTTTTCTATTACATTTTATATTTTTCTTATTGCTGGTTCTGGTCTGTTCGTTTGTTGAACACCTACGGATCATATATATATATATATATATATATATATATATATATATATATATATATATATATACAAACACAAAAATATTCTGCAGCACATTACAATTGGAAACAAACATAGTAATAAAAAGACTGGGAATTTACAAACAGACAAAGAGGGTAAGTGGGCCCTAAAATTACTAGAATTGGGAGTGACTGAATGTTAATTATGATTACTAAAATCTGTTTACTCTATTTAGTGAACCTATGAGGACTGTTTACTAGGATAACTAGAAGGGAGGACTACGTATTTACTATGATCATACAAATAGATTACTAAAACAGGATGATAAAATGTATACTGTCATAACTGGATTTGGTGGATATAGTGTATACTATGATAACTGGATTTGGGGGACTGAGTGTATACTATGATTACTGGATTTGGGGGGAATGAGTGTATACTATGATAGCTGGATTTGGGGGGAATGAGTGTATACTATGATAGCTGGATTTGGGGGGAATGAGTGTATACTATGATTGCTGGATTTGGGGGGAATGAGTGTATACTATGATAGCTGGATTTGGGGGGAATGAGTGTATACTATGATAGCTGGATTTGGGGGGAATGAGTGTATACTATGATTGCTGGATTTGGGGGGAATGAGTGTATACTATGATAGCTGGATTTGGGGGGAATGAGTGTATACTATGATAGCTGGATTTGGGGGGAATGAGTGTATACTATGATTGCTGGATTTGTGGGGAATGAGTGTATACTATGATAGCTGGATTTGGGGGGAATGAGTGTATACTATGATAACTGGATTTGGGGGGAATGAGTGTATACTATGATAACTGGATTTGGGGGACTGAGTGTATACTATGATAGCTGGATTTGTGGGGAATGAGTGTATACTATGCTGGATTTGGGGGGAATGAGTATATACTATGATAGCTGGATTTGGGGGGAATGAGTGTATACTATGATAACTGGATTTGGGGGGAATGAGTGTATACTATGATTGCTGGATTTGGGGGGAATGAGTGTATACTATGATAGCTGGATTTGGGGGGAATGAGTGTATACCATGCTGGATTTGGGGGGAATGAGTGTATACTATGATTGCTGGATTTGGGGGGAATGAGTGTATACTATGATTGCTGGATTTGGGGGGAATGAGTGTATACTATGATAACTGGATTTGGGGGGAATGAGTGTATACCATGCTGGATTCGGGGGGAATGAGTGTATACCATGCTGGATTTGGGGGGAATGAGTGTATACTATGATTGCTGGATTTAGGGGGAATGAGTGTATACTATGATAGCTGGATTTGGGGGGAATGAGTGTATACTATGATTGCTGGATTTAGGGGGAATGAGTGTATACTATGATAACTGGATTTGGGGGGAATGAGTGTATACTATGATAACTGGATTTGGGGGGAATGAGTGTATACCATGCTGGATTCGGGGGGAATGAGTGTATACCATGCTGGATTTGGGGGGAATGAGTGTATACTATGATTGCTGGATTTGGGGGGAATGAGTGTATACTATGATAACTGGATTTGGGGGGAATGAGTGTATACTATGATTGCTGGATTTGGGGGGAATGAGTGTACACTATGATTGCTTGATTTGGGGGGAATGAGTGTATACTATGATAACTGGATTTAGGGGGAATGAGTGTATACTATGATAACTGGATTTGGGGGGAATGAGTGTATACTATGATAACTGGATTTGGGGGGAATGAGTGTATACTATGATTGCTGGATTTGGGGGGAATGAGTGTATACTATGATTGCTGGATTCGGGGGGAATGAGTGTATACCATGCTGGATTTGGGGGGAATGAGTGTATACTATGATTGCTGGATTTGGGGGGAATGAGTGTATACTATGATTGCTGGATTTGGGGGGAATGAGTGTATACTATGATTGCTTGATTTGGGGGGAATGAGTGTATACTATGATTGCTTGATTTGGGGGGGGGGGGATGAGTGTATATACTATGATAGCTGGGTTTGGGGGAAATGAGTGTATACTAAGATGACTGTAAGACTGAAGAGTTGCTACAATTACTACTACAATTTCTAGAATTCAAAGGCCTTGAACTTGAGTGGAGGATAGGTGAATATTGACTGTGATTATGGGAACTGGGGATAGGGTGCTAAAAATAATTACTACAATTTGTTTTACTATGATTACTAGAATTAAGGGGACTGCGTTTACTCTGATTAGTAGAATAGGTTGGGGTCTCGGTGTATAAATTGATTACTGAAATTATCATGACTATACTTTATTCCTAAAACACTAACATATTAAGCACCTCTGTACATCGAGGGGATCATGATACAAATAATTAACATGCTATGCCAAAAAGCAGATTGTAAAAATTGCCCTATCCAAATGAGATTACAATTTAAGAACAGGAAGGACAGAACATTGCTATGATTTATCGAACTGGGGATCTGAGTAAAAGCTGAATTTAAGGGCTTAGTTCTACTTTAAAGTTTACTGAATTTTAGAGCCGAATGTGTAATGTGTTTGCTATTCCCGGGCTGCTATATATGAATGTGGGACTTGGAAATGTACTATATTTTTATGTTGTGTCTACTGAATGATGGTGCTGGATATGATGTAGACAGAGGTTGACCATGTTTTGTTTTTAGTAGTCCTAAACATGTATGAATTCTACCTGTATGCTGGATCTGCAGTATGGACATGAATGTTAAAGGCCTGATTTTGAGTTAAGAGCAAATCAATGAAACGAAGTAACTTTGCACCTTGGCAAAATCATTTTGCATTAGAGGGAGAGGTAAATTTAAAATGTGAGGACAGATCAACTTCAATTTTAGTGTAAAAATAAAGCTATCAAGTATTTGTGTGCTACATGAAAAATCAGCCAGTATTTTCCTTGTGTTCAAAAAAATAAGTCAATTTGTACCCCTTGCATTGTAACATGTTTTGTCCAGGTACAAATTTGCTCCTTTTCTTTGCTTTGCTCCTATCTCAAAATCAAGTCCTATGAGTTTAATTTACTAAAGGTGAAAGTTTCAGCTTATTTGGAAGATTTCTATTTGCATCCAACCACCAATCATGTTAGGGGGAAGGGGGGTACAATTCTAAATTGTTCCCTATCATCCCACTAGTGCTTTTTGTGATGTCTAGTTCTAAAAATGTATTGATATCTGTTTTGTCATAGAGAGATGTGTGTGTGTTGTTGCATGTGAGTGTGTATTTATGCTTGTACACAGTACATTTGCTCAATCCAATAACTGGATGCATTAAATACTAGAATGAGTGTATATTGAGTTTATTGGTAGTTGCTATATATGCTGTTTATGTAGATCAGGTTGCAAATGATGCTCTAGTTTGAATGCTCTATCTGTGTTATATTAGAGAATGATTAACATGCCTTAAAGCTAAAACTTTGATCATGCAGTAGAATATGTTGGTACATGACAGTTGTACTTAGGAGCTATACGACTATATAACTTATAAATTAAGACTGATGCTACTTCTACACTTTTCTATAGGAAATCAGTAAATGACATCTGCTTAATAAGTTACTGCTAGCATTATAAATATAGAATTATATTGCTTTATAGTTGCAGTGACACAAGTTACACTGCAATGAAAATATGATAAGCAACATTATTAATTTTTGGGGAAGAGCATAACACAAACATTTTACATTACAGGCCTTGAACAAATATAGTATTTTACCAGTAATTTCAGCATTGTCATTTATTTTACCAACATTCACATGTTCATCATATGTAATATAATATATGCACCTATGCATTTGTGGGTGTATGTGCATATAGCACAGTGCAAGTCCAAGAGGATTCTTCTTCATATTATATACCATTCTGTATTTATAGTTGAGAGAAGATTCTAAACACATATTAAATTCCCCTCCCAGTATATATGTATAAAACCCATATAGTTTGTACACTCCTTTAGTTCATTTGGAAAGTTATTAAGAATCTCATGGAAGACAGAGGAGAAATAATTGTTAGTTTCTGGTCAGCTTGTATTGTTATTTATTAAATCCCTGCCATAATGTTAGTACAATCCCATTTATTTTCTGGTTTGAGTCATTTCAATCCTTTTTTGCGCACTGATTATTTGCGTTGAACATGCACAAGTGACTTCTGTGTGTTCACGGTTCATGACTAGAGCGTATACATCAACCTACAGAATTGTTGATCGTGTTGAACATTAATATTTACATGCAACGTTAATTTTCTCTGGTTTTGAACAGTTTTATTACTGACATATTCTTTGTGACGTTACCCTTGCTGTTATCTATGTGCTGCAAGTTTTAGCATCTTACTCTCGGGCTGGATACAATGAGATCCGCGGTGAAGCCGGGGTGGTTGTTCCAGGTCATGCAGAGTCTATCATGTTTTCTATATGTATTTTTGCACACATCGCAGAAGTGGATCTGTCTTGTACAAAGAATCACTTTGTTCAGTCCGCTTGGTGAATGGTCCCTGGGCTGAGCTGGATTTGGGGTGCAGCCACTGTTACCCCTGCGTGTGACCTCTAGCCAGCTTTTCTGTGTGAGTGCTGCTGGATTACTTGGCAGCTCCTGTGTTGTGGCAGGGGAGGGAGAGGTTCCTCCTTGGCCCTGTCTCTTTATACTGCTGTTCAGTTTTTTTTATCCCCTCTTGGTTTCTTATTTAAAAATGCTGTTTGTCGAAAACTGCTTACATTTGTATCTTTTAGCCTCTCGTTTCAGATAAAGGGACTGCGCTTCCAAACTGTAAATGTATTGCTCATTTGTTGCCAGTTGTTTGAAATAGAGATTATGTTATCAGTGAGTTTACATTGTTGTTGGGTTATAATACAATACAAAGTGAAATTCTGAGTTCTTGTTGGAGCAGAATACACTTTACATTATAAAGTACCCCTGGCCCTTTGCATATATTAAGTTAGCGTATTCCACAGTGTTAGATACTTTACATTGTGAGGTATCCGTGCTACGTTGTGTTATTTAGGTGTATGTGTGTGTGTATTATGTTATGTGTGTGTTATGTGTGTATATATATATATATATATATATATATATATATATATATATATATATATATATATATATTAGTATTTGTACTATTTAGGCGTTAGCTGTTGAGTGCAGTGAAATGTATTTTTATATTAGAAATTGAATCATATGTAAAAGGCTGATGGCCCATTCTGTGCGAGCAAAATGCATATCCTCTATTTGAACAATTGATTATTTTTTAGCAAAATGACATGGGTCGGCTGTAACACTGACTCACGAAGCAGAAGAACAAGAAAACACTGGTGGATAGGCGGAGCCTTACTAATAAATGAATGTTTACTGCACTCATGTATATAGATTAGTAATGAAATGAGTGATGGTTATGATGATACACACTTCCTCAAGTATCCTTACATAAGCCATCCGATTTTTCAGCTAGAGGTATCCGACAGGGAAAGTACAGACAACATTTTTTTTGGGGGGGGGGGCTAAACGCAGGCGTTTGTTTGGTATACAGGACTGAACAGAAAATACATTTTATTTTTAATATAGCAGTGTTCGTGAACGGTTTGTTTTAATGGTCCTCTGCGGGAAAAAAAAAAAATGGTATGTGTCTGTAAATATATATATACAAATATATTTATTTTCAATTGGTGTACTTCTTATGAATACTTTAGCTTCTGTAAAATAGTTTGATTTGTATTATGTTCCATTGTGTCTGTGGCATTATTATGGTATTTAAATGCTGGCTGCTAATTGAATTTTCTGAATCTTTTTTATTTATTCTTTTTTTTTTTATTGTAAATATAATTATGATTTCACATCGCGAGTTTCTCCCTGGAAATGTAGCTCTCACTACTAGTGGGCGGATGTATGCATTGCATTTCAGTTGTGTAGGAACTCTTGTCAGTGCCAGGAATTGTAAGCTCGTATAGCATTGCTGTAAATAGCCACCGATTAGCGCTGACACCCGAGGAAACTATTCATTTACCGGCATTACGAATACCTTATCAAACACATCGCCAGTTTCACACTGCAATGTGATTGAGTGGAAAATTCATGCAAGAGCTGGTTTACCCTGTATTGCAATAGGATTAAGATCTCTTTAAAAATATATTCAACCTGTAAGTTCAATATCTCCATTGTTTAAGATAGGCGTGGAGGCTGGCATCATTAATGTATTTGGTATGAATAAATCAATTCGACAACATAGTTTACAGATGTTTAATTACAGTCTGTTTAAGCCTTCTATTTTTTTTTTATTCATTACTTGTCATCGCCAAGTCTCCAAATAAAATGCCTCTCCGGTCCCTCTTTTGTGGAACATAATGTTGAGGTTCGTTAATAATATTAAAATCTAGTTTAATATGCTACAAGAAATAGCTGACTTTATTATTCAGTTTGTAGTGTCTGACATATGACCTCTACAGCTAAGCTGCCTACTGAATGTTATTTGCAGTCATGAAGTAGTTATTAATTGGTCGATCGAATTTAGAAAATACGAATATATTTTTGAGTGTTTAATAATAATAATTTTCTTTATTGTGAAATAAGTGCTGTCTGTTTGTTTGTGTTGCTGTAGATGATAAAGAGTTTCAGCACATTGCCCCATCCCAAATAAAAGAGTGTCAAGCTGCAGCCATTACGTGTATACTGGAAGCTGTGAAGCATAATGTAGACAGATCTGCTTTGAGGTACACGTCTTTACATTATGTTTGTTCTTATATCTCTGGAACTAAACTGCTCATTTTACCTTGTGATATCATTGCTCGTTTCCCCACAGCACATTTCTAGAAGACTGTAAATTCGATAAAGAGAGATCAGAACATTTCTGGACTGAATACCAGGTTCAGACTTTGTTGTTCGTTTTGTGCAGTTGTGTCCATTGTTTCCGATTTATTTAATATGGTAATTGTCAGTCTCTGCTATATTCCAGAAACACAAAGAATCTTTGGAAATCTTGCTAGAAAAGTGAGTCCATATTTCCGGCACAAAGCCAGACATCCTAAGCTTACTTGATCGCTTCGTTTAAAACCGCTTAATTTTTAGTAGCATGCTTTGACAAAACACTATGCTGTAGTATTTAATATTTCACTATTTTCAGCATTGGCAGATGCCCCCCACACGTGTCAGATGTGTCCTGGCGTCTAGCATATGAAATAAAGGTGATCGAGTTCCTTGATTGTACAATATTTTGTGTTCCTATGGATGATAAAACATTCAGCTGAGACCTTTCTTTTTAATCTTCAGACCAATCAGCTGTACAAAACCTACCGGCCTTCCTACTTGGTGAAATTAAATGTAGAGGTAAATAAAGTCTTTGGATAACATATGACAGTTGATCTACAAAATGTGTGGTAAAATATAGCTTTTTGTTTCCTAGACCGCGGATCCCAGCCAGGCCCAAGATGTTAGTTTTAATTGCTCAATAGAACAGTTACAGGTATATTTTAATTTGCTCTTGTACTAGCTGCCTTCATTTTATTTAAGTTGTGCATAATGACATTTATCGGTCTATATAAACATCGAAATCTGATCATAGTGTATTTTTTCTCTGTGTAACAAATTATCTGAAAGTATTGAGTGACATTGACATACATTTAAATAAATGCCCTGTGATAATTGCTGGGGACGGTTAATTATTGCATATTTTCAGTGCCTGGTGTGTGATTCTTTAGTCTCCAATCACACTTTGGTAGGTTGTGAACACCTTTATAACTATCACTATATTTTAGATAGTCAAGGAACGTGACATATTTATTAATAATTATAAATATTTTACTTATAATAATATATAAGTAATGTGCAGAGTTACAAAGTTGGTCATCTGTTTTAAAACGATGTCACGGCAGCTACATGGTACAATGTATTCTCTTGATTGATTACCATTGGGTGTCAGTTTCCTGAGGGTGAAACATGTCGCTTAACTGCATACTTTCAACTGTGCTTCTTCATTGCTTTTCTCAAGTAGTCTTTCTGCAGAGTTTGATATTACAGCAGTGTAAAACACAGAGGTTCACTTAATAATGTTATCGTCTCAATATTGTCCTACCAATGAGGAGAGATTTCTGTCTTCCACTGAATAACATATGTAAAGATTTTCACTAAATGTACGTTCCACTATATTTTCACGGAACTGATGCCTTCCTCACAACGGCACTGTGAATGTAAAATCTAATTAAAAAAATACAAACAATAAAAAAAAACTGTTCATTGGACAGAGAATGACTTGAGCATTATTATGTAAAGTGCTCAGTCCACAACACTTATTTGAGGGGGTTGTAAATGTAGATCAAATCAAAGACTTATCCCGTTGTCACATTGTAAGGTAACATTGAAAACGTATCTACTTATTTAAACTTTCATTCTTTCTTTGCCCTTCAGGATTTAGTAGGGAAACTTAAAGATGCAGCCAAAAGTTTGGAGAGGACATCTCAGATGTGAAAGTGGATCCTGGCTCTCTCCAGCAAAAGAAATTCTGAAAGATTTGTGTATAACAAATGTCTATTTTACATTCCATGCCTTTAAAATATAACCTGATGATTGACCGAAGTTGCTGTACAAAGTACTATCTGGATTTTTTTTTTTCCAACATGTTCTAGCTACACTGATTAGTTATGCTAACAGCTAGATTAATGCACATTTTCTGAATCTGTTTTATGTTTATGTTTTCTAAAGCTGATTCTATACAGTGAACCTACAGTATACTCAAATACATAATTTATCCCCCATACAGATTTAGGATGTCCATATATTGTATGTCATTTGTCTGCACAAAATAAATATTATGAATCCAGATTGTGTGGTTTATTTGAAATGTCCTTTGCCTAGTCATTATTAGTATATGAATGGTGCCAGCTAAATCATTTGTGAAAACACTGTGAGGTGTCAGTTTAACTCTTCGGATGCCTGGGAAATTTACTCTTACTGCAAAAGAAGAAACGGACTCCTCTGGAAGCATATGGGTTAATTGTGGAACACTCTGGAATTAATTGTATCAACCTTAACTAAGTGTAGCACATAGACGCACTGGTGGTAATATAACTGCATACAGTATGAAGTGACATAATAGCATTTAGCATTTGTATGGTAGTATACCGGTGAAAGAATTTGTAAATACAGAATGTTGTGTATGTGTTTTCATACTTTTATGTTTATGCGGGGTATTAATTATTCCTAAAATGTTGCAAACAAAGCATCACAATATGAAAAAGCACCTAATAGCGTACACTTGCGTTGACATTACGGTGAACAGAGTGGTTTGTAAATGATTTATTCTGTTAAAAAAGAATGGTGGGTGCACATTGGAGATATTTTGTAAGTTGCTTCAAAAAGCAGCAATGTTAAGCAGGCCATGAATGGTACAGAACAAAGCATATGACTGTAGTACAACATTCTATAGTTTTATGTTCGGGCAATATATAGAAAACGGAAACCCTTCTATGAAACAGGTATCAGGAAACTAGAGTCAAATGTCCAGGATTTCTCACGGATACGGCATTGACTATGCATTATTTTATAATCTGCAACCCGGGCTAGCCAGACATATAGATAATAATGAGGAGCAAAAATATAACTTTTGCACAATATAAATGCTGTTTTATCCAAAGTGGTGATTCTCTGTACATGTGGCAGAGGAAACCTGGAGCTCTCCTATTCATGTCCCTCATTCAAATCCGGTTCCATGGTCCACTCCACACGCCAGCCCCATCTTATAGGTCCCGGACACACATTCCTGCAGCTCCCCCCGCCCTTTGCCCGGATCGGGCGGCGCCTGCTTCAGCGGGTCATAGACCACCAGCCCGGGGCCTCCCAGCGACCACCCCAGGCACAAGAAGCGTGAGATTTCAGCACTCGAGTATTTAAAGGAGAGAGGGATCTGGGATCCAGTAGAATAATTTCCTGGTTACTAATACATAAATTCTCTGTCCTGTCATTGCAGTCAGATAAGCAGCTGCATATTTGGAAAGCTATGGGTAAAAAGTTTTGACATTGTTCCCATAGATTAAATCATGTGTCATTATATATACATATTTTTTTATTTAACATCCGAGTACTTATATACATTGCACTATAATTAAACCAAATCAATAATGTGTGGTATAATTGCTGCTTTGTCATTTTATGTTGATATAAATTAATATGTGTCTGGCTGTATAGCTAGAATGTTATAAATAAACTGACCAGGGTGTGGACACTTCACATTGCTCGATACTATAATATGATTTTAACGAATTCCTCAGTCCTTAAGGAAGTAGTTATCCCTACTGAAGGTGGTTTCACCAAACTCTCCTTCGGTAAATGGACAGTTTCCTATACATAGCAATGTGCAGCAACACTTGTGTTGTCGTATTGTTATAAATAAAGGTATATTTGTATACGCTGTTATAGCATGGTTATATCGTTGTGTACAGCGCTACACTACTGCTTATAGCGCTGCATCCTTTGTAAAAGCAGATATATCGATTAATGATTAACACGTCATTTGCCCTCTAAGTACAGTTTTGCCCCGTACTTGGTTATAGATCTGTACCACAAAATATACAAGTAGACAATTATACGCCTAAATCATCTGGTATGTTACAGAGCTCATACTTACTAATGTTCCTATGTGATTATATCACTGTACTGTATGTGAAGACTTTAGCCTCCCTCTCATATGACCTCCTATACGGTATATACAAGACGAAGTTAAACCGCTGTATCCCTATGAGATACATATACACTCTCTTTTGATTAGTTCTGCATATTAATGTCCACCTATAGATCTATGTGTATTTCCACTAACCACTCCATTGGTTATCACGCTGTACATCTAATAAATATACGACTGCTATAATGGTAAAATAATTCTCTAAAGTAAATTGCCTAAATTTACTACACATGGGGTTATAAAGCTGTTCCTCTAGAGAAATACAATTCTGACACTATTTTGTTATATCGATCTACCTCTGGTTAAACACTGGTTATACCAATGTATTTCTTTTAAATACAGCTATACCCATCAACGATACACGTTTGTTATGTAGCTGTTCCTATACCAAACTATGGTAATGCCGCTAGTAAATTCAGTTCTACGTCTTAATATTTATAATTATCATTGTACCAATATTCAATACAATTTTACCTCTCTATGGTTATATACACATATCACAGTATCTGTAGCGTATATTCTACGCTTGTAGTTATATCATTGTACCTTTAAAAATCACCATATGGTTAAATCTTTACCCCTCTAGTACATGCATTATGGTTCCATCGCTGTACCTCTACTAAATATATTATGGCTATATCGCAGTACCTGTGCTAACTTCATTTGTACACCTCTAACGTCACATCACTACCTGTACTAAACACAGTTCTACTCCCTTATGTTGATGTCGCTGAACCTCTAATTAATATAGCTGTGCAGAACCCTGCTCATCACTACACCATAATTCGGCAGAATTAATTGGATTATTCCCTCGCTATTTTCTACGTAGAACTCTTAAAAGCTAATAGTTGTGGTGATGTCTTCACTCTGTAAAGAGAAATAAATAACTAGAATCTCTGGTTTACATCGCTTTCTCCTTTGTATATTGAAATTTAAATAAACACCTCAATGGTTATCGTTATATCCAGAGATTATTAAGATCATCACTGGGGAAACATTTCAAGAGGCAACCTTACCCTAAAGACAAACACCGCTTTATCTGCATACTGATCAACCTCATACATTTGATTGCATATACTGTTTACTGTACACTTAAATGTTTGACATGCATTTGTTAACATGACGTGATGGATGGGAAGATTGTATGTACTGCATGACTGTATGCATGTACGTGTGTGTGTCTCCATACACACATATATGTGTACATTTTTATAATATACTTATTATACTTATAGTGTGTGTGTATATATGTGTGTGTGTGTGTGTATGTGTGTGTGTGTGTATATATATATATATATATATATATATATATATATATATATATATATATATATATATATATATATATAATTCTCCATCATGCAAAGTGATTACTAATAGCTACGATCGTGCAGATTATAGCACTCTGCAGAGCAGAATTATAATGTATGGGCTGCACTCCTGTGTGCACAATGTGAGTGCAGTGTGTACACTAATTCCCAGGCCGCCCTTAAGGAATGAGACCACGTGACGGCGCGGGGCGGGCGGACTCTGAGCCATTTTGGGGACGGTGTCAGTTTCCAGTGTGAGGCTCCAGCGAGCGGAGTGTCCGAGCAGCCCGGGAGAGGCAGTGAGAGAGAGCAGTGCGCGCAGATCGGGGCGCTGTGTGAGCGGGCAGAGCGCGCCAGGAGCAGGCTGTGCAGCCGGAGCAGAGGAGCAGCGTGCAGAGGAGGCAGGGGGAGCCAGGACAAAGCGCTGAGGATGGTGTAATCAGCCCGGATCCGGCGAGAAGAGGCGGGAGCGTCAGTTCGGTGCGGGGGAGCGAGCGGAGGAAGGTGGGGAGGTGGCGAGGGGGATCTCCCACTCCTGGCTGACTGGAGAAGGGGGGATGAACGCAGTCCCTGCACTGACAGCGTCTGCAGATCAGCTCAAGATGGCCGCCCCTGGGCTGCTGCTCATCCGCTGAGAGCCCCCCCGGACACCGCATTGTCCCCGGACCCCCCGCTGCAGCCACCCCGATCAGCATCTCACGGTACGTGCATATTTGGCCCGAGCGCCCTCCTCGGTGGGGGTTGGTGGCTGGAGAGAGTGGGTGTTTGTCTGGTGTACGTAAATAAAGAGGAGGGGGAGTGAAGGGGGTGGGGTGTGAATGTTGGAATTTGGTAAAGGGGGTATACAGGTAGTTGGGGGAGCAGATGATGGCGAGGGGGCTGGGTGGGTAGAGGGGAGCACGTGAGTGTAGAGGTGCCATCTTCTGATTGCTCATGTGCTGCTCAACCTGGTGATATTTCTCTTAACCTTTTTATTCATACTTGCCCTTACCCCGTCTACTCCATGTCAGCAGTCTCCCACCCCTTATGTTCCATGTCAGCACGCCCACTACCCCCCCACCAACACACTTCTCTTCCATATCACACCTTTCACCCAGCACCCCACTCTCCCACATTTACAATATTTCCCATAAAATCTTCTATTCTGTGCAACGCCTCGTTTTGTAGAACTATAGGGGAGTCTTTTTTGCTGCTGGGAACAGGTCTGGTAATGCCAGTGGGGTCTCAATGTACCATCTGGCTAGGTTAACTAACATTGGTCCCATGTACGGGTGTATGTAGATGTATATTATAATTTCATTACCATGCGAAGAACTGATATATGCTGATAACCCTGTGCTGACTTGTTCCTTGTGGCTGTTTAATATTGTGTGTACAGTTGTCACTTCATGTACATCATCCTTTGTACTGATTGTTATTGGTTGGCTCAGCCCCGCTGCTTGAGGTTCTGGGCTTGTGACAGTAAATCACAATTGCCAGCGTAGCTAGCTGGCCTTCCATGTGTTACTACACCAGATAATGGTCCTGTATTCAACGCTAGAACAGAGCATGTAAGGCTGTGAAACTGAAACATCTCGGTTTTAGATCAAACCCAAAGTGGAAAAAGGTTGCATTCTGTTTTGATACGTTATTTTGTATCATGGGCCATACAATAGCAGGGCTGGGGAACAAAATTGGCACTAAAAGTTTAGGGAACCCATGTTTGAGCACATCATTCGGCTTATTCATTTTATCGCTAGCATATGCTTGAGGTTGCACGCTTGTATTTGTCGGGTGCTGAAAATAATCCTCTAGGATTGAGCGCTTTTAAACGTAAATTCCCACTCTAGTCTGCTTCCTCTCTGTGAACTGCGAATATTTCCAATAAGAAATATACATTCAGAATATAGGCAGCGTTTGTCTCTAAAGGCTTTCAGGTTTTGCAGATTATAATGTAACACTTTCTCATCTCTGAGTGTGCAGCTTGGAAGCACTGGAATATTGCTCAATAAACGAACCGTGCTGTTTCTATAGCAGGAACTCTGGCAATAGCTGTATGGACTGTGTATGTCAAATGCTATATTTCATTGCTGCGCAAATCTCCCTACCCATTAACCCTTTCTAGATTCAGTAGAACAAAAAAAAACACCACCTTCTTCATTTGACATTGCCAGGCCTGTAACAAAGCATTGTCAAACTGTGTCTATTTGGCCCTTGGCAATTTTCTATATTTTGTTTAGGATGTTTGGAAAGTTTTTAAAATTTGTCTTTTTGTTTTTTATTCACTGATCTGGCGCATTCTCCTTCATGTCGTATTTTCTATGTGATAAAAGTTTGCTCAATGGTGCTCTGTGGGTATGTTCATTGAATTTCTTTGTATTTGATACTTGATTGGAATGAGATGTAAATATGTGATGGGATAAATAAGAATGTATAGATCACCTCTTAATGAACAGAATTTATTGACCATCATATTGTATGGATGGAGGTAGTTTAACAGATCACAGAAGCTCGCCACATTGGATTCTTTGACTATGGAAAATATATAAGTGTATAAAGTCTACTGCTAGTCCCTTAGAACAATGATTTAATTGTCAGTTATGTCTGTGTTCTGGGTGGGAGAATTACATTGGTTGTAGTGGTCGTGATGTCTTAATATAGGTGTTAAATTGGTAGCCTATCATATAATGGGATTTTTGTGTTGTCCAATTTAATACTGCGTTGATGACTGCTTGTGAATAACTTTCTTTTTACTTCTACACTTTTCCTGCTATTGTATAAGTTTTTTTTTGTAGTTGGCAGTTATATAGCGATAAATGTCAGACTACTCTCTGTTAATTACTGTAGTGGTTGTAGTTGTCTTTCTGTGGTTAAAAGGGCTACACTGGCCAATTCCGCCCAGGAACAAGGTTTATCGCTAATTTCCAACAGTATCCCATTTTTTTTGTTCAGGTTGTAAATTTGGAACGGGAGACGTGATATTCGGGACAAGACTTCTCCGTCTTTTAATTTGGAGTATGGAACCATAAGGTTCCATACTCCATAGCTATACACAGTACAGAAATGCAATTTGCCCACCCGGGAATGGAAAACAAAACTTTCTTTTAATTTCCTAGGTTATGTTATTTGCCAAAGCAGCCTGACAATTCATCAGCAATCTTTTAGAATGAAATCCTGACTTAACTAAGGGACTGTGTGAATTGAACATGTGCTTATTATTGCTAGTCACTGTGCAGAGCGATTGTACAGTCCTTCTGCGTTTTCAACAAAACTACCTGTTCACTTTACAGAATTCACCAGCATGTTGCTAGGGCACTATCTTTCTTTGTGTAGTATATTTATTTACTAAAAGGCGCTCGTCCCGACATTTCCCATACGAAATGAGGAACATAAGCACATTGTTCTGTCACCTCGCAGAGTTCCTCTTATAGTGCATTTTTCCGACTTTTCTTCAGTAACTACGAAGTGATTTGAAGTATATATTTTCAATGGTCGTCAACTGAAGTAGATCTTTTTTATGAACTTATACAGCAGGACGCCTTCTGACTGTACGCCTGTCAATAATTTACCCCCATTGGATCAGCTCCCAAGTGTAGTCTGGGTTCGATATATATATACACCCCCTCCCCCCACCTGCAGTGCCACCAGGTGATTTACAGCAGAGGGACCTTATTGTTAGTGTAAACAGACTGGGTATGCGTTGGGGGCAGCATAACTTGGCATATTTGGGGCTAGTCATTTATGACACATCGATTGCGACAATATGTTGATACATCGTTTCTTTTTTATAACGATTTTTCTTGCAGTATATAAAATGCGCACTCTGCATATTTCCGTGTGCATAATGAATACGGACACAACCGAGATTGTTCGTGCTGGGTTCCTGGTAAATAGGGGCGCTGCTGCCTGGCCAAATCGCCCCATGTTACTTTACCCATTTCGATCCGGAGGGTGGAGGGGTGGAGGCTTCTGTGTGACCCCAGCTCTTGGTGTGGTTTCTCTCCTTACTTCCCTCCCTCTCAGCTCTTTGTCTCTTCCCTGAACTGCACTGGGCGCCTCTCAGTTTTTCTCCTCTCTCTCCCTTTTCCTCCTGTCCAGTTCTTTCCTAGTCCGTCTCTCTTGTGTTCACCTCCCCCGCCTCCTGCACTTGAGATCGCTGTACTGTATTTCTTTGACTTGATTCCTCCTTGCATATTCCTAGCAGGGAGAACACATCAGATCACTACTTCCTCTCATTATTCCTCTGCCCAGTTCTATGCTTTCTGTAGTCTACTGTATGTTTTTAACCCATATTACCTGATTCCGTCCTTTTATCTCCCGGCTGTGACAACAGGATCCAGTTTTGCCTCTCGCTAAGATGTAATGCGAGTGAATATTCACGAGTGCTGTTATTTCATTGTTTCATGTAATTACTCGCCCCGAATATATCTGCTTGTTAGGGGATCTAATGCTCCAAGCGATTTGATTGCACACGTGGATCTGATCTTCCTGGATTGCTGTCTTGTTTCCCACCTCCGTGGACCCACAGAGATTATTAAAATGGATCATGTAGGTAGATTTGACTCGGAGGATGCTTTTTAATAATTGTCTTGCACTTTTTCGAAATCGCGCGGAAGGCAAGGGGTTAAATGCTAACCATAGCCCCCAGGTTACTTGCCCCCAGCACCTCGTGTAACTCCACTGTCGGGTTTCTTCCCCATCTCCAGGCTGTGGCAGGATGCCAAGTGTAAGTGTAGGTTGCTATAGTAACCAGAGGATTGCAGCTTGGGCACCAGCACAAGGCAATGTGCTTCTTTCATCAATAAAATAGTCTGTCTCCCTGGCTGGCAGCTCCCGATCACTCCGGTTCTTTTACCCTAACCCCTCCACTGACCTGGGGCAGGGGTTCATGCTCTCGTGTTCATTGCACTGCATTCTGCAACTCCTTAATAATATAGTATTCGGTAGGAGCAGTATTATACTATGTGCTATTATATATTTCGTTGTGGGTCCACTCCAAACTGGTGAGCGCCCAGCTACCTGGCGTGTTTGGTTTGTGTTTGGACATTAGGACACGTAGATTATGATAATGATCCCGATGTATTACAGGAGCTGTGGGATTTGCTTCTACATTACCCAAGCTAATACGGATTTACTGTGTGAAATGAGACTGATATCCTTTCACTTGTATGGTGGAGCCATATTTTTGCCTTTCATGTTCCGTGAAGAAATGGCTGGTTGTGCAACATCTATTTATATGTTATACATTCGATTAATGTGTGTGTAATATTTGGTGTCATCTTTAATGAGATATTCTGCACTGGTTTCCCATTTGCACTCGTCATTTGTTATTTCTGCCCATCCTCGAAGCGTTTTATTAAGGAAACCATTGACTTTCCCTGTGCATCACTACAAAGTTGCCATCTGTTACTTATTGACTGTCTTTCTTTCAGAGAACCCTCTGATACCGCAACCATGCATCGGACAACCAGGATTAAAATAACCGAGCTAAATCCCCATCTAATGTGTGTGCTCTGTGGTGGATACTTCATAGATGCTACAACCATCATTGAGTGTCTCCATTCTTGTAAGTAGTAAGCTTGTTTCTTTAATATACTTTGTATTGCCGTTTAGAATCCACGCTAGCTTTAAACAGTGCCTGAGGCCATAATTGTCCTAGTGTGCTCCGGGCTATCTTGTTTTTGGTTCATCCATTATTCTTACCCTGCCCCGTAGTTCTGATCATTTATCTCTCCGTGATTTGGTAACAACCTCTGTTGCTTTCATTGTTCACACAGTCTGTAAAACCTGCATTGTGCGTTATCTGGAGACAAGCAAATACTGTCCTATCTGTGATGTCCAAGTGCACAAAACTAGACCCCTGCTGAATATAAGGTACGTTAGATTCCCATAAAATTTTCCCTTGATGTCTGGGGTAGGTGCTGGTTTCCCAGACTCCCATTGTATTGAACCGAGAAGGTCAAGAATATTTTGCTACTGTTTAGACTTCGTGTAAATAGTACGACGTTGTCAAAGTTCTGTTCTGATTTTCATCCATAGTTATTTTAGTGTCTTCTGCTAACTTACAGGGCAGACAAAACCCTTCAAGATATTGTGTACAAGCTGGTGCCAGGCCTTTTTAAAAGTATGTATTAAATATCGATTGATTGGTGTCTCATTAATCCAGACAATAAGCCAGCCGCTCCTAAAACAATATGTGTGTCTTGCAGATGAAATGAAACGAAGAAGAGACTTTTATGCAGATCACCCTTCTGCAGCTGGTAAAACAACTATTCATTATTTAGTATTTATGTCATTTATCTGCTTCAATATAAGTGTTACCTTCCTTTGTGAAGGGTGCTTTCTTGTCTTAACTGTATAAGTGTACATTTCAGGGGTACTCTAAGCGCGTGGGTATTTGCATGTTTCTGGATCTGTAGCAAACAGATTTGCACTGGGATGTTATTTATTTTATTTTCAGTGTAGCCTTTATCTTTAATAATTCATGCTTTCCATACTAGATTGTGTATGGTCCTGCACTGACAAATTTCTTTTCCTACACTTTTAGCGGCAAATGGCTCTAATGAAGACAGGGGAGAGGTTGCAGATGAGGACAAAAGGATAATTACAGATGATGAAATTATCAGTTTATCCATTGAGTTCTTTGAGCAGAACAGGTAAGTTTATTTTGAATTCATCCAGTTCAGAAGTAGATAACCAAATGTTTCCTCATATAGACAGAAGCCACGTGATCCTTATACCTTCTGCTTCCTTAGGGTGGATCGTAAAGGAAACCGTGAGAAAGAGAAATCCAAGGAAGAGGTAATTGATTGTACTGTTACATATATCCTACCTTGTGACCTAAATGCGGGGGCTTCTAATAATTGTGTGAAATTGATCTTCATGGGCTGTGATTGGTGGTCTGTAAAACGGTGACAATTCAATTAGAATTATTATGGTTTAAGATACAATGTAATTGTAAATCATGAAGATGTCTTACTTGCTATATATTATTTTTCAGTGAGTGTATAGAGTCACTTTTTGTGTTCCCGGTCATGCAACAGTGGTTTCTAACTACTGTAAATTATACAATTTCCCACATAAACCTTCTTTTTTTTTCTTTAAACAATGCCTCTTTCTCCCCAGCATGTTAACTCCTTTCTCTGCTGACTGCAGTAACTCTGTCCTGACAGCCAGCACCTCTTTGGGGCCCCGCAGGTTGAGCAACATAACAGTAATCTATTGATCCTCGATCTTACACACTATAATTTTGGAGGTTTATACAAGTCCTATCATCTACAAAACAGTAGCCTGTCGTACACATAGCATCTCATTGTACCTCTTTGCTCTATAATGCTCATCTAAAGAAAGCAAATACAACTAACAACGCTGATGCAAATGAGTCAAACATATATAATTATTGAGCACGCAAGCAGTGTGTTTACATGTGTACATGCGTTTACAGGCTAACGACAAGAGGTACCTGCGTTGTCCCGCTGCAATGACTGTGATGCATCTACGGAAGTTTCTAAGGAGTAAAATGGACATACCCATTAACTTCCAGGTAATCTGCCATCGATACAAGAAATCCAGGGCACCTTTGTTTTCTAACGCCTAGCATCCTGATCCCGTGTCGGACTGGAAAATGTTACTTTGCAGTGAGATTGGGAATATCGACATTTTAGTGATAGACTGCTCTTCCCATGGCGACATGACTTTATATCTGTTCACGATGTGAAATACATTGCTGTCATCTTAATGGTGTGTTTTGTTATGTTTAATTAGATCGATGTAATGTATGAGGAGGAACCTCTGAAAGATTATTACACGTTAATGGACATTGCTTACATCTATACCTGGAGAAGGGTAAGCATCTGATAGTAGGGACTGTTTAGGTGGGATTAGAAATATCATGGGCAAATCTGATGTTTGTTTGTTTTTTTTGTAAACCCCCCCCCCCCCCTCCACAGAATGGGCCACTTCCCTTGAAGTACCGAGTGAGACCGAATTGTAAAAGGATGAAGATCGGACACCCTGCAGACAGAATGAATAACATTAGTGGAGACCTGGAAAGTGACTCTGGTAGTGATAAAGCAGGAAGCCCAGCAGGGGGGGTGCCTTCCACTTCCTCCTGTATGCCAAGCCCTGTTACCCCTGTGCAGTCCCCACATCCACAGTTCCCTCATATCTCTACTACCATGAATGGGACCAGTTCCACTTCCAACAGCAACCACCAGAATCCTTTCACCAACAGAGCAAGGAAGATGTCACTAAATGGATCATCTGCTACTTCATCCGGATGAAAACACAACTGGAGCACTAGACAAACACCAATTTATAGATTTATTCATGCCATTACAAGCTTTGTAGATGCTAATGTGACTTTGTCCAAATTGCTTAATTTGTAGTGAAAACTCCACATGGCCATGGCAGGGTGATGTTTTACTTGGATATTCGGTGAAAGAAAAGGCTGTTAATGTGTTTTATACATATTCAATGGAAATATGGCACCTGGTGATGGGGGCATGCTGGATATATTGGAACTGACACATAAATGGATATAACTTCAGCTACAAACACAAGGTGGAATCTAATTTCTCCAAGGCAGGACTTGACCAGCATGGATTTATATGTTGTTTCTGAACATGTTGGTTCTCTTTCTTGCTTTGAGATTTTCTTGGACTATTCTGGATTAAAGTTCACATTTTGGGAAACTGGTATGTGCTCTTGCTTGAGGATTAGTAAAACCTTTTTGGATGTATTATGATCAGTCAAACATTGTATCCATTGCCTTGGGATTGGGGTGACCTTGGATATATCTTTATCTCCAGACAAACTGCTCCACCTCAACCTTTCTTGTTAATGCTGTTTTGTGGATTGTTAGAGAACTCCCTGTCATCTTCTCAAATCAAAGTGCTTTATCATTTAACTGAAAAGAAAATACATAGACTCCTCTATGTAGCCATTTCACTGTGAATAGTGATTTATTGCGTTTGCCTTCATGATTTTCAGTTTTTTGCTGTTGTTTTTTTTGTGCATTGTTGGAAGACTTATTTGCTGCCAGAAGGGGAGGGTTAGCAAATATTTTTTTTATCTTCCCCCCCCCCCCCCCCATCCATCTGGCATCAAATGTATTTCACATATTGCTGCACAGAATCGATCAAAAGTGTCATTTTTTTTTTTTTTACAGTCTTTTGTCTAAAAAGCGGGTATTACCGTTTTATTTTACTGACTTGTTTAAGTGATTCGCTTTTGTAAGAATCAGTTGGCATTATGCTGGTTGTAAAATGCCATATTGGTATATGACATAACAGGAAGACAGTATTGTATGATATATTTATAAATACTATAATGAAGATTTTGTTTCCTGCGCTCAGAAATGATTTTTACATTTTCCAATTATATTCAGTTGCCCAGCTGCAAATAGCACAGGCCTTAACATCTCCAGATGAGCATGTTTGGTTTTTTTTTGACACATGTCATGAAGCCATGCAATAATGGTACTGCATTATTATTTTAATACGAACTATATAGAGGTGGGGGGAGTCTGATCGTTTAACAGTCATTAGAATTTGAGCATACCTAATCGTTGCTGCTCTAAAAAAACAAACAAAACACCCCATATGTAAAACAGTTGACTAGTCTATCCCGATGTGTATTTTACAAATTCCTAAGTACAAGCAGGAAGATACCATGAACCTCTGAGCTCACCCCTCCCCTTTTTTTTTTTTTTTTTTTTTTTTTTTTTAACCCTCCCTTTTGTTTTGTTTTTTGTGTGCTTGCCCTTACCTCAACTCCCTTACACTTTTATCCTTTTAAATAATGTTTAATGTTTGTACTGAAAAAAGTGGCTAATCATTTCATTGTCTCCAGTCTGCAAAAGAAGCACAAATCTATTGCTTTGTCTTGCTTATAGTCATTAAATCATTACTTTTGCATATAACTTGACTGTTCTTTTTTTTTTTTTTTTTTTTTTATGGTCCTTCCCCCTTTATTTGTATACATTTTCATGTCTTATAGTGAAGACCTTAGGCCTCTATACTTCTATTGACCTCGAGGATTTTGTTGCACTGTAGACACTAGTATTCGCTATACATGTTATTGAAACAATAATGTAGCATTTACGTTTGTAGAGAGTGAATGTTAAGCAATGAGTAGTGTTAGCAAAAACTGGTTTTATGGTTGTGAAGCCGCGCCATATAAAAGTACAGATGAGGACAGATCTCACCACAAGACATATGAAATTGGTAATCTATGTTCGCATTTATGTGCCAAATTGTAGAGTAAAGTAGAATGCGTGCCTTATTCACTCTGCAACAAATCTGTCTATTTGTGGCTACACTGACAGACCTTGTAATGTAAATTTACAGTAATGCTATAACAATACTGGAGTTCTGTCACTGTTTATCATTTCTTAACTGCTTTGAAACAGAATCTGTTTTAAAATTTCTGTACTTCAACTGTTGATAAACTTTGTATTGGATGTCATGATGTTCTGACTGTGATTTTACAACATAAATGGTATTGGGTACACGTGGAACTACCTTTTTGGTGCTGAAGTAATAGAGAAGACATGGAAAAACCAGAAGAGACCGAAGGAATGGCATATGATGACGTGTGATTTTCATATATAATCAAACTAGTGGTCATTATCAACTTCAAATAAAAATGTTTGAGAGGAGCACATACATGAAGAAACCATACCTTTTTATAAATAAAGTTTGCAGGCCTTTATGATTCACCCCCAAGGAAAACAAGGTATCACTTGCTGTTTCTCTATCAAAATAGATTTATCATCCATAAAAAAAATCAAATGTTTGGTCGAACAATGTTTCACTGAAGTAAGCATTGTTACTATGTTCTTTAAAATATCACTAGCTAGAACATTGTCACATATTAGGAGAATGTCAGTTATAAGTATGGACAGAGCTCGTTTAGGGGGAAATAATGTCACGTACGATAAAATAAACGTTCATGTTCTTTTTCTACACGTGTACATTGATATCAGACTTCAGATTACATATGTATTACATCCCTGTAGATGAGTAATAAGGAGCCCTTGAGCCTCTGTAAATATTGTCTGTCAATTCGGGCAGTACACATCGCATAGATTGTTGGTTATTGGACTGTACAAAATGCTTACCGTTAAGTATATGTCACTGATCTGCTTAAGCATATTATTAGAGCTTGTGTGTCATCTGATGCAGTACCACTCCCAAAATATGCATTCATTTGATCTTTGTGGATCAAAGTGTTGCTTGGACCATCCCATTTTTAATGCGTCGGTTTCTGTATGTATTTTCTTGAACTGCCTCGAAAGCCATGTCAGAAAATCATTATTGATCACCAAGCCCCAAATTAACAGTGAAGAATGTTCTCATATCGCAACAAAAGCTGTGCTTTCAGTATAACTTAATATTAGCAGTGCTGACAAATTATAACTGTGGGTTGATGCTAAATTGTATGGTCCCTGTTAAAAAGCTGGATTGATATATGTATTGAGATAAACTGCTTTCACAACTGGCTAACGCTGAATCCTGGGGAGGATCAAGAATTCATGGGTATGGGATGGGTGCGTGTAGAGCCCATGAGGCTCAGTTCTCAATTAAAGGTCCTGTCTATCCGACATCCCTAGAAATGTTTACAACAAGAAGTGCTTCCTGTTTCCGCTGCTAATACTAAGCACTTGGTGGTATACCTTGTGTACTAGAAGCGGATTTCCTCTCCATTATTGAAAACTGCTTGCGAGCTCGTCTCTCCCAATCTCCAATGTATTATTTAATGCTAGCAAACAGCATCGAGAAGCTGTCTCTTTCCAACAGCAATTATTCAAATGAACGATTTGTCAGTCTGCTCTGACTGATTGCACCTTACGGAAGATCATAGGCACGCTTTATTTTACTTGCTTTTTATCATGAGCATTTAGCATCCTCCTGTGAGTCACAGTAAGGTGCTGGAAAGCACAGCACAGAAACGCGATGTATTGTGTGCAACACCCTTAGTGGGTGCATATTATAATTCCATCAACTGCAGTGTCTACGATCAGGATCCATCCAGGAATATAGGAAAATAGGTAAATAAACACAGTAAAAACCTAGCCGATGTTATTTTTATCTCCCGAAACCAGCAGGCATACGTATTGTCATTGATAGACTCCTTTCCATTGTATTATAGGTTAGTTAAAAACGTATGTGAACGTACATTTATTCGTATCTTGTCCTCACAGTGATGTCACCTATCTACTCGCTTGTTTTATTAGATCTGTGCATCTGTATGTGACATAAACATACACCGTCTTTACACACCAAAAAAATGCATTATTAGGAACCATCATTGCTCATTGTTATTATGTGGAACGCATTAGGCAACGATGCTGGCCTTTAATCCACATAATTGGCGTGTGTAAAAGAGAACAACATCTCCCTTTTATTTGAAATGTAAATCAGCTAACAAGACAGATCACGGAGCTGCCCCTCACTTTGCAGCACAAAGCTGTTTTTTTGTGCAGGTTGTGTGTCTGCAGCAGCCATCTTGCGCCTGCGCACCGTGCGCATTGTGCTGCTCTGACTTCCTATTCTGCTTGCTGTCCCGCCAAGTCAATGCTGTCCATACATCGATTACACGTCGTGGAAAAGCAGTCATGGAGATCAGCCCGTATAGAAAACTCTCCCAAGCTCCAAACGAACAAAGACATCATACTCGTCTCCTGTAAACGAAGCCAGTCCCGCTACGTCCAAGGCGGGACCAGTGCCAGCCAAAGCCAATAAACTAATATTTGGAGATTTATAACATCCTACGTCCTTCATCAGAATTTTAATAGGTCCAAGCGAGAATCGCGACCCCTGTCCATCGGCTATCAGCAAATGGCTTGAAAATGCTAACAATGAGTACAAATCAATAGTGTAGTAAAGTAAAAAGTACCAGACATCAGGCAATGCCACTCTAGCTACAATTTAGGATAAAATCATTCTTATTACAAATAAGTGTATATTATGTATGGATCGAGTTTATATATACTTATATACTGTACAGTGTATAACAATTCAGACTGGTCACAAATGTTTAATGAGTAACCTTGTATCTTATATAGGTCACACAGGTTTGATGAAATTGTCTGACAAGTCTTCCATAACTTTGCATTTTGGTTCAATATTATTTGACGTGTAAATTATTCAGAAAGAAGAAATCACTCTGCACCCAACAGTTTAATAGAGCTGAATACCAGACCTGGAGCTATGTAAAGATTACTAGCAACCTAATTTAGCCCCAGAATATAACTCATAAACCATTTAGCCATTAAGGAACCCATTTAACACTAAAATAACCCATTTAGCAATGTTATTATAGTCATATACTAGAGGAGGATGGGGAGAGAACACAGGGATCGTCTGTATACTGATATGAAATAATTCAACAGGATACTTTGTAGCTTGTTATGACTTGATACAGAACATAGGACACAATTTAAGCATTTACATAAAAAATAATAGGGACTTTTTGTTTTCTGCTTTGTATTCATTAAAACGTTCAGTAATGACTGGAAGGCCTGACAATAGCAAAACACAATATATAGATAATGTACTTTGTGAAAATGTAAATACTCTTATATGCACAGTGTTTCTACTGAAAGTGCACACAGTTTTACAGGACTCGGTTAAGTTAGATGACTCTTGAGGATACGCTATATAAAAAGTACAAAGGTTCATTCAAAGCTATTCAAGGACTCCAAAGAACAAAATTTCCACATATACAAGAAAAATACATAAGAACATTTGCTAATAATTAGTAACCGTGTTATTGCATGTGGTATTTTCCACTTAAAATTACTTACAATGCCATTGGAAACAAGTTACCCAGCAATGGCCTAAACCAACCATAAGGGTTTCCTACTAAAGAACGTGCCTTTCTTGTGGAACTGGCTTCTTGCTTATGTAAGATCGATCTGTACAATGGTTAAATACAAACACCAAAAGGATAATATTAAATAATATAAATTAATTCTAACAGGCCTAAGGTCTTAAACAGCATTTCTTTGGACTTTACAGAGGTTTGCACAAACAGCTGAATAAAATCTTAGGTTGGATCAGGTCATTCTGAATTTTTATGTCCATAATATTTTAACTGCTAATTAAAAAACAGATACAAACACACAAACAAGTTGGACAATTTAATCTTTATTTATTGAACACACCGTCTTATAATTATACCTTTTAAAGGGTGTAAATAAGCAGCCAAATGAATAGTGTTACTGTTTGATAGGGTGCCAGTCTGCACAATGCTAACTGTTTTGTTTTTAATGATGGGCTAAATACTAGTAAAAGCTTACTAGTACTAGTAAAAACCGATGTTTCGGCAAGTCTAGTATTATTCAGAATAAATTCCAGTTACTTGTAATAAAGGCTGTAGAAATATGGATTATAAAATTGCTTATACAACCAATAATGTTAATACCTGAGATATCGTTACCCCAAGATGATGTTGTCAATTAGCTAAAAAGCCTAAGATCAGATCACGAAAACTTTTTTAATTTACTATATGTAAAAATTAACAGGGTTGAGCTAGCATGCATTCGTTTACTCAACTTTATTTTCAAGTAAAAGATAATTTCCATAATAAAATACTACAATAAATCAAACAAGTCCAAAATTGAATTCTCCAATTCCAATCCGCATTATTATAGCAAAGCTCTCTTCGTTTCAGTTAAAATAAAAAAATAGTTTGAAGCTATAAACACATAATAGTTTGAAATAACAAACACAATAATATGAGGTCTTACTGCTGCGATATTCTCCACATAGAGCACTTTTGACATTCTTAAGTCAATTATGAACTTACATGTTTAGTTAATTTAACACAGTCATTATCAGTCCTGCAAAAAAGATCTGGTCACTTTTTGTAGAGCTAACCATGGTGAGCAATATATTTATGTTTGCACGCGTGGTTAAAACCAGAAACCAGGGAGTTACAGGTAACATTATTTATTGCCGGTGTAGGAAGTGCACAGGCAGGGTAGTAGATTATAATGTTAATAGCGGTTAATTAAATGGCGACCCGACGACAGTAAATGTATGAGTGGCTCACATAGGCGTATTTGTTTTTAATGTTAAAATAAATGTATGTGTCCGAGCAATGATTGAAGTCCCTTGTCCAAACGTTGCCCTCAATTCACCCTCTCCGCCTTTTCCTTCAGCCTTTCCAGTATAATACAATCTCCCAGTGCCCCCCCCCCCCCACACCCACACCCACCTCTCACATTGACAGTCTACCACCCCGTATTCTCCAATCATATCTACCTCCTCTATACCCTTTTCCACCATAACACAACCCCATCCAGGGCTCGCTGTCAGTGACTTCTTATTTCCCTGTCCGTAGCTCAGCTCAGCTTCCCTTCCCCCACTTTCCTACGCTCTGCAATTCATAGCTCTGTGGCCTTTCAAAGCAGAGCACACACCCGGCCCTGCTCCCAGGCGGTGGTGGCTCACATGGGCCCCATGGACAGATAGAGTTTCACTTTTACAAGAACTGCTGCTGGCACGGATAAGAAGGCTGTTAGCGATGTGCTGTGACAGCCAGGGAGAGCAATGTTGAGTCTTGCGCACAGCGGCTGCACTGCAGTCTGCTTTATTTTGTTTCCATGCATGAGAAGGTTACCCCACCCCCTATTTCCGAGGCAGCTGCCAGCAGGCTCCCTTTGCCCAGTGCAGTCCGCCCTGCGAGGTGCTGCTCAGCTGATTCGTTTCCAATAGCAACAGGGCTGAACTGGGTTCTGCCAACTAAATAGCTGCCCCGGGTTACGGGGAGCCTGAAGTGTGTGTCCCAGGACACACTTACACCACCTTCTATCATCTCCCACCAGACACACACACGTAGCATACATAAGCGTGTTTCACCAACACTTGTGTAGGTATACATGGCGATGCATTAGCTGTATAGGACATGCTCCACTTAATGTATGAAATGCATGTTATAGAGCCAGATCATCGAACGCGTGTGCATTAAATATCGGCAATGGAAAACTACATCATCTTATACACATAGGAGCCATTCCTTCCATACCCACCTCCATATGCACCTGTCAAATCTGCAGGAGGTAACAAAACAAACATATAACTTTTTCTTGTAGAAATAGGGAAGACACTCCAGAGAGGTAACGTGTAGGATTGATGCTTTACATTAAAGTATTGGTGGAAGGTTTCATAGGGGTTTTAGAATTATTCATATTAATCGATGATCTCATTCATACTTTTGTCTGAGATGTAAAACAAACAATTTTATTTTACATACATAAATAATTGACTCCAGCGGACCAACGTTTTGTTTTTTTTAAGTTGTTAGAAGTCACAAATTTGTCAAAACCAACACACTGAGCATCAGAGACTTGTATATGGAATATGGGAACGCTGCACTCATTAAATAATACTGCACATGTTTTAAACCAGTCAATAATTGTCAGCCACGATATACTAGTCCTGACATGCATAACCAAGGAGAATATGATAGATTTAATAACAAAGTAATCACACTACCTGTACAGTGAGAAGGTACAGAACGCATGTCGCCATGGTTACATTGTTTATTTTATGATAACTAACTACTAGCATATAAACCAAATGACTGGACCTGAACACTAGCGATTCACTGAATACTATATATATATATATATATATATATATATATATATATATATATATATATATATATATATATATATTTACACACACCCTAAACGCTTTTCGGGAGTACAACTGTATGCTCTTGTCACGTTTGTATGCATCCTTTATTAACATGTCCGACGTCTTCGTATTGTGGTGATTTAAAGAAAAATAATGTTCTGTGTAAGATTTTTTTTTTTGTGCCATGTAACAACTGGTGTATCTGTACACGAGATGAAACAAAACCTCCCGATATTCTATTTAGAATGCCTTCAAACATGAAAGAACTACAGGTCAAAAACTATGAGGATGCAGAGAGAGCGCTAATATTGATAATCAAAGCATCAGAATCACCATCAGATCTGTAAACTAACTTTACTCTCATTTATTGCATATATAAGACGTTTACGAAAAGTATTCTTATTGTATTTGTCACATTTTAACAGATTGCAATCGACCTCGTATTGAAAAGTAATTCTGACACAGAACAACGTCACATATCATGAATTAATCTTTTTTACATAGTGATAGTATAGTGGGTGTAAAGGTTAATGTGTTGTATTTGAAGTAATCATTCTTTTTTTACACAGCCTTCCATTATAGGCTTAGAATGCAGTGTAACTTCCAGGCTGCATGCTGTGAATTAGCATAAGACATTGTAGATGTGTGCTTTGTGTTTAGGGCCTATGCAAACACCACAAATTACAAATGAGCATTTGAACACTTTATTTGGCACTTGGCTAAGTTACATTATTGTTGTGGGCCTAAATTGTGAATTATTGTACAGCACCTACACTGAATTGTGGGTGCATATGATTTACAATCAGATGTACAATATCTACGTTTCTAACACTGGGGATATTGATAGAATTGTAACTTAAAAGCCTAAAATAATCTTGCCATCCCATTTTAAATGAATAGTAAAATAGTTCCAAATACAATGGAACTTATGCTCTGCATACCCAAAATAATGATAGTCTGGATGCTTTTCAGTTACATTTTAATCATAAATACATCATTAAGTCAATGATGTCATTGACTGTAATCAAATGATAAGGAAGCAGATAACGATAACTATAGTCATTAGAGTAACATATATACATTGTTATCACTAATTAATGTTGTGGGCCGTTACTACAGTTCTCCATATAGGTCAGATAAGGCTACTTTGTTAGGGATTCTCACTTTATTGCCGTTTAGCACCTGTGGCTGTTACATTAGTACCATATTTTGTAAAGTCAACACATCAAAGTAAAGTCTATATAATTCGTGTAAATTAACATATTCTGGTTAACAGAATATTTCACAAGCCTAGTAAAGAATATCGACACTTATCAAATTTTCCTATATAAGTATAGAGAAGAGTGATTTTCATCTGCTTTTCTTTGTAGGATTTTTTATCCAATATGGGGCAGCAACCTCTCCAGTGTTGTCAGGGCAAAAGGAAAAGACGCGCATGCGTACCAAGAACTGCACCAAGGCATCTTCAACTTCTCTTCTTCAATATTATGTGTACATTTTATTCAAAGTGGAAAACCCATACAGAATGCATACTCTGATAATAAATAGTTGCGCGCTTGCTAATGTATTAAGAGACCTATGTCCTTAACTGTTACCGATTATGAATGTACCCAATATCAGGACTGTTGTAAAGAAGTGATCTGGTTGCTACTTATACACGGACGTCCGCTAATCTCAGCTCACTGTATATAGTATGCAGTGTCCAGTCCATCGCAATTCCTGATTGCCATTAGAAAGAGAATGCTCTAAAAAAAAAAAAAGAACTTGGAAAGATATGACATCGCTGTAGTAATATGACGTCTATAGTCCACAATAAAAATAATGAAAACACATTCCCCTTACCTATTTTATTATGTAAAAACTTTTAAGAGTTTCCACGCACTCAACAGTGTCTGTTATATGGGCTTACGTGCAGGTCCATACATCGGGAGGTAAAACTGCATTTCTGTGGTGGAAAAACGCTAGTTTAACCCCTTTGTAGAATCGTGTTTGAAATGCAATGTTAAATTTGTTTGGATGTATTAACTAAACAATACGTTTAGTGCAGAACACGTAATTAATTCCATTATTGTACACCGCTGTTTCACGAATGTGGAGTGTCTGTAATGTGTGACTTCAGGCTTTGATTGTACCAGAAACACATAGGTATTAAAAAGCCCGTTCCCTTATAAGCTAGATAGATAGATAGATAGATATCTATATATTACGTGGGTGAGGTATTGCTAGTAAATCTTCACACAGCGCTCAGTTTTTAAAGCTCATACCAAACCGCAACCCTTTGGATATACTGTGCGTTTACCTAGTCCCAACTCGACGCTTAGTTTGGATATAAATTGATTCCCCACAGAGATCTAGTAGGCGGAAATGATTTGTAGATTCCTTTATATTAGAGCCTCTGGCAGCGAATAATCTGATTAAAACAGACAATCTTGAATGTGAACTTGGTCGTGAATCTCTGGACTGCTCAAAACTATACAGAGTGGGAGGGCTCTGAGCTTCCGTCTGCACAAGCAGTACAGAGGTGGGGTGAGGGGATTAATACATTCAGGTGCATGGCAAATAACCTCCAACTGATTGGTTCTTCCATGCGCATCTACATGCTCTAAAGCTATGGCATTCTTTGTAATGGTAGGAAAGGAGTTAAACTGACGCTTATATTTTCTGGTGTACGGGAAGAGAACTACTCGCTGCTCTCCACCCATGGGTTGTTTCTTTTTTTTTTTTTGCATAGTGCAGATCTAGGGAAGTGATCGCGCACAGCCTGGGACAAGAGAGCCCACTGTTAGCCTCTTTCTTCCTGTTTTCAGGCTATTTTATTTTTACTATAGTGTTATGTTGGGTATTGTCTATTTACCTAGTAATAATGGTCATGAACTGTTTGTGTCACCGTAGATTACTTATGTCCCCTTTGCCACTTGAGCGTTCACGTTAGTTTAAACTGGTTTACTTAACTTGAATGATGCACATAACATAACACACCTCTCATATCCAAACAGACAGATTTAAATGTCTGATTGTGCAGCTCAATTGCACCATATACATATACCACATTTTTGATAGCAAGTATTTTCCTTTTACTTACAGGGTATGTCTTCTAGATGTCTAATACCTAAACACGAATGCTCAATTTTTTTAAACTCCCCTTTATATATACTATTACATATGCAACTCCTGTTTGGCTGATACATATTGATGTTTTACAAATAGCATTATGATTAACAGTTACAAGATAGTCAACAAAGTAGAACAAAAAACATTTTACGTGAACTCTCGTTCACATGTATTTGCTCTTATGACTCCGACCTTCGATTTAAATAGAATTTCCGGGATCATCACCATATTCCACATTTCAATTGTGTGTATCAACATTTTTTTTCTCAAGTTCAGGAGCTTCTACTGTCAGACGTGAACATTGATCTGTTTTATTGATCTCGCTTAAAGCAAGCGCTTTCAGGTGTATGGGGTGTAAAGAATTAATGTAGTATTCCCACAGAGCGATACTAAAACAGTACTCAAGTAGTAACATAATATTCAGGCCTTGCTCAATTTCTGCCGGCCGTCTTGCATACCCTTATATCCCCCCTTTCCTGTACTGTTGGCCTTCGGGTATCCCCTGGTGCTCCCCCTTTACTTGTGTCAGTCCTTCTGCTGCACTGCGTAGAAGTATATGGATCTCAGTAATGAGTCTTTCTTTACCCCCTCCCTCCCTCGCCTGCCTGTCTTCTTATTCTAGCAGCTTGTGCTAGACCAGGACGCAAGAGATCTGCTGCCGGGTAACTTTCTATATCCTCTTCTATGGATTTGTTAGTTTAATATGGCATACAGCCTAGGCTTTATAAATATGTATCTGTGTTTCTATGCTCGATCTATTATGACTTCCAGTTTTCTTGATTGTGAATAGACTTAAAGAACTCGATTAACACACTTACTACCACGGGCACAGTACAGTATTATACGTTACTAAAATGGCAAGCTCTGCTAAATAAATACCATCCACTATAAAAAATAAACTACTTGAGGGTAACTTTAGGGTACAGACTTTGATGTGCGAAAGTACATAAGGTGAGCATTTAGCCACCACTCCCTATAGCCCATCAGTCTCTGAAGGATGTCCGTGTTCTGTTGAAGAACGTAATTCTGTATTCCAATTTCTGTAACTTTATAGGCTGTTTGGACTCAATAAGAATTCTATGCACAAATGTTACATACATTGAAACCTACACATGTTACTTTTTTTAAGTTCCAGAACGTTTATTCCTTTCGGTTAGTGGATATGACACAAAGTGCTGTGCACCTAAATGACTTAACATGGTTCAAAAAATAACCTAGCTTGATTGTTGCCATACCAAATAATAGTGATACTTTTTGGTAATCTGGTGTAAATTGGCAATGTTTACCTTCACTTGTAAAACACTATACCTGCTAGATTTGTATCTGAAATAGTAACGTGAAACATGTGCCTTTTTATATGCTAATACAACAGTGAAATACATTAGAAAATGTTGGAGAATTAACATCAAAGTCTATAAATTAACACTTAAATATCCACATGAAAAGTATAAAGATGTAGTCTTCGTTTTGTACGATATTATGACATAACAGTATAGATAAGGGCAGGAGCGTGGACAATTACATAATAAATACATTTAACACAGGACTATGAGACATGATATTCCAACTTCAGTAATCAACCTGCAGGTCTAGGATTTCTATTTTCTGCATTATCCTCCTAAAACAGTGAACTGTTGGTTCTCACCCAAGTGCACTCTACCTTGTATCTAAGCAATTTAACAAACCTTTCTTTGTAAACTTTAGTGAACAAGGCCTACCTTATTTATTTTGCTTAGTAAATGCTAATTGCAATTAGAATTAACTTCACACGTTAATTTTAGTGTAAATGGGATGTCAACTTTTGCTTGAATCCTAAATCATTTACAATTCTCCTTTCATTTATGAGTTCTTGAATGCATGAGTTGGAATGACCTTGGTCTTGTGTATATCCTGGCACAATTAGTGACAGTTAAACACAAGGAACAGTGCTGTATCTTGAAATATTATGAGGAGAAAATAGTGCACAAAAATAATTTGGAGGAGTGTGAATTCATTATTATTGTTTTTAAAATATGGTTTATTCAATAAGCACATTTAGAAAAGTCCTTAGTTCAATCAAGACACTACAGCTATACTATTTTAATTTGGAGTTTCTTATATATATTTTTTTTTTATTGTAACTAGTGCTTAATTCTTTTATGGAAAAGGAAATAATAATTTTCCTATTTTCACAAGCCATTTAAAATAGAACCAAAGCAATTTCTTTTGCTATGTATACCACCAAACTATCCATTGTCTTATTTTGTGCACAGAATAAAACAGATTGAGAAAGGAGTTCATGAGATGAATTCTTAAGAGAATTTCACATACTTCCATTGCTTCTCAAGTACCCAGAAGTATTGTTTTGTAATAAGAGAACTTTCTCATGGACCCAGTAGTTACATAAATGTTTTCATATTTTGTCATTTCAATGCAGACACCAAGATAAAAACAGTGAAGCATAGTACTCGTTCTTGATGTCATATTTAAGCTTCAAAATTATTGATTCATCTGTGACTAAAGATTGTGTCCACTAACTGTTTGCGTTTCATTACAAATGTACATTTTCATAAATATATTTTTGCATGATTTCAATCCTATTGAGGATTCTTTTAATATGGGCAACATCTTTCTACATTTAGTAAACTCATAAAACACCAGCTTATTGTACAATAATAGTTTGTTGGCCCAATGAATGTAGAAAACAATACACAAGTACCTTTGAAAGTATTTGTTATCCTGAAAACATTTTAGCACAATACACTGTAGTATGAACCATGTAAATACCATAATCAAAACTATCTGACCAAAATATCAATTCTGTAGTTTTCTTCACTTTTTATTTTGTTTGACTGGACATAAATAAGAGTGTGTTTCAGTTCTCATAGGTATACAAATGTTAGATAATTATATAATCAAAACAACTATACACGTATCTCAAGTTTCCACGTGTTGACATTTAAAAAACACTAATTTGCACTGACAACTAATTAACAGGGTGTTTGTCACTTCATGAAGAGGACATAGAATGTTACCAGCAGTGAGTTTTATGTATTAGTTCTGGTATACAAATATGTAGGCCTTAGGGCACTTGTTCAAAGCCTTTTTGGTGCTGTCACATGTGATTCAAGTTATGTGACACACATGTTAAAATATTGCAATAACAACACACCAGAATTATCAGTTAGCATGATTTTTTTTTAAACAAACGTACTAAATCTAATTTGTATCCTCTTGAAATTTAAATTTAGTTTGCATATAATCCTAATTGCATTACTTCAATTTATCAAAAGCTTTCACCAGTTCCTTTTTTAAAATTTCTTATGCCTAGCATCAAGACAAATAATTGTGCCATAACACAGGCGTTTGAGAACCATTGCCCTATGGACACTATCCCAAACTTTTTCATGCTGCGACCCCTTTTGTATGTACCCCTTCACTGTTTGAAAAATATACACTAATTTGGAAATCTATCCAAAGCTTAGATCTTTTAAGGTTTTCCTACTAAACCATATTCCACCTATAATCCTCATTGAATATTTCCTACTGCTTTAAAGACTTTAATCCATCCTTAATGCTGTTGACCCATAAAGTTGCATAACCTCAGATTCCCTATATCTCTTTTTTGACTGTAGTAAATACAGCATTTTCTTTTGCTCAAATAGTGTCACTGTATTTAAAGGTTTGATAAGTAATCTTTCACAATAGCATATTTTGTAGATTATTTAAAACAAAAACCAGTGTACCTCATTTATAGTTATTAAGTTGCCATGACAAAAGGCCACCCTGTTATTTTGAATATAAAACCACTGAATTTATGTCATAAGTAGCCATTAAACTGCTCAAAAGCCAGAGCATTTTCCAGGAAATATTCTTTTGATCCTGTGAACAACAGTATGAAAATCGTATAAAATCACTAGTTTTATGCCATTGCTTTTCATAATGAAATTGTTTTAAGCAGTATGAAAATACAACACAAAAATGTTTGCTTTAAGCTCAAGCATTTTCCAAAAATACCCTTACTGCAACAAAGTGTGAGTCAAATAGCAGGGAACGTGTAGCACTGTGATACACAAATGTGACTGGAATAATTGCTGTTAGATTTTTAATTATATTGCTTTTCACACACACAAATAATCTTGCATACATCTTTTTCATCATGTCACGCATACACTAGCATTTACACAACAGTGGATCTTAGTTCCATTCTCAACTTTACAATCATAAAAAAATAATGTGTTTCTGGTTGACCAGATAAGTAACTTTTACTGAATTGGAGTACACAAAAATCTGGCCTTCATCTGGACTACAAGTGCTGTTGGTATTTATACTTAGTGATTGTTATATTGTGAATTATTCCTAGTTTTTTGGAAAACAGAAAGTAACTTTAGCTAATAGTCTAGTTAAAAATAAACAAACCTATATTATCAGCATACAATTTTTATCAAGCACAATTGCTCCAAACATGAAGTACTTGCAAAATAAAGTCTTGGAGGACATGAAAACATTCAAATCAGACCTCATAGATTATTTTATCTATCTAGCAAAAGAATATTCATTATTTTTCAGTCATAGCTTTAATACAATGACTTGTAACAGCATGCTTTTGTTTGATTAGGAGCAAAAACTATACAATCATTGGTAAAAATAATATAAAAACAACAAACAAACCCATAAATTACAGATTTAAAATAATATTCCTGTCAGGGTAGGACAGGCCTATAAATTGTCTTTATGTAAATGTGTCTATTTTCCTTTATGTCTCAGTCTGGCAGGAGACCTGATTTTAGACACAGAAGATATTAAACTGGGAATGCATATTGTCCAATATGTATAATAGATCTGAAATAAAGGGTAATCGTGTATGGATCACAATTAGTCCATATGAGAATTGAGGTGGATGAGGTGGTGAGGTAAATATTGTTATATCAAATGGGCACCAACATTGCTCAGATTTGCTTCATGTATGTAGAGATGTATGTGACACATACATGTAGTAGCCATAGGTTGTGCTTTCCACATGAGGCAATTAACATAGTTTCTCTGTTTATTCAGTTGTTGGGATATGATAAAGCCGGTTATTATCGTCCTATGTGGCTAATTACATTGGCTGGGAGTTTTGGAATAGTTTGCATAACTTGGAGCTTGTCAGCTACAGTACATTCACTTCATATTACTATTACGTGTGTGCTCGGGAAGGGCTTAGTGTAACTCATTTCGTGTAATAGAAATCATACCCACAGACACATATATATTTATTTATTTCTCGTACAGAAAGCGGTGACATGCGTGGGGCGGCTCTCCCATGATCTGCTATGGGATTATTCCTGTCAGAATTGGAAGCTAATTGTTCTTCTGTCAGTCACGGTGTAACATGGACTCTTCCTGAAGGGACGCGCCATTTAATTCACGTAGAGTGACAGAAATGCGGCGCTGGAGGATCGGTCTCGTCAGCTCTGTATGACCTCGTTATCTGATACTCATTGTGTGTATGGAGTAATGTTGTATGTTACATGCGGGAGAATCCCACCTACGTTCCCGCCCTCAGGGAAACGCGCTGTTTGTCAGCACGTGACGACACCGACACCGTGACCTCACTGTCCAACGTTCAACAAGCCCCCGCCGTTGTCATGGTAACCGACAAGCAATCCACCCCCCCCCCCCCTCACTCCCTCCTCTCCCTCCTCTCCCTTCTGTGGCCAGAGGATTTGGAACGGCCCACTTGAACCTCAGCGATAGGGGAGTGAGTTTTACCCACGGTGACGTCAGGAAGGCCTGCGCTACACGTGTCGTCTCATCTACAATCCCCCTCTAAGCCCGGACACATGGGATCGTCCGTTTCCGCTCTTGTCGCCATGGAGACGGATACACTGTGTTAGGCGCAAACTGTGCGGCAGCCTGGAGACCAACAACAGCTCCAGACACAGCCACTAGCATCGTATTCCTGTTACAGCCATGAGCCAGAGGCAAGTCCTGCAAGGTAATGCTTATACTTCATTTATTTATTGTGCCAACCACAAGTTTCTGTATTTGTTATGTAACATTGTATCCAGTGTAATATAGCTATTATTATTATTATTATTGTTTATTCATTGCTCGTATTAATGTAAGTTTTAAGGAGAAGTGAAAGACCAGTTGTAGGATGATGCAATTTTTTTATTCAATGATTGTATTTGTGTGTTTTTATTTAGTGTAATTTTTTTTGTATTAAGGTGCATACAATATTTGGCTGATTTATATGTTTTAATAACATATGATTTCTGCAGGATCTTACCAAATCTAATCTTGTTTTCTTAGTGCTTTAAGGGTGCAGATGACAAAGGGACTTTAGTGGCACGGTGTAATGTGCTGTAACCTATAGCAACTAATAAGATGTTAGCTATAATTTTATAAATTATGCTAGGGAATGACACCAATAAAGTGATTCGATGCTGTTGGTTACCATAGTAAACGTTATCATGTAAGTAACCACTCCTTAATTTTAATATGTACTGCAGGACCATAGCTTAAGCTTGAGAGCGTGACTTTTGGGAAGTGCCACAAACTCTTTTGTACAGTGATTTTTCCAGATTGCAGTGCCTGATGGGGATTCTCATGCCAACAACAGTAAAGAGTTTCTTTAAAGTTCTTCTTTTACTGCAACTTCATTTAATAGCTGTTTGTTTGTTTGTTTTCCTCCTGAAACACTGCCATACTTGTCTGTTCTCCTGGAAAGTCCAGGAGACTCCAGAATTTCAGGGAGTTTTCCCAGATTCTTGGGTGACTAGTCCGCAGTCCCATATTCTGCATCACTATGTTTTGGTAGTGGGTGGGGCAGGACCTTCATGAAGCAATTTGAGGTGTCATTGTGCCCCCCCACTCGCACACGAGACAACATAAATGATGTCATTGCGCAGCGATGGCGAAGCGCTGACCATGCAAATTGTATTGTCATGCCCCACCCACTTGTCCCTTGCTCCTCCGCTGTGGAGGGGGAGGCTCAAAAAGTAGGCAAGTATGAATACTGCATATTTGGGCCTCCATTATAGTGTGTCTAAACTATTGCTTTATATTTGGTCACATTTGCACTTTGTAATATTTTTATTTGCCTGAATGGTGCAAAAGGCGTTCCATTGAATATAAAGGCTGATGCCTCAACTGTCAAAATCTGGTAGCTTGGCTTGGGGAACGAGGCTCTGCATTCATACGTTAATCCAGAAAGGCCCTCTACAATCTGCACTCTTTGAAGCTCCTTTAAGTATATCCTTCTGCAGCAAGAAATTTCAGTTTTGTATGTGGATGCAATACAAGGTGCAATCCTGTGGCTAATGTGTACTCCACAATGGATACACCACTTTGCTTCCCTCATCAGAATGAGCAATTTGCACCTCTGCCGTCAAAATGATCAGCTTTTATTTATTTGTTTTTTGTAAAAAGGAAAGTATTTGAAAATAATGCAAAAAAGAAAAGAATAAGCTGATCTATATATAGTATCTGAAAGGATCTTCTGTAGAGCTAGTAATGACAGCATGTGACCATGGTAACCTAGCTACTGACTAAACAAGCAGTCAATGCTCACATAGGACCCAAGCTTAACAGCAGTCCATAGCAGTTTGTTCTGCAAGGGACTAGTGAGTGCAGAACGGCTGCTGTTGTGTTTTTTAAAGTTCTTTAAAAATAAATAAATGTATGACCTTTATAATGTATCAGTCTCTTATAAATATATAATAGTTAGATGGAAGCTCTGGATCATGGTCATTGCTAGACTCTCAGAACAGTCAAGGACTTGTCCCAATTTCATCTCATTCACAGTAATTTCTAATGTAATATTAACAGTTAAGTTATAGCAGTTAACTTGCCAGGAATCCATTTTCAAATAGAAAATGATAATTAACAATAAAAATGGAAAATGTAAGCCTGAGTTATACTGTTTGAAATATAACTGTGAAGTCAAATGGACACTCAAACACTCAAAAAAACAAAGAAAGAAATGGGTGCCGATATCCACACAATCCAATAATATCTAGGCTCACTAATTAACAAGCGGCTGTCCAAGGAGGGCTTTTTCCTAGACCCTCCAAAAGAAAATAATTCTCCAAAAATGCCAGTACTCTATATAGAGGGCAATCCGTTGTCAACCTGTACTTTATGTACCAGATGTATACACATTATTATTAAACTGTCAATTTACTAACATGTGAATTGGCTTAAAAATAATAAAATTATTTAAAACAATCTATAATAAGAAAAATCTAAAAATACAATATCAATATCTAAAACAAAAATAGGAGGTGCAACAATGATGTACCTCCTATATACCATGCAGCCAGCTACCACGTATGTAAGTAAATGGACAGGCATACATAATATTTTAGAGATACGAGTTCATATTGGTACAAAGCTTCTGTAACCAGTTTACTGATAGAGATTCCAGAGCTACTGTAGATCCCTGATGTTATATTAGATGTGGGACGCCTCTCCGATCTAGAAACAACAGTAAAGTAATTATCCACATAAACAATTAAAATAATAAATAATAATCAAGCCAATTCCATGTGATATTACAACTTGCAGTCTATATAAGTTACAGCATCTGAACACAGCATACCTCCATGTCTTAATGGCACCTACAAGCACAATTAACTCTAAAATTAACCCTTACAGGGCTGAACTAAAGAAAAGTTAAGCAGGCCAATTATTAAGCTCAGCTGAAAACTCAATAGAAATAAATAATAATTTACAAACTATTACAAGTGCTTGCTCCTTGGAGATCTTTTGCAAATTTGTATTTTGTTTGAAGGAGAAGTCTTGTATATCTTGCCACAACAGTTCCTCATTGGAGCGAGTATTTCTTATAGTTTGTAAATTATTATTTGTTTCTAGTGAGTTTTTAGCCGGTATTCACTTTTCTTTTTGTTTTGTTTTTTACACTATCTTTTTACATTATGACTGTAATATCCCCTAAAGTGCCCTATATCTGGGATATTTCTATATATCATTGTTTCTTGTACTCTAAGTTCTTGTCCTGTTTTATACATTTGTATAAGTGCTTTATTATTCCCTGACTTATTGCCAATATTCCCTTTTCTGTTTTCCAATAATTGCTGTATCATTTGGGGAGGAATAGTCTAGACATCCTGTTCTTGGTAACCTGTAAAGACAGACAGAATCCATGTTCTCTCGCCTAATCCTTTCTTTTCAGGACACACTCTGTTTTGAGTTTTACCCATTAATATTACGGTTTATATCAAAGTGGAGTGTCATTTTTCTAGACTTCTTTTTTATACAACTGTAAAGTGGCAATTTTCCATTAAAAACCTTTAGAAATGTTATGTAGTGCCACCTCTGATGGGTAGCAGATCTGTATATCCACTACTCCTGTCATTTCTAACCACTTCATGAGATTGGCATGAGAGTGCCCCTATAGGCCACCAATGGTAAATACATCATAATGACCAATACTGTGACACTGACTTTTGTTATCTTAAAAACAGCTAACGTAAAGTTTTTGTTTTACCATTTTTATTCTTATGAGCTATGGCATCTCCCCCTGTTCCTGGTGAATAAAACATATCACCCATCAGGGTTACCCTTAAATCTTTTAAATACTGATTAGTAAAGGGGAGAAATGTTTATTTTATAGACATGATTTCATTATGTAACGTCAAATCATTATGTAGTGTTGCCGCAGTTCTGAAGATATTTTTAATAGATATATATATTATAGATATCAAAATCTGTGTCCATCACTTAATAATGGAAGTTGTCCACATCCTAAACTTGAATTTGCTTCTCTATAAGCTTTAAACTCCTCCCTTATTATCCTGGTGGTTTTATTAATTGTATATTGCACAGTTTGTGGAACATTTGCATATACCTCAGACATAGTTTTCACCTTAATTAATAACTCATCATATCATTTAATAAGTAAGTAAATCATATTTTGCTGCAAGCACCTGAAACTTTTCCCTCCAGAAGCTATTACATCAACTAATGACAAAACCCTGATCTCTGTATAAAAACATTTTAAGGACAGTTAACTTTCCAGTATTCTGAGCACATCATTTGCATAGTTCATGAATATTTATTATGGTAACATTACACATATTGCACATTGCCTGAAAATAATTATCTTACACATATTAACATCTGCAGTTTTCAGCTCAGCGCAAACTCCAATGCTAAAATTAATGGTATAAAATTCACACTCATTGTTTCCCTGTGATCCATGGTGTAACACTGGTCTTCTTATGCCTCAAAGGGGTAAATATATCAAGGTGAGAGTTTCTTGCGGGTTTGAAAAGTGGAGATGTTGCCTATAGCAACCAATCAGATTGTAATTGTCATTTATGTCGGTGGTAGTCAGCATATCGATGCCGACTACCCCGACAAGACTTACCACCACATGATGATTCCCAAGGGCTCCTTAGCGACGATCCCCGATGCCGACTACTCTTGAAAGCGACTTGAAGCAATGACGAAGAAGTAAGAAGCCGGCTGCTGTTCATGATGTCACCATGGCGATGGGATTATCGGTGCACTTAATGGTGTATTGTAAGTTTGAGCCTATGTACAATGTAGTTTACAGAGGCTTCTACATTGTACGAAGGCGCATACTTGCATTACTCTATTAGCAGCACCGATAATCCCGTCGCCATGGTTACTGACGTCATGAACAGCTGCCGGCTTCTTACTACTTTGTCATTGCTTCAAGTCACTTTCAAGAGTAGTCGACATCATGGATCGTCGCTAAGGAGCCCATCGGAATCATCATGTCGTGGCAAGTCTTATTGTGGTATTCGGCATCGATATGCCATACCCCACCCATTTATTTAGTATATTCTACAAAATGATAGCTAGAATCTGGTTGGTTGCTATAGGCAACATCTCCACTTTTCAAACCTGTCAAAAACTCTCAGCTTGATACATTTACTCCCAAGACTTAAAGTGCCACATCTAGAAAAAAAACTGTTTTCTTCAGGAACCTCTCTATCCGTTCATCAGGACTAACAAGAACTGTTGTGGCACCTCAGAAAGTGAAAATGTGATTCTTGCTGCTTAATTTTGAGCCAAAAATAATCTTTCCTTTGCGACTTAAAGAATCAAAGAAGCAAGCTCGCTATAACTAATTGTATTTCTTCTAGACCTCTGGTGAAAATATGTTACATGTACCATCCTCTTCCTAGGGTGGGCATGCAGTAATAACATGTCTGACCTAGTCTAGCGTGGAGCAATAACAAACCAGAATCGTTTCCCTGAATACATGTTAACCTGCTTCCTCACCACTTTTCAGTTAGTGCCCAGATTAAGATATTCCGTAAAGCTACAGAGTCTATTTACTAAACTGTTTTGAGCTAAAAATCTGGAGAAAACCGCTGTTTCCCCCAGAGAATGGTTATCTCGGTTCTTGTTTTAATTTATTAAGGGATTAAGTAGGAGAAATCAGAGATTTCTCCTGCCTTAACCTGTTTAACAGCTGTCCCCATAGACTTCTATGGCGACTTCAATGTGGCCCAATTTAACAAGCGGTGAAAAGCTTGCGACAATGCAATGTTTGCATACACATCTGTGCACACATTGGGGACGTGTATAGTAGCGAGGGGTCACAGGTGTAATCAATGAAGAGCTAAATTGGAGAGATACAAGTGATTAGTGATGTGTGACATACTGCCAGAAACAGATTTTAAAATATTTATATTTAAAGGGAATCTAAGTTTTCTGAGGCTATTGGTAGATGTTTCTAAGAGAGTGGAATATCTTACTGTAATAAAAACGGAATCATTTTATATAAAATTTTATGAAGCTTTTTATGTAGAAATAGTAAATCATGTTTTGCCCTTTTTACCAATGAAGATTTCAAACTTGTGGGCCTTATTGCCCTGGCAGAAAGATTTGGAGGCAGCTGGGCTCTAATAGTTTTCCTTTGTTTAATATTTCATTGTAATCTCAAGTTTCCAGTAACATGATGAATATGCAACAGTGTTTTCTGTTTTAGTGTTCGAGCAGTACCAGAGAGCACGGACTCAGTTTGTCCAAACCGTGGCTGAGCTTGCTACACGACCCCAGAACATTGAAACACTACAGAATTCAGGTAACTCTTGTCACATGGATGTGGTATTAGCCATTTGTATTACCAGCACTGGAATAATCCTTTCTGCTCGTTGATTACATAATAATCTATTGTTTGAAAGTTAGCTATATTTCAGCAAACACATATTGGTAAAGAATGCAGAATAAGAAAATGTTATTGATTTATCTAATTGTCTTAGTCCTTTGATAAATTAATATATAGAACATATAAAAATGGCTAAAAATAGCAGAATATCTCAGAGAAAGTAAAAAGCTTTATTTACAATGGATACTTTACATAGCTAGGAAGTTTGAGAAAAGACACAATCAAATTCAAACCTTTTTATAAATTCTGAATGTGTTGATCCAGAAGAAGACAAAGCAAAAAGTCTAGAAGCATCTGTCAGTTTTAACCTAATAGGAGGAAAAATTCCTTCTAGAGCCTATACTGGTTTCACTTCGAGCAATCCTCTATTTCCCATCCCTTTGGCAATATAAATATTATAAAGTTTTCCCCCTAGACACAGTTATTTTATCTTATGTAACAGTCAGTTCTATGGAACTGTATCAAATGCTTTTTCACATCAACACTGTTGCCAAGATCCAGTTTACAACTTGCTTTCTCTTAAACCTATCAGATTAGTTTGGCATAACCAGTCCCTTATAAATAGTGTTGGCTCTGTTATTAGTTTATGGATGTTATATCTTAAAATGCCTTTAAATATTTTGCCCAATGCTAACGTATGGTTGACTAATCTGTAATTGAGCATAGCTCCTTCAGCACACTTGTGTGGATACAACGAGGGTCAGGTTCTTTATCCATCATCATCATTTATTTATATAGTGCCACTAATTCCGCAGCGCTGTACAGAGAACTCGCTCGCATCAATGGAGCTTACAGTCTAAATTCCTTAACACACACACAGACAGACAGAAACAGACTAGAGTAAATTTTTTTGATAGCAGCCAATTATCCTACCAGTATGTTTTTGCAGTGTGGGAATCTTAGGATTTACAGCTTTGTTTTCTCAATCTTTATTTAAATTGATAAAATTAACTATAAATCACCATACAAAAACATAACAAAAAACATGAATTCTTTATCCCAATGCTCTAATCTTTGAAGCAGTGATCTTAGCGGCTTCTTTGATTTAGGAAAGAAAACTCTAAATTCACCAACGACATTTAAAAACCTCTCGGAAGCTCCCACTCATTTCCATACACCCAAGCACTACAAGAAATAACTCCACTGAAATGAATGGGAATAGCTCTGTCCGTGGAACTTTCCATTATTAGCCATATAGACTGGTTATAGAATATAATATTTATATAATATTATGCTTCATATAAAAAGTGATGATTTATTGTTTGAGACGGATTCGGAAAGATAGCCGTTTCAGTCCTGATCTTGAACCATAACATGGCAGGAGTCACCCTACACCACAGCCTGTGTAAAACCTGAGATGCCCCTAGTTTGTGTTGGCATCCGTGTCAGTAGTGGGCAGAGTAAAAAAGACATGGGTGTCAGTGTGATGTAAACAACATTATTAATCAGTGAGCATATGTAAAAAAAACAAACAAACAGCAAAAGGAAATAAAAACACAGGACATAACCGCTGCACAATGGTAATATAAGGTATGTATACGCTGACCTCTACACTACGGAGAATATTTAATGATTGACATCAGTCCCTGCCCCAGTGTATCTCTCCCCAGAGACCGGAGCACCTGGAGGAGTCACACAGAGCATACAAGCTTCACCCAGGTAGGGCGCTGGTCGGAATATAACCCATGACCCCAGCGCATTAAGCAGCAGTATATATAAAAAGTACACACATTAAATTAGACTTATGTTTGTAGTTTTACCAGGTATCACAGAAACCCACAGACTAAATTGAGGCCTGATTTTAGTGTGTCAAATTTAGAATGGAAGTTGAAATTCATATCTAGCGCTGACGTGGCATTTTTACTTGTGTCCGGGGGGGTCATTGTGGGTCTCCTAGGATTCTACACTGGGGGAAGCCTTTGAAAAACATAAGGCTCCTGAATGTGAGTGGAAACACAAGTGGATATAGATTCATTGGAATAAATAGTCTCCATTATCAGACCCATTTATACACATTGTATGAGCATAAAATATGCTAGTACAACTTTCCTGTCACTCACCAGGCTCTCAGGTCCTACTACTTACCCCTTTGCTGTCTCTCTAAGCGGTCCCTGCAGTCACCTGCTCGCTCTCAGCCAGTCAAAGTACTGCTATAGCTCAGCTGACTGCAGCTTCCAATCAGGGGAGAGCAGTCTCCACTCCAAAACTAGTTCCTGGGTGCGCCATCGTGGATCCAGTCACCTGATCCCTCTCAGCCAGTCAGAGTGCTGCTTCAGCTCAGGTGACCGCAGCCTCCAATCAGGTGATAACAGTATAAAAGGACTTCCTGGAGCCCTTACCTGTTACCAGTGCAATGTTGATTCTTCAGACACCATCATGGTTCCCAGCAATCGGCAGTCTTCTCAGTTGTTCCTGCTCTGACAGTGCAGTCCGTTTCCAGTCTGGTCTCCTTTGCTAAATCTAACCACCATCTTGCTATTCCTCACTACTTGCCAGTCTCCAGTGCTATTTGTATGTCCTAGTCTCCTGAACTCACAGCAGCCACAATCTGTACCAGTCCTTTCTCTTCCATGAAAAGGAACCTAATCAAGCCACCCACCTTATTGCACATAGTCACCAGTTCTGCTCCAGAGACACAACCCACCCCGTGTACAGATAGATCCTCAGGCGTGACAACACCCAATTAACATCAGTGGGTTAGAGGCCTAAGTATTCTGGAGACTGTATGTAGGAGGCAGGGGACATAATAAAATACAAGGGTTACACTTGGCACATTCAGTTTCTTCTAAGAAAACAATGACTGAGAAATGGTTCAATGATTTACTGTGTAATTCATCTTGATGAGTAGATGGCTCTCATTTCTAAAACACCTTACTGCTGTAATGTAGATTAACCCATAAATCAAATGATACATTCATTATTATTATTGATTAAGCTTTTGCTTCTCAGTTAAGTATTTTGATTTTTTTTTTTAAATGATTTAAACTGTGACCTATGTTGTGGAACTGTTCTCTACCTCATTAACCCTTAGTAACTAGGAGCACAAAGGAAGTTTATCATTTACTTGGATAAAACACACCAGCTGCATTTGCAGACTACTGCAAATAAATATTGTAACACCAGTTTTTTAACAGAAGTTCTTGCTATACCATTACCAAAATAATATTTATTGTATGTGATATTAGGATATGAAAAAGTATGTAGTCAATGTGCAGGTAGAGGGGGATACAATGATGTAGTTGTCAGGCAGCATGTAAAGCTGGGTGCACACTATAGAAAATTACTCTACCTCCTGTCCTCTTGATCCCATCCCTCACAAATTGGTAGGTCCTTGTCTCATGTGCTCATTCCACCTCTAACTAAAATCTGTAATTTATCTTTCTCTACTGGTATCTTTCCATCACTATTCAAGCACGCAGTGATTACACCTATTCTAAAAAAAATAAATTCTGACCCAAACTCTCTCTCAAATTACCGCCCCATCTCTTAGCTCCCATGCCCCTCCAAAAATCTCGAGCGAATTGGCTACACTCGCCTCACACGTTTCCTTTCTGCAAACAACCTACTGGATTATCTTTAGTCAGGCTTTCGCTCTCAACACTCCACAGAGACTGCGCTGACCAAGGTTGTCAATGATCTGATCACAGCTAAAAATAAAGGTGATTGCTCTCTTCTAATTCTCCTGGGTTTCTCTGCTGCATTCGACACTGTTGACCACACTCTCCTCATACAGGCGCTACAATCCCTAGGTCATCAAGACACTGCCCTATCCTGGTTCTCATCTCCTACCTATCTGATCGCTCTTTCATTGTTATTTTCTCTGGAACAACCTCCACTCCGCTTCCTCTATCAGTTGGAGTACCACAAGGCTCAGTGCTAGGTCCTCTGCTATTCTCTATCTACCCCACTTCTCTAGGAAAACTAATAAGCTCCTTTTGGATTTCAGTATCATCTCTGTGGCTGATACACAAATTTATCTATCCTCTCCTGATCTCTCACCATCTGTGTTGTATCGCGTTACTGACTGTCTTTCTGCCATTTCATCTTGGATGTCCTCTCGCCAACTCAAACTTAATCTTTCAAAATCAGAATTAATAATATTCCCACCCAACAATTGAAGCTTACTGCCTGACACTTCTATTTCTGTTGACAACATGACCATAAATCCCACCCCACAAGCTAGCTGCCTAGGTGTAATCCTTGACTCGCAACTATCCTTTGTTCCCCACATCAACTCTATATTTAGATCAACCTGCATACATCTAGAAAACATTTCCAGAATACGTACATATCTCACACAGGACACTGCAAAAACTTCACTCATCATCTCATTTATTGCTGCCTAATTTATGATAGGTATCTGGCCTCTATCCTTTCCCACAAATGTTTTCTTTTCCTTTGATTAGCTGACCAATTAGCACATCTGTAGTGTATTCCTAAATTAGACTGACTACATCTTAGCTTCATTCTATGGGGAGACGTATGTGGGGTTAGACGTGTGTGATTTCTGCACTAAGTGGGATTTTCTCACAAAGTGGACGAAAATGCACAGTTAGACAACACAGTTGGCCAAACATTGGACTACATTTGACTTGCTTTTACTCCCATCAATAAGCAACATCTGCCACAGCCTATTTCAGCACTACTTGTCTATTTATATGGAATACTGCTAAGAGGTAATTCTTAAAATACCCTTGCTTTTTGCTTTTACCCCTTTTATCACAATGTTTCACAAATTGCTTTTCTTAGTCTCATTTCATGGCATGATCTTTAGGACTGTGTCATCTTTCACCCCTCCACCAACACACAAATTTGTTCATATTGCACCTGCATTACTCCACTCACCTCTATTTAACACCCATGAACTGTTGTCCTATTTATTATCTCTAACAAGTACAGCCTCCACCTGTCGCCAGAAAATAAAAGGCCACACATCTTACAATCCCCTTGCCTATCTTTCGCTCACTCTGCTTCTATTAGCTGGTGATATATCACCTAATCCAGGTCCCCCACACTCCTCACACACACATACATCAGAACACTACCGTTCTATAGCAAACCTCAAACACATCACCTGTCTCCCCTCTCTTCCCAAGTCCTTTAAATGTGCCCTTTGGAATGCACGCTCTGTTTGTAACAAACTTACCTCCGTTCATGATCTCTTCCTCTCAAAAAACCTCAACCTTCTGGCAATAACAGAAACATGGCTTATGCAATCAGACACTGCCTCACCTGCAGCACTTTCACATGGTGGCCTCCATCTCACCCACACCTCCAGACCTGAAGGCAGACAAGGAGGTGGGGTTGGACTACTTCTCTCCCCACAGTGCACATACACAGTTCTACCAAATGTCCCATCACTCACGTTCACATCTTTTGAAGTACATGCTATTCGCATTTTTAATCCATTCTCCCTACGTGTTGCGGTGATCTATCGTCCCCCTGGAGCACACCAACAATTTATTGAGGATTTCTCTGCATGGCTCCCTCACTTCTTATCTTCAGACATCCCCACCATCATCATGGGTGACTTCAACATCCCCATTGATAACCCACCTTCCAAAGCTGCTTCCAAACTACTCTCTCTAACATCCTCACTTGACCTCTCCCAGTGGATTGAATCATCTACTCATAAGGATGGCCACTGCCTTGATCTTGTTTTCTCTAGACTATGCTCAGTTTCTAATTTTATTAATACACCCTTCCCCCTCTCGGATCATCACCTTATCAGCTACACTCTCACCCCCACTGCTCTAACCTCTCTACTGTCTGACTCAACCAAGCCTCCTCATACTCGTAGAAATCTTAATTCTATTAATCTTCAACAATTTTCCACCTCTCTCCAACACCTTCTCTCCCCTATCTCTACATTCTCATCCCCTGAGATGGCAGTACCTCATTTTCACCTAACCTTAGCAACGGCCCTTGATCAAGTGGCTCCAGCGACACTTCATACTACACGTCGACTTCGATGTCAACCGTGGCACACCAAAGCAACACGAAATCTTCAAAAACTGTCCCGTAAAGCAGAACGTCACTGGCGTAAATCTCGAAGCTCTAATGACTTCTTCACATATACTTCTGTCTACCACTCCTATCGAAATGCTCTGGACACTGCAAAACAAACATACTTTCAATCTCTTATCTATGCTCAGGCTTCTAACCCCAAACGCCTTTTCAATACATTTAATCATCTTCTCAATCCTCCCACCCCGAACCCTCTATCTACTATCAGTGCTCAGGATCTTGCTTCCTACTTCAAGGACAAGATTGACAAGATCAGACTAGAAATGGTATCCTCTTCCTCAACAAGCCATCAGCTCATTTCCTTCCCACTACCCTCTGACACCCTTTCTTCATTTGACCCCACAAATGAAGAGGAAATTTCTACGCTCTTCTTATCTTCCTACTCTACCTCCTGTCCTCTTGATCCTATTCCCTCGCAAATTGGTAGATCCCTGTCTTCTGTGCTCATTTCACCTCTAACTCAAATCTGTAATCTCTCACTCTCTACTGGCATCTTTCCATCACTATACAAGCATGCAGTGATTACTCCTATTCTAAAAAAACAAAACTCCGACCCAAACTCTCTCTCAAATTACCGTCCCATCTCTCAGCTCCCTTGCCCCTCCAAGCTTCTAGAGAGACTTGCCTACACTCGCCTCACACGCTTTCTTTCCGCAAACAACCTGTTGGATCCTCTTCAGTCTGGCTTTCGTTCTCAACACTCCACAGAGACTGCGCTGACCAAGGTTGTTAATGATCTGATCACTGCTAAGACTGAACGCCATTACTCTCTCCTAATTCTCCTTGATCTCTCGGCTGCATTTGACACCGTTGACCACTCTCTTCTCATACAAACACTGCAATCCCTAGGTCTTCAAGACACAGTTCTATCCTGGTTCTCATCTTACCTCTCTAATCGCTCTTTCACTGTTAATTTCTCTGGAGCCACCTCTGCTCCGCTTCCCCTATCAGTTGGAGTACCACAAGGCTCGGTGCTAGGTCCTCTGCTGTTCTCTATCTATACCGCTTCTCTTGGAAATCTAATAAGTTCCTTTGGCTTTCAGTATCATCTCTATGCGGATGATACCCAAATCTATCTATCCTCTCCTGATATCTCGACATCTGTGTTGTCCCGTGTAACTGACTGTCTTTCTGCCATTTCATCTTGGATGGCCTCTCGTCAACTCAAACTTAATCTTTCTAAAACAGAGTTAATAATATTCCCACCCGCCAACAAGAGCATACCTGACATTTCTATCTCTGTTGATAACATGACCATAAATCCCACCCCACAAGCTCGCTGCCTAGGTGTAATCCTTGATTCACGCCTATCCTTTGTTCCCCACATTGACTCTATATCTAAATCATGTTACATACATCTAAAGAACATTTCCAGAATCCGCACATATCTCACACAAGACACTGCTAAAACCTTAATTCATGCACTAATCATCTCCCGCATTGACTATTGCAATTCCCTCCTTACTGGTCTTCCCAAAAACAGACTCAAACCCCTAAAATCTATTTTACATGCTTCGGCAAGACTGATTTTCCTTGCAAATAGCTATTCCTCTGTTGAATCACTCTGTATGTCTCTACACTGGCTGCCTGTCTTCTACCGAATCCAATATAAAATACTTTTACTAACCTACAAGGCCATCAACAAAGCTGCACCAACATACATCTCCTCTCTTGTCTCAAAATATCTCCCAACTCGGCAACTCCGTTCTGCAAAAGATCTGCGTCTCTCATCCACCCTCATTACATCCTCCCATTCCCGGTTACAGGACTTTTTTCGGGCTGCACCCACTCTATGGAACTCTCTCCCTCGCACAATAAGACTCTCCTCTGTTCTACAAACTTTCAAGCGTTCTCTGAAAACCTACCTATTCAGACAAGCTTATAATATTCCTCAACCACCATCTTAACCTCACTACCTTTAGCCTGTTACACAATTTCACACAAGACAACTACCCCCGGAATAACATTGTTGTGTGACAATATCATTTAGCTTATGAGTCACCCTACCTTTGCAGTCTGGCTGGGCCAAGATGCAAAATGTATACTTAACCTCATGTGTCAATCTCCCATTGTCCCATAGATTGTAAGCTTGCGAGCAGGGCCTTCTCACCTCTTTGTCTGTTTTACCCAGTTTGTTTATTAGTTTATTACGTTTGTCCCCAATTGTAAAGCGCTACGGAATATGTTGGCGCTATATAAATAAATGATGATGATGATGATCTCCCGCATCGACTATTGTAATTCCTTCCTTACTGGTCTTAGCAAAATCAGACTCGAGCCCCTACAATCTGTTTTGCAGATAGCGGCTAGATTGATTTTCCTTGCACATTGTTTTTCCATCTACTGAGTCACTCTGTCAGTCTCTTCATTGGATGCCTGTTTTTCAATGAATCCAATATAAAATTCTTCTACTACCATACAAGGCCATCAGCAAAATTGCACCAACATCTCCTCACTTGTCTCAAAATATCTCCCAACTCGACACCTTCGTTCTGCACAAGATCTGCGTCTCTTCTACTCTCATCACTTCCTCCCATTCTCGGTTACAGGACTTTTTTCGGGCTGCACCCAGTTTATGGAATTCACTCCCTTGCACCACAAGATTTTCCTCTAGTCTTCAAACCTTCAAGCGTTTTCTGAAAACCCACCTTTTCAGACAAGCTTGTAGTATTCCTCTACCACCCTCTTAATCTCCCTAGGTTACCCTATTTCCACCCCCTACACAGCTAACACAAGACAACAACCCTCTGACCAACATAGTTGTGTGACTGAGCATACAGCTTACTAAATAATTTGTAACCTTTGCATTCCAGCTGCACCAATATCCAATATGATGTAGCACTTATCCTTGTGTATCAAACCATTGTCCCATAGATTGTAAGTTTGTGAGCAGGGCCCTCTTACCTCTCTGTATGTATGTATTACCTAGTATTGTTTTATTACTATTTGTTCCCAATTGTAAAGCGCAACGGAATCTGCTGGCGCTATATAAATAAATGTTGATGATGGTGATGATTGCAGATACGGTTTTGTTAATGATTTTACAAACGAAAGTCCCAATCAGCATGCAGATTCATATGTACCCACCTACACAATTTACATTCAGATATGTGATCTTCATCTCTCATTGCCATCTACATTGTAAACTCTATAGATATCTTCCTTCACTGCTGGTCGTGCAGATCTTGGTGGTAGTAGCAAATATTAGAAATATTCCCAACATCATTCCATCGTTGATTGAGATTTTTAGGACGTTTATAAAACCAAATCAACAGATGAGATGTATTTTGGTAAGATAATACATGGTCGCGGGAGCGTACACACTAATGCAACATCTGACCATACAGTTGTTTATCAGGGTGTATCCAGCTTAACAGTCGGTGTTGCTATAATGACACCTAGTGAAGGCCTGCATACACCATGCACTCTAGGTCAGGGCTAACCAGGGGCAGGCTGGGCCGGTGGGCAGGGGGGCATCTGCCCCCTGGGCCGCTCAGAATCACGGCCGCCCGCTCCTCGGAAGTAATATCAATGTGATGCGGCTGCATCACATGACACATGATGCGGCCGCGTCATTGATGACGCGGCCGCATCACGTGTCATGTGATGCGGCCGCCTGTGCGGCGTGTGCCCCCCGGGCTGACGTCCGTCAGCCCGCGCCTGGGGCTAACACTGCAGACTGTCCTTGCACCGCAACTCCTGCAAGTATTTACAATTTGATTGGCTCTCAAGCTGCACTGTTGTGGAGATGGCCCCCTTCTGTCCCTCACTCACTGGTACAATTAAGGAACAAGAGCTGTCTGATTTTGTTAGAAATAAGATAAATGCTGTTTTACTGGCGGCCCAAATAGAAATTGGCCTGGTGCACCACTGACTACAGCAGGGGTTGTGCACATCTAGAGAGACTAGTCAGGTGACATACATCATGTCATTGGTTCTGTTTATATTGCCAGTAACGTACTTATATGATGTAGTTAGTGCCTGAGTCTAGCTCTGTCCATAATACATATGAAGGAAGCTGGTATTCTCAACCTATTGAGTCCTGTTTGTTTCTGGTTTTCTGTACACTCAATTATAAAGTGTAAAAATATTAATCCGCTCTTGGGGTAAATCTTTTGTGAACAATAAAAATATGTTGCCAATAATATCAATATTCTGTATATTCCTGGAATTACATATAAGGAAAGTTCTGTTATATGAAAAGGAGAATGAACACTTGAGTCTTTAATTTCCTGCAGTGTAGTCAAAATTGCTGCAGAACAGCTGTGAAATTGTGCAGTTACTGCCGTAAATTTATTGCATGTGAAGCCTCAATATGTTGTCACTGTTTGCAACTAAACATTCAAAAGACAATTATTTGTTTAATAGTAAATATATATGGGACATGATTTTATGCTACTGCATGCAGGCTTACAGAAACATAATTGTAACTAATGCTTTTAACTCTCTTCAGACCTATTTTCTCCTAAATGTCCTATTTGCTCGATGACATTTGCTAGTAAAACAACTTCTTAAAAATACAATAGTAAATTGATATACAAGGCCCCCTTGAGTCCATGTGTATTGGGGGGTATGTATGGAAGCAATATCCATTTGAGGGTTTTTTTTTTTCAGCAATATAATGTTTCTTGTCACAAGGCTAGAAATGTTCTGGGATGGTTCCAGGAACACAACCGTGATTTTAGCTTAATGCAGTGGCCTTCCCACTCACAGATCTCAATTATTTGATTATCTATTGGGAGTGGACATTGACCATTATGAGACATATTGAAATAGACATGAACCAGCATCCCTGTGCCACCCTTTGACCTCTCACTTCATTCAGGCTGTACTGAGGGCAGTTGGGAAAACAACTTGCTATATTAAGTAGATATACAACAAGTGTGTTATTGTATATGTGTGTTTATGATTGGGATGTGAGCAGCATGTGAGAGGGGCTGGTCAGTTAAGGTTTGGATTCTATAGCTTATGGGAACGGTTGCCACCTTCTTTAGAAAAATAATACCATCATTGCTTTCTCTTATGTTTCTGCCCTAATAATATCATTGGCATCACATTTGTACTGGTCAGGCTGGTAAAATACCTGCCAAATGGCCACCCTATTTAGTTATGGATGATTCCAACCCAAAAGAACAAAACATTATGAGTTTTACATATGAATCAATAATTCATATACTACTGCTAGATAGACCTCTATTTGTTTGCCGCTAAAAATATTGCTAGACGGCAAGATGACATTTGAACCCTGCTAGCAAAATTATGATATCTCAATTTACAAAATTGTTTAATGCTACTAATGTTTGACATAGAGGTCTATTACTGGCCTTCTAGAAACCCCAAATTTTAAAGGGTGCATAGGATTAATAACCCACACTTTGCTTTTATAGTTCCTAGAAATAAATTGTTTAAAGCTCTGCAAAGAGATTCCATTTTGATTAACAGCAAAGTGATTATAGACCTTTTTATAATGTGTCTTCCAGTTGATTACCACTAAAGCGGTTAATGCACTGTACACTTGATTTATAGCCAACAAATCACTGCAAGTCAATCATTGTGATTTAAAATAGTGTCTCAATCCAGTGTCTGATTTAAACCCTCTTAGACTGAGAGAGGAGAGGAAACGGAATTGTCAATGTGCAATACAATTACATGTGTGTGGAAATAAAAGAAAGAAAGATCTGCTCTATTGATTAGTTTTATGATGACCCTATCCTTGGATATCTGCTTGTTTTGTCTGTGTTCAGTTTTTTTTGTTTTTTTAAATTAGTTAATTACATTAACAGTGTTTCCGGAAATGGCCTCCCAAACTCTTTACCTCCCCAGATAATCATTGCAATGGTGAGTATACAGAGTAGAGACATGCTTAGTTATTGGTAAGTGCGCAATTACTGGAAATAATTATTTTTTAGGTGAGCTTTCTTACAATTGGACATGTAAATTAAAATATCTCTCAAGCATACAATAAGCATGTCCTAATTTCAAGCTAATCCTATTCATGGCAGGATTGTTTTGGATTGGGAGGAGGCTACAGGTGTGATAATGCGAATCATAACTAGGGTAAAGGTTTGATTTAGTGAATTAGCGTAGACCTAAATGTCTAGTGTACACAGAGGACCTGTACGGAAACAAGTGCAACTCTGATTGGCTGATTTGAACAAGACTTGCTTTTAGCAAATCTCACAGGCTAATTAAAATGTGACCATATATGAAGGCATTTTTGTTGGGCTGAACAGTATATATTTCACCCCATGCTCATTAGCAGGTGCATGTGGGTATCTGAAACCAGTTTACTCCTTTTTGCTGATTTTGTCATCCTGGAAAACCAGTTTGTAGCCATTTGAAAAGTATACATATAATAAATGCAATATACCTGTCAAATGATTGATAACCTCTATCTCACAAGATTACTTTTTCATTCAATTTATTTAAACAAATAATAAACTGATAATAATCTGTATAGTTTATAACCATGTAACCTTTATTCAGACATGTACCTTATTTAATGGCTGGTGATAATGGGAATATAGCATCCTGTAACAACCACCTGACCGGAAGCTGCTATTTATGGGGCATATAATCACATGCAGCGATCTTGTGGTTATATAACTATTTACAAATGTATTTGGTGCAGGAAACGAAGATCTGGTAATGCAGCTGTTAGAGTCACTGTTTGTTCCTGGCTCGCCTATTTGTGTCTTTATGAAGTGCAAGCTCTTTAATACAATCAGTCTTTTCTGCTTTCTGTGTGTTGCTGTGTATTCTGGCAGCTCTATGTAAAAATAAAGCCATTTTCTTCCAAAGTCAAGGGGAGTGTATTAATGCATAATAAATCAATTCCAAAGTCAACAGTTTGGTTGAAGATGAGCCACATTTTCTTTGGAAATGTATTTTTTTTTCAGCTTATTTACCAGCTGAATGATCTGTAAATAAGCAATGTGACATGACAGTGAGTCTTGTACTGTAATAACTGCATGTCCCTAGCGGATTGAGAAATACAATGCAAGCCTGATTATCTCCATTCACCTTGGGGAATAGGGGTCTTCATGTCAGCATGGGGAGAGCTATATGTCTGTTTTAATGCAGTAAAAACAGCAGGGAAGCAACAGACAGAGAGTACCGTGTGTTTTAAAGCTGTGCTGAAGTTTAATACATGATTACTTTATATGAAAGAGAGGCATATTTTATATGCCTCTGAATGCTAAACATAAGATGAGGAACTCGTGATCCAAACTGAGAATTTGCAGCCTTACGACACAGACAATAATGCACATCAGCTTGTATTCCAGGAGTGTCATCACAAGTGTTTCAGGGATTGTGTCTTTCTACAGCAATGGTTCTTAATCTTTTTGGCGTTGTGACACAGATGACACGTTTCATATGTCTTAGATGCATCAATGTTAAATCATTGTAGCAATGAAAACCAGAATATTGAATGCTTTGTGTAGTTTTGAAAAGTGAACTAAAGAAATATTGTATAATTTGTAATTAAATACAGATCATGTATAATCCCTATTTCTTTAGTACATAAATTGAACTTTCTTTTTTCCTTGTAAGCCATAAATCCTTGTGACACACTACTTGGCGTCCAGACACACTACTTGGAATTCACTATTATAGCCTAACCAAATTGTCTTAAGTTCCTTTTGTAGAATTAAATATTACACCAACCTGGAACCTTCTTAATTAGGATGGTGATTGCGTTCTCTATCAGTTATGTTTTACTTATTAATTATTCAAGAGTTCAAAATAAATTAAATTTAAATCGCAACAATGAAGATCAAGTACTTAGTTGGAAATATAAGAGTGATGTTCAGTTACATTTCTGCCTCTTGCTTACATCCATCCATCCATCTGATTCTGCAGCTGTACAGAGGGTATAGTAAGTCTACACACCCTTATTGAAAGTGCGGGTGTTTGTGATATAAACATGAAATCAAGATTAGTCATGTTTGAGCCTTTTCTACCTTTAATGTGATCTCACAACCAGCAAAATTCAAATGACAGATATTTTTACGAAAAAGAAGTGAAACTAAAAAACTTACAATACCCATGTTGCATAAGTGTACACACCTTTTCATAATGGGGTTACAGCTTTGTTCATAGTTAACCAATCACAAAACCATGTTGAAAGGTGATCAGCATACACCTGCCAGCAATGAAACTGATTTATGATTAACCCCAAATTAAGACCAGCTGTTCCTGTAGGATTTCTTTGCAGTTTACATTCTACAGAGAGATGGTCAGCAAAGAGCTTTCATAACAACGATGGGCTCTTTTTCTTTAACAGTATCAATCAGGATAGGGGTATAAAATAATTTTAAAAGCATGGCATGTGCCAAAGAACACTATGAGGTTACTATTAATAAGTGGAGAAACCCAGGCACAACAGGAGCATTTCTTACTCGTCATAGAGGCTATCAAGTGGCCTACAGCAATATGAAAGGCGCTACCGGAATATCTGGCATGGGCTGTTCATTCCCTGCACTTGACAGCAACTCCCGTGTTCTGCACATGTCGCACAAGACTGAATCCATTTCTCCCAAAAAAGAGAACCCAGACCTGTTTCAATGTTTGTGTTTTTGGCAAAATGTAATTCCCCAAACCATATGTAAAAATGTCATGTAGGGTCTTATGGTTCAACTTTTTGTCCTTAATTCTGAAAGATATGTTTGACGAAAAGACAATGCATCTCATCACCCAAGAACACCGTACCTACTGTACAGCTTGCTGGTGGCAGCATTAGGTTTTCGGGATATTTCTCTTCAGCTGGTACAAGGGTTCTAGTCGGGATAAAGAGCATAATGAATACTCCAAATATCATCAAGATATTTTGGCACAAAACCTGCCGATCTCTGTCAGAAAGGTGAAAATAAATTTCATCTTCCAAAATTATATTGATCCAAAGCAAATATCCAAGTCCACCAAGGATTGGCTTCATAAATGGAAGAGCAAAGACTTTAAATGGCCCAGTCAGAGTTACCTAAAGAGGGCTGTGCACAGGAGATCCCAGCACAATCTGATAGACCTTGAATTATATTTGCAGGCAAGAGTGAGATAGAATTGCAAAGTCTAGGGGGTAAATTTATCAAGCTGCGAGTTTGAAAAAGTGGAGATGTTGCCTATAGCAACCAATCAGATTCTAGTTATTTAGTACATTCCTCAAAATGACAGCTAGAATCTGGTTGCTATGGGCAACATCTCCACTTTTTCAAATCCGCAGCTTGATAAATGTACCCCTAGGTGTGCAAAGTTGCTAGAAACTTACTCAGAAAGACTCACTGCTATAATAAAAGCAAAAGGTGCTTCTACATCGTATTCGTTTAGAGGTGTGTACAATTATGCATCATTACAACAAGTGGATGGAATTTTAAGAGAATACATTTTTTAATTGTGTCTTTTAAAGCTGCAATCTCATTCTTTCTTTAAATAACAAGTTAAGTACTTTCTTTTTTTTTTTAAGCATAAATAAAATTAAATTTTCTTAGCTTACTTTCTACAAATCATAATTTTCTTTTCAAAATCTCTCCAGAGGTTGCTCAAAAAAATGTAGACTCACACAGTAGGGCCTTCCAAAGCCTTTCCTGCTCACTACATCATGTGCAATGTAACTGGTTGCCATTGTAGTCACATGATGCTGGGCAGATTTATAAACCATTAATAGCAGCCTGATGAAACAAACCAAGGAGAAATGTTAAACATTCTTCTTATAGCCTGCCACGGTGATTTATGTTAAAAACACATTTCATTTTTTCATAGGATTGCTGCTTTAAGATTTGTTTTAAGTTATAATCTATCATTAAAATTAAACAAAACAATTGATATGCATATACTTTTCTCTAAAATTGGTTTATTTCTTTACATAACTGTCTGCAGACTTATGTAATGATTAGTCTGCTTAGCTAGAATGAAATAACTCCCATAAATTCCAATATATCAGTAACCTATTTGGCCAAAGCCATTATGAAAAATGTCAAAATAGCAAGCACTGCTCTTTAACTTAAAGGTAATATCCACCTTTTCTGAAGGTTTTTCCGTAACTATATTTAATACAGCCAAAGGGGCAATTTTAACCAATAGAAATCCCTGCTAATCTTATATTTGTTAGATACACCCTCTAGCTCTGTATCTAATGGTACCTGTATGTGTTATTTGTTTGGATGAGTGTCGATGTTCAGTCCTCTGTGTACATCCAGGCTGTACTGTTATGATCTAATTCATGTTGGCAATTTTGCAATCCCCATTGCAAATAACATTTTGCACCACTGATGTTGGTGGATGACAAACGGATTTCATTTGGGGTCAACAAGAAGTCCATAAAAGGACATTTCCTTTAAAGGAGTTTGAGACCCCAGGCCACATCGGGACAAAATCTTCATGCAGCCAGAGGACTGGACATTAGTGGGACAAAGTGGCAAATGTGTAATGTAAAACAATGCTTTCAAACTAAGTATTGTTTGCCTTTATAATGTCCTACATTATACCAGTTGCAGAGTGTTAAATTACAGTATAATTTTCTAATTTAAATAATATTACCTTATGCAGATTAAGTACTGAGATGAGCCCTCCATTTTTTATAATCTTAATGCACTCCCAGCCTGTATAATATTTCAGTCCTTCGTGAAGAGATAATTTATTTTTCCCTTTTTTTTTTTTTTTTTTTAAGCGTACATCTACAAATGTAGAAATTGCTGAAAATGGCTGCAAGGCAGGCGAAGAGCTGGACAGTATGGATTGCTTAGCTGAACGCACAGATTGAACTGCAGACATCTGTCTACACTTCTTGTTTGATCTAGAACACATGCTACTAGTAATTAGTACTGGCTGTGAGTGCTGAAACTCTCCAATTGAATCTTCTATTGCTGGGGCCAGTGGCTGCGCTGTGTGACAGGACTGATGTTACTCTGGATTCCAGTTGTGAAGTCTCGCATCTGGAAAATTTTGCAATACATATTAAAAATGCTCTTTATACATAACATTAAGTGCTAGAACAGCAATATTGGGTGCAGTGACTGCTGGAATACATGTATGTATTCCACTGTGTACAGCAAGATATACCGGGTCTGATGAGGGCCGGATTAAGGGAATTGAGGCCCCTGGGCTAAGGGGGCTTCCATTCCCCCGTGAGGCCCCCCCCCCCAGTGAGCCGAGCTGCCCCGCCCCCACCCCCAAAGGCACTTACCTCCTTCTCCTGGCAATGCAGCCCTTCCCCAGTGCGCTGTACGCTCTTTACTGAGGTGGTCTCGTGAGGGTGAGACTCACGAGATCTCAGTAAGGAGACTACAGCGTGCTGGGGAAGGACCGCAGTAAAAGTGCTCAGCACCATTGATCGCGCCGGGGGCGCCCCCGACCGATCAATACTGCTGTTGAGCACTTAAAAGTGCCCCCTAATGCAAGAAAAAACATCCAGTGTTTATCTTATGTGCAAAAAAATTATAAACTCATTTGCACCCCTTAGGCCCATAGTGCATAGTAAGATAGAATATGTTTTTGTAATCCATCACTGAAGCCTGACAATGCTCTTTGTCATATGAGTAACATGATGATAACGTATCTCTACCGTATGTATCTTTAATATCAGGCTATTAGTAAGAATTAGGTTTATTCGTGCCAAAGTCCTTATGCTATACAGATATGGGACCAGCTGTCCACACAAGGGGGGGAAAAAGTGGTTAGCACTTCTGCCTCACAGCACTGGGGTCATGAGTTTGATTCCCGACCATGGCCTTATATGTGAGGAGTTTGTATGTTCTCCCCGTATTTGCGTGGGTTTCCTCTGGGTGCTCCGGTTTCCTCCCACGCTCCAAAAACATACTGGTAGGTTAATTGGCTGCTAACAAATTGACCCTAGTCTGTGTGTGTGTGTTAGGGAATTTAGACTGTAAGTCCCAAGGAGGCAGGGACTGATGTGAGCGAGTTCTCTGTACAGCGCTGCGGAATTAGTGGCGCTAGGAAACCGGAGCACCCGGTGGAAACCCACGCCAACACAACGAGAACATACAAACGCCACACAGATAAGACCATGGTTGGGAATCGAACTCATGACCCCAGTGCTGTGAGGCAGAAGTGCTAACCACTAGGCCACTGTGCTGCCCACATGAGCCAGTCACTATATAGTTCTGAAAACAACTGATGTCAACCATAACTATCCTTCACTTTTTATACCAACTGAAACTCCTTCTTCTTCTGGTTCTGGACAAGTCTTTTGCTTTTATGCTCTACAGGTAATTATCCGCCAGTTTTGTTTTTGGTTTGAGTTGTATTTTCCTACATGGGATACACATATTTGAACAAAGGGGAACAGGGAACACGAATGCAGTCTAATTCACTTATAGTATATTAAATTCCATCTATTTAGAAAAAGGATATCTAAATCGGATCTCATGGAGGGACAGGTGGTGTTTTTGGGCTGTTTACATACAATTGTCAATGATAATTAACAAGTAACAGTCCCCTTGTCCTTTTATGTAAGCTGCATTTTTGTATTTAAGAACAATGAAAGTGCATGTTGCCTATTGTGGTAATTAATATCCACTTTAATAAAACTGGCTGAATTGGCCACAAAAAAAAAAAAGCACCCCCCCCCCCGACCCAGTGCCCCAGGCTGCAGCCTGGTCAGCCTTGTGGCTAATCAGGCCCTGATTGTGACTGGTATGATGATTCTATATAGGCACTGTATATTCAGTGACTGGGAATGGTAATTTGTTATACTTTTTTGGGCTTTTCAGTAGAATTTCTCCTGAGGAGGAAAATTAAATTGACCAATAAATTCAGACAGAGATTTTTATGATACTGATTGAAGTATATTTACATACTATGTAATCCTATCATTCCAGATTAGTACCTGATGGGTTTCTAGTAGTGTTTTTATAATTTTGTACCAATGTTTGTAAATTTCAATAGCCATACTTAGTGGTGATAGACAGACCCAATTATTTCTAATGTTTCTTACAAGTGACCCTACTGATATTACTTACCCTATTTGTATTTCCCCTTTGCATCTGTCTGATGTAAATAGTTGGTGATAATTATGTAATATTTTATTTTACTTGTTGGATGTTATGTGACTTCTGTAGCTGTAACTTTATTTGTAATAACCATCACACAGTATACACAAGTGAAGTAACAGCCTTGAAGGCCAAAGTGATTGACCACGGTCAAGGTAGACAAATTAAATATAACAACCATAAATGGTACAAATATGCAGTTTAAGGAATTGAGCAACTATCCAAATTAAGGCATGAATAAACCGATATTTCTATGAGATGAGCAGGAGTGTGACATTTTAATATTTTGAAAGGTAGGGGTGGGGATGGGGGGGGACGAATAACTGAGACCTAGCATGGGCCCGGCAGCCCATGGGCTATTTGTGGGGGGACCAAAATCGATATTGTCTAATGTTCAGATCATCTACTGGATGAATTTATAAGAAGAGGTTTTTAATCATCAGGGAATGAACATTGGAAATATTGGAAGCAGAAGGGCTATTACAGAAAAACTAATCACACCAGATTTGGGAAAATTTGTGGGATTTATTATTCAAATATGCAGATATTTTTTTCCATGGACGCCAGGAACCAAAGAGTGATTTTTGGGCAGGACCACTAGATATGAAGGAAGAAACCCCACTCCCCACAGCCCCTCCAACACAGGTTAGAGGTGGTTCTTTATACTGTTCTCAATCTAGTGTGAATCAAATATATTTTATAAGCCTTTTCTTTCACAAGGGAGGAAATAGAGGTCTTTGAGATCCTTTCTCTAATTGTTGTCCAGGTGTCCTCATCTGGTGGCCTACCCAAATCAGCCTTCCACTTAAGTTCATGTGTAGGAGTGATAGTCTGTTTAGAGGTGGTGAGAAGGTTGTATAGAATGGAAATAATACCCTTGTGAAGAGGATTTTGAATGAAAAGAGACTCCAATGATGTTAGCTCTCTGGTTACAGCAGGCTTAGATAGGGATTCAACATAGTGTCTCATCAGTAGTTAAGCGAAAGAGCTATCAGACGGGAAGTCCTATTTCTCCCTCGGTGTTATGCATTGGCCAGAACCAAGTAGATCTCCGACCATCCTGATAACTTTATTCTGCCAGGGTTGACACAGAGAGGCGTTATGGAGTGGGGGACAGAGCGGTCCCAGATCTGACGGGTAAAAAGTTATCGGTTGAGATCTTATTGTAGGAGATCTGCCACCCGCAGAAATGCTCAATGCTGAGTCCATAAATGACACCTTGCAGCAGGAAGATTCCAAGTGTATCCATCTTGGACTGTGAAAACCACGCCGCAGCTAAATGGTTAGCAATGTTATAGAGGTGAATAACTAGAAAGCCTCTGCCACCTTCTGCAAATACTTTTTAAAATAATTTTTCCATGGACACTGCTGCTGAATAATTGAATCTAAGCATGTCATGTCCGTACTGTCTCTGTGGTCAATCTCCATCATGTCATGCTTACTGTTCTTGTCTTTACAAAGCAAGTCCATATTTGTCACTTATATAGCAAAGGCTGTGTATTACTGAGATGACTGATGTACAGTACCTGAAATAACAGAAGCTTTTAAACTTAACTTAATATGTCCACCATGCTCTGTTTCACTCCTTTGCAGCATAGGAGAAAGGTTTTTCTCGAAGTTAATAGAGTGTGACTAATAGGCTTAAAGACTTGCTCAACAGGAATGCACTGCGTTGATTGGTAGTTTCATACACAAGGCGGGGCCAGTTATGCCGCTACAATTAAAATGACTGTAGTTTCAGCTTTTTGCCTGCATCAGATCCCATTATAGTCCTATATATGGAAGGGCCTTCAACTGTCTAATAGAGTGGGGAGGTAAGGATTTACTTGTTAACACAGCTGTAGCGGATAATCAGTTCTACACTAAAAAATGTATTTTGCCTTCATGGTTAATTTTTGAATATGTCAGTTTTGGGGTTTGGCCTTTAATGCATCTTACTTGCATTTTAAATATAACATTTTCAATAAATATTAGCACCACCCAAGACTACAGTTTGCTGTAACTACTCACCTGTTTGTTATAGTTGTAGAGGGTGGACAAGCTCCTTTATCATGTGGTAGTACTGGCATGTTGTTTAAAGAATCTGGATAAGGTTTTTGTTTAATTTACTGACACTGGTACCGTACGTGTTACCCCTGGATATTTGACCGGACCAGACCTCTGCTGAAGGTCTCCACACATCATTTATGTACCATTGTGTATATATAATTTCGCATCTATACCAAAATAGCTTAATACACAGATGGAGAAAGAATCTTAATGGTTGTTTATATACTGTATGTGTTTTTAGTTTTATGTTGTACTGTTTTGCTGCTTAACTTTTTAAAGTACAAAACTAATGAATTACAAGACTAACTGAAATACTTAATCCTTCACCCACAAAATGATGCCAATATCCATCTATGGCATCATGGCAACAAGAATCTAGCATGCATTTTGGTTGTCATAAGGACATTGATGTAATGGCCCCTGTTATGTTTGTGGGGTTATCTAAGACTATAACCGATTTAATTTGTTTTGTTTATAAATTACCATCTGTATAAATCATTACCTTGTAAGATTTTGGGCTTGCAGTATTTATCTACATTCAGAATAATTGAACCTTTAGCCCAAGCTTTAAAGCAGTGTTTGTTTATGTTGTTCCAGCAATGAATGCACATACTAATCCACACAGGTTTGTGATGCCGTACACAGGCAAGAGAGGCCTACAATAGGAGCAGTTTGTTACAGCCCTGCTCTGCTTTCCTTGTAAGCTGTTTCAGCCGACTGTGCACATTGTAACAGTTTACAAGGGAAGTTGATCTATTGAGCTGCAAGGAGGAGAGAAGCTGCTGGCTCTAAGGAGGCAGCTGTTCCTTTCAGCTATGTGGCAGTTGCTGCATCACAGTATTGAAACCGTCATTTTAAAGAGTCCAGCACAGGCGATTTCATGTGCTCGGATTCTGGACAGATCGATAAATCAATCCCTTTTTAAGGGTCATACAACATATTTTTGTTTTTGTTCTTTTTCACTGAACAGCAATTGACGTCCGTCAGAAAGGGGAAGTGATTTAATTGCGGTGTAATCGATTATTTTTGGATACGCAAATCTTGGCCACCTAGGTACAAGCTAGACAGAATATATACTCCTAGAACATGACATTAAAAAGCTACTTATTATGCAGAACCTCACAACTAAATTGTGTAGTCATTGTAATGACATCGTCATGAAATGAGTGAGAGAGGGTTAAATGTAACACTTTTTAGGTGCCATTTGCCGAAGGTAAACACTATCTCATGATAGAAGGCATAATTATCATTGAAGGCAATGTACACTTGCTAGGTTAACTGTATAGGAGGATTGTTGGATAGAACCAAGGCAAGTAAATATATACTGCTTATGCTAACATTGATTTTTGCATGACATATGAACAGCAACCAGTCATTTCTCTACAAACTTTGGAAAAAATAATAATTTATATATTTATTTTAGTCCGGTTCTGGGAAAGAGTATCTTACGGGCTTGATATCCATGGTGAAGTTGAGTTAACAGTGTTTCTGTCACTGGAACCTGACTGCACTACATCAAGCCTGTAAATTGTATCCCACACTTAACCAGCCACAGATGTTCTCTGTTGTGCTCACACTCTACGTTTATGTAACATGGTGCATTATTTAAAATAAAACATTGACAGATTTGTGTATCGGTGAAATCTAGGAGCAAAATGGAAACAAGGGAATTTAACATTGATGTAGCAAAAGGGACTAATTTAATCCAGCTTTTGGGCAGTTGCAAAGTGTGAAAATTAATGTAGGGGGATTGTGGGGCGTTTTTCGAGAGGGATTTATTATTTTCGCACTGCTGTTTCAAATGGATTATGTAATTCTTGGTAGGCTTTATTTGGTTACCAACAATTATATCTGAATTGTTCTTAATGGATTACACGCAGTTATGGATATTTAGATTAATTGCCGATCCGTCCTTATGATAAAGGTCAGTATGCTTATAGTAGTGTGAATAACCATCAATATACATATCCATGCATAATTCTGTAGAAATACATTGTTGCAAGCACTGTTTAAGTTCATGAAGTGTTAGATACAGATCGCTTAATTTGGAATAAATTTGGTGATTGCTTAAGAAACGTTTCTTTCATTGAGGAAGGTGTATTGTCCCTCTCCAGAGTATAATTTTTTTGTCTTTATAATTTTCTTCCGTTACTTAGGCGTTATGTCTCTGCTGCGGCCCCTTCTCTTGGATGTTGTCCCAACTATCCAGCAGACCTCTGCTTTGGCTCTCGGGAGGCTCGCCAATTATAATGATGATCTGGCAGAAGCAGTTGTTAAAGGAGACATTCTTCCACAGCTTGTGTATTCTCTGGCCGAGCAGAATGTAAGTAAATACTTTATGGTGTTTTATAGACATTCTTCCATTGTGACATCAAATTCATCACCATCGTTTATTTATAGGGCGCCAGACATTCTTTAGCGCCAGACAATCATCTTACAGATATGACATAGGTGAATAGAATACACGCAATAAGATACATGAGTAGAATACATGTAATAGATACATGAGTAGAATAAACATAATAAGACACACAAATCAAATAAACATAGTAAGTGATACATGAATACAATTAAGCATAATAACATATACATGAATAGTCATAAGCTAGCACTGATACCGGTAGAAATTCCAGGTGTGTGAGTGAAAAAACAGCAGAAGGTTCAGGGTCGTACTAGAAGGACAGAAATTAGACTTTGGGTAGGGAGGGTTCTGTCTGGGAGAGCTTACATTCCAGCATTAAAACATAGTTATGGAGAACTCATAAGACAGTAATGTTTACCTCTTCCAAATGCTTCAAGTGCATTGGTGGCCAATCATTCTATCTGTGACTGCTTTGACTGTTGTACAACTTCTCCAATGCTCCTTAACGCATCTACAGTGTGTGTGTGTGTGTGTGTGTGTGTGTGTGTGTGTGTGTGTGTGTGTGTAATATATATATATATATATATATATATATATATATATATATATATTTATTTACACACACACACACACACAACCCCACGCATCTGTCTATCAGTCGTGTAAGGAAAAACAGAGGCTTTGGTTAGCCGTATTCTCTTAGATATTGTCATTGTTTTATAAATGATATCTACTGTACAATTCAGACCATGTCATTGTATTTGCTTTGTGTAGAAATAGATTGTTTTTAAAAAATATTTATCTTTTACTGAACATGTACTTAAGATTCTCTCAATCCAAGGTCAGCCCAGTATACATCATGAACACATGTCTCCCTTTTTAAACTAATCTACGTCATAGGGTACCTACAGACAGGTAGATGCATGGCCCTTGGTCATTGCAACTGGGTCTATGTACAATTTTATGCACATACTATAAAATCAGTGTTATCTGGTAATCCCACTCAACATTGCCCCATCCACTTTACCTGTTCTAGTCGTCAGCTTTATCTATATCTGCTCAGTCTCATGGTCGTCAAAGGTGCTGCATACAAAACACAACTGGGTAATAGCAATTTTGTTTTAATAAATATTGCAGTTCTTAGCCCGCATCTCATTGGCCTCCTAAAGCCACCCCTGGTGCGCTTCAATCCACCCCGGGGTTACCTTCCACCTCCCCTTTTCTAGGCTTCTGTGCTGGAAATGCTTCCATTGTAGTGCAGCACTGAAGTCTTGTGTATTGCATAAATAATTCATGTGTACATTGATGAATGGAAGCTAAATGACAGTCTGGTAGATAATAGAGATACTTAATCTAGAAAAAGCAGCTGGTTGTTTATTTAAAACACCTATTTGAAACAAGTAAAAGGGTTGTTGAAAAGTTTAATGCGTGAAAACAGAACTACCTAAGCTAAATACATTAAAATACACTATCCTTACAGGGTGCATCTCATCATCTGCGTTCTCCCTCCTAAATATATTACATAATGTCTATATTTACTATTGCCCCTTTTGTTTCTGAAAATGCTATTGCGATTACATTTGTCTTTGTACTGGAGAAGCTAAAAGCTTTTTAGGTCACTGAAAAGGACCTATTTTTATATCCCCTAAATTGTTTTTTTTTTATTTCATATAACAAAAAGATCAGGATTATTACATCTTGCTGGGCATTCTGCCACACGTAGATGCACCAACAGAAAACGCTGAGATTGTATTGAGATTCTGGCAGCTGTAGATCATCTCCCTCAGCAACAAAACCCATTACCTAAATAGCCGACCAATCTATTTCTCTGTTTATCGCATACCCCACAGTTATGTAAAATAACCTTTAATGTAAATGTTGCATGGTGGTGCAATACTATGAGTCATTTACCTGTATTTCCCCACTAAGCCCTCCACTGAATATGGTTAGTACAAAAGTTGGATAATATTAGGTAAATAATGAGTCTGATAACCACTAAGCCAAACGAGCCTAAACGCATATGTTTATTAACGAGTCATTCACTTGCCCATTAGGGGTTAAGTCTGCTAACTCTCCAGCCAATAGTATACATGCGGTAGGTGCCGTCTCAGGTCCATATATTCTTCCCCCAGTGGTTGTTGGGTCTCTTTTTTTTGTTGCACAAATCCCCTACTCCCTGCATTCATATATACTATGTTAAACATAACCCCCCCCCCCCCCCCTCGGCCGGATTATGGGAATGGAGGCCCCTGGACTCATGGGGCCACCATTCACCCGTGAGGCCCCCCCCTGTTCCTTCCCCCGTGAGCCGCCCTTCCCCAAGCACTTACCTTTTTCTGCTCTCCTCCTGTCACTGTAATACTTCCGCGGCGCGCTGTATGCTCCTTACTGAGGAGATCTCGTGAGAGTGAGCCTGACGAGATCTCCTCAGTAAGGAGATTACTGAGCGCGGCGGAAGGACTACAGTGACAGCCTCAGCAGCATTGATTGGGCCGCGGGTGCCCCCGGCCCGATCAATAATGCCGCTGAGCACTGTAAAGGGCCGCCTGGATGCCCGAGGCCCCTGGGCTGTATCCCAATTAGACCTCGGGTTAATCAGGCCTTGCACCTGCTTCCAGAGGAGGCCTCTTACACTCAGTGACTACTTCATACAGTGCTACCGCTGATTGACCGTATGTCACTGCCCCTTTTGAAGCACCCTGACACTTGGTCCCTTATTGTGGGGATTCCTTGACCTGCTTTGTGTGGGCACATCATTGGGAGACCAGAGAGAGAGTAGTCGCGATGATGCCAGATTGAGCACCGGCCAATCGTAAGGGACTATGTCCTGGTACCAGTGGTAGTTCCTGTGACCGTACACAGTTTGGTTTCGCTATTACTTATTAGCTGACTCGCAACTTGCTTTCACCATCACCATTTTATAATTGAGTCAATAAACTGTCGCCTATTTTGGCAAACTTATAAAGTTGTCTGTTTCGTGATTTACTTTAGGGTATTAGAGTTTAAGAATAAACATTAAGAGAGGTTTTGTGTAAGAAAGAAGAGAATCGACATTCAATTTATGAGTTGGAAGTCCAGAAACCTGTAGAGTCTCCTATGTAGTCTCTTGATTGTGCTATCTTACAGTGGGCAAGTTGATGAGCAGAAAACACGGTTGTATTTTGTAGAAAATGTACTATTCCTGAAAAGAGCTGTGATACGTTGTTGGTTAACTCCAGGTATACTCTCTGTAGCTTGGTGTGGTTAGATGGCACATAGGTGATCCGGAATCATGACCGTCATCGTCCTTGCATAAAGGAAATTAATAATTCCACATCGACAGGTAGTGGCTCCCTCCCTGAGTTAACCTGTTCATTGATTTTGTGTTTTCACACTCCTTTTGCACATGCACAATCTGGGGGTAAATGTATCAAGCTGAGCGTTTTCCGACAGGTTTGATAAACCAGTCAGATTCTAGCTATCATTTATTTAGTGCATTCTACAAATTGATAGCTAGAATCTGATTGGTTGATATAGGCAACATCTCCACTTTTCAAACCCGCCGGAAAACTCTCAGCTTGATACATTTACCCCCTGGACTGTCAGGATATGTATTGTTTTAAAAGCTCTTTCTTGAATGTTTACACCAGACCCCAAACCCTCCATGTTCTTTTACTTCCTTTACAGTTGTTTACTATTATTTATCTTGTCTCCAAAGGAAATTAAGCATAAATGTTTTCCAGACATCACACAGGAATAATATAGATTTGCACTTTACAAGCTATGGAAATAGTACTAGCTGTTTGTTCCAGAAAAGTCTAATTATGTAGCCTTTTGCTTTTGTATCAGTCACCAACATGCTGCTGACATTATTTGCAAATGGGAGATGAGACATACACCGCATTAATTATAAAGGATCATTCACACAAGTGCATTTGCATCATGTGAGGTTAGTTCTGCTTTATTCTGGATTACACACACACACACACAACTTGAACAGAACATAGTAATAGAGCATATGAACTGCTTATACCTACATAAATAAACATGAATAACCCTACGCGTTTTACTATACTGACCTGTGCAAGCTCTGTTATCTGTAAAAATAGGCAGATACGCCAATGTGCATCATGCCTGAAGAGTTTAAGTAGAAAGCTGCCCGCTAGCAATGTAGGTAAAATACAGAGGTAACTACAAAATATCTAGGTTCAATGCAAAATCAATACAACAAGACATAATCTTATCGTTTAAAGGCATTTTTGTAACCAGAATCAACTCTGGGACTAATAGTCTTGTGCAAATTGCCATCTTATCTAAGAAGCTCGGGGTATCTGCTTTTCCACATTGTTTTTCTTTTCCAACCTCTTTCTTGGCAGTTATGAACTTTCCTCTTTAGTCACCTTCCTGTGCGTCCACCAGAGATCGTCTTTCTCCACTTTTGTCTCAGTCGCAACTTCCAGACACTACCACTTTGATAGGTACTTTGATGCTTTCCTAGCAGGTTTGTATACATCTTGGTGTGGGTGGTTGCGCGCAATTCACAATTTTCACAATTTTTCCGTATGTTTAGTGTTCTCTCCAGCACCTATTTCCCGTTGCTCCACCCAGCTGTTTTTATTTGCCCCCCAGCTCTCCTATTAGAACAGATACTATGAGCAATACAGCCAGCAGTGTGTTAGACCACTGACCACCAGTCTGACCAGTCCTGCCAGGTGTGGGTCATAACCTCCAACATTTTTCAACTTTATTGCAAAGAATTACAACTGCCCCACCTGGCTACTTCTTAATGCCACCCGGCGGGGCAAAATTTTCTGGGGAGAACACCGATGTTGCAGTCAGTGCGTTGTCAACTATGTAATCTGGAATAGCTGTTATGTTTTCTAACAAGTACCCAGTTGTTCATGAATATGGTCAGCCCTCTTATTGCTTCAATAAGCCATTTACTGGCCAGGACAATAAAGATGGCGTCTCTCCAGTTACTGCCTCCATCCAGTGCGTTGACCTTGCTGCCTAGGTGACGAATGCACTGGAGCAGGCAGACTGCTGCAGCTGATACTATCTCTGTGTTCTAGCTTTGCAGCATTACCATTAATGTTAGGCAGTGTTGTTTAACAGATATACGCTATGCCTGCGGACTAGTTCACCAAACAAAATTGCTTTTAGTTTAATGTCTTTGTTATCATAATGTAAGTACCTTTAGGATGCGATAGAGCATTTCATAGAATTTGTGCCAGGTTTTATTTTCTTCTGTACTACAGCTAGTAAAGTTCTCAGGAACTTGGAGTAATTCCTGGGTTTCATTTATCATTTTCTTCAGCAATGTCTTTATAAATACACATGTTAACCTCCTAGTCTGATCTCTTGAGGCCCTTGCAGAATTTCTGATACATTCAAGAACTTTGAGGTGAATGTCGTTGTCTTGATCAGCCAGCATGGTTAATATCTCATTCATACTGATATCATATAATTCCCCCAATAGTAATTTGGGTGTGCCATTTTGTTGTTCATATCATTGGATTTATACAGTGGCCTGATACACTCCAACATCTCTCTAGAGCCCCTGCTATGGATAATTCCATAACAGGAGAATTCACTTTCTACCCTCTCTGCCTATGTCATTGCCTTTAGCACTATATATATGGTATTCTCAGAGAACTAGCTTGCAGTGTCCTTCCTTAATACCAAAACACAGCAGAAAGAAATTTAAATATTATGCGTTTGTTCCCAGCAGACAGCCACTGATAACTGAACACACCATTTATAGCTTATCAATTCTGCACATAATGTTTTCGAATGTCATTTTGCCAATGATCTCAGACAAACATCTCTTCAGCTATGGAGATTAGAGCATTTTAAGGGGTTGAAGTACCAACTTGATGTTCTCAATAAAGCCCCATGGAGGGCAGCGTGATTGGTGATCTATTAAGGTCTCCTCCTTCATTTTTTAAACTGGCCCGTGTCACATACGTAGCACTTTCTTTATCCATAGTTTCTAATAGTCCTACCGATAAGTGTAATTCGTGTGTCAAGCCAAAGGTCATAACCAGAAGTCTTTGCCAAATCATTACCAGAAGTCTTTGTCAATAGTCGTTGCTATCAGTCGTTGCAAGAAGTCTTTGCCTCAAAACGTTACCAAATCATTGCCAATAGGCATTGTCTGAAGTCTTAGCCAGAAGTCAATTCCTGCAAACCAGTCACATTGAAAAGACCAGAATTACTAAGGGTATCACAATAGGACAAATACACTATTTTTAGAGGCTGCTTTTTTGAGCGTAAATTATGCCCCAACTCATCAGACCCATAATAAATATTTAATGGAATTAAAAATGTTTTATTGTTGTTGCATTATGGTATCTGTATTCTGCTTATTTTTATTCTTATTTTTGAACAACTACACTGATCCTTTTTTAGGCCCGTAAGAGCTTACATTCTATAGTTAAAACATTATAGAGAATTCAAAAGACTGTAATGTCAATCTCCAAATGCTTCAAGTTCATTGGTGGCCAATCATTTCATCTATGACTGTTGTACAACGTCTACAATACTCCTTAATGCATCTACTGGTTGCTTGGCCTTCTATATAATATACATTATTTCCTTATACAAAGCACTCATGTAAGGAGAGACATGCCTGGGTGTGAAGAAATTGGGCACACTCACAGGTCTTCAATCAAAAGTCTGTGTTTTTTTTTTTTTTGTATCTTTTAAACATTAGACCTTTCTACGGTTAGCTGTACTGTCTATCGATTAGATACGATCTGAAGTGCGTTCTATCATCACTGTTTTATAGATTGTATCTAACGTATAATTCAGGCCATTTAATTTATTTTCCTTTTTGTAGACATAACCAGTCTTAAAAAAATTATCTTTTGTAAATTAAACTCCCTCATTAGGGTACTTATACCAGTATATAAATGTTCACTTGATCTGTGCAACTGGGTCTATGTACAATTTTTTGCACCTACAATAAAATCCGCGTTATCCATCAGGCCCACTCAACACTGCCCTATCCACTTTACCTGCTATCATGCCTCATACATTTGTGAACTGAAGCTTGGTAAAGTGTACCTGTTGCCTATACTCAGTGGAGGCCAACCGTTTTCATCCATATGGGCCTGTCTCATTCACACAGGTACAGATATCAGAACAGACAAAATATAAAGAAACACATCCACAGATAAATGAAGAGAGAGCAATATAGTGTAGTAATTTATAGCACCAAGGACTATCCCTCAAACATATTTGCACTTATTTGGTCCCACTGAAATCAAGCTTTCCAAACTGATACCGGAATCTCTAAAATAGCAATATTTCAAATGCCTCATTAGTGATAGATTAAAATGTGATGTGTTATGCTACCGTACGCTTTTCGACTTTGTACAAAATGCATATTGCATATTTAGCCTACCATGTAATCGTAGCATGAATTTACAATCTTCACCCAGGGACAACTCAGAGTGCACAGGACTCTAGTAGCATACATGTAAATTAAGGGAAGAGATCTGATTGCTACTAAAAGCAGCATCTTTTGAGGTAAGCTCATTTTTAAACTTTTAATATTGTATTGTTTGAAGTATTACTATTCTAGAGCTTCCAGTATCTATTTGAAAAGCTTGATTTCAGTGCAATCAAGTGCACATATCCTTGACGTATAGTGCATGGTACTATAAATTACTACAATTTATTTTGCTCTCTCCCTTTATTTTCTTAATTTATCAGTTTGATCAAATGTTGTGGACAGACACTTGAAAGAGCAGCATTTTTGTGATTTATTGATATTTTTATTTTACGATTATCTTAAATCACTAATTGGCACATATTACATCATTATAGTTAACGGCATATTGTTAGCCATCTTCTGCCTAGCTATAAATAGAGGTTTAAGGAAAGAGTGGACATCCCATGTACTGACATAAGAATACTCAGAGTGCTTATGAGAAACTTTGTGACATCAACTGGAAAAAGTTTCCAGCTTTCAAGGATCCTGATTGGCTCTGAAAAGTATTAGAACCACACACTTAGTGAAGGGCATGGTTTAATGGCTTATTTCATCAGGAATGATGTGCGTGTTGGTAACCTTACATTACAATTAGAATTTCTCACTGTACTATTGATGTTAGATTTTTCAAAACTACATTACAGGTCTATTGTCAAGAGAATGCAGACTATCCATTCATTAGTAACCAGTGAGATCACTGAGGCACTTTATTGACCAGGCTGCAGTTACATCTATATTAGTGTAACCCACAAAATGGCTGCCTGCAATCTCTAAATGAGTTTCTCAAACCCAGTCCTCAGTGCATTTTTTCCAAATGACAAGGGAAATCATTATACCACCTGTGGATCTGTTAATGTGTCAGTCAGTAATGAATTCACCTGTGCTAAAGTCAGGAGATATGGAAAACATGCACTGTTATGGGTCCTGAAGACCAGGTTTTAGAAACATAGCTCTAAGCCATCATAAGTGGATTTTTTTTTGTAGTTTGGTACCTAACTGTGGGTCCAGATGTTGAAATTCCTGGAATGGAAGCCCTAAAACCAGACTATTTGTGGCCTTTATCTTTAGCAGACCCCTTTCTCTATTGGCTCACTCCCAGGTCTGAGGGACGTAGTAGTAGGGACTTATCCCTGAACCGACCCTGGAACAAGCTTCATTGTTGTCTCGTATATAGTTTTATAGTACTGTAGATAGGAAACGCAGCTACTCACACAGGCTCGGTGTAATGTCTGCACAGTAATCATGCAGCCTCCAAAGTTCAAAACATAGGTCACAGTTGGCAGCTATACAGAAACAGGCTCAAACAAAGGTCAGGGCAGGCAGCAGTCCAGAAAGGGATACAAGGACAAAGCAGAGGTCAGAACCACAAACAAAACATGGGGACTGCACATATTCTTTGCTCCCCAGGAAAGATTTCCCTACACTGTAAAGTACAGGGAACCAATCGGGAGGCTCCTTGCTCGCGGGGTCTCCATTAGAGTGATTTGCTACAGTGTGATCACATGATCACCCTCCCTGTCTGGTTGCTCAC